>NC_081407.1:527251190-528451190 GCF_030272615.1 Cryptomeria japonica
TGATGGCACGGGGATGGCACAAATAAATATAGTAGTTGAAAAATTAGTTATAAAAAGATGTGTAAGGAATAAGTATAAGAACTATTAATGAAACTTTGCCACACTAGGTAAAGTTTACACTAATAAACATTAAAAACATTAAAATAATTGCATTGAAATTTGAACATTAACAATGGTGGGTAGAGTTTCGGAACTTTGGGAGCAAACCAAATATAAGTATAAGAATTGCAAATGAAATTTTGGCATACTAAGTAAAGTTTAAAGTTTTAAACTAATAAACATAAAAAAACATGGAAATGATTGCATAAACAATAAGAATGGTGGGTGGAGGTTTGGGGAGAAAGGGGCAATGCCCCTTGCAGGGGTCTAAGGGCAAAGCGCCCGGTGGGGTTGAGGTGCAATGCTCCTCACAAGGTCAGGGGTCAGGTGATATAGGGTGGGGTCGAGGCGCAGAGCCCCCATGAATAAGCACACATAAGGCCTCCAAAAACTCATAAACCTTCATTACGAATGCCATATTCACAAAATTTTCACCTTTTTTGCTTAAGGACTGAGTTTCTAAGTGGGGGCTATGGGAGACTCCTAGGCGTCCCCAGAATGGTTAGTAGACTCCTCGGAGTCCTGGGGACATCTTGGCAATAGTGGTGTTTCAACAAGAGGGTGTCCCTACACCGTCCTCGAATCCCGGAGACGTGCCCATCCTCGAAATGACAAGAAAATTGGGGGGGGGGGGCCGTGTCCCCATCAAACTTATTTAAACCAAGTAAGCATTAGTCAAGTCCCCTTCCATTATCAAATTCCAGCAACACACAAACCTAGCCAAGAAAAGATCTTCCACCACAATTTCCCATGCCAAAAAATTATTATACCTACAACCAAGAAAAAAGGATCCTCTTTTGACAAAGAGCCCTGCCTCATCTTTTAGTACTACACCAGCCCTAGCCAGCCCCAAGTTACCCCTAGAAGCCCCATCAAAATTCAATTTGAGAAACCTCTTGCTTCTATCACATTTCTTCACTATTACCCCTTGAATGGAGGCTTAGTTATTACTTTTTATATGCTATTTTAAACTGAAGTAATTTGGATATATATGCAATTCGTTTTTCTTTTCTTTTCTTTTGTGGTTAAACGTGCAAAAAACCCCATAGTTCTATTAATGTGAAAAGTAAATGTTATAAATATTCTTCTTTCGATTTCAATAAAATGAGGCTTCTCTCAAAAAAAAGGAAATCTTGTCTCACATTTAAATTGCAAATTCTTTGTCTATGACAAAATAAATTGCTAATGTGTCTTGAACAATGGAATTTTTATCTTGTTGGCAAGTTGAACACAATTTTGTTGTGCTTGAGAGATTGGTATTATGGCATTCCAAAGCATCAATTGCATTGTTTTTAGATCTCTTGCATATGCTTGGTCTAGTTGTCAATCTACCTAGCAAGGATTGTTTTTGAAAAAGTTGGCCTCCCTAGCAAGAATCCAGTCCAGGGAATTGGTATTCAAAAATTATTGCAACAAGATTTCAAACGACTTTAACTTTTGGAGGCATTTTGAACCATATACAAGACATGATTTATGTATGATATGAACTAGAACAATGTTCTCATGCAAGATTCAAATCAAATTTTAAAGCTGTAATATGGCAATTTATGTCAAGCTAGGAAATGGTCTGTGAAAATGGAAATTAAAACCCAAAATTGCATTTGTTCCAAAATGTGTTTGAGAAGTACAAATTTAACAAATAAACATGACCATTAAGTTCACCTCGAGGATTATTGTTCAAATCCTACAAAAGAATTATATTTGTAATATTTATATAAAGTATAACTGTTTTTTTACTAATATTACACCCCTTGTTAATCTGCAAGGGTTATGGTGAGACAATGCATACCTCTAAATTTTTCAAATTTCTCCCTTCCAAGAACTTTGTCAAGATATAAGTTGGTTGTTCTGCAATTGGACAATATATCAATTTGACACAACCATCTTTCGCATAATGCCAGATCAAATGGAGTTTTGTTTCGATGTGCTTGGCTTAGTCATGAAACACTAGATTTCTTCCCATGTTGATTGCTCAAGTGTTAATGACCATGAGTGGTGTTGATGAAACATTATTCTCCTACAAATCCTTAAGAATGCTTCTAATCCACAATATTTCCCTAGTTTCTTTGAAGCTATTGTTGGTTGAAAATTTTGTACACCTGGGGAGTGTACAAAATTGTGGTTTCAGCCACAGCGTGTGAGTATGATACTCTCCTAATTAAGGGAAGGCTTCCCCTATCTATAAACTATTCTTAAACTAAAAATGGACGAGACAACAATCTTTCTTCTTCATTCAAGAAAAACTATATCCTTTTCTCTTCGCAGAAAAGTGATAGCAATTGAAAATAACAGTAGCAACAACTTATGAAACAAAGTGAGAGAAAGGAAATGAAGTTTCCTGAAAGCACAAAGACTTCCATCACTTCCTTCAGGACGGGGCAGCAATATCAAGCTCAAAGTCTTAAATATGTGAAATCCTATCTACCCTTTTCTATATTAATGATAACAAGAACAAAGTATGGCAGCACAAAGTCTAAAATATCTTGCTCTTCTCTACATAAAACAACAAGAACTAGTGTGAGCACAAAGTCTGACAGCTATTACTTATCACAAAATCTACTTCTAATTTCTCTCAAGAATAAGTGTAGACACAAAGTCCTACAACTTTTCTCAATAGAAAATCTACTCTAACAGATATTAATCTCCAATAATTGCAACACAAAGTCTACAAATCAAATTTGATTAAAGCTCTTATAGAAACACTAGCAAGAAAGATAATATTGAACACATGCTCAAGATATTTAGCACAAAGTCTCAATCCTTGAGAAATCTTCTTCTATTTCTTTCAACTTCGATTTACACATAAAAAGCGCAAAGTCTTTCTTGTTGTAAATTTAGCAAAGTTTACTTGCTTGCTTTTCCAAAAGATAAAAATTACAATAGACCCCCTCAAGTATTTATAGGGGAGGAGGCTTGAGAAAAAGGTGGGAGGATCTCAACTAACTTGAGAAATTCTCTCAATCACCATGACTTATTCAACTACTAAGACTTATTCAAAATTACAAGTCCTACTCTTAATTGACTTGTAATCAGCCAACTTGTAATTACAAAAATGCAAGTAATGACTTAGCTTACAATTTACAAAATTGATTTTACAAGTAAGCTTGTCAACATGGAAACTACAATACTGAAATTACAAATTTGAGACTATAACTAAGTGTTAAAAAACACTCATGTTACAACATGTTTGGCCATGAACCCTTCAAACTTCTGGATGATCGTTTGCAGTTCATCAGGATTCAGTTTGTGAGTATTCTTTGCAACGATCATGGTTTTCACAACAACATCACTGCAACAAAGGATTGTGATGTTGTTCTTCTCACGAGAAGACTATATTTCCTGCAATAAGATTTGGTATTTCACCAAAGCTTGAATCGATACAGCTGAAAATTGTTCATTCCTCCATTCATGGTGAATCTTCATCTGTAGATCTGAGAGAACTTCTTCTTCTGGCAACAATTCCCCATTCTGATCCATAATATTACAAGAGGCTTTCTCACAACAAGAAACAACATCTCGCAACGCTTCAGTGCGTAATTTCATGGCATCATCAATATCCTCAATGAGTGACTTGAGAACAAGGAATTTGTTCTCCAAGAGTTCTTCAAATTCTAGATACATGACTCTGGAAGGAATAATGTCATGTTCTTGAAGAACATTCAACTTTTCTTGAGGCATCCTGTGCCGAACCATCAAATTGTCTTCAACTCTTTCTAGGTTCTGTTTGAAAACATCAAAAGCCTGGTTCAATTTTTCTTCAATGGTCTCCAACTTGATCATCATTTGAAACACATCTTTCAATACTTGAGTACATAAATCATGAAGCTGATTTACCCAAGAATCCAGCGCTTGTACCTTTTGAGCAGCTCTTTCAACTCCTTGGACTGATTCTTTTGCATTTGACGAAGTTGAAGTATTGTCCCCTTCATTAGAAGACTTGGTGATCCTTTGAATTGAGGCAACAAGTTGCACATTTTCCTCTTGTAGCTTATCCTTTTTTGCTAGAAGTTCATCATACCACTGCACCAATGAGGTTACAAAATGTTGAGCATCATGTTTGACCACTTCATGTGTTTGTTTGCCCAACTCCACCCTTGTGATCCTGTAATCAGCAATTTGCATCTCTTCCCGCGGCTTGTCTACAATTGGCTCAACAATTTCAACCACCTTCATTCTGTTACTATCCACTATTACCCTTGAAATCGTCTTAGCTCTTTTGGCAACCTTGGGTTTTGATTGCTTGAGATGCTGGAAATCAAAGATGTCAAGAGAAATTGCTTGCTTCTTTCTTTTAGGTGTAAAAGAACTAAGCCATGGAGGTAAAGCCATCAATTCTCCTTGAGCAACGACTCAATGTGAGGGAGAAGCAGTTTCTGTTTGAACAACAGTCGTCATCCTGGGAGAAGTTACTGTTTGAACAACAACTATAGACTGCTAATTAACCAAAGGTCCTGATGACTACATCATGAACTCATCAAAACTACAAACAGAAGTATCAATCTCTAACAAAGGGGCATTTGCAGGATCATCCTCAAAGATATTCATCAAATGCTCTTGAGGATGATCAAGAGATGGCTCTGCTGCTGAAATCGGAATGACTCTCTGAGCAAATTCACCCGCTGAAACATGAACAATATTAACAGTGGAAAAAGCATCCACATTCGCGTCAAGAGAAGATATAGGTAATTTTAAAGGAATCTGAGGGGGAACTTCATGAGGTGACTCCGAAATGGGTGACTCAGGAGCATTATCTGATTGTAGTTCCTCCTCTGGATCTTCAGCATCAATTACATGAATATGAAATTGAGGCTTTTCTTTCCCTCGAACTGTCTCTTCTTCAGGAGCAAGTACCATTGCTCTGCTATCCATCAACTTGATTCTCGTGCTTGAAGATGATGCACCTTCCTTGTTGTCTACTTTAATTTCAGACTTGAGTCCGACAGGTCCTGTAGAATCATCTTCTTTTCCAATCTTGATCTTGATGAGTCTAACATCGTTGCCCTTGAGCCAAGTATTGGTATTAGCTAAGATAGGCTGAAATCTATCAAGAATGGAAGTACATTCCTTATGTGACCACTGAATTGATGGAAATGGTGCTTCATCAACTCTCTTTTCAACATATTCAGGGTCAAGTATCTCTCCATCATCAATCATTCCTTTAGGAATGTTTACCAAGTTCAGGTCAACAATCTGCTCAAGAGTGAGTCTGCAATAATTCATCTTACGAACCTCATTTTTTGTACAGAGATCAACCCAAATGTAATCTATCCGATGCATATGCATGAAGCACTTTTTGATCTTCTCTTTCATGCCTTGGTAATCAAAATCTACTCTTGGCTTGAATCTTTTGAGATTTATTTCCTGTATTTCGATCTCCATGGCCTTGGCTTTGGTGGATGTAATGAGGGAGTAATGGCCAATTTTCAATGGGTTATTTGTAGAAATTCCCATTCCAACCTTATGCTTAAGGGATTGATGTGCATGAACAACCATGATCTGTCTTCCCAACTCTATAAGAGTGATCTTATCAGTTGGATATCTAGGAAGCATATATGGCTGGCAGTTGTAACATCCAACTCTCATGTAAGTGAAAGTTGGGAATTGAAGGAATAAGCAGCCATATTCATTCACCCTCTCCCATGCGGCATCTGACCCTCTTTTCTTTTTCAATGTCTTATCAAACAGGCACATATAATGACCAAAGAAGGCGTCCTGGACCCTCCAGTAGTGCAATCTGCTGGGCCTTAAAGGCAATTTGTCATAGTAATCCCAAACGGGTTTAAGCGAGCGATCACCCTTGGTAGAAAGACCAGGGAAGTGTCTGAGTGATGCTGCTATATACACTAAAAAGAGTTCATGTAGAACGTCATAGTGGAAGGAACTAGTGCAAGTTGTTCACAAAGGGTATCACTGATGATTTTGCCCCAAGAAATGTGTTGAGACTGCCTTATGAGCATGATGAATTTATACATCCATGGTTCAAAAACATTAGAATGTTCCAAACATAATATCTTGCGAAGGAGAGTGATCGTGTCTCCGATTTCCCACTTGAAACCACTATGGTACAACTTTGCCCACCTTGTTAAAGCAGCCCGTGGCTCACTGATCCATCTATTGATATGGCATTTGCAATGTTTTTCTCTTGAAGCATAGTTCTCAGCTGCACTATCTTTGGAGATCTCTATGTACACAGGTGCTGGCCGTATTTTGAAAACCTTCTCAATAGTGTTCGCGTCAAGATGGATTATCATTTCCCCATCATCATTCCTGATAGTTCTTGTCTCTTTGTCAAAATGATTGGCACAAGCAAGAACGAACTCAGGTTCTAGGGCAGCCAGTAGAAAGGAAGAAGTATGGTGAATGTGGCTGTCCAACAAGCGCTGCATATTGCTATCCTTGGTATCCTCACCCATTTAACGAAGTCTAACATGTCAACATGCCCTATTTTCGTATCTTTGATGTGCTCCATGGGAGTGGAAACATGGGATGGAGAGATCTCGTTTTAGTACTTATCATATTTATATTTCATCTTCTTTTGAGAGAAAGATGACGGTAAATCAGTCATAGAACAAGAACCTGGTGCGCTGCGATGAAGATCTGGAAATGTCAAAGCAACATCAAGATCAGCCGAATGAAACATATCTCTTCTTTTCAATGTGAAAATATTCTATCCCTTTTGAGAGGAAAATGGTGAATAAATAGGAACACTTGAAACTTGGCTTTTGGTCAATTTCGGATCTTGGGAGATGTGTTACAAGTATGCAAGTGGGGTAGAACATATTCGCAATCGGGTTTGTCAAACCCAAATGCAAGTATACTTTTAATAAGAAAAATAGAAGAATGTGTGAAAAATGGAATTTTGACATGGAAAAGATAATGAGAATGGAATGTGTGAACAAGTGTAATGAATGCGGATGAATAAGGAAGGAATTTTGGATGATCATCTTCATTTTAACCTCAAGAGAATGGGAAAAACCTTCACTTGTAATCAGGTTTTTAAAAGCCGAAATTGGAAAGACAAGCTTTTTACAACTTTGAAACTTGAACTTTTGGCAAAACATGAAGAAGTCTTTTCAACCAAAGGGAAAAAACTCACTTTTTCATCTTACTTGCAATCAAATTTTAAAAACCCGAATGCAAGTAAAGAGGGAAAAATGTGAAGGGAAAGATAATGCAATTCTCAAATTGCATTCAAGACTTGGATAGAAATGGGAAGATCTCTCTCAAACCCGAATAGAAACAAAAACAAAACAAACAACTATCATGATCAATCAAGGAATTTCAAAACAAAAAAAATAAAATAAAGACAAAACTGAAAACAAAACATACCTTGCTTGATCAAGATGCCCTCCAAAGAAATGGAATAACTTTGAAAGAAACAATCAGCTCTTTAAATAGAAGGCAAAACCAAAACATTGAAACCCTAGCCACGTTTTAACAAACTCGGATTTTAACCATAATCACCAAAAATGGCATCCAAAGATGAAGGAGTCCAAAGGCCCAGTAAAATTACGTGTTGAAGCAAGGAAGCAAAACGTTTAGGTTAGAGAGACCAAAACGCCTTCATTGATGCTGAAAAAATGGTATGAATGATGCCAAAAACGTGGCAAGAAAAACCACGACTTGCTGGTTCAAAGCGCCTAACAAAGGGCAAAAACGTGGCAAGGAAACCATCCAAAATAGAAGCAAGAACTCCCATGCCTCTTTCCCTCAACACTTGGCACCATCAAATCTGGATTCAAAGCAAGAAAAATGGATTCAAATTCGAACTCCTTGAGGAAAAAACGCAGGTCAGGTTCTTGGAAAGAAAGAACAAGTTTAAAATGCTTCCAAATGACATGTAATCGGGTTTTAGAAACCCTTTTACAAGTTTTAATTTTGCTTCACTTTTCCACTCATAAGGCAAAATCGGGTTTGTGAGAGAAAAGAACAAGAAGACATGTAAAAATAACTTGTAATAGGGAAATAAAATCCCCTTTACAAGTTATAATGACTTAAAACAAGAACTTGCCATAGGGAAATTAAATTCCCTTTACAAGTGACCAAAAACATAAAAACATGTAATAGGGAAATAAAATCCCTATTACATCTCAAAATCACTTAAGTAGGAACTTTTGAAAGAAATTACAAGTTCTTTTTAAACTTATAATTTTAAATTCATTTGTAATTTGTCCAAAAAGTTTCTACAACTCTAAAACAAGAGAAAAATAAAACTTGCGGACAAAGGAAAATTTTCCACCTGCAGTCAGGAAGAAAAAACCCAAAATTGAAGAAAAAACATAGCAAACAAATTCAAAATGCAAAGAAATTTGAAACATGGGTCAAAGATGGACTAAGAATTAAGCCAGTCCAAGGGTGAAGAAATTTTTTGCCTCGAGAAGCGTGCCTTAGAGTAAAATTTTCATTTTTTAACAAATTTTTTAAAGGGGTTGTCTATTTTTGTGAATACAAAAATACAAACAATAGCTATCATGTATTTTTCTTTTGTTAAAAAAAAAGAGTTGGCACCAGCTGCTTCTTTGACTTCCAAGTTATGATTACATGAAGTAGATTTCTCATCTTCAAAATCACATAATAGTTTGAATATGATTATCCGACTAGTTTGGAGTCTTCTGCCTTGAAGTATTTTAGTCCAAAATTATGAGTTCCCTTCAGACATTAAAGAACCATTTATGTTACTAACTAGTAACTTTAACTTGGTTGTTGCATGAATCTAGGTAGAATGCCTAAAGAAAAAACAATGTTTGGTCTAGATATGGTTACATAGATCAAACTTCCAATGAGTTGCATATACTTAGTTATTTCTTCAAACCCTACAATATCATCTGATGTCAACTTTATATTTCATTCCATAAGTGCCTAAAGTAGTTTACGGTGAGTCATTCCAAACTAGCTTAGATTTCACAAATATACTTTTGTTGTGTGACGAAAATATACTTGAATTCTTAAATGGCTTAAATACTCAAATGGTAATGAAGATGATGTTGGCATTTGATCATTTGAACTAAACCAGTAATGTTTGTTTGCTTGATGCAACCGGTATATGTATGTTGTGCATAGAGATTAAATTTATGTATGATGACTATTTTGTATGTTGTCACTGATGGCAACTATGTTTCTTTAAGTCATCTAAGTCCTATAGTTCAACCGGCAAGGCTTAACCGATTTGCAGAGACAGTTTTTATCAGAACTGGTTATAAGGACTTCAACCGGTAAAAGACTAACAGAGTTACATTCCGACAACCGGTACATGAAAATCATGAAGGTTGAGATGATGTGGTTTTGCAGCAGCATTGAAGACTATCAGATGAAGATATGTTCATGACCGCATGTACCGAATCGATCAGGTGAACGAGATTTGTTTGACAGAACAGATTAGTTGATGGAGACTTAATCGATAGTGATGAAAATCACTCAAATCTATAAAACGGCACAGAATTGGATTTGTTATGTCGGTGGCCGACATAACTAAAGCGTACAATGCAAGATTATCTAGATGCATTGAACCTAGGAAATTGTAACAAGGTTCTAGCGACCTTATGATGATTTTAAAAGTGTGATGAGGTATGAAAGGATATATGTATATGAGCTTGATAGTGTGATAGATCATGAGCGAATTTTGTATTTTCTGATAGTGCGATGATCAGAGGAGTTGAGAGATGAAGTCTATGTGATGATGTAATGTTTTGAAGCAAATCTTATCAGACACAAAAGGTGTTATACAAAGATCATTTGTACTTGTTGACTCCCTAACAGTTGCAACAAGAAAATTCTCTTACAAGGTCACTCCTAATAGGGTGTAGTTAGATCCTAACAGTTTTGATCATTAAATCCTCTAACCAGGTGACACATTAACTTGTATTTGCAAATCCCAATAACTTGCGTAGCTCCTAACAGGGCTGGTCCTCACAGGCCTTTTTGTAAAGCTCTTAACCGGGCTTAGACACTTCTAACAAGGTGTGCCTCTAACCGGATGTTGTAGACCTTAACCGGTTAGATCTCTATACTGCAGATAGTGGATCTTGTGGGTACTAACTCCCACCGTGGTTTTTTCCATTTGGTTTTTCCACGTATAATCTCTTGTGTCATGTGGTTTATGCTTTATGTGGTGATTGCATACTTGGTGTTATTTCTTACATGCCTATTGAGTTTTAAGTTGGTGAAATTAATAATCAGATTTGTATTGTTTTTACTATCACTGATTCACCCCCCCCCCCTCTCAGTTCCTTATAAGTTCATCAATTGGTATCAGAGCCTAACTTCCTTAAGGCTTAACCGCTTGGAGGGGATCTCTAATCCTAAGGCAAATATGGGGGAAGGAATGAGCTATAGAGAGATGGCTAGAGAACTTGCTGAAACCAGGCAAGAACTTGAAACCCTAAGAGGCAAATACGGGACATCACTAGCTAAAAGGAAAGAACTAACCAAACAATTGTTGGAGATCTCTGACAATAGCTCTTTAGATGAGGTGAACATTGATGCACTGGTTGAAGAAGTGGAGAAGCTGAATGGTGAGAAGACTAATCTGAGAAGAGAGCTGAAAGCACTTACAATCCGGATGAGTGAGGAACTTGAAGCTAGAAGAAAGGCTGAGGATCAGATCCGAGATAAAGAGCATGAAATCTTTAAGATTAAGCAGGAGAATGCAACTTTGTATGAACATTGGCATGCGGAGAAAGAAGAAAAAGAAGCATTAGAGTCAGAGCTTGAAATGGCAATGTCTCTTAGAGAGACCCTCATGAAAAGAAATGAAGATCTTACAAAGGAACTTGCTGAGGCCAATGAGAAGCTTGATAAATTCAATAAGAGCTCCTCTATGTTGGATGAACAGATCCAATCTCAAAGGATGATAGGTGATATATCTGAGAAGGGAGAACATTCTGATACCAAGAGCAACATGCATGAAGGTAAAACTGCTCCTAAGGCTCAAAAACCTACTGGTAAGAAAGCTTATAAACCTGTTTGCTTTAATTGTCATAAACCAGGACACACTGCTAATGTTTGTAGAAGCAGATCTGATGCTAATACTGGTTATAGACCTAATGCTAGATATGTGCCTAGGAAATTTGAAGGTTACTGTTATACATGTGTTGACGTGTATTTTGTACACTATCAAACACAGAATAAAATACCTAAAGGTACCTTATCCTCTCTTGAGTAAAGTCTCTGATTGCTGAAGATATCGCGAAAAAGGATCAATCAGGATGACTCCAAGGTTCTTGTATGTAGGGTCTCTACGTGTGGATAAGCTCCAGTGGTATGATGTGATTTGCTGGAATCACAAGGGGACTTACATTTGATGATTGAAATTCTGATCTGCTTTGCTGGAACACAGGCTCTTACTAGCTTAGATTTGAAAAAAAAGGAAAAAAGATGAGGGCGAAGAGAGGATCTAATCCTAATACTAAGAATGTAGGAGCAATGATTGATCTTCGATGAAACTCTAACTAGGTCTTGTTTTGACATCGCAGGACCATCTCCACAAGGCTAGTGCGATCTTCGAAGGGAAGCTTTATGATGTTCAAATCATCACTGCAGGGCATAGACACCATCAGGTTGATGCATATCAATGAAGAAGCGACAATTGAAGTTAAGCTTAAGCTAAACGATTCCAGTTGACTACACAAGGCAAGTCTGCAATCAACAAACTGCTAGTAGTATGGATGTACGAATTTCACCATCAATCAAGCACATTTCTTCCATTCATCTAATCATCTACCATCTAGGATTGAAGATTCAACAAGAAACCATGCATATTGCAAGAAACGACACACTTCACCATTACTTCAATGAAAATGGAGTTTGTTTACAATCAATGGCAACAATTTCTTGCCTTGTCCTCCTATTCTACTCTAATTGCTATTCTATCAACTTCTAACTACTCTCTATCTACTAACTGCTTTCTATTATTTCTAATTCTCTAACTGCCTTTACAAAATGAAATGCCAGGGCTTATATAGTGCCCACAATACAATTTGATGGCTCAGATCAATTCGAGATCAATGGCCAAGATTTTACAATGAAAACCCTAATTAGGGTTTGTTACAACCATTACATAACATTTAATGCTTGACCAATGATAAAATTGTATTGCTTGGACACATGTCCTCTCTAGAAAATTCGACCAATGAATAGCCGGGGTAGGTACATCGGAGTTTGTGCCACCTTCCGTGAGTTAGGTACATTGAATCTGGACATGCTGAGGTGGACTACACTGACTGGATGAGCGATGACTAGGATGCCACCTCATTTGACACTTGGAACTTGGTAGATATTCAACTTGATGTTGTTGAGAAGCTAGCTTTAATTAATTCATCTGGAACTATCTGCTTCTTCAACGAACCCTTGTTCTAACTTCTTGTGTCCTTGATGTGCAGGACGATGATGTACCTCGCCTTGTAATACTGGATTGGAGAAGGTCGCCCTTGTCCTTGCTTGATCGTCCCGGAGCAGACCGTCCTTGATCCGGCTTGATTTTCCTTGATGAGATCTCCATTTGATGCCTACACAACATTTCAAAATTAGTAACATGATTTTGCAATGAATAACTAGATTAGAGATTAAATTTAGGAAACTTCATGATAAGTCCTTGAGTTATCATTTCCTAAAAAACGATTGAGCTACTGAAATTGAAAATTTCAAAATTCAAAATTTGGAGCAATGACGATCAAAACTCAAAATCAAAACAAGGGATCACATTGCCATACCTCACTTGAGAACTAACTCTAAAAAGATGCAAAATAAGGAAATTCGCCTAGGCAAAATCGAAATTTGAAGCTTTCAATGTGATCCTCCTCTAGCGAACGCCTTCCTTGTCAATTTCACCACCTTTGGGGGGGTCTTCAACGTCTTGATGGCAAATTCGCTCCACTTCAAACCAAGTTCGCACTCCCCTTGAATGGAAATTTCGCACCTTTCCTCAATGAAATTCGCACTTCCTCCTTGTCTTCTCCAAATCGTATGCAAAGGAAGTTTGAATGATGATTTGAAAATGAAATAACTCACCCCTCCTTTATAGGCGCTCACCCTCTCATTTACCTCTAGGCCGACTTTGTAAAAATAAGGCAATTAAAACAAATTTCAAATGAAAATCAAGGCCGACTTTTATAAAATATAATCCAAGCGCACCAATTTTATTAAAATTAATAATTAATTAAAATGCCTTCGTGATTATTTTTTTTTTGAAAAAGGCAAAATTAATTAATAAACGTTTCATGCGCTATTTTTAAATGCTACTTAATTGAATTTTCAAACTTATCGATTTTTAGCATTTAAAATAAATTCAAAAAATGTTTGTTAGCGCCAAATTTAGAAAAGGTAAAGACACAAACCATTATCGCCCTAGTCCTTGACTGAGGGACAGGAGCGAATTACCATTTTGATCTTGATTCTTGTGCCTTTGGTGTTTGAAACCATCATCTCCATGTTGAAAGTGGCATGCTTACAAGGAACTTCGAACTTGAGTGACTTGATTTTGTAAATGAATGCCTTTTGTGACTAATATCGCCCTGGTCCCTTGGTGAGGGACAGGAGCGATCCTGATGTTTTCTCCTTGATCTTGCATCTTCGATCACCAATCCTCGTCATAAGGCAAACAATAACGTTGTTTCTTTCATTCCACACATACTTACTTGTCTTTTACAAGGCAAATTTGATATTTGAATGTTCATCGCCCTGGTCCCTTGGTGAGAGACAGGGGCGAACTTTGAATCCTAGCTCAAATTTGTCATTTTTGAACCTCAACTCCTTGTTCATCACCTTTCTAATGACGTTTTCAATCTTGTGTAACTTTGATTTGATGTGATCCTTTTGAAAGAATGATTGATTTTATGAATATCGCCCTGGTCCTTGACTGAAGGACAGGAGCGAACTTTGGTTTATGGTGCAAATCTTCCATCATATTGATATCAAATTGTCTTCAAGGTGCAGAATGATGTCCTTTATTCCTTCTTGAACATTTGAAACGAACGTGGCCTTCAAAGTTTAAGCATATTTGACTATTTCGCTCTAGTCCCTTGGAGAGGGACAGGAGCGAACTTCATTTTCTAGGCTCAATCACACTTTGCCCATGTTTAAAATTATCTTCAACAGACTTGTTGTGTCCCCTTTCACTCATCCTTGACATGTAATTCGCTTCATCTTGGCGAGAGATTTGTCTAAGGAAGAAATCGCTCTGGTCCCTGGGAGAGGGACAGGAGCGCCTAGGACAATATGGGCTTCACTTGGCGTTTTTGCAATCTTCAAATTATCTTCAACGGACTCGTTACGCCTCCTTTGCTTGCCTCAAACTTAACACTTACTCGATCTTCGCCCAAAACTTGTCTTATAGGGAAAATCGCTCTGGTCCCTGAGAGAGGGATGGGAGCTATCACTTAAATTCGCCCTGGTCCCTGGCAGAGGGACAGGAGCGATTTTGCTTCTAGGGTCAATTTTCCTCATGATTGCGCTTTCAAGTTATATTCGACTGATAAAATGTATCTCCTTTGATCTTCTCAATTCGCGAAATCGTTCAAATCTTTCAAGGGCAAGGCAATTTTGGATTTCAAGCTCCGGTCCTTCAGTGAGGGACAGGAGCGATTTTTTGTCCTCCAGGCCCAAATGCTTCACTTTTCACCATGAAATGTCTTTGCTAGGGAAGATATCATCCTGCTTCATGCTATGAATAAAAGTTAATGTCCAAACAAAGTCTAAAAATGTGCATATGAATAAAATCGCTCTGGTCCCTCAGTGAGGGACAGGAGCGAATTTGACCTTCTAGGCAAAAACTTCATCATTTCATTGCTTTTGATCAAGTCTGGATGCTCCATCATGCTCATTTTGCCCTTCACCATGCCTTTGATGTTTCAATTCGTCCAAACAAGGTCAGGAATGGCTCAAATAAGTATTATCGCCCTGGTCCCTTGGTGAGGGATAGGAGCGCTTCGCCTTGGTCCTCCTGGGAGGGACAGGAGCGAAATTCGCTCTGGATCCTCAGTGAAGGACAGGAGCGAAATTTGACTTTTCGAACTCTCTATCAGGACAATTTTTATGGAATATAACATTTAAGTATAAGAAAGAAGAAAGATACTTTAAGTTATATTCCATATATACTTTCAGGATGTTTGAGAGTGGTTTCAGACCTCCAGGAGTTATATTGCAAAATCTAGTTTTTTGAGGTTTTTCAGTTTCCAGACTTAGTCAAATTTCAGGATCAGGACATTCCAGACTTAGCCAAATTTCAGGACATTCTATCCTATTGATCTCCCCGACAGCACTCAAAATGCAAAGGCTAACTAACAAAACCCTAAAAGACCTAGAAAACAAACCCTAAAAAGCAAAAAACATGGGTCCCCATTTGAAATGGGGCGATGTGTGAAATGATCACAACAACATGCAACATGTATGGGCATAGATCTAGTGAATGCAGGTATGGAGCTAATTATCTAACACCTCATATGAATCCAAGAACTGATGGTGATTGGAGAAGGAATTTCACTAACTGGAGAAGTACAAATTGGCAAAGACCCTATGTTAACTGGTCTAGTCCTTATGAGATGGAGAAGAGAGTCGATGTGATTTGTTCAATCTGCAACAATTTTGGACATGTGGCAGTGAATTGCAGAAGAAGAACAGGTAGAGGCAACTCAGGACCTTGGAGAGCATCGGGAATGGCATGTTATCATTGCAACAAACTGGGACACATTGCCAAGTTTTGCAGAACACAGAAGAACCAACTGGTGAATCATCTTGCAAACCGGAAAGGAAAGCAGAAAGTTGATATTGAAGAAACTAGAGCTGAGATGAATAGAACCTAGAAGAAGAAGAGTGATGACAAACCATCTGAGGAATCAGATTCTTCACCTAATGTGGAGAATCCATCTGAGGCAAACTAAGTTGTTTCTACAACTTGAGGTGAGCTTATTGTCAAATCTTGAGTTGAACCCCTGGATGATGTACTGTAAGTTAAATCTGCATATTCTGATGCATTTTAATGTTTTGATGTGTTTTTGGATCATAACCGGTAAATATCATTCAATTTTTGCTACCAATAATATGCTTTAGAGTATTTTAATGTGTTTTAGGGTTTTGTCATTAAATGCATTTATTGCAGTAGTTAGAAGGCGAATAAATAGAACTTTTTGAATTTCATTTGTCACTTTGCGATCTTGAGAACATTTGGCAAGCGAGCAGAGCATAGATAAGTTTGTGCTAGCAGCATTCAAACCATTTACCAGCAATCTGAGGCGATCGAAGTAAAGTTTGAATCGGTGATCGAGTATTGAAAGTTTTCAACGATTGGAAACCCTAGTACCGAAGCAGAAGAGGTATTTATCTGAGAAATTCTACTCTTTGCTTGGTGATTTGCATATTTGAAATGGATACACCTCATCTTGTCGATGTAACTGGGAGGCAAGACCAAAATTCAAACGACATCCATACAAGTCGGAGGAAACTGACCCTGTCGGTGACCTATCCGGTGTATCGAATGGTGTTTTGCATGTAGAAGATGTAAGATCCTTTTATCACTGCAAACTTGAAGACTTGGGAGTTGCAGTTATTCATGAGCAATACAGATCTCTGTGTAATGAACAGGAAAGATTGAAAGAACAATTTAGAAGCCTAGTCGATAAAGGTTTTCATCATGCGACCAATTTCATTGATGATTTTGATGACGAGTTGATAAGATTTGTTTTGAGCCGCATTCATGATCGATTCATGTGGCTGGATAGACCTCATAAGATAACAAAGGAAGCAATCCATGCAGTAACCGGTTTCTGCTCAACCGGTGAGGTGCCATTGCTGAGGTCAGTACCTAAAAATGATGTTGAAAAGTTAACTAGATCTAGATGGGATAGAAGAGCCATGACTGTGAATGATATTAATGATCCTGCAGTTAAATTTGCATCTATGGTGATCGGCTATAGAATCTTCTATTCAAGCAGAATGAATAGTATACCGGCAGCAGCAATTCACACTGCATACCGGATGATTAAGGAAAATGTGGACTATGACTCAACTGAAGCTCTAAGGAGTCAATTAGTGGCAAATTTGGAAGCAGTCAAGAAGGACAAGAAGATTAGATTCAAGTTTGGACAACTTATCATGGGCTTATTCTTTTATTTCCAAAACGTTTTCCCTGGTATTGGTGATGTACAATGGATAACCGGGACACCAGCCCTATTGCAGATGAGAACAGCATTAGGATGCTGAAAGACAAGTTTGATGATATTTCATGGGGATATTTTAAGAAATTTCAGAAGAAAATGCAGGCTAGGGAACGCATACCGGCAAAGGTAGTCAATCGGTATGAGGATTCTATCTGTTTTATGGTAGACACGGATACATGCTTGATGGAAGTTGTTATTCCCAGGACCACATGGGTAATGCCCATGGGTTATGAAGTAGATAAAGATCTACTTGTTGCTTATGCTGATCATTTGTTAGCTCGACCGGTCGATACCACAGTTGAGAGGTTTGGAACCTACAAGGAGAAACTACTAAAAGTGCACTATGAATTACAACAACCGATAATAGCAAAGAAAGTAAGGAAAGAGGTAGAGGCCTTTGTTGAACAGGCCGGATTCACTAAGGAACAAATAGCAACAGCAAAAGCCAAACATGAGGCTAAACAAGGTGGAACTTCTAGTGTACCAACTGGTACCTCCACCGGTAAGACCAGAGCAGCCAAAGCAGCTGAAAAGAAGAAGGCAGAAGAACCTAAGGTGAAGCCTGTTGAATCCCAAAGAGGGAAACCCTCTAAAATACAATTTCGGAGGAAAGGTAAACCTGTTGAACCTCCTGTTGTGCCTACCCAAACTGGCAAAAGAAAGAAGGAAAAGGCTCATAAACCGGTGACAGATATAGAGGAGATAGAATCAGTAGAAGATAAGAGAGCACTAAGGGCAAGTGCTAAGAAGTAGAAGACTACTGGTAAAGGTAAAGCAACTAAGAAAATATTGACACTTGAAGATTCTTTTACAAGAATGGTTTGAATAATTAAGGAGTATGGGATATACAAAGGTTTAAACATATTGTTTACTCACTTGTCTAAAAGTCAACAAAGGGAGATTGAAGATGCAATCATCTTCAGTATGAACAAGTTTAGTAGAGCCCACATTGAATTACAAACGCAAATTCCAGATTCCCTATATAATTTGATTGATGCAAGGTGGCAAGGGCCTAGATAAAGAATTTATTGATTATACAACACTTGCAACCGGAAGCAACTGAAGAGGACATTGAACATATAAAGGTTAATACAAAAGCATTGTTCAGATCAAAGAAAAGATTAACAAGAATGCTTGTTGGAAAGACCGAATCAGTTCAAAAGGAGACTGAGATTTTGGTGAAAAAGGCTTTAGGTCTCATCCCCGATGAAGAAGAGGAAAAAGATGAAGAAATTGAGGATAATACCTCTGTAAAGCCTAAGTCAAAAGAACTTCCTGAAGGTGTAAAGATCATAGATTTTGAACCGGACAACAAGTATCTGTATGATGACCCTGTTGATACTGAATCGGTACATATAACAGATGATGATACCGGTGATGTTGATAATGTTGCTAACACTGCTGACAATGTAGATGTTTTTGAAGTTGATGTACAGATGTTTGAAACTCAACGGGAACAGGAAGAAAACAAAGATGAAAAGAAAGCAAAAGACAAGTGCTCAACTGAGCAACCGATGAATGCACAGTCAACAGAGACTCAGACTGCACCAATCAATGTAAGTGCAGATGCAAATGTAAACGTTGCTACTGAAGATAATTAGAAGGATACAGTTGATAAGGAAGAGGAAGCACCGATGATGTTGCCGGGAATAATCATTATGTTATGTTGTTATATTATGTTTATGTTGTCGTCGGTAATAATGAGTTACAGCGGTCAGTTGGTTAGCCGACGGGTAGGTAGTTGGAGTTGCGACGGTTGTGTCGTACCCCTTCGGGTATTATATATTGTGTACCTTTTCTTCGAAGTATGATCATGTTAGTCGTGTCAAATGTAATGTTATAAGCACTTGATGTACATGGACTGTTGAATTAATATAGAGACTGGTTATTTAATGTATTTCCATTATGTTCTATGCATTTACTTTCTACATTTAACCGTTTACCCGAGAGGGCAAACATTTGGCGTCGCTGCCTAGACGAACTCGGGAACGGAAGACACGGATGGCGCACAGACACAATGGGCCTACCCATTGGTGAAGTAAACCCGGAGACCGACGACGCGCGGACAGAACTTTACACAGGAGAAGACACGGCAACGCGAGAATTTTCAATTTTGCTCCAAGTAGCCATTCAGACATACGTTCGACGAGAAGCAACAGAGGTAGAAATCCCACCAAGTGCCGTGTGGACAGCGCTGGAGGTTAGCCTGGCAGTAAACCGGTTAATGAACCAACTCCCCTGGTTGATTGCACAGGCATCGCTGGCACAACAGGCCCGCCTGGAGGAGATTGCCCAGGAAGAGCGACGACAACAAATCCTGCAACGCTACGAAGAGAACAATCGACGGGAAACAGAACGAGATAGCGCCAGGCCAGGAGGAAATTGAACCTTGTAATAATCTCGACACACTACTGATATAAATTGTGGCCGAAAGGCAAAATAAAAATAAAAATAATAAAAGTTTTTTTGTGTACATGGCGTGCGTTTGCTGTGTATGGAAGTGACTTATGCCCAATAGACTAAATAAGGACAAAAATAAAAAGATACAGAGTGACGAATGGGAAGTGGCACAAACCGCGTTGAATCTCAGACAACAGATAGAACGAAGGCGTAGGCTAAAGCAGCTTGCCGAGGGACGACCGGCCGAGGGGTTGCCCGAAGGGAACCCAGGAGGTGTCACGGAGGTTGCGGAGGCAGAGATAGACGGAGAGAACTACACTGTCTACACTGTTGTAGGGCTGCCAGAAGGAGTCACGGAGGGTGCCAAAGGAGAACTCTACAGTTCGCCAGAATACCACCGTAGGATAAGAAGCCGCGAAGAGTTGGTGGAACAAACAAGGCGAAGTCTAAACCTGATCGACGCTACCAGAGACTTGCTAAAGAATTTGTCCATTTCAGAGGACAACCGGAGGGAGACAACGGAAGGTGACGGTACAACCGAAGGTGCCGAGGGAGCACAAGGGTACCGTACGGGAGGCAATTTGTTTGGTTCGGTGTCAGCAACTTTTTCCGGAGGACCCACGAGTGGAGGTTCAGTTGCAGGAGGCGGAGGATCGCTAGGTACAAGCACACAAGGAATTAGAGGAGCGAGACCCAACGGTGGGATGGCGAGTAAACAAAAATTGCCAAAGTTCATAGGGGAGGGCAAGGAAGACCCCTTACGGTACTGCCGTACATGTGAAACCATTTGGTCCGCCAACGGAGTAACAGACCAGGATGACTGGGTACAGCAGTTCCCAGCCACGTTACGAGGAGTTGCCATAGATTGGTACTCCGATGTGGACAAGCAAAAAGTGGCCACGTGGGCCAATCTACAGAAGGAATTCACGGGGGAGTTTCGGTTGCTCCGTGATGACAATGAAATTGTAACAGAGATATACAGTACCAAACAAGGTACCAAGGAGACAGTACGGGCATACAGTCGGAGGCTGAAAGAACTCTTGGGTAAAATGGAAAGCCAACCCGCAGATGGATTGAAGAAACGATGGTTCGTTGAAGGGTTGAAATCCTCCCTACGGAGGAAGATGAAAATTGTACCCCCGACGTCATATGACGACGCTTATAATAGGGCGATGGACCTGGAGAGCGAACACAAAACATCAAAGAAGAAGAAAAGTAATAAATCCTCATCCGAGGATAATGACTCTTCACAGGAAAGCAGCAGCGACGACGAGGCTGGCAAACGGGTGCAAGCGCTCCAGAAAGACATGGAGCGAATGAGAAAGGAATTCAAAATAATGAGAAGCACTGGTCGAAACGAAGGGGACATATGGTGCACTGAGTGCAAAGAGGAAGGGCACACAAAGGGTACTTGCCAAAAGAAGGCATTTTGCGAGATTTGCCAAGTGATGGGACACTCCACCAAGGAGTGCCCATACAACATGAAAACCCGAGGTACGCAAATGAACCAGGTGCTATTCACGGAGCAGGCCACAACATCCACACCAGCAAGTACCGGCCAACATACTAACACAACGGCATCATCTAGAGGATACCGGGACAACAGACGTGGCGGCGGAAGGAATAGCAACAATAACAATAACGGAAGCCGTATCCAGTATGACGCCAAGGGCCGGCCAATTATCCAATGTAGGGCCTGTAATCAGTGGGGGCACTTCGTCCGTGATTGCACGAAGGAAGCCACCCCTCAGCACCTCTGCTGTTGGTGTGGGCCAGGCGACCATGAGGACACAAGTTGCCCGCAGGCAGGGGTTAATCTCCTCAACATTGATAAGGCTGAGAAGACTGGTGAGAAAGAAGTACTGGCGATCACCCACGCCCAGACAAAAAAAGCCACTTATCCCGACCCCCGTACGGAGAAGGAGAGATTATGGGAGGCAAAGGCCAATATTGAACGTGAGATGACGACCGAACAACCGGAAAACGAGGTGGCGAGTACATCATTCCGTATGGAAGTGGAAAATAACATCATTGGGCAAATATTGTAGATGGAGGTGCCGATAAAGGTAAAAGACCTTCTAGACTCTATGCCACAATTGAGGACTGCCATCCTCACCAATGTGCAAAGCACCGCAGCGTTGAGGGCACCACAGGTACGGGTTCCCGCCACCGCATCGTCGAGTGCACCACAGGTAGGGGTTCCCGCCACCGCTTCGAAGAGTGCACCACAGGTGGAGGTTTCCGTTAGCCCTTCGACTGACCCGATGTTACTAGCCTTGAGCAGTGGTAGACACCCAGCTGTGGTAGAAATGGGTATCCGTGGGACCATTCTGAAGGACACCATTGTGGACGGGGGATCTGGGGTGAATGTACTACCAGAAGAAACATGGAAGTGGTTGGGGAAGCCCACCTTGTGGCCACCCACATTCAACCTGGTGGGAGCGGACCAACACGGCATTAAGCCACTCGGCCTGTTGATGGCCTAGCAAGTGAATTGGTACGCAACCATTCTTGTTAGATTTCGTGGTTATTCCCTCGAAGAAGAAAGGCTATCACGCCATCCTGGGGAGAGCGTGGTTGATCAACGCGAGGGTAAACCACAACTGGAAGAAAAATACACTTTCCATGGAGAAGGGAGGGCGGAAATATACCATTGACCTACACACCCAAGATGTTGGCGAAGAGCTCGCCTCGTCCGACTCAGACTCAGAGGACTTTAATAAAGGGGAAGGGGGTCCCAATGAAAGCAAGGGCAAGAACGCGATGGAGACGAACAGTGAAGAGGTGCTCGAATTGGAGGGATGTTCTGAAGATGAGGTATGCTCACTTAACGAGCTCTTCCACTGGCAAATGGAGGATTACGAAATGTTCCAAAGCTACAGGCTCGAAGTAGAAGAACCAGAGCAACCAACAGAGGTGTACTTGTCGGAATACAGAGAATATTGGAAGGGAGATGCCCCAAACCCTGGCGACGTAAATAATCCGAAGAGTGTCGGCAACGATTGGAACCCGGTGTGGAAGACCGCAGTCTTCAAAATCTTTATTATTCTTCTTCTTCTTATGTACGGGAAGGAGGTCGTGGTCCCTGTAGAATTTGTGGTTCCAGGTCTCCCGATGGCCATTGAAAATAGACTTGCCACCAATAGGTTCAAATTGAAACCCTACCACACGAAGCGCGCAAGGGACCCGAGAGGCCAGACGGACACCCGAGAGCCCGAAGGGGGACCCGAGAGGATGGAAGGGGACCTAAGAGGCCGGGCAAGCGACTCGAGAGGCACGGGACAAAAGCAGGAGACTTTTGGGCGAGGAAAACCGACAAGGATGAAGAGCGATCCCAGAGACAGGGGGCTCGAGCCGAAGACTCTCTAGACAACTTTTAAAAAAAAAAAAAAAAACGTACGGTCGTACGAGACAGTTAACTGCACGGCAGGGGAAAAAAAATTGTGAAAAAAAAGACCACCATACGGGGCCGTACGGCAGATGGCCGTACGGTTGGAAGAAAGAAAGAAACGTACGGTCGTACAGGCGACCGTACGATCAAAAATTTATATATAAAAAAAAAATTGAAAAAAAATCGCACGGTCGTACGACAGCGACCGTACGGTCCAAAAAAAAAAAAAAGAAAAAAAGGGGGAAAATGGCCACCGTACGGTGGGACCAAGGTGACACCACCGTGCGGTGAAATCACCAAGGTGACACCATCGTGCGGTGGACGGTGACACCACCGTGCGGCGGTCACACCGTGCAGTGGGAGCCGAAGGTTGTTGCCGAGACATGAACCCACCACCGCACACCGCACCGAACGCCGCACAGCCCGACCTTGGCAATAAAACCCCTCGCGGAGGAAGAAGACACCGCACAGCCCGACCACCGCACAACACCGAACACCGCCACACAACAAGGGATAAAGGAGGAGGAAGACGCACTGCACGGCCCGACCACGCACTGCACGGCCCGATCAACACGCACAGCAAGGGTTACGCACACCAACGCGCAGCAGCCGCAAAAGGAAAAAGAAAAAAAGAGACCAAGCCCGCACAATCCACACAGCGACGTAAGGGCAAAACGACCGCCACAGGTAGACCAAGTGGCCGCACGATCGGAGGTGCCGGTGGAGGTGTGTCCGTATGGTAAGAGGGGTGTAGGCCGCACGGGAAGGTGGCCACACGATTGGAGGTGCCAATGTTGTTGTTGACCGTACAAGGAGGTTGTATGGCCGGGGTGCCATCGGGGACATTACAGTGCGAAAAAAAAAAAAAGACGACGGCCAGATTTAAAATGATTTGCTGGAGTTTGAAGCCAAGACACTGGAAATTCAGAGTGGAAAAGAAGGGTTTTTGGCATCTTAAAATATCACTGAAATGCTGAGCGCCATGGACTTTCGTATGGTTCTGAGGGTTATAAATTGGTGTTGGCGACGGGGGCGCTGCCCCTCGACCCCGCCCTGTACTGCGACAGGGAGCGCACCTGGGGCGCTGCCCCAGGACCCCGCGAGGGGCGCTGCCCCTCGACCCCACTGGGGCACTGCCCCAGACCCCGCGAGGGGCACTGCCCCTCGACCCCGCTGGGGGCGTTGCCCCCAGACCCCCAGTTTATTTTGAGCTACAGAAGACCACGGGAAGTGTTGTGGTTGTCCGTATTGTGAGAAAGACGCCCGCAACTAAGCATTGGCAGGGAACCCATAAGCCGTAGAGGGAGGCGGATTTGGAGGTTGGGAACAAACAGAGTTCAAGAGAAGGCATTGCAGGTCCGCGCAGTTGTATGACACTAGGGAGTTATTCAGTTCAGTTTTTAGCCTTTGGGGAGTGTGATGGAGGATTTGAGGTGTCTCCTAGCATTTGTGCCAGCAGATTGTGGCCACCTCCAGGCATGACTGGTACGCTTTGAGGAACTCGGAGTATGTCTCGACTGGACGTGAGGTTGCCGTGGTGGATGCACATAGGGCTCGGGAGGAGCTGACCACCAGGTTGGAGGCAATAGTCGCGTGAGACTTAGTTCAGCGTACCCAGGAGTTGGATGCCGGGAGAGCAGCACGGGTGGCTATCGAGGACAAATTGGCTAGGGAGACAGTATCATTTGAGTAGCAGTTGGTGGAACCTGAGACTGAAAAACATGTTTTGCAGACAAGTTTGGGTTAGGCACAGGAGGACTGTGATGGCAAAGGAAGCAATATTGGTGAAATCCACACTTGAGCATCGGATGGTAGCAGAAAAGGGTTTTCAGGTAAGGACGCACCAAGTGTATAAGATCCGGGCCCGACTGGCGTCAGTAGTTTTTGCCGTTCATCTCTATTTTGTATTAAGTCGTTGGAGTCGACTTCTTTTCTTGGGGGGGATGATGTTGCCGGGAATAATCATTATGTTATGTTGTTATATTATGTTTATGTTGTCGTCGGTAATAATGAGTTACGGCGGTCAGTTGGTTAGCCGACGGGTAGGTAGTTGGAGTTGCGACGGTTGTGTCGTACCCCTTCGGGTATTATATATTGTGTACCTTTTCTTCGAAGTATGATCATGTTAGTCGTGTCAAATGTAATGTTATAAGCATTTGATGTACATGGACTGTTGAATTAATATAGAGACTGGTTATTTAATATATTTCCATTATGTTCTGTGCATTTACTTTCTGCATTTAACTGTTTACCCGAGAGGGCAAACAGATGAAAGAATAGACTGTTGAACATCAGCAACCGATCAAAGCCACCACTAATGAAGAGAAGATAGAAAAAGATGAGGAAGAGAAGAAAACAGAAAAGGTGGAAGAGGAGAGGAGAACGGAAGAAATAAAGCCAACTCCTGAGGTACCTCCTGAATCCAAACTGAAGAAAACAATAGTTGATGATGATGACGATGACTCCATGAGCATTAAAGGTCCTATTAATATGGACAATTTGAGTTCTTCAGAGTTAATGGAGATTGCTACTGCAATGCAATCCCATGCACAAAAGAAAAGATTGAAGGAACAACAAAGAGAAGTAGAGACTATAAGGACCGTTGTTGATATTTTGTCAAGTCTCCTACCGGAGACAGATACAGGACATTTTGCTACCCCTATTGCCAAACTTGGACAGTTAGTTGTTGATGTCGGTAAACAACTTAAAACCCTTGAAGAAGCTGCATACATTTCTATTGAAAAGGATTACAAGAAGAAAAGGGGACAACAGTTAATGGGGATATTACACATGATCACTCTTGTAACCATTTTTCTAGATAAAAGTTGTTAAGCCTCATTGTAAAGGGTTCTCTCCCTGCTGGCTTGAGCTATGCTATGCTCTCTCACTTCTCTTGTATTATTCTGTATTTTGCAACTATAAGTTGGCCATTGGCCTTCTAATTAATTGAGATCACCATTCTTGCCTTCTTTCAACTTATGTATGTTGTGTATGTTTTCTTACCTTCATCATAGGTGTATATTTTGTGGCTCTTCTCTCATTTATGTTGTGTTAACTTATTTCTAAGTGTGACTTGTGGGAAACATTCTCCCCTCTTGGCATTCAGCGAACTCTAACCTCCATACATGCATTGGGGTCACTCATACAACTGAAGTTTGTGCATCTCTTAGGTTTTTCAGTTGATTCTTTGTGTCATTTCGGGTAGGGAGAGGAACAATCTCTTCTTGGTGCATCACCTCCTTTTATTTCAAGCAATTCTCTCTTCCCTTTAACTCTGCAAGTTGTTAGGATAGACTTAGGAGTAAGTTTTGAAGTGTTGAGTTGGCTCAACACCTGCACCTGGATTGAGAAGGAAGTCGGCCTTCTCCGGAGATTCAACCCCCTTGCGCAAAGTCCCACACTTCGGGGTTGTTTCCATGTTTCACAAGGTTGTTGAGTTGATAGCTCAGCAAGGGTGCAAGCTTTTGTGATAACACAGAGTTCTGGGGAAGGGAAGAAGAGACTAAGAGAAGAGAAGAGGAGACTAAAGACAATAACTTCGAAACCTCGGGGTTCCGAAGTTCCGGGGAACTAGAGAAAGGCTAAGGAACTTCAGAACCTTGGGCTTCCGGAGTTCCAGGGAAGGGAAGAAGGCTTAGGAAAGGAACTTCGGAACCTCAAGGCTCCGGAGTTCCGAGGAACTGGAAAAAAGGATAAGGAACTTCGGACGCTCGAGGTTTCGGAGTTCCGGGGAAGGGAAGAAGGCTAAGGAAAGGAACTTCGGGACCTCGGGGTTCCGGAGTTCCGGGGAAGAGAGAAGGAGGCTTAGCAACCTAGGAACTTCGGAGGTCCGGAATTCCGGGGTTGAGGACTAAAGGACTTCCTCCAAACAAGACAACACTTCACACTTCATAATTCCATTGCTTTTCTCCTTGATCAACTGGGGCAATGTCTGTCCATGGATCGTATCTCTGATCGGTTCTCACTGATGGACCAAAGGTGTCATAAAATGACACCATTGTTGTAGTTATGTTAGGCATTAGTTGCAGTAGTTCTAGGGTGATGACTTTACCCAAAAATGTGAACTAGAGGCACTATGTATACCAAACACTATGATTTGTTTTAGGTTTGCAAATTTGTTTTGACTTTTTAATTTTGAGTTCACAAAAATGAGTTTTTTTAATTTTAAATAAATCATAATAAAAATAAAAATCAAGTGAAAATATTTTTTAAATATCCTCTAATACTCTTTTGCTTTTCCCAAAATAATTTTCCTCCCAAAAATTTAAAAATGACTATATTCAATGGAATATTCTTAAGAGTTTAAAGGAAAAGTATTGCTGCTTCCTATAAAAATTACTGGAAAGGAAGCTTACCAATTACTTGTAGTTCCCAATAGAATGTTGCAGCCACTAAATAAGAGTCATGAACCAAAACAACATCAGCATAGCACCATGTGTTATACTTTTGCAGCCTTGGACGTGGGGATCCCCCTTCCTCCCCCTCCCCTTTCCCCCGATAGCTTTCTTTAATTCCTCATTTATGACAAAGACATGGGTTTTAGGCAAGGGCACAAATAATAAGGAATGAGCAGGTTTTATGTATGGATGCAGAGTAGATGGCATGCAATAAAGAATCAACAAAAGACTCTAAACATGGAAGAAGGGTTAATGTGCATGTGTTGCAATGTTAAACAGAAATGATTGAGCACAAGATTACTATATACGAAATAAAGGGCGAACAAGAAGGAGACATGGAAGGGTTCAACTAGAAAGGATAACCACAGGTCTTGAGGTTAATATGCTAGAGCATACATAAAATAATAGACTAATCTTGGGTAGAGAATGGTTAAACAGTGCTGAATGGTTCGAACCCTCAACCTTAGAACTTCCTCAAAGCATGGATTTGAAGGAATGGAAAACAGTGAACAGTGAACATAAAAACAGGGATGGAGAAATATTTTATTTTAAAACCTAGATAAATAGTCTGTGATGGCCCTTGAATAAATCAAGTTCACATCATTATGCATCCCATACTGCAGGGCATCCCAAGGATAGCCATCAATTGTACCAAGAACATACCAGAGACGAACCATCGAAATGGTGTAGATCAATCCATGCACTAATCCACTTGGCAACTATTAATGACATACTATCATGAGAAGATTGATTATTCGCAGGCATCATCAATGAAACATCACAGAAACCCGCTAGTCATCAGGAAGATCTATATCGATCTTGATTAACCACTTGTATGATATCCATCACGGCAAGACAAGGATCGAGAGGAGCAGCAATGACATCAGCTAAGGACAAGAAGAATATCGACAAATAAGGTGGAAAAAGGCTGAACGTAGATGTGCATCATCGAATTAACAGCAATATAGGATTATCATGTAATCGTTAATAACTGTTCATTGTAAGAACAATTAAAAAAAGATGTTGATTATCAATTAGCATATCTAATTAATCATCCACGTAATGTCATCGATTTCAGTCTAAACAAACTTTAAATTGTTAACAATCAATAAGCAAAAACTAATGAAAAGATCCCACCTCATTAGATAAGATCGACAGTTAATATTTGTTATGAAAGGTGCCGAGATGAAGAGGCATGAGGTCTATCTTTTCCATATGACTTATCCCTCCAAATCCCAAATATAAATGGACATTCTCAATTACTCATTCAGAAAGAAAAAGGGTTGGTTATCAAGGCATCCATAATGGAACAGCAATTAAAGTATTCAGACATCAAACCATTTGATCAGAAAAATATCAAAGAAGTAAGCAGCCATTCTTAATTGGAATATTGTAATTCCTTACACGGTATTAAGGCAGAGATTAGACATCTCTGAAGGTTAGTATATACTGTTAGTAATAAATGACATATGCATATGTAAGGATGGATACACCAAAGTATAGGGTGTCCATAAGGCCTGGGAAGAGATGAATCTCTCCCCAAGGATTATAAGGGTAAGGATGGGTATACCGAAGTATAAGGTACCCATAAGGTCTGAGGAAGAGATAAGGCATAATAAGATGGTGAGGTAGCTTTAAGGACCATTCTAGGATGACCTTTAAGGCAACTAGAGCCCCAAGAGATCCTTACTCAAAGAGCTCGGTAACCTGATTACAGTCTCTTCCCAAGGATTAGGTGGGGAGTAGGATGGGAAATAGATACTCTTTATATTCTTTTGTGATTATATATATATATATGTTTGTACGGAATCTTCTAACTCATGTATAGGTGCATTTATCAAGGCGATTGTAAAGAAGGTAATACTGTGCAAGACAGAAGGGGGGACATTACATGGTCTGCAGTTGCAAGGAAGAAAAAGTACAAAGGAACTAGCCACGTGCATACATGTTGTACATTATTGTATTAGGTATTAATAGAATCAAATAGCATTACAATGAAACTTCTCAAAAGGAATCTCTAACAAAACAAAAAAGAAATGGAAGCTTCTAGGAAATGAATCAAAAGATGCATGTACAATCAGCTTTTAGAACAAGGAAGCTTATACAAGAAGATAGGCACACAGAGTATGTTCAAACTTCAAATAACAAAGACATACAATAAATATATGATATAAACTCAAAGATATATTCAAAATACAAAAGACTATGAAAATAAGATGTAGACTATGTGACTACTATAGCCCACATGACTGTCTCATCAGATGTTCTACTGCCTTGTAATGTCCCCATTTTAGCCTGTTATCAGATGATGTGTCGTTAACCCATTTTTCCTTGGCCCCGAGGGCTAACCTGGACTTTATAGGGATCAGTGAGAGATTTGGCCAAGGCATTTTCAGTTACAGGCCAATCGGAGGTGTTTTTGCAAGGTTTCCAGATACTTACTATTTATAGTAAGTCAGTTGCGGCTCAATGACTTGAAATATTTGAAACATTTTTGGATGTTAGTATTTTGGTGCATTTAATTCTTCATTAGGTTTGCCAATTTAGTGAGCCATTAATTAATTGGGTGACTAAATTTTAAGTTCCTAAAGTTAAATTTAAATATTTAACTTTAGTGATTATTTAATGTTGGGACTAATGTTTAAAGGGAAAAATTAAAAGTTCCCTTTCATTGTGGAGACATAAGGGGATATTAATATTTTATTATAATATTCTTTATCCCACATTGATGGTGTATTGGGAAATGTGCCCAACTGGAGTTATAAATAAGAGCTTTTAATGCTGATTGTGTTATCTTGGAAATTGTGTATCTTGGTAATGGTGATTTCTGGAAGTTAATTCTAGAGTTTTTGGGCATTGAGGACGAAATCCCTCTTAGCCAACAATCCCTACACTATTGGAAGATATAGCTTGGGGATTTTATGGAGGAAAGGTAAAAACAATTTGCTTCAGCTGTGTAATTTTTTCCAGTTGAGTTCGCAGTAGTTTTGTAGGGTTCGTTGAAGATTCATTGGTGAGTGTACTACCTTAATTCATTGCAAAAACCATCTATTTTGGAGTGCCAAGACTGCCGTACAACCCTGATAATTTTTGGTGAGGAGGTTGAACTGGTTGGTCAAGGTTAGGAGGGCCGTATATGTCCAGGATGGGTACAGGAGTACCGTACAGCCCAGCATACTCTACAGCAGCTTCGTACATGTATGAGGAGCTTACTAGGGTAGCCGTACTTGATTTTGGACAGCACAAGTCACCGTACAGGTCTGAGATTTATAGAGGAGGGTGCCGTACATAAAAAAGCAGCTACAGAGCGTGGTCCAGTTGAATGAAGTCTTAGCTCAGTGTGCTATAAACTGAGACAGCGAACTCCAGTTGAATGAAGACTAGCCCAGTTTGATATAAACTGAGACAGCGAACCCCAGTTGAATGTAGACTTAGCCCAGTCTGATATCAAATTGTGACAGTGAACTGGTACGTCTAGGATGTATTTTTTCTGATTCGAACTAGTTCAGTTTGAAGATTATTTCTCTGCTACAAACTACTGATGTTAATGAAAGGTGTCATTTCATTGAAGATTATTTCTCTGCTACAATCTGCTGATGTTAATGAAAGGTGCGATTTCATTGCTGGTGTTAATTAAAACAATAACAGTTATTTTCAGTTGATCCTTATTATTTACAAGTATTATTTTGGATGAGTTCTAAGTTAAACTAAGACTGAAAACACTCTTCTGTCAACAATAAACCACATCAATACATGGTAAATTGAGTCACTATTCAGAAAAAACAGTAAACAATTGCAAGACAACTGTTTGATAAAATTCCAGTGTTTGAATAAAATACCAAGAGTGGCTAGCACAGGGGGTGCCATTACGTGCCTCAATTGCATGTTATGATTTATTTTTTAATGCCTTTATGGCATGAATATTTGGATATAGTAAATATTACTTTTCCTATAGAGACAAATTTGAAAAATATAAAATAAGGGCACCTAATTTATTTCAGAATATTGCATAAGTTGTTTCATAACTATAATTCAATGTTCACTGGAGTGAAAGTTATTTTGCTGACCTTCAATATCTTTAGCTGTATTGTATGGCCAACAATGTTCACAAGACGATCAATCAATAAATTTGATAATTTCCCTTGGTTCATCTGCTTTAAGAACCAAAAATTTCCATCAATCTTCCCAGCTATTTGTGCAGCTATCAATTGAATTTTCGAAACAAAATATTTTAAATTTAATTAAAATATAGCATGTGCCAGTACACAAAAATAAAATGTAGATGACAAAAGAAGAACCAATGTTAAATTCTCAATCGGTGGTTTAAAGGTATAGTGTCTTCCATACTGCTAATATTGCTACTTTAGCAAGCTTCTGTTTGACAAGTGTAGGCAACCGTCTTTTTGCTCCTTGTGATGACCAATCTTTCTCTTGAATGTTTATCATAGTTGGGTACACTGTTACAATTGACAATAAACAAGATTCATGTTGCTCGTCACATTACAGGTTGATAAGTTGAGGATGTAAATTGAGGATGCTGGATTGCACCTAACAAGATAAAAGAATTCATAGACTTACATTCTGCAACACTCTTTTCCAAATCTTGGAAAGATCTTTCCAGCATTGAATCTTTAGGCCTCCCTATACTGTCTTCCTTAGGAGCTGATGATAAGAGTTTCTATTAAAATGCAAAAGATAAGTATATAGATCAATGTAAAATCCCTTACAAAATTTCACCCCAAAATGCTCATTAATTTCAATGCTCAACTGATTGCATAGTTCTTAGAATGATAAATTCTTCTTATTCATCTTTATGCGTTCAAGTTAGCACAGGATTATAGTGCAATGACATTGCATATGATATTTGAAATATATCTCAATCTGTGCTGCTGATACAAAGATATCTGAATGTAAACGTATTGCAGAAAGTTAAAGGAAATAATAAGTTTTATGTCTGACCTTTTCCTTATTTAGAAACAAATCATTTGAGAAGATTCAATCGCAGAAATTATTAAGATATTGTTGATCTTGGAATGACAGGGTTGAAACACCATGAAATGCCAAATAATTCTGAGAGTGCAATCACCTCACAATATAAATGGTCTCAGATTGTTTACAGCAGATAGAAATGCCTGAGATACTTCCACAAACTTCAGGTCATGTTGCAGATTTATACATTCTAGATGAAAGGTGAGAATCGATGCACAAACGGCTTCAAGTTTCTGCCCTTCAAACTCTGCACTCAGATGTCCAGCTTAGTGGTTTCCAAGGCATGCTTTGATGGAGATTAGACCAAGAAGGAGAGCAGTATCTTATGCAGCTTCCCTCCCCAAATATTCACAGCAGCGCCTAGTATCCAAATGTCTCCTATAATGCTTACACTTGCCCTTTTTCACATGCGCTACCAGGTATGAAGGTTGCGGCCAAAAAAGGAGAGAATGGCACTCCCAATCGACCAAGTATTTAACATCCTCTTAGAGCAATCTTCACTAACACATGTGACTAGTAGCTAGCAACCAATAAGCACCTCCTTTAACAGCAAACAAATCATCAATAATAAACATGGCATCCATATCTGATGGCAATAATACTCTGAAATTTGTCTTTGCCGAAAGACTTCACAAATATTTGTAATTCTTAATCTTTGAAACTCAATTGAGAAATCTGGATGATTCCTCCTACAACTAGCTAGGGTAGAATCTTGCACTACTAAAACCATTCTACCATAGGGTTTTCATCCCAAGGTTTTAGCTCCTCAAGAAGCTCTTCAAATCCACATAGAAGAAAGTAAATCCAAGCATAGTAAAAATGAACTCCAAAATGTTCTTTTATCCAACCAATAGAACATTCTCAAAATCCTTTCCAATTTCCTGCTTAAAATAATTCATATAAGTTCCAAAAATAAAGTGATTTTATGATTTCCAATTTTAATATTTCACTTAAATCACTTTATAACACTTTATTAAATTAATTAAATAAAATTACCCTTGAAATGTACTTTGTCAGATAATATTAAATAATTAATTTAAACTATTCCCTTCTTGCCGACTTTAGCCTATGGGAGATAGGCTAAATAGTATCCTGGGCTACTCCTCAAAAGGGGACATTACAGTCCTCCCTTCCTAAAATTGCTAGCCCTCAAGCAATTGTAGATTACGATGTTGAAAATTTGATCACCTTCCCAAGTGGCATCCTCAATGGGCAAGTTTTTCCATCTAATGAGATGCTGCTTAATTACTCTTCTCCTCAACCTCCTCTTGACATGCAAAATTTCCTTAAAAGCCAATACCAATTTTCCCTCCTCGTCCAATGGTCGAAGCTCAGGTGACAATGTAATATGTTGTCTTAATGCCTTCTTGAGGCATTATACGTGGAACACATTATCAATCCTACTTTTCTCCAATAACTCAAGTTCATATGCTACTAGCCCACTCTTCGAATAATCTTATAAGGGCCATAGAAGCGAGGTTTCAACTTCTCTATACCACTCTTCTTCAAGGAAGACTACCTATAGGGCTGAAGATGCAAGAAAACCAAGTCCCCCATCTCAAAGCTTTGCTCAATTCTATGCTAGTCTGCAAATATTTTTTGTTGATTCTAGGCACTCTATATCTTTAAGTGTCTTAAGGATGTCCTAACTCTCTTGAATCCGATACTTTTGGGAGCCTTGCTATGTATGGAGCATGATATCCATACAAGGCTCTGAAAGGATTCATCCCAATCGACATGTGATAGGTGGTGTTGTAACAGTGCTCGCCCAAATGCAACCATCTAATCCAATCCTTCTATTAATATCCCTCCACCTTTTGTTCACAATCTTTGGTTGTCCATCAGTTTGTGGGTGGTAGTTGGTACTTGAGATCAGTTCTATGATGGCCAATCTAAATATCTCCTATCAAAGATACTCAAAAATTTGTTGTCCCAATCACTAATAATATTCTTCAACAATCCATAGAATTTGAACACCTCTCTACAAAACAAATCTACAACTTGTGGTGCTTTAAACTCTGATGAGATGGCAAAGAAGTGAGCAAATTTGGTCAATCGATCAAATAATACAAAGATACAATCCTTTCCCTACACCTTCGCTAGACTAGTGATAAAATCAATAAATAAACTCTCCCACTTCTCCTCTAGAATAAGCAATGATTGTAGCAATCGTACTAGGAAAGTGTGCTCTCACTTGTTCTATTGATAAGTCATGCATTCACAAACACACTGCAAGGCATCCTCTAGACCCTTCCATGAGAATCTCTCTCTGACCTGCCTGTATGTTTTTAAGTACCCTGGATGTCCTACAAGAGTTGTATCATGAATGGCTCTCAAAATATTTTCCTACATCTTAGATCAAGAATCAAGAATATTCAATCCGTGTGGTAGCTAACATCATCTATCATTTAAATATTTTCCTACATCTTAGATCAAGAATCAAGAATATTCTACCACCCACTTTTGTCATCTATCATTTAAATATTTTTGTTCCAAGAAGTATTTCAAGCTTTTATCGTTCATTCTAACAACAAATTTTCCACCTACCAAACATTGTATGGACTTTGCGAACACATTCATGATGGCAATCATCTCCTTGTCGTGGACTAAATAAAATATCTCCACATCTCAGAGCTTCTAGCTCTCATAGGCAATGGGGTGCCTATTCTGCATCAAAATTGCTCTAATCCCCTCACTTTAAGCATCATACTCCAAATCAAAGGGCCAAGAGAAATCTGGTAAAGTCAACAAGGGGCAAGTACTCATCACCTCCTCAAGTCTATCAAATACCTGCTAAACCTCATCCATCCACTTGAAAGCCCCATTTTTGGTGAGATCTATAAGAAGTGCACCAAGCTAAGAAAACCCCTTAACAAATCTCCTATAGTAACTACACAAGTCAAAGAATCCTCTCAATTTTGTAAATGTCCTCGGTGGTGGCCAATCTAGAATAGCCTAAATTTTCTCTGTGTACCTAAACACCATTGGCATTGATCATATGCCCCAATTAGAGAATCTTAGTCATTCCAAACACACACTTGGAAGCCTTAACATACAAGGATTGTGCCTCCATGATACCTAGAACCTCATCAAGATGTCTCAAATGTACCTCCCAAGTCTTGCTATATATGAGTATGTCATCAAAGAATACCAAAAAATTGTTTGTTAAAAATGTGGTTCATACACTATTGGAAGGTGGCAGGGGCATTAGTCAACCCAAAGGCATCACCAAGAACTCATAGTGTTTGTAGCGACACTTGATTGCTGTCTTATAAATGTGCTGCTCCCTCACTCTGATCTGATGATACCCTAATCAAAGATAAATCTCCGAGTACGCTACACCGTGACTCATCCAACAACTTGTCAATCCTAGAAATAGAGTACCTGTTGTTGATGGTCTTTTTACTTAAGACAGTAATCTATACAATCCTCGTGGTCTCATCCTTCTTCACCAAAACAACTAAAGAAGCGAAGGGATTTGAGATGGGTCTAATACAACTCATTATCCAATAACCCCTTTATGATTTTTCCTATCTCCTCGAATCTCTTCAAATGCCTATAAGGAGTGGTGATGGTAGACTTAGAATCCTCTAGCTCAATAACGTGCTCAAAACCCTTGTTTGAAGGTCTTCCTAAGGGAAAACACCAAAAACCAAACTATGCTTGTCCAACACAAACTTTATGTCCACATGATACTGATTAAAGCTAGTTGTAGGTGACTTGGATGAAATCAAACACTATGTTGTCCATGCGACATCCCCATGTCTAAAAATGCTCTCTATTCTCCTTGCAAAAACAATCCTGGGTGCACCATTGAACATTGCCCAAAGAACTACCTTATTCCCACCTACTTTGAACTTCAACTCCAAGGTCAAAAAATTCTGAGAATACTTCTCTAATAAGTGAAGACACTGAATGCCCAAGATAGCATTAATTTCCACCAAATCAATGACATAGAGTTCATCAGTGCCAACATAGTCACCCAAGGCAATACTTAGTTTTGGAACTCATTTAGTACAAGACATCAAGAAACCATCTGCCACAACTACATTCAAGCCGTCAAAGTGTTATTCTTTTGGTCCTTCTTAACCACCCATGCAAAATCTATAAAATTGTGAGTTGCCCACTATCCACTAAAACAGTCACATGTTGCCCCTATAGAACTCCATGAACTCTGAAAGAGTTAAATCTAGGTATACCAGAAAGTGTAGCAGTGGTCCCACCTTTCACACCCTTAGGTGAATGCTCATCTTTTGCCATATGCTCATCATCTGAATCACTATATTTGCTGCCTTGAAATCCTTCTACCTTTTCTTCTTCCTCACTATTAGATACTACCCCAATATAATGCAGCTTACCCTTTCAGTTCTTAAGGCTCCTTGCAGCTGAAACATAGCTTTTTTTCGTGCAACTCATTTTGAGCCTCATCATCCAAATATGTTTCTTCTTTTTCTTCTATTGGAAGGGTTTGGGCTGAAATTTGTTTCCAGGGGCTGAACTTTCCATGTTTCTAGCCCTCTTGATGGCATCTTGTAAGGAGTTAGAATCAAATGCCTTGATCCAACCACACAGTGTTTTTGATAGTCCCTTCATAAATAGCACAATCAATCTATGCTCTGACACATTTGTGACCATCACTGAAATTCTTTTGAATTCTGAAATGTAGGAATCTATTGAACTGACCTATTTCAGTTGTGCCAACTCTCTAAAATGTAATTCCAAAACCTTCCTGTCAAATCTATCTATCAATTTCTATGTGAAATCTGCATAGGAGGTTATGTTGTCATGTCCCAAAGTCACTAGCCCATGGTACTATTGTAATGTTCTCACACATCGCCCCATTACAAATGGGGACCCCCACTTTATTTCTTTTCAGCTTAGTGCTTTCAGTTTAGTTTTAGCTTGGCAGTAGTTTCTCGGTCATTAGCCTTTGCTTGTGAAAGGAGATTGATTCAGTCAGTTGAGAATAGTTGTCAAAATGCAAAGGTTGCCAATGTTGTCATAGGGAAAGGAAAGTTGTCAGTGTTACCAAATTACTAAATCTTGCTAAGATTGCTAAAGTTTGCAGAGACTTAGGGTTTCTTGTTTGGAATGGCTATGCAAGCTAGAAGGGGTAATTTTTCTTGTAGTTCCACCAAGAACTACGAGCATAGTCATAGGGTCATAAGTTTTACATTTACATCATGATCTATGATGTGTGCAAGATAATTTGATTGAACAAATGAGGCATTCGAAGCAAAAACCCATTATTGGTATAGGCAAGCGCATGATGTAATGATGGAATGCCTATTACATCATGTGTATGCGCTTGCCTACACCAATAATGAATTTCGAACGCCTATAAGATATGTAGTATGTGCCCATGAAACTGTGCATACACTCTATCCAAATGCTCTCTAGCACAAGATTTTATGCAATCACATCATCTAAATGCACTCCAACACTTTAAGTTGTGCACACATAGGTATCATGTGCGCCCAATCATTTCATATTGTGTGTGCCTACATTGCATATGCGCCTGGGTTTGTACAAAAGCACCATGAAATCCTGCCCTTCTTCTTTGTTGTGCAGCCTTACACCTCCAGTGCACTCTTCCTTTTGTGCATTGGGATGCCTTGAATCTGCTCAAAAAATCAGACCTTAATCAGGAAACATAAGACCTAGTGCGCATTAGGAACAGGCGGATTAGATCAGAAAACATGAAAAGTCAGAGGTAAAACTTCCCAAATCAGACCTGTAAAATAATCAGGAATCAAGTTAAAACCTACGGATCAGACCTGAAACATAAATCAATCCTTGACAGAATATCAAAATTCACTTAAACCTAGAGCCTATTAAATCAGACCCCAACTTGAAGCTCTAATAATCAGAGAAAAGCTAATAATTGATTGAATTTGAGGTGGCGTTGTTGAAGTAAGCGCTCAACACTTATTTGTAGGGCTCCAATCTAATTATTTCCCTCTATTAAGCCGACATTGTAAGTTAAAACTAATTTCTTAAATGCCAACATCAATTGTGCAAGCTTCTACAAGGGATGCGCTCTAATTATACATGTAAGGCCTTTAAATGCGCTCATGTCTTTGTGCATAAAGCCCTTTCAAACCCACTCAAGGGGGGTAAAAGGTCTAGGTCAGCCTTGTTGAGGAAAAGATACAATGTTTGATAAGGTAAAACAAAGCAAAGAACATACAGCTGACCTAATGTTTGTGCAAACATCAGCTTCAAATGCACTCCAAGATTAGTGCATGTGTTCTATTTAAACCCGCTCAGCCATGTTGGACACAAGATGTCATTGAGAGGGGGGTGAATCAGTGATTTCAAAATTCTTAACCCTTTTAGTCCTAAGAGTGATTACCGGTTAACAACCTAAGGACCATGTAAACCTACCGGTAAGATAAATCAAGACAACACAATGCAACCACACAAAGGCACACAAAGGCACATCACATAACACCGGTATATACGAGGAAAACCCAAAATGGGAAAAACCTCGATGAGAAATGCTATTGGACTCTACTGCTCCAATCCAGCCTCACAATCAAAACAATGCATTACAACTTTTAGGGCACCAACCCCTGATAGTTTATGGGTACCAACCCCTATTGTTTATGGGCACCAACCCAAAGGAGCTACAACCCCTGCACCGAGCACCAACTCACTGATCACAAAACATGATATCAAAAACAAAAGTAATAGCCTGGTTACAAATGAGTTTTGTAACCACTTATGAATAAACTCTCTACCGGTTCCCCTTCTCTTCAGCTTTAACGGTAGTACCTTTTGTCTTCCACTCAGCCTCCTCTCTGTCAGTTCACACTTTGCTTCATTCATTGTTGCCTCCTACTGTCTCTGCTGCTCACTTGTCGACTCAAGCCCTACTGGTTGTTCCTCTGACAGACTCTGCATTTGAATACTAGTTACTCTACTTACTGGCTTAGCCTTGCTCTGTTCTGTGCTTGCCAGATCTTCTCTACAATACACTCACAACCACCACACTCTGTGTTATCTTCTTGCTGGCTTGAACACTACTGGTTCACTTCTGCAGTTCTCTTTTGCTTCTGGTTGCTTTAACCTTACCGGTTAAGTTCACAGTCAAACCCTCTTACCGGTTTAACCACTAAGAGTGCCGATTTTTATTCCCCTTTTTGCTTTTGGCCTTTTAGCTTTGGATTTTCAGCTTACTAAGGCAAATTGCATGACTTGAGTCTTTTATTTTCAGCCTCTAAAGGATATTGGGTGACTTGAATTTCCCTTTATCATTTTCGTCATACTTAACTAGAATGTCGCGATTTTCCCTTTTCAGGCCATTAAAAGACTTCGCGTGAACTTGAGAGATTTTATTTTTGGGCACTTTAAGGCAGTGTTCCACGGGCGTTGGGGACGGGGGGACGCGGGGACGCGTTTCCGGGACAGGGGGACCAAGGGCCTAAGTTTGGGGACGGCGGGGGGACGGCGGCGGGGGGGGTGGCAGGGTGGTGGTGCTGATATAGTTATACATATACATATAGTACTTGAAAAACTAGTTTTGAAAAGATGTATGACAGTATTACAATGTAAGAATTATATTTCAAATGAGACTATAGGAAATTTGAAATACTAAATCTAAATACCAAGATTTCTAAGTTGTGTTGTTATATGGAGCCTAATCAGACTCGGAGGTTAGATTTTCCCTACTTCTATCGGCACGGTTTCCCCCTATATTTTTCAACGGGGGTTTGGGGGCAGCACCCCCAAGTTGGGGTCAAGGGGCATCGCCCCTTGCAGGGTCAAGGGGCAGCGCCCCTTGCGCGTTCCCTGTCGCGATATAGGGCGGGGTCGAGGGGCAGCGCCCCGCGAGGCCAAAAATACTTTTATTATTTTCTAAAGGCATCGGGTGTTATTTTTCTTTTGGCCCACGTCCAATTAGAGTTACCCCTTAACCCTCAAAAAACTTAAAAAGTCACTTTTTTTTTAAATTTTAATATTAAATATTGCATATATGTGGGGGCGACAGGAGACGTCTGGGCGTCTCCCCGTCCTTGGAGAGACGTTTGCACGTCTCTCGAAGGACGGGGAGACACCCAAACGTCTCCCAAGAAGATGTGGAGGCGTCTCCATGTCTCTCTGGGAGACGCCCAGACGTCTCCCAAGGAGACGCCCAGACGTCTCCCAAGGAGACGTCTCCACGTCTCCCCGTCTCCCTGGGAGACACGGGGGCGCGGGGACGTCTCTGTGTCCCGGCGGCGCTTGGGTGGCGGTGGCGGGACGGCGGGGGATGTCGTGTCCCCGTCCCCGAGACGTTTCTGATGGGGGGACGCGCCCAAAAGGGGGGGGGGGGACGCGTCCCGTGGAATGCTGCTTTAAGGCGAATTAACTTAATAAAGTCCGAATTTTATTCATTTCTTACCTAGACTTCTATCGGCAAAAATGGGAGGGCTTTTTGCGAACTATTTCCTTGGATGTACTCGGGATTTTTTGTCAAAAATCGGAATTAAGACTTTTGACCATCTTTTCTTGATTTTGACTTATTATTTCCTTGTTTGCCCTTTTTGGCTTGTTCGTCGATTTTGTGAATTTCGAAAGCCTTTTGATTTTCGGCCTGATCAATTGGTTTGAGAGCTCTCTTTGTTCATTTCGACGTTTTAAGCTGATTTCACCCTTTTCGGCCTAATAAGCCGTTTTGCGTGATGTAAGAGTTTTGTCATTTTTGGCCAAATGAAAAGAATGGCGCAATTTTGACTATTGGACAATTTGCGTGAAGTTTGAGGGCTTGGTTTTAATCGGGCTCTAAAAATGACCCTTCAAAACTTGGGATTGCAAGCGAATTTCATTCGATTTTGGATGAAAGCGCAAACTTTTTCTCTACACCCTCACTCTCACATTTTCAGGTTTATTGGAGATTTCGCGCGACTTATGGTTTTCTTCAGTTTCAGCCAAAATGGTGGTTTGGCGCGATTTTATTGAACCTCCTTTCTTTGCTTATGAAACTCGGGTTTTGGATGAAATGCAAACTTTACAAGTTGTAAATTTCGGGCTGTCTGAAGAGAATGCGCGACTTTTAACTCACATTTTGCCCAACATCGGCTTTGAGAGTGAAATCACAAGGCTTGATATAAACTCGGCCTTTTTGATTGATTTAAGCGAATTTATTTGGCCCTTTGGGTGTTTGCCAATTCGGCCTTTGGAAAAAAAGTATGAGAAATGCTTAAACGCCCTTTTCACTTTAACGGAATTCAGATACTTTAACAACATCGTGTGATTTTCTAAACACCCTCCCCAATATGAAATTCGGGCATTTGGGCCTCTTTGCGCGACTTTTGACTTTGTTCAAATACCCCTCTTTTATGGATTTCGGGCTTTAGGAGGCATTTGCAAAGTCGATATGGAGCGATAACAAAGGTTCCAAAAACACCGAGATTTTCCCTACCTCGCAAATTTTTGTAGGAAATCACACGACTTTAGTTTTGCTTACCCTTTTGACACAAAATGAATTCAGGTTCAATGGGGACTCTGAGCGAATTTCATTGGGTTTCTCTCTTCTATCGGGCAGATTAAACAAAATTGGGGGGTCCCATGCAACAGGGATGGGGTGTGCATAATGCACAACACATCCTCATCGCCTAGCCATAAAAAAACCTTTGAGACAATACCCTGAATAATGTCTTATTTTCATAGATATGAGCAAAAATGGGAATCTCAGAGTAGCTGAAATGGTACAACCAGCACTGGAAAATGTCTCCAAAAACTCTTGAAGCTCAAATAACACTCAAAAAAACCAAACTAAAATGCACTATGAAATACCTATAAGATATCTCCAACAAATACTAGCCACAATAGATCTTATGCTACCTTAGCTAGTCTTCTTCAAATTTCTAGAACCACATAGGGTTTATTGAGAGAGAAATATCAAATATAATGAACTCAACATACCAAATGAGCTCTCAATTCCCTTTTTTGTAAGCTTTTTAGGGAGCTTTCCAGAAACTCCCTTTTAAAATCACTTTATTAATTTATTAAGCCTTTTAACTCCAAAAAGTAATTTAATTTACTTTTAAATCATTTCTGGCATAGTCATTTTTAAGCGTTCCATCATTTTAAAATTTCCATTCTCTTTCCAATGAGCTATAACATTCAGGTGCTCGATAAATAAAATAAATTAAAAAGACACCCTTAGCAAAAATAATTAAATATAGCTCAATATTACACCCAATTAGTGGAAATGGTTGAAAAGCATCAGAATTGAAATCTGACTGCATAGAAGTGAAAAAAGATGATAAAAGATGATAAAAGGACGTAATTGGGTGACTTACTAAAAATAGACACTCTCTCCAAGAATCTTAAAGCCCAAACCAGAGACCAAAGATAATATCTGAAAGCATCATATGACTCCTCAAAACCATCTGAGCTCACAGGTAGCATCAAATTACCCCTCATCATGCTAACACAAACCCAAAGTCAGCAACAATTGCACTGCTAGAGTGTAATGTCCCCTTCCTTGTGATGTTGCATTCAGTGGTCCATTGGCCTATCCCGAAGACCCGTAGGCTATGTGGAAAGGTGAATTAAGGGTTCCCATGTTCCTTGGAGTTCCGACCAGACTTGTCAGGGGTGGAATGTGAATTTACTATTTTTAGTAAGTTAGGGTTTGGCTATCAGGATGGTACAAAATTGCTAAGCTCGCCAAGCTCTTTCTCTGGTTGCGAAGATAACGATTTTTGGAGCATTATTTCACGACTTACTAGTTTTAGTAAGTAGCAGTTTGGGGCAATCTATTTTTGGCAATCCTGGATTTGGTCCTATCCAAGCACAATTCAGTGATCCTCATTGCTCAACCTCATCTAGATTCCGTTAATAATCAGTACTGGAACTATAAGCAATTTAATTAAATATTATTCCTTATCCTAAGGTTATTATTTAATTATTTTATTACTTATTGATGCTATGGGAAATTGTGCAAAATATGATATTTTTCCTAAGTCATGCTTGGGCGATTTATTTGGAGATTAAAGGAGACTTCATTCTTTACATTTTAAAAAAAAGTTTATAATGCCAAAAATTAGGGCCCCTCTCCTTGGCGTGATTTTGACTTAGGAAAGTGGGCGCCACTTTGGGTCCACCATGAAATGAAATGCAATTGGAATGAGGCGAAATTGGGAGGCAGTTTCATTTGAATTTCAGATTGGAAAAGCTATATAAACAAAGGTTGGGCTCCTCATTTGGGCATCCAAAGAAAATATATCGTTATGCTGTCGGAATGACTCCAGACATTCTTCGAGGGTGAATACCTCCTAGATCCTTCCTTCCAGTTTCGAGTGTGAGACATCACTCCTAGTTGTGGTTCATAGTTGTGAGTTTTTTGATGATTTTTGGGTGTGTTGGTGAAGATTTGTGTGCTGCTGGTTTTCTGGTGTTGCTGGTGTGTGTCGACTGAAAGTGTATTTTGCTCGTAGCTGCCTGTGTGTTGAATGCATCATTCTGGGTGAGGGCTCGTTGGAAGCGTACCGGAGAGACGATAATTTTCCTATATTGGCGTGGCATTTGGAGAACTCTCCAATTTTTAGTTGCAAATCGAACTATTCAGCAAAAACGCCATTTCCAGAATTGCATTGGGATGCATGCATTGCTGTTGGCGCTCTTCAATTGCAGTTTCGATGTATTGTTTTGTTTGCTTATGTCATACGCTTCATTTGCTTCTGATTTGGCATGATTCTATGGGGTTTTGAGTGAGTTACAAGCAATTTAGTGGGTTTCGGGATGGCTGGTTCTGCATTTTCCTTGTATTTGATTTCAGAACAGCAAGTAGCATTATTGGTTAGAACGTGTTAGTGAATTCATAAGATATGTACTTCACTCTATCTCCTTTCACATTTCTATCATTGTAAGAATTGCTTCAGTAGTACTGACCAATTCATTCTATGTTGTATTTCCCACTGAACAAGTGGAAGAGGATGGCTTAGCCGCCTGTATGTTTGTAATTCAGTTTTGTCCTCCCACTGAGCAAGTGGTTGAGTGATATTGTCCTCCCGCTGAGATATGCGGTTGGGTGATAGTTTCATTTAAAAGTCCTCCCGCTAGATAAGCGGTAGAGTGATTTGGTTCTATTATGCTTTGTTACCTTGGCTGGTTTACCGCCAAGTTTGTGTTCTTCATCCCACTAAAAAGTGGAAGGGGCCGGCTTGCCGCCCAGTTTTGTAATTGCATTGTAATTTCCAGTGGATTAGAAAGCTAATGAACCCCTTGTCACCGTATGCTCTCACCTTCCCACATTGGGCTCTTGGTGATTAGAAAGTGGAAGGGTTACCTTTCAGTGGCATTGGAATTATATTTCCTAACTTTAACAAGTGCATTGTAATGTTGTTGTGGTTGAAATCTGATAAAAAATAAGAGGGAATTTTACAGTGGTATCAGAGCTAGTTTTTCCTGCCAGCTTGTGAAGTCAGGGTAAACAGAGTTCTCCATGAGTGACAGAGACGTCTGCTACTACAATAGAGAACAGAGATGCCAGCAGTATCAGATTCCTGCAGTGCCTCTTGAAGAGACTTTTACAGAAGTCTTGAGAAACAGAGATAAGGAAGTTGATTCAGTGGACTCAGCAGATTCAATGGGGGAAAGACTTTTTGGACAGAGTGAAACAGCTACGGCTGTAGAGAAAATCGAGAAGAAATTTGACACTATGATGGACATGATGTCCCAGATGATAGCCACCTTTAGGCAGAGTGCTGGAGGAGGGCATAATCAAGATCCAAATCAGAATATGAGTGGTAATAATGGCAATACTTCCAACAACTCCGGTGGTAATGGAGATGGCAGCAACAATGGCAGCCATGGTAATGGAATGCCTGTTGGATCAGTGACTAGGCCATTGCAACCTGTTTTCCCTCCAAGGGAAACATAGCCTCCTGAAGTGGAAGTTCCTGTAGCTGAGGAGATTCGGGCCAGCTTTGTGGAGTATGCAGCATTACCCCAAGAGATTCGAAATGCTATGTCTATTGACCAATACATTAATCAAAAGAAGAGAAGGGAAGGGAGATATGATAATCGTTACTCCACTCCCAGGGATTTTCAACAGGCCCTTGGGAAGGTCATGTTATCACTTGAACCTGCACCCCTGTTTGCTAAGCTATCAACTCAGCAGGCTTGTGACACATGGGAACCCTCCTAGGCCTGTGGGTTGCCTAAAAAATGGAGTGAACCTCCAGAGTAAGCTGGTTCTTTTCAGATTCTGCACCTAAACTAACAATTTCTTCAGGGAAAAGAGTAAGGAGGAGAAAATGTAAAACTAAAAATTGAATCTAAGGTGATTGCACCAGATGGTATTCTTTTTTGGAATCTATCTAAGCAAAAGACACACAGTACAACAATGATAATAAACTCTTTTTTACACTGACCAACAACTCATGACCCTTGCATCAATGTTTCATAAACAGGCTGGATAATCACAGTCCTAAGATGGAAAAAATCCTTTTTTACAACCTAAGACTATTAATCATTAAAACACAGCTTATGACCTGCAAGTAGTATATATGTTTCTGCATAAGGCATCAAAAGGAGATGTAAATTTTAAGGGGGGGCAAAAGCCAACCACCAAAGAACTGACTAACCCTGAAGATGCAGTAACAAAGAAAGATGAGAAGTAGAGCAGCAAACCAAGCTATTATCCTTGCCAAACAGGTATCACCAAGCTTTATAAATCCTGAAAATGTGTTACAAAGACATCCCTTCCTGCAGAGAGAACTAAAAAATTACAGTCTGCTCCAAGATGAATGAATCAGAACACTTACAAAGATGAAGGCTCCCAGTATATATGCCTTTTTCCAAAGTTATCAAGAAGACTCCACCTCCTCATTTTAGGTCGAGCAAACTCAAAAACCCTACTTTTTGGGCCTCAAAAATATCTCCAAAGGGATAAACCTGAGCCAAAAGGCTAAGTCATCCATTCTGCAAACATAAAACCTCATAAATGCAACATAAAAGCTCCTGAAATGTCTCTGACAGGCCTGCAAGCCCTCATAAATGCAAAAATATCCCTCCCTTTGCCCAAACAAAAATATCTAATAAAGTGATTTTTTCTTAAAAAAAAGATTTATTATTATTTGGTCAGACATTTGTTTGACTTTATTTTTATTTATATTTAAAAGTCTTAATAACATAAAAATAATAGAATCGTTTTATTTAAAGTGATAAAATAAATAAACCACTTTAATAACACAATTTTATTATTTTTATTTATTAAATAATAAAGTGTAATAAAAAATATATTTAATAAAAAGTGTTTGATTAACACTTTAATAAATAAAATTTTTTATTATATTTTATTATTTTTTAAATATAAAATAAAAATAATATCAAACCTATGTTTGATCAAAAAATAATAAATTTTTTAATAAAAAGAAAAAACTTTAAAAACATTTGTTTATATGCTTGAGGGCGTATTTTTGAGTTTCAAAAGTTAACATGCTAGGAAAATTGCAAGGGGACAAAGTGATAAAAAATCACTTAGGAAGCCAAAGATTTTACAAAATTTTTAAAGTGATTAAAATCACTTGGAGGCATATGCGAACCTCAACATGGCCTCCATGCATATTGCGTGGCATAGAAGAGAGGAGAAAGAAGGCGAAGGAAACATAGGCGATTTTTGTGAAGATATTTTAGGGAAACAATAACCCTAAAAGCTCATTTGACTCTTCACTTTTGTCTTTCGACAATTCTGGAAACGGCTCTGCATCCTTCTGGGCGCCGCTTAGGGTTTGAGCTGGGCGTGGAAGAAGAAAAATGTCGACTTGCTCTCTGTTCTGGGCGCATTTTTGAGCGCTGGGCCTCTGTTTCTCCTACGGCCGGCTCTTCTCTCTTCGTATTTGCTGGTTTCGGGCTCATTTTGTGGAGCCGCTGTGAAAATTGTTGCGTTTCTGGGTACTTTCTGGGTGTTCGAAGCTTGGCTTCCTTGCTTGCTGGGCGCTCCTTTCACCTTGCATCCGCTATGCTGCACAGGTCCGCCATTTTTTTATCGATTCTGGAAGAAAAATGCCTTTTTAAATTTGTAATATGTATGGCTTTCCTCTCTGTCTTTCTGAAAAATTTCATGGCACGAACTTGCTCGGCATTTGCTTGCATTTTCTGAGAAAATCCACTTATGTGATTTGTTGTTTTTTTTTTTTTTTTGAAAAACTTCGTTCCTTGGTACTGCAGGATTATTTTTCCCCTTTCTATCATAAATATTAGAAAAATAGTTCGAAATACTGTGTTTTTCCATCTTTCTGTTTGTCCTTGCAATAGTTTTGATGCTCAAACATTCTGTTTGTGTTATCTGAGATTATAGATATCACTGGAGATGTTTCCTGAACTGTCCCTTTGGATGCACCTGCATGCGGCACACTTGGAGTTACTTCCTCTATCCAATTATTAGCATTAACCTCCTCACTATCTCTACTATCGGAAACTACTACATATTGTGTTCCTATGTTGTCTGTCTCCATAGACTCATTTCCTGCACTTTGCAGGGCGATGTTACTTGTATTGCCAGCTTTAGTTACTTCCTGCAAATATTCAGGGTTCCCCAAAGTGTGTATCTCAGTATGGAAGGGATTTGGTTGATCTGCTCGTGAACTTCTGTCTTATTAATTTTGAAAAACTCCTAGTACCAAAGCCGCCTTCTTCTAGCCCACCTTCATTGGCAATTTCATTCTGGCCAGCAGAACGAAGTCCTTGTTTATTTCGAACCTCTTGTTTGATTTTTTGGTTTTTTTCCTGAGACTCCTTCGACATTTATTCTCTTTGAAGTGGCTGCTACCTCATGATTATGCAAAGGCGAGGGACTTTTGTTGCCAAGCAAAAAAAATTAGAATGGCAGTCATACCTTTCCGTAGTGTCCTCAAGAGCTTAAACACTCCTTTCTTCTTTGTTGAAGGTTCTTCATCTAGTGCTGCACCAAGATATGTCTGTAACTGAAAATCACATGCTTCAAGCTTGATTCAAGCCTCCATCCTCTTGGCTGTCATGTTCATAGGTGCGCCATTGATTTTTGTTTTGCCAAAGTGTGTACCACACCCAAAACCATTCTCCTCCAGGTTGTCAACTGAAGTACTGTTGTCAATGATTGAAAAATCTGAATTTTCTGAATTTTCTGAATTTAGGGCAGCATCATGCACCACTATCAGTTGATGGCCCAGAAGGAGTATAAACAATCTTTTCATCTTTGATCATAGTTTGAGCTTTCATTGTAACTTCTTCACTAAGAAGCTGCTCTTCAACAAAGGCTGGTCCAAAAGAAGTATCTAACTGAAAATGGTTGCAAACTAAATCCTCTTCTCTTTGAAGATCCTCCATCCCGTCTACTATTTTCTTATTTTCCTCTTCCTCAGGTGTGGCTGCAAGAGATGATTCATCTTCTTTTCTTCTTAATGTATTAAAATATATCTCATCAAGCTAGAGGCAATGATCTCTATCCAAAGTAGGTGTATATAATTTAATTTCATCACAACCAAAGCTTCATTGAATACTTGTAAAAATGCAAGAGATAGTTCTCCTTCAAGGCTTTTGTGTCCTCCTAGAGTCTTCCAAAAATAAGCTGCCAGCATCTTATGAGTGTCACCAACGTGAGCCAGGACAACAATAATCATGTCTTTGTTTACCCTCATTTGACCTTCCAAGTGATGTGATTCTTGAAAACTAACATCTTCAAACAAATGTTCTGACTTGCCTTCAGCATCATGCCATTTAAAAACAGCTTCCTTCGTAACTTGTCTTCCACAAAACTCACGTTTTGAAGGTAGGTCAACATCATATTCAATCAAGGGAATATCGCCACAACAAAGAGTAGGATCATTTACCTCAAGCTCTTTTTCAACTGCTGATGCAAAATCAGACTGTGAGAAGTCTGAATTTTCATCTTTAACTTCATACTTATCAATCCATTCTTGAGTGGTCCTCAATGCAAGGCTCATGTGATGGCAAAGGACTACTGGTCACTTTCAGAAAATTAGAATCATGTGCATGCTTCTTCAAAGTGTCTTCGTTGTACTTAATTGCATCTTTTTCCAGAGTAGGTTGTATCCCCATAAGTGCTGGTCTATGAGGTGTCCAGCTGGAAGATACACTTTTTCTTAGCTGCCTTAGTTTGTCATAAAACTGATACATACCTGCATCTCCTTAGCTGTTATTTTATTTGCCTCCAACCAACCCCACAATGGTGAAGTACCCATGACAAACCAATTTCATTATCAAATTGTAGGACCTTCCTATTAGGCAATCTCCTAGTTTCTAAAATCAGCTCTCTTAGACAATATTGGTCATCTGATCTTAACAAGTATTTCTTAGTGTAATCATGTGTATGAAACAAGGAAAATCAATCTCACTGTAGACTATCATACCTCGCATGTAGCTGGAATCTGATAATTGGTTTGATTCTTGATTGTCCACACCCACATAAGGCTGAAGTGAACTTGTGAGCAGGGCTTCATCCTCCTTGGGGCTTCCACGTGTTTGGCTGAGAGTCCAAACTTCGAGGCTAGTTGACCGATTCTCATCTTTTCCTTGAACTATAGTAGGCTGCAAGTCACAAGCAAGTGATTCCTCTTTCTTTTTGTGGCTTGTTTTCCGGAGTTTTACCACCCTTGCAATGAATTTCTTGAGGTTTGGAATGTCTCCTGAGAGTAGGATTTGACCACTGCCTTCTAGGATTAGACTGCTGAAATTTCTACTCCACATCCTGGTGTGGCCCAGGTGACTGATCTCCTATCAATCTGACTTTATCTTTAAACAATGGCTGCCATTGTTTTGCAACTAGTACCACAATCTGAATATTTTCTGACTTTAACTCCACCCCCTGTTTTGACAAAATCATCAGTATAGAATACCCCTGCTAATTTCAAATCAGGATAAAGACTGTTAATTTCAAATGGAATAATGACTAGAATTTGAACGTCTTCTCCCCTTTATCACCAGCCCTGACATGATTTGATTGTATTAAACCTTGATTTTCCTCACATGAGCTGGGCTCAACCCTTGTGGGAGCCGCATTCGTCTCCACTCATCTTAGTGAATTTCATAAACAGCAAGCTGTCATTTTTCCTTTCCTGCACATGAAACAAACCTGTTAGCAAAAATGCATATTCATGGTGACTTTCCTTTGATCTGATTTTGCCTTTTGGAGATTCCTTTGTGATGCGAGCTATATGCATCTGATGTACGTAGGGATCATATATATATATGCGTGCATTAGTACATATGTCAGAAATGCAGCCAGCTATTGCTTAGAACAAAATGTTCTAACACATTGTTTGTTTCAACTTTTTGCAGATATCAGAAGGAAAACATCAACGGACCAGGGTGGAGCAGCAAGACAAAGGCTACGACGAGCGTCTCTCAACTGTTCCAGTCATTCAGGCAATGACTGGTTCCACTTCTGACATGCCTTATTTTTTCTTGTGTACTTGCATACATATATGTATATTTCCTTTCTGCATTGGATGTACGTAGCTAGTCCCACGGCTCCTTGTGTGGGACGCAATTTTGAATATGAATAAAATACTTTTCTTTTGCAATGAAATGTTTTTCTTTGTTGTTACAGAATGAAAGTACTTAGAAACATCATCTTTAAAACACCAAAATAGAGAAAAAGTATACACTAGCTTCTTTTGTTCATGCTAGCATTTCTCAACCTATTTTTCAGCCAGGAGCGAAAAATAGGTAACAGGTCACTCTAGCACACTTTGATGGAAGCAGTGTGAGCACGGCTAGAGCTTGGGTGCAGAAGTTGGACAACTACTTGTCCTTGAGACCCATGCCCGAAGAAGAGGCCATCAAGTTCGCCACCTTGCACCTAGATGAAGCTGCTCATGAATGGTGGTACCATGGGTTGATCGCCCTTGGTCACAACTTGATCCATACCTATGTTGAATTCACCACCAAGTTGATAGAAAGATTTGATACCAACGATCCGAAGGTGAAGTTTAGAGAGCTAGCACAACTCAAACAGCAGGGTTCTGTGGACACCTTCATAACTGAATTTCAGAATCTTTCAGTTATGGTTAGTAGTATCTCGGAGAAAAGACTGGTGGTCATGTTCACTAAAGGACTTGAAGAACCATTGAGAGGTTGGGTAAAAGCCTTTGACCCGCCCACCTTGGCTGATGCAATCAAGAAGGCTAGAAGCATGGAGTTGGCTGCCCCTAAGTCTAAATTTCGGTCAAAACCTTTCCCATTTCGTAAAGACAAGAAGAAATTTTCTAATCAGCCTAAGAAGTTCCCTCCCCGGATGGATGATGACCTCCGTCAAGAACTTCGAAGGAAGAATTTGTGTTACTCATGCAAGGAACCTTGGGTTCTGGGTCATAGATGCCATGGAAAGGGTAATGCTCGGCAAATGGAAGCATATTCAACTGATGGATCAGATTCTGAAAATTCAGACCAGCAGCTTGATTCGGAGGAAAGTGAGTATGAAGAGGCTCTAGAAGGGCCTGAAAGTGATCAAGATGATAAGGGTATAGTTGCCCAACTCTCTAGCTTCCACAAGAATGATTCATTCAAAGTTTGAGGAGCATTGGGAGAGCACCGACTTGTTGCTCTAATTGATACAGGAGCAATTCACAACTTCATTGATGCTAGGATTGTTGCCAAGAGAGGTCTTATCACTAATGATGTTGAAGACTTCAAGGTCATGGTGGCTGATGGATCAACAATTTGTTGTAAACGGATGGTGTCGAACATGTCAATGAAGCTTGGTAATTATGAAGTCAAGGATGACTTCTATGTTGTCAATATTGGAGGGACCGATGATGTGGTCCTAGGCATTCAGTGGCTGCGATCTCTTGGTGAGATCACTCTTAACTTGCAAACCATGGAGTTAAAGTTCATGACTGAAGGGAAGAAGGTGGTTTTGCGAGGAATGTCTAGTGGGGGTCCTCGGATTGTATCCTTGAAGAGGATGGAGAGGCTGATCCGTCATAACCAAGTAGGGTGGGCAGCAGAATGTGTGTTAATGCCATCAAACCCATTAGAAGACAAGGGCAGCTACACTACTGATATTCAAACTCTAATCACAGACAAGAGCAAGGTCTTTGGAAATCCGCCACTTAGAAGATCTCCTGAGTATATGGTCATGCCATCCCACTCATCTGAAGAAAGGAGAAGCTATCCTGAAGACATTCAAGCTTTGATTTCAAAGAGGAGCACGGTGTTTGAGACTCCACCCCCAGGTAGGCCGCCTGAGCGCGATACTGAACACATCATTGAGTTGGAAGAGGGTACTAAGCCTATCATGATTACTCCTTACTGTTACCCAAAGAAGCAGAAGGATGAGATTGAGAAAGCCATTAAGGAGCTCCTAGACATGGGTTACATTAGGCCAAGCAAGAGCCCCTTTGCTTCGGCTGTTGTATTGGTGAAGAGGAAGGATGGGACCATGCGTATGTGCGTGGATTACTGAGCCTTAAATCAGAAAACCATCAAGAATCGGTACCCCGTTCCGAGCATTGATGAGCTGCATGGTGCTGTGTACTACTCCAAGATAGATCTCAGATCGGGCTACCATCAAATCAGAATGAGGGCTTCTGATGTGGAGAAGACTGCTTTCAGATGCCACTTTGGGCATTTCGAATTTCTAGTCATGCCTTTTGGTTTGACTAATGCTCCAACCACATTTCAGTCCTGCATGAACAGAATCTTTCAGAAGCAGTTGAGGAAGTTTGTGCTCATATTCTTCGATGACATTCTCATCTTCAGTAAGTCTTGGAAGGAGCACTTGCAACACTTAGATGAAATTCTTAGCATTCTAGAGTCTGAATCATTGTTTGCCAAAGAATCTAAGTGTGAGTTTGGAATGAGGGAGTTGCTCTACTTGGGGCACATCATCAATGCAAAGGGTGTGAAGGTGGATCCCGAAAAGATTAGAGCTATCCTTGATTGGCCACCACCTGAGAATATAACTCATTTAAAAGGATTCTTGGGTCTATGCGGTTTTTACAGAAGGTTTGTGAAGGGTTATTCTCGATTGGCTGCCCCCCTCACAGATCTCACTAAGAAAGGAGCCTTTGAGTGGTCTGCAAAGGCACAAACAGTGTTTGATCAGTTTAAGGAAATCATGAGCTCATGCCCAGTTTTGGCCTTACCAGATTTCACCAAGCCTTCTGAACTGCAATGTCATGCGTCAGGGGAAGGTGTTGGTGCAGTTCTTATGCAAGACAAGCACCCTATTGTCTTTGAAAGTAGAAAGCTGAGAGGGCCTGAAAGGCTATATTCAATCTATGACAAGGAGATGCTTGCCATAATGCATGCCCTTGCAAAATTCAGGCAGTATCTGGTGGGAAGTAGGTTCGTTGTTAAGACTGATCATAACAGTCTTAAGCATTTCATGCACCAGAAAGATTTGAATGAAAGGCAGCAGAAGTGGGTTAGTAAGCTTCAGGCGTATGATTTCGACATTGAGTATGTGAAAGGGAAGAACAACATAGTGGCAGATGCCCTTTCACGGAGACCCCATCTAAGCTCTATATGTGAGCTTACTGCTGATGGGAGGGACCTATTGCTTACTGATTATGCCAAAAATCAGTTTGCAACCAGCATTGTTGAAGGCACTTTTCATGATGAAAAGTACAGTTTGGTTGATGGATTGATTTTGTATAAGGGAAGGATCCTTCTTCTACCTGAATCGATGTTGAAGGAGAAGGTCTTGCAAACTTTTCATGACATTCCCCTTGCTGGACACCAAGGTTTTTTCAAGACTTACAAGCAGATCCGAGAGAGATTCTCTTGGAAAGGGTTGAAGAGAGATGTCTTGAAGTACGTTAGGGAATGCCATACTTGTCAGAAGAATAAAGATGAACACACAGCACCCGCTGGTTTATTGCAACCATTGCCAATTCCCAGTCAAAAATGGGAAAGTGTCTCTATGGATTTCATTACTGGGTTGCCAAAGGCTAGTGGGAAGGATTGTATCTATGTGGTGGTGGATAGATTGACAAAATTTGCTCATTTTTTGGCCATCACTAGCTCATTTACAGCAGCTCGAGTTGTTGATTTGTTCTTCCGTGAGGTGTTTAGGCTACATGGGCTGCCTAAAAATTGTTGGTCATAAACTGGGCTTGTGCTACTTGTTAAGCTACGTTGGTTAAGTATGTTAGTGTTGTCGAGGGTAGTTGTCTGTTGCACGACGGTTCCCCACGGGTGGTAACCGCAACCCTCGACCATGTCTTTATATATGCTCTTGTACTTGTTGTTGGATACACGGAGGGAGAATGATTATTGTACTAGACATTTTGGCATTAATGAAAGCATTGCTCTGAGTTTCTAGTTACTATTCTATCCTATGGTTATCATCTGACTATTGATATGCAATATTAATAACACACCCCACGGGGCAAACACCTGGCACCGTTGCCTAGACATACTCGGGAAAGGAAGGAGCAGATGGCGTACGGACACGATGGGCCTAACCGTCGATGAGATTAACCCAGAGGCCGACAACGCACAAACGGAACTCTACGATGGAGAGGACACTGCAACGAGGGAATTCTCAATTCTGCTTCAGGTGGCCATCGAGACCTACGTCCGAAGAGAGGCCACGGAGGCTGAAGTCCCAACAAGTGCCGTGTGGACCGCACTGGAAGTTAGCCCCGCAGTGAATCTATTGATGAGCCACCTCCCCCGGTTGCTTGCACAGGCATCACTGGCACAGCGAACCCGCCTAGAGGAGATTGCCTGTGAGGAGCGACGCCAACAGGTTCTCCGACAGTACAAAGAAAACAATTGTCGCTGAGAAGCGGAGCATGATGGCAAGAGGCGAAGGGGAAACTTGAACCTTGAGCCTCAGGGGTAGAATAAAGAACACTCCTACATTATGTACGAGAATTAATGCCCAACTTATTAAATAAGGATAGAAATAAGAAGGCACAAAGGGAGGAGTGGGAGGCCGCACAGAGAGCCCTGATTCTGGAACAACAAGTAGAACGTAGACGAAGGCTGAGGCAACTTGCCGAAGGACGACCTGCTGAAGGGTTGCCCGAAGGGAACCAAGGAGGTGTTACGGAGGGTGCAGGAGCAGAAGCCGAAGGAGATTTCTACGTGTCGCCAGAACACCGTATGGTGTGAAGCTACGAAGAATTTTTGGAGGAAACAAGGCTACGAAGAGATCTGGTCGAAGAGACCCGGGATCAGTTCAGGAATTTATCCCTTACACCGCGCACAGAGGAACACCGAAGGGAGCGAACAACGGACGAGGGTGAGAACGGAGGAGAGGGCAACCATACGACCGTAGGTGCGGAGGAGGTATAGGCGCACGGCAGACAGGACCCCCTCTTGGGACCCATCACACCAAGCACGCAGGTACAAAACACCGTACCCCCAGTCACTCAAATAGGAAACACCATCGGCGCGGGTGGGAGTGGTGCAGGTGCACGACAGAAACAACCACCTCTAGAGACATGACCCCCATCAATGGCCAATAGGCAGAAGCTGCCGAAGTTCACCAGCAATGGGAAGGAGGATCCCGTAAGGCACTGCAGAACCTGCGAAACCATATGGACGGCCAATGGTGTCACGGACCAGGACAAATGGACGAGGCAATTTCCAGCGACATTACGAGGAGTTGCCATCGACTCGTACTCAGATATTGATAAAACTACAGTGGCCACATGGGACACGCTGCGGAAAGCCTTCGAGAAGGAGTTCCGCCTACTCCAAGATGATAATGAAATAGTGGCAGAGATATAGAGTATGAAACAAGGACAAAAGGAATCAGTTCGTGCCTATGGAAGGCACCTGAAGGAACTGTTGGGGAAAATAGAGAGTCAACCAGCGGATGGGTTGAAAAAGAGATGGTTTGTGGAGGGACTGAAACACTCCATCCGGAAGAAGATGAAAATTGTTCCACCAACCCCATACGAAGATGCATATAATAGAGCGATGGATCTCGAGAGCGAGACCAAGACATCCAAGAAGAAAAAGAAGGATAGCTCGTCCGAAGATGATGACTTTTTTGAGGGAAGCAGCAGCGATGGCGAGTCCAGCAAAAAGGTGCAAGCCCTCCGAAAGGACATGCTGACGATGATGAAAGAGCTGAAGGTTATGAAGGGAGGTCCGAGCAAGACCGACGAAGGGGAGCTTTGGTGCACGGAATGTAAGACGAACGGCCACACGAAAGGCTCCTGCCCAAAGAAGGCCTATTGTGATATATGTCAGTTGATGGGGCATCCCACCAGGGAATGCCCCTACAACATGAAAACACAAAACCAGCAAGTATTGCTTACGCAGGAACAACCAACTACATCGGGCGGTACCGGCAGCTCCCAAGCGAACAACAATGCAACATCGGGAGGCTACCGAGATAACCGGTGGGGAGGACGAAACAACAATAACAACAATAACAATACAAGGAGCCGGATCCAATGCGACTCCAAAGGCCACCCGATGATACAATGCAGAGCATGCAGCCAGTGGGGGCACTTCGCCCAAGACTGCCTGAAGGGAGAGGCCACACAATATTTGTGCAAATGGTGGGGATCGAGAGACCACGAAGACGCCACATGCCCGAAGTCTGGCGTCAACTTGCTCAATATCGAGGAAACCAAAGAAGAGGAAGTACTGGTCGTAACCCGCGCCCAAGCCAGACAAGCAACGTGCCCAGACCCGGAGACGGAGAAGCGAAGGGTACAGGAAGCACGAGAAAAAATTGAGAAAGAGATACGAGAGAGGGTGAAGGCAAAGGGTACGGCGGGTACTTCCAGCCGACTGGAGGTGGAGGAGGCTATACTAAATCAAATTTTAAAACTGGAAGTGCCTGTGAAGGTACACGACCTCCTCCAAACGATGCCTTAATTACGAACGGCGTTGCCGCATAATCTCTCCCAACCACGCACCAATACCAACCACCGCACGGATGTTCCTGGGGGGTCTGCAATAGACCCCATGCTGCTGGCAGTTAACACTGGAAGGAACCCGGCCATTGTGGAGATGGGTATCCTTGGCACCATTCTAACCGATACCATCGTCGATGGTGGATCAGGAGTGAATGTTCTTCCAGAAGAAACCTAGCGGAAGCTGGGGAAGCCGACACTGTGGCCATCTACATTCAATCTATTGGGAGCAGATCAGCATGGAATCAAACCCATCGGGACATTGATGGGCTAGCAAGTTACCATCGGGGCGCAACCCTTCATACTGGACTTCGTGGTAATCCCACTAAAGAAAAAAGGGTATGATGCGATCTTAGGGAGAGGGTGGCTAGTGGCAGCCAAGGCCACCCACAACTGGAAGAAGAACACTCTGTCTATGGAGAATGGAGGAAGGAAGTTTATCATAGACCTTGGGATGCAATTGGTTAGTGAGGAACTGGCATCATCTTCGGAATCGGAGGGTGAAGGAGAAGGCAACCTGAGGAACGAAGGACGGGGCTGCATGGAGCCCAACAAAGAAGGGATTCTCAAACTAGGAGAGTGCTCTGAGGATGACACGGGGTCATTGAACGGGCTCTTCCACTGGCAGATGGAGGATTACGAAATGTTCCAGAGCTACAGGCTCGAAGTAGAGGAACCAGAGCAAATAATAGAGGAGGTGTACCGGCTGGAATACAAAGAATATTGGAAGGGAGACACTCGTGTGAGTGACACCACTGCACACCAGTTCCCGAAGGAAGAACCCATCAAGTATCAAGAGGTAAAATTGAAGGAGACAAACCTCGCTAACGTAGATAATCCCAAGATCATTCGTGTCGGCAACGATTGGAACCCTGTGTGGAAGGTCGCAGCCTTCAAAATCTTTATTCTTCTTCTTCTTCTTATGTACAGGAAGGAGACCGTGGTCCCTGTAGAATTTATGGTTCCAAGTCTTCGAATGGCCATTGAAAATAGACTTGCCATCAACGGGTCCGAATTGAACCCTACCACGAGAAGCGCGCAGGGGACCCGAGAGGTCGGAAGGACACCCGAGAATCCGGAGGGGAACCCGAGAGGCCGAGCAGGCGACTCGAGAGGCACGAGACCAAAGCGGGAGACTCTCGGGCGAGGCAAACCGAGAAGGATGAAGGGCGATCCCAGTGGCACAGGACTCGAGCCGAAGACTCTCTGGACAATTAGATTAGGAAATTAAATTCAAAAAAAAAAAGAGAACAAAGAAACAGAAAAAATAAATAAAGAAAGAAAAAGAGACCGTACGGTGGAACCACCACAGGAAGGCTTGAAGGAGCACGACGGCAGCGGTTTTTTTTTTAAAAAAGGGTGAAAGGAAAAATACCACAACACGACAGGGATAAACGGTGGTGATGGCACGCGAAAAGATGCGCTGACAGCTCCTCACCCTATTCTGCTTTTGTCGAAGTCGGTGTAATCTATTGTGCGTTTATTTTTGAGCTACAATACACTTTTGAGTTGGGCGAAGGGCATCAGAGAAGTCCGTACTGTAAGAAAGAAGCCTGAAGCTAAGCACTAGCAAGGAAGCCATAAGCTGTAGAAGGAGACGGATTTGGAGGTTGCCAACAAACAAAGTTTGAGGGAAGGCATTGCAAGCACGCGAAGTCGTACGGCACCAGGGAGTTATTCTGTAATATCCCCGTTAATTTTTTTCACAAAGTTACATTCAACACAACACTAATTAATGTTAGGAAATGAAAACCAAATGCTGCTGAAAGTAACCCTCCACTTTTTGATCACCGAGAGCCCAATCTCGGAGGGTGAGAGCATACAGTGTCGAGGGGATCATTAGATGCCAATATCTGAAAATGATTACAATCTTTGGGCGGCAAGCCAGCCCATTCCGCTTATATAGCGGGATATTAAAACAATGCAATCACTTGGCGGTAAACTAGCCAAGGACAAGCCAAAGAACTGAAGAATGCAATCACTCAACTGCTTGTGCAGCGGGAGGACGAGAAATGGAAATTAATATCAACTCCACCGCTTGTTCAGTGGGAGGATAGTATTACAAACTCAAGATAGGCGGCCAAGCCAACCTCTTCCACTTATGCAGTGGGAACCCAATAAGAAATCTGAAAGATAGCTATCAATACTACTAATCAGCTTTACAAATCCATTACAATGATTTTTGAATATAAGAAATATTACTAATCTAAGATAGGTGGCTAAGCCAGCCTCTTCCACTTATGCAGTGGGACAGCACAAAGCCAAAATGCTGCTGTTAGTACTACTAACCAGCATTACAATAAATATGAAATTTGATCATCAAGTGCTTATTATGAGCTGACAACTGCAACAACACCTCCAGTCATCACCTTACCACCCAATCTACTCACACTCTAAAAAACATACCCAAAATCCAACTTTCAAAAATCTGATATATATGACAGCAGGCTGGAAATGCATAACCAGCAACACTAATCCACACCAAAAATCTCCTAACTCACTCAAAACCCACTCAAATCACCCAAGAACACACCCAAACCAACAACAAGCATTGAGCGACCAAGTACGAATTGGAAAACAGCAGCAATATGACCCCAAACACTCAACACGCAACCCAAAGCACTCCCAACGTAAGGCGTTACAGCAGAAAACTTCGACTTGCATAATAAAATTCAATACTCCAAGAAAACCAACGAAAACTTACAAGATGAATTGTCCATGACATAGGAGATGAATGAGCGAATACCTAGAATGACCTGACGCACACACAAGGAGCTACGAACGAAAACATGCTTCAGCACACACCGCGACCAACAACATGAACACTCAGAAAAAACTCCAAAATATCTGAAACTAACACACAAATCTGCAACATTGTTCCTCAAATCTACTCCTCTGGATGAAGAGCAGTCACAAGCTCAATTAGTTGTTGTATTGCAAGCAAGAAACCAAGCGGTAGCTAGGAGGTATGCATTCCCCGAAGCTTCACTCCAAATTTTGGCAGCACTTAGTTATAATTTTCTTCATAGATAATGAATGAGAAGCCCAATGCTCTCATTTATAGATTTTGAAGGCTCAAATTCATATTCAAATTCAAATGCAAATGCCTCCAAATTCGCCCAAATCACATGTCATTTCATTCCACTCACATTTAGCGATTTATTTCATTTCATTTCCTTAAAGTATATGGCACCCAAGATGAAAATCCACCACCTAGTCTTCAAGTTCGAACTTTTCCCTTGGTCCACACTTTGCAACATAAAAACATTATAACTTAAGCACATTTTCATCCATATCGCCACTTTTGATAAATATAAGGCTCAAAAAATAATATTCATGAAATTGCACTTTGGCATCCAAAAAGAAGGTGAAATAATTCGCCCAAAAAGACTTAGGACAAAATTAATATTTTCTCCCTTCCTAAGTCGTCCATCCATAAAATAATTAAATATTAATACCTCATGCCTAAGGTATTAATATATTAAAATTACCTTCTCCTCAAATATTGATTATTGCCAAATTGAGTCGGAGAGTGAAGCGTTGGAAATCACCAAAACTGAACTGAGTTGGGGCTTTGAACTGAACTGCTAAAAATAGTCATCTGAGTGAATACAAGATCCTGCCAAAATAATACTGCTAGAAATAGCCACTGAGTTGAGCTGCAGAATCCTTGCCAAGAATAGCACCAAAAAATGCTGGAAGACCAACTGCTCAAATCGACTTGCCGGAAAGAGCCATCTAAATAGGCCTGCTGACATCCTGCTAAAAATAGAACTGCTAAAAATGGTACTTACTAAAAATAGCATACTGCTAAAAATAGTAAGTGTTTCCAAAGTGATTTTAACCACATTCTGAGCAATCGTCGCACTTACTAAAAATAGTAAGTCTGGAAAAAGTCACTCGATGCAGATGCATGTCGAACCATCCTAAAGCTCTCTGAAAACCCAGAAGGAATCCAGAATCCAAACTATCATACTCTCACATATACCCCCTGAAAACACCAAAGAATCCTCCTAGAAAATAGGAAACCCTAATTTCTGCCCCGACTAGCCTACGGGCCTCCAAACTAGGCTAACGGCCAACAAAACTAATCACTACGGAGAAAGGGACATTACATATTCAGTTCCGTTATTAGCCTTTGGCGAGTGTAATGGAGGATTTGAGGCGTCTCCTAGCCTTTGTGCCAAAGGGTTGTGGCCACTTCTAGGCGTGAATGGTACGCTTTGAGGAACTCGGAGTATGTCTCGGTTGGACGTGAGGTTGCCTTGGTGGATGCACAGAGGGCTCGGGAGGAGCTGACCACCAGGTTGGAGGCAGTAGTAGCGTGAGACTTAGCTCAGCGTACCCAGGAGTTGGATGCCAAGAGGGCAGCGCGGGTGACTATCGAGGACAAATTGGCTAGGCAGATAGTATCATTTGAGTAGCAGTTGGTGGAGGCTAAGACTGACAAGCGTGTTTTGCAGACAAGTTTGGTTTAGGCACAGGAGGACTGTGATGTCAAGGAAAAAAAAGAACTTGCGGAAGCAATAATGGTGAAATCCGCACTTGAGCATCGGATGGTAGTAGAAAAGGGTTTTCAAGCGAAGACGCAACAAGTGTATGAGTTCCGGGCTCGACTGGCGTCAGCAGTTCCTGCATCTTCTTCATCGGCGGTGCAACTCCTTCCTTCAGGGACGCCCCCTCAGCGCCTTCTTCTCAGTGATTTTGTTGTGTTAGTCCCGGATTTTTGTCCTTGTCGTCCGGAGACGACTTTTCTTGGGGGGGGGATGATGTTGGTCGTAAAATGGGCTTGTACTACTTGTTAAGCTACATTGGTTAAGTATGTTAGTGTTGTCAAGGGTAGTTGTCCGTTGCACGACGGTTCCCCACGGGTGGTAACCGCAACCCTCGACCGTGTCTTATATATGCTCTTGTACTTGTTGTTGGATACACGAAGGGAGAGAATGATTAATGTACTAGACATTTTGGCATTAATGAAAGCATTGCTCTAAGTTTTTGGTTACTATTCTATCCTATGGTTATCATCTGACTATTGATATGCAATATTAATAACACACCCCACAGGGCAAACAAAAATATTGTGAGTGATAGGGACAGCAAGTTCCTAAGCTCCTTCTCGCAAGAGATTGTCAGATTATGTGGTACTGTGCTAACCCCAAGCACGAGTTACCATCCCCAGACAGATGGACAAACAAAGATAGTAAATAAGTGGTTAGAGGGTTACTTGAGGAACTACATTTCAGAACAGCAAAAGGCTTGGGTAAGATGGCTACATCTTGGTGAATAGTGCTACAATTCCATTTATCACATGTCCATTAGGATGTCTACTTTCATGGCACTTTACGGTTATGAGGCCCCTAGCTTTGTTGATTTGGTGTTTGGAGATAGTAGAGCACCTCAGGCTAGGGATATGGTTCAGCAGTGTCAGGACATTCTGAAGGCATTGAAAGACAACCTCCAGATTGCACAGGAATCGGCAGAAGTTGTAAACTGATCAGCAGCGTATTGAGCGCTCATTTGAGGTTGATGATATGGTCTACCTAAGACTTCAGCCCTTCAGGCAGTCTACTCTCAAGAAGAGTGGAGCGGAAAAACTCAAGCCACGTTTTTATGGTCCATTCAGAGTCATCAAGAGAGTGGGAGTTGTGGCTTACGAGTTGGAGCTACCAGCGAGTAGCCGAGTACATAATGTCTTCCACGTGTCACGCCTCAAAAAGGCGCTTGGGCACAATGTGATAGTCTCTCCTGATTTGCCTCCTTTGGATGAAGAGGGAGAATTGGTGCTAGTTCTTGAGGCCATCCTTGATGTTAGGGAATGATTGTTGAGGAGGAGAACCATTCGAGAGTATTTGGTTAAGTGGAAGGACTTACCGATGGAGGATGCTACTTGGGAGAATGAGGTTTTACAGCATCCTGGCTTGCGATTGCTTGAGGGCAAGCAATTTTGGGAAGGGCGGATTGTAATGTCCCCTTCCTTGTGATATTGCATTCAGTGGTCCATTGGCCTATCCCAGAGACCCGTAGGCTATGTGGAAAGGTGAATTAAGGGTTCCCATGTTCCTTGGAGTTCCGACCAGACTTGTCAGGGGTGGAATGTGAACTTACTATTTTTAGTAAGTTAGGGTTTGGCTGTCAGGATGGTACAAAATTGCTAAGCTCGCCAAGCTCTTTCTCTAGTTGCGAAGATAACGATTTTTGGAGCATTATTTCATGACTTACTAGTTTTAGTAAGTAGCAATTTGGGGCAATCTATTTTTGGCAATCCTGGATTTGGTCCTATCCCAGCACAATTCAGTGATCCTCATTGCTCAACCTCATCTGGATTCCATTAATAATCAGTACTGGAACTATAAGCCATTTAATTAAATATTATTCCTTATCCTAAGGTTATTATTTAATTATTTTATTACTTATTGATGCTATGGGAAATTGTGCAAAATATGATATTTTTCCTAAGTCATGCCTGGGCGATTTATTTGGAGATTAAAAGGAGACTTCATTCTTTATATTTAAAAAAAAAAGTTTATAATGCCAAAAATCGTGGCCCCTCTCCTTGGCGTGATTTTGACTTAGGAAAGTGGGCGCCACTTTGGGTCCACCATGAAATGAAATGCAATTGGAATGAGGCGAAATTGGGAGGCAGTTTCATTTGAATTTCAGATTGGAAAAGCTATATAAACAGAGGTTGGGCTCCTCATTTGGGCATCCAGAGATAATATATCGTTATGCTGTCGGAATGACTCCAGACATTCTTCGAGGGTGAATACCTCCTAGATCCTTCCTTCCGGTTTCGAGTGTGAGACATCACTCCTAGCTGTGGTGCATAGTTGTGAGATTTTTGGTGATTTTTGGGTGTGTTGGTGAAGATTTGTGTGCTACTAGTTTTCTGGTGTGTGCCGACTGAAAGTGCATTTTGCTCGTAGCTGCCTATGTGTTAAATGCATCATTCTGGGTGAGGGCTCGTTGGAAGCGTACAGGAGAGACTATATTTTTCCTATATTTGTGTGGCATTTGGAGAACTCTCCAATTTTTAGTTGCAAATTGAACTATTCAGCAAAAACGCCCTTTCCAGAATTGCATTGGGATGCGTGCATTGTTGTTGGCACTCTTCAATTGCAATTTCGAGGTATTGTTTTGTTTGCTTATGTCATACGCTTCATTTGCTTCTGATTTGGCATGATTCTATGGGGTTTTGAGTGAGTTACAAGCAATTTAGTGGGTTTCGAGATGGCTGGTTCTGCGTTTTCCTTGTATTTGATTTCAAAACAGCAAGTAGTATTATTGGTTAGAATGTGTTAGTGAATTCATAAGATATGTACTTCACTCTATCTCCTTTCACATTTCTATCATTGTAAGAATTGCTTCAGTAGTACTGACCAATTCATTCTATGTTGTATTTCCCACTGAACAAGTGGAAGAGGATGGCTTAGCCGCCTGTATGTTTGTAATTTAGTTTTGTCCTCCCACTAAGCAAGTGGTTGAGTGATATTGTCCTCCCGCTGAGATATGCGGTTGAGTGATAGTTTCATTTAAAAGTCCTCCCGCTGCATAAGCAGTAGAATGATTTGGTTATATTATGCTTTGTTGCCTTGGCTGGTTTACCGCCAAGTTTGTGTTTTTCATTCCGTTGAAAAGTGGAAGGGGCTGGGTTGCCGCCCAGTTTTGTAATTGCATTGTAATTTCCAGCGGATTAGAAAGCTAACGAACCCCTTGTCACCATATGCTCTCACCTTCCCACATTGGGCTCTTGGTGATCAGAAAGTGGAAGGGTTACCTTTCAGTGGCATTGGAATTATATTTCTTAACTTTAACGGGTGCATTGTAATGTTGTTCTGCTTGAAATCCGAAAAAAAATAAGAGGGAATTTTACATAGAGAACCTAAAAAATGGGGACATTACACCTTACAACGGACTTTAGCCTATAGTAATAAGATAGGCTAAATAGTCTCTTGGGCTACTCGGAAGGGGACAATACAATCACCAAAGCAAGAATTTATGCTGCTGTGTTTTCCAAATAAGGGAGACTGGCTTAGCACATCAGCAAAAACCATGAAATGCTTTTTTAAAAGTAGACTGAAATAGCATCCTTAAACAGAAATTCACAAATATTTCAAACTATTGGATCATACATTAATGAAGAGACCTTAAAGGGCGGAAATTTATCTAGCAGTAAAAAATAACCTACTACTAATGATCAAAGCAAAAGTGCCATATATATAAAAGAAGTGAAACATGAATTACTTCCTCAATGATATCTGAACAGAAACACAAAAAAGTTTGGTGTGACAGTTCTCCGATAGGAATGTACAAATATGGGATTCATGTTTATGCAATTCGTTATGCGCTATACATGATTAAGTGTTTATGATATAACTTTTTATATAAAGGTAGTCCTTAACCACACTTTCAACATCATATATAAGAGATTGTACATAATGCAAATCTAACTAAGAAGAATAGATCCTTACCTGTTTATTTGAAGAATTCTATAAAAAGAAATCGTAGAAGATAGAGAATGACTAAAAATTAGCAGAAAGTTGAAAAACTAATGTAAAATAACTGAAAAATAAAATTTGTTATTTCAGTTTGCCTTACTATATTTAAAACCATTACATCTCTAAAATTGAACTGTTTCAACTTCAAACAAGCAATATCAGATTCCTTAATGATGGTTGACAGCTAACAATACAGCCTAACAACTCAAGAATGGAAACAAAAGAACTAATGCAAATGTAATGTATGAAACAAGTGGGTTGAACCTATTTGAAGAACAGAAACTTTTGTTAATCATAATTACATTTACCTTTCTTTGTTTAGTAGTCCCCGTGCCATGAGCCTGGTAACAATATAAAATGGTCACAAAATTGAAGATAGCAGAAAAACCCACATAAAAAACAATACTTTAAGAAAGTAAAAGGAACTACGAGAAACTGCAAAAGCACTGCAAGATTCTAGATCTAAGTTTAACTTCCCTACACAAACCTATAAGTTAATCTGAGTATAAAAGATGGATAATAATAATATGATCAACAGTCAAAACAAGTTGTCCGAGACGTAAATTTCTTACAACCCTATTATGTTTGATATGACAAGAAAAAATCTAAGTAACACTGAGGCCCACTTTCTAGAAAGATGCCATTGCATATAATATTTAAAAACCTTAGATTTATAGAGCAACTAGCATATCTCAAGTATGATGTCAACTATTTTATTTTCGATATTGTATTATGTTAAAATATTTTTACTAAACGTGAAGCACCCACACAGAAAACAAGATAAGAAGTTAGAACCATATTGACATTTTCACATCACATGCAATCCATTCACAAATACACATGAAAAGGTGAATTCAATGATTTCATTCACATATATCCAACTGAAAGATAATTTGAGATGTGCCCAATGACCTTTTCCAGTGACTTTCAGTAATAAAACAAGTAATTTCATGCAGGAATACTAATATCTAATCAAAAGAAATGAAGGTAAGGTAGTAAAACTGACAGCCATAATAAACTATACATCTTTGTGACCCATTAATGCATCTATTTAAATATACAGCAAATGCTGACATACACAGAACAAGGTAAGAAGAAGCTCAAGCTTGCCTCTTTATAACCTTGAGATGAGAAACAATCAATAGAGAATCAGAACAATGAACTCCAAAAGTAAAATAGAACCAAAAAAACTCACAAGAAAAAGAAGAAAATTTGTGAACAAACAATTTAACAGAATTTTGAAGAGAATTTACAAAAAAGCATATACCCAAATTACAAGAATATGCCCCAACCACAGGCTGCAACAATAATGATCATCTCAAAACCCACGAGTAGCAAGTAAAAATAAGTTAATCAGAATCCCATATAACAAAATATGGAACTTACAATTTTTGACGGCAGAAGCTTGTTTCCTAAACTATTTACATCTCTTAAATCAACATCTTCTTTCTCTGTTATTTTATATTGGCTAGAAGTTGTCATTACGCTTGCATCCTTGTTAGACTTTCGTATCTGAGAATCTGCATTACGACAAATGTTTTTCTCTGACTTGGTTGAATTCATGCTATCATTAATTTCAAGCAACTTTGCCCCCTTTACAAGATTATCCTTAGATCTAACAAGCACACCCTTTGGTTTTCGTTCGTCCTTAACTGCAGAATTCTTGGCAGAATTCTTGTGTGATACCTCTACAGTAATAGATGCCTCTTCATTGTTACTAATTCTCTTATATTTGTCAATTTTACATGGCCCAAATCCAAAGGTAGAGCCTTGACTTTGGATCACTTCAACATCTTGATCATAACTGGGCTTATGAACTAAACTGTCACCACCTGCAAATAATGTTCTGTCCCATACAGAGTTTGAATTTTTCAATGTTGCTAAAGGCACACTTCTTGCTGCTGCCTTGATGCAAACACTACCTATCTTCGGCAGTTTCACTGGCATCCTCTCAATGCATCTGTCAACAGGTGTCTTCTTGATATATTTCTTTTTAAATTTCTTGGGAGCACGCACAAGTGAGGGAGCAGGTTCATTCCTGAGGAACAAAGGTAAGTAGTGAAATACAATTGCCACAAATATTTTTGATCTTTCCCTTCATTTCTCCAAAGACCAATACAAGAATAAAAAAGGCATAAATGATCACTGCTAATTGCATGAATTCAAAGAGACAAAGGAGGTAAGCCTGAGAAATTCAGTTAATGCTATACATAGAAAACCTGCAAAAAACTGAATTCTGGATTACATATGGCGTACTACTTATAATACAAAAGTAATAATATTAAAAACAAAGCATTTCAAAATGTGGCAAATGCTAATCAAGGGAGAAGCAAATCTTCCAAAAAATGTATGGAATGTCAAGTAAGAGTCACTAATACATAGAAACAAATCGACAGCAGTAATACAAGATCTTGGGAGTGCAGCAGAACCCCTACAATGCAAGTTTTCTGTAATTCTCTGAACAAACTTTATTATAGAGAAGATAACAGAGCCAAACAACAGCTCCAGGAACCATAACAAAGCCACTATGAATACAGGAAAAAAAAAGTCTTCTTGTTTTTCAGAATTAGAATCTTAAGACACAAAGGTAATCATGATATGAGCAGATTTAAATTTAAAACCTTAAGCCACTAATGAAGTCAGATCATTAAGGAGGACCACTTGGGAGGCTGAAGAACAATACAAAATCATGTGATGGTACAAAACAAGTTTTCTGTAAATCCCAGAACAACATTGAACATAGAGAAGATAGCAGAGCCAGACAAAAACTCCAGGAACCTTAACAGTCACTCTAGTAAAAATAGGAAAATGAAAGTCTTGTATTTGTTTTTCAGAATCAAAATCTGAAGACACAGAGATAATTGTAATGCAAGCACATTCAGCTTTAAGACTTTTGAGGTATTAAGAAAATCAGATAATTAAGAAGAGGTGTCACTTCTAAGGCTGAACAGTGTACCAATACATTTGAGGACAGCATCTAAGATCTCCCCACCATAGAATAATAATGGAGTTGTATGCTTCTCACCTCCTACTCTAATTCCCTTGAAAGAAATTAAGATCTCGTGGAACCTGTTTCATATAGTATCAAAGCCTTGAGGATTATTCTCCAAGGTATTGGAGTATTGGAGATAAAGATAAGGATCGGGTAACCCAGAAAGTGCAACAAGCTTTCCAAAAAATTTCCAGATCTATTTCAGTCAGTGGTAAAATATAGCAAAGGGTTTTCTGGTTCAAACAGTGGCTTCTATCAGTTCATATGTTTGCAACCAATCAAGAATTTAAACTTTCTTAAAAAAGCAATCTCTACGACAAAATCTCGTAAAATTGCCAAGTCAAAAGAAAAGGTTGTGGTGTAGTTTTGCAATTTGTCCGTCTCCCCATCTCAATACCCAAATCCTTTGACCAAAGTGTCCCCTCTTGTAATATCCCCAGCAAATTTTTTTTTTAATTTTAACAATTACAAGCACCACAAGCACCCATTAGGGTTAGAAAATGATAACCAAAACACTACAAAAAGTAACCCTTCCACTTTCTGATCACCGAGAGCCCAAACTGGGAGGGTGAGAGCATACAGTGACAGGGGATCTTAGATGCAAATCTGAGATGCTGATTACAATACTGGGCGGCAAGCCAGCCCCTTCCGCTTATACAGCGAGTAATGGAAAATCCTAAAATCACTTGGTGGTAAACCAGCCAAGGACAATACAAACAACTGAAATGAGCAATCACTCTACCGCTTATGCAACGAGAGGACTAAAATGAAAATTACTATCAACCCCACCGCTTATTCAGCAAGAGGACGTTATTACAAACAAAGATAGGCGGCATGGCCAGCCTCTTCCACTTATGCAATGGGAAATACAGATAAGTTGCAGCAAGAATGATTGATCACTACTGAAACAATCTTACAAAATAGAGATAAAGGATTAGAGAAGATGTTTAATGTTGATCCCAAGCAAAATACTTCCAAAATCACACAACATAAAAACACTATTGCTGTTCTAATTTTGCAAGCTAGAAACACATTGTCCAGCCACTACCGGAAACACCAAAAAACTCATAACTTTCTCAAAGCTATCCGGAATCACACCAAATCAAATGCAAATGACTAATATAACATAGGTGACCAATCCAATACCTCAAACCTGCAACTTGGAAGCCTCAAATGTGATGCACGCATCCCAAGGTAATTCTGAAAATGGCGCTACAGCTGCAGAATTTGATTTGCACACATCTCACAAAGAAAGGAGCTTTTGAATGGTCCGAAAAGGCACAGACAACATTTGAGCAGTTTAAAGGGATCATGAGTTCCTACCCTGTTTTAGCATTGCCCGATTTCACCAAGCCATTTGAGCTACAGTGTGATGCATCTGGAGAAGGTGTTGGTGCGGTCCTCATGCAGGATAAGCATCCTATAGTCTTTGAGAGCAGAAAGTTGAGAGATCCTGAGCGACTGTATTCCATTTATGACAAGGAAATGCTTGCCATAATGCATGCCCTTGCAAAGTTCAGACAGTATCTGGTGGGGAGTAAATTCATTGTTAAGACTGATAACAATAGTCTTAAACACTTCGTGCATCAGAAGGATCTGAATGAGAGACAGCAAAAATGGGTAAGCTACAGGCTTACAACTTCGATATTGAGTATGTTAAGGGTAAAAACAATGTGGTGGCAGATGCCTTATCCAGGAGACCCCATTGAAGCTCACTTTGCGAGCTTACTGTTGATTGGAGAGAGTTATTGCTTGCTGATTATGCCAAAAATCAGTTTGCAACCAGCCTTATAGAAGGTACTTTTCATGATGAAAGGTACAAATTGGTTGAGGGATTGATACTGTACAAGGGAAGAATTTTCATAGTACCTGAATCTAAGTTAAAAGAGAAGATTTTGAAGACTTTCCATGACATCCCCCTTGCTGGTCACCAAGGTTATTTCAAAACATACAGGCAGATCCGAGAGAGATTCTCTTGAAAAGGACTTAAAAGTGATGTTTTGAAGTACATTAAAGAGTGTCATACATGTCAGAGGAACAAAGATGAGCACACTCTACCTGCTGGTTTGTTACAACCCTTGCCTATTCCCAGTCAAAAATGGGAGAGTATTTTCATGGATTTCATCACGGGGCTGCCTCGGGCTCAAGGGAAGGATAGTATCTATGTGGTGGTGGATAGACTTACAAAGTTTGCTCATTTTTTCGCCATCACCAGCTCTTTTACAGCAGCACAAGTTGCTGAAGTGTTCTTCCGAGAAGTGTTCAGATTACATGGGTTACCGAAGAACATTGTGAGTGATAGGGACAGCAAGTTCCTAAGTGCTTTTTGGCAGGAGATTTTCAAATTGTGTGTTACTGTGCTCACTCCAAGCACCAATTATCACCCTCAAACTGGTGGGCAGACCGAGATATTGAATAAGTGGTTGGAAGGTTACCTTAGAAACTATGTCTCGGAGCAGCAGAATACATGGGTAAGATGGCTTCACCTAGGGGAATATTGTTACAATTCCTCCTATCACATGTCCATTCGGATGTCACCATTCATGGCACTATATGGTTATGAAGCTCCTAGCTTCGTAGACTTGGTATTTGGTGATAGAAGAACCCCTCAGGCAAAGGATATGATGCAGCAAAGTCAAGATATTCTGAGGATTTTGAGGGACAATCTCCAGCATGCACAGAATCAGCAGAAGTTATATGCTGATCAGCAGCGAATTGAGCACACCTTTGAGGTGGGCAACATGGTTTATTTGAGGGTCCAGCCCTACAGACAGTCTACTCTCAAGAAGAGTGGGGTTGAGAAATTGAAGCCTCGATTCTATGGGCCTTTCAGAGTCAGCAGAAGGGTCGGAGAAGTGGCTTATGAGTTGGAATTACCAGCAAGCAGCAAGATCCATAATGTATTTCATGTGTCTCGCCTTAGGAAGGCTCTGGGACATAATGTTGTTGCTTCAGTTGAGTTACCTCCGCTTGATGAGGAGGGAGAGTTGGTTTTGGTTCCGGAAGCTATCCTTGAATTCAAGGAACAATCTTTGAGGAGAAGAGTGACCCGGGAGTACTTGGTCAAATGGAAGAATCTACCAGAAGAGGATGCTACGGGGGAAAATGAGGAGATTTTATTGCATCCAGCCTTACAGTTGCTTGAGGACAGGCTATTTTGGGGAGGGCGGACTATGATGTCCCCTTCTCACTGATGACCTTCCAGTGGTCCATTAGCCTATTCCTGAGACCCGTAGGCTAGGTGGAATGAAGAATGAGGGTCCAGCATTGATGAAACGAGGACTTACTATTTTTAGTAAGGCAGGGAATGGCCATTTTGGTGTTACTGAGCTCTCCATGTTTTGCCTCTGGACGCGATGATCATGTTTTTCTGAGCATTAGTTCTTGACTTACTATTTTTAGTAAGTGGTTGTGGGGCACAATTCTATTTTTGGTAGTAGATAGGGTTCTGATTCTGCAGCAGTTTTGTGGTCGTCTGGGCTCAGTTTCATCCTGGTTGTAATAATAATCAGTACGGGAGTCATTGGCGACATAATTAAATATTATTTTCCTTATCCTAAGGTTTAATATTTAATTAATCTGATTTTGCTACTGATTTATTATATTTGGGATTAATGTCCATATTTTTCCTAAGTATTTGGCGAGCTTCATGTTTATTAAGGAGATGTCGAATTATTTGAAAGAAATATTATTTTGTGACTTATCTCTAAATATTGGCCAAAGTATATCGTGGGTCCATGCCTTGGGCGTGGGATTTGACTTATGGGAAATAACACCACTTTTGGGGGTCCACATGTAGTGGAATGAAATGCAAATGCAAGGCATTGAATTTGGAGGAATTGCATTTGGATTTGAGGAGTGAAGTTATAAATATGAGACTTGGGCTTTGTTGATGTGTATTTTGTACACGACCAAACACAGAATAAAATACCTAAAGGTACCTTATCCTCTCTTGAATAAAGCTCCCGAATGCTGAAGATATCGCAGAAGGATCAATTGGAGAAGCTTCAAGGTTCCTGTTATGTAGGATCTCTACTCGTGGATAAGCTCTTTGTGGTATGATGTGATTTTGCTAGAATCAAAGGGAACTTACACTCAATGACCTGAACGTCTGATTTGCTGAAATCACAAGATTTCACTGGCCTAGATTTTGAAAAAAAAGGAAAAAGGATGAGGGCGAGGGAAGGATCTAATTCTGATACTAAGAATGTAGGAGCAATGAATGACCTTTGATGAAATTCTAACTAAGTCTTGTCTTGACATCCCAGGACCATCTCCACAAGGTTAGTGCGATCTTCGAAGGAAAGCTTTATGATGTTTAGATCATCGCTACAGGCATAGACACCATCGGGCTGATGCATATCAATGAAGAAGCGACAATTGAAGTTAAGTTTAAGCTAAATGATTCCAGTTGACTACACAAGGCAAGTCTACAATCAACAAACTGCTAGTAGTATGGATATACAAATTTCACCATCAATCAAACACATTTCTTCCACTCATCTAATAACATGAAATCAAATCTGAGAAGTATAGAGACCATGCAAATTGTTGAATCGACCCATAGATTTCACCATTTCTTCAATGAAGTTTACAAGTCTTTTACAACAACATCTTGGCAACAATCTTTGCCTTCTCTTTCTATTCTACTCTAACTGCTATTCTATTTGCTATTAATCATTAGCTATTCTAACCTCTATGAACTAACTATTAACCTTCTAGCTATTAATGACTAACTATTAGCCTTTACAAATGAGGAGCCAGGGCTTATATAGCGCCCTCAATACAATTCAATGGCTCCGATCAATTTGAGATCAATGGCCAAGATTTTACAATGAAAACCCTAATTAGGGTTTGTTACAACAAACTCAATTCTGGCCAATGAAATAATTGCATTATTTGGACACATGTCTTCTCTGGAATATTCAACCAATGGAGAACCAGGGTAGGTACATCAAAGTTTGTGCCATCTCCCATGAGTCAGGTACATTGAATCTGGACACGCTGAGGTGGACCAACCCGACTGGAGGAGTGATGACTGGGATGCCACCTTGTCTTTCCTTCAAATGTTGGACTGGAAGAGGTCGTCCTTGATGAGGCTGGGCTGGAGAAGGTCATCCTTGTTGATGCTAGGCTGGAGAAGGTCGTCCTTGTCTTGGCCTGGTCTTCTTTCATCTGCCAAAACAAACCAAAAGATGATTAAGGACACATGATAAATTCATTTCAACATAGCATTTTCAACTTAAATCATCAACAAAAAGATATTAACATGAAACTTTGCCCAAGATTTTCTCCAGGAACAAACCCTATAAGAATTTTGCCCTGGACCCTTTGGAAGGGTCAGGAGTGAAATTCCAACTTTAGCTCAAAATTCACATTTTTGAAGATCAAACATCTTTCCAAGGCATTCCAAATAGCTTTTCTCACCCTAGTCCAGGCCTGACTTAGCACAAAATTTGGAGAAAAAGATGGTTTTAGTGTTTTTCGCTTTGGACCCTTTGGAAGGGTCAGGAGCAAATTTCTTGTTTGTAGCTCATTTTTTCATCATTTCAACTTCAATCCACCTCACAAGGCAAGGAAACACTTTTCTTCTCTCATCCAACCCAAGTTTATCTTGATTTTGCAAGGCAAAATAGGTGATTGAAGGATTTTCGCCCTGGACCCTTTCGAAGGGTCAGGAGCGAATTTCCTCTTCTGGCCTAAAATCATCACTTCTGGAGACAACCATCGACTTAAGGGCAATCACAAGGGCATCTTTTACCTTGGTATAGGCATAGCTTAGCATAAATTTGAAAGGAATAGGTTGATTTTAGGATTTTCGCTCTGGACCCTTTCGAAGGGTCAGGAGCGAAAATCTTGTTTTAGGGCTATTCCACCATCCTTTCAACTTCAAATCACCTCCAAGACTTAGAACACCTTGCCTCACTCCTCTCCAGGTCATAAAAATCAAAATCTTGACTTGATTTGCAAGGAAAAAGGGTGATCTTAAGAATTTCACTCTGGATCCTTTGGAAGGGTCAGGAGCGAAATTCTCATTTGGCTTCAAAATTTGCATTCTTGGCGACCAAAATTCACTCTAAGGCAATCCAAATGACTTCTCTCACCCTTGTTCAGGTTTGACTTTGCTCAAATTTTGGAAGAAAAGATGGTTTTTAGGATTTTCGCTCTGGATCCTTTGGAAGGGTCAGTAGCGAAAATCATTTCTAGGCTCAATTCCTTCATCTTTCATGGTTTCTAGCAACTCAAAGTCACTCTTAGGGGCAACTTCCTCTTGATTTTACCTTATCCCACACTTGACCTAGCAAAAACTTGATAGCAAAAGAGGTTTTGAGAAAATTCGCTCTGGACCCTTTGGAAGGGTCAGGAGCAAAATTTTCATTCTTGACCAAAAATCATCATTTTTTCAACTTGAAACTTCTTTGCAAGGTAGAATCTCATCCTTCATTGCCCTAGGAACAAGGTTTCATGTCCAAGAAAGGTTAAAAAGTAGGCTTATAAGGAATTTCGCTCTGGACCCTTTGGAAGGGTCAGGAGCGAAGTTCACCTTCTTGGCTAGAATCCTTCATTTTTTCAAAGCTTTCAAAGATTTCCAATGTCCAAACATGTCTACTCTTCCCTTCAAAATGCCTTGCAAATCAAAATTTGGTCAAATAAGGCAAGAAATGAGTCTTAGGTTGATTTTCGCTCTGGACCCTTTGGAAGGGTCAGGAGCGAAAATCTTTACTAGGGCTAGATTCTTCATTTCTCCCTTTCAAAACGACCTTAAGAGGCAAAGACAAGTTATTTCACTTCCATCCATGTCATAACAAATCAAAAACTTGACCTTCTTCATTGCAAAAATAAGAGCTTTTGGAATTTCGCTCTGGACCCTTTGGAAGGGTCAGGAGTGAAATTTCCCTTTTGGTCCAAAATCCTTCATTTTCATATGCTTTCAAACCTTCAAAGGCAACAAGGATGTCTAACCTTCCTTCCAAGATACCCTGCAAATCAAAACTTAGCCAAACTCAAAAGGAAATGAGCTTTAAGAAGATTTTCGCTCTGGACCCTTTGGAAGGGTCAGGAGCGAAAATCTCATTCCAGGCTAGATTGCTCATTTTTCAAGCTTCAAACCACCTCACAAGGCAAAATTAGATCATTCTCCACATTAGGAACAAGGTTTCTAACCCATTCAAGGCAACAAACAAGGTTTATGATGAATTTTGCTCTGGACCCTTTGGAAGGGTCAGAAGCGAAATTTCCTTTCCTGGCTAGAATCCTTCATTTTCACAACTTCTAAATACTCTCAAAGGCTAGATCATGTTCTTTCCTTCCCAAATTCGCCCATGGAACAAGGTTGGTATCTAAAACAAGGGAGCAAATGTGGCTTATGAAGAATTTCGCTCTGGACCCTTTGGAAGGGTCAGGAGCGAAATTCCTATTTTTGGACAAGATCCTCACTTTTCAAAACACTTCTCAAGGCAAGAACACATCAAGACTCACACACAATGCCTAATAAACCAATGCCCATCCAAAACAAGGAAGGAAAATAAGGGTTATAAGGATTTTCGCTCTGGACCCTTTGGAAGGGTCAGGAGCGAAATTCCTCTCCGAGGCTAGAATCCATCATCCCAAGGTCTAAAATCTCCTCTCCAAGGCAAAGTTGCATCAAACCTTCTTAATTATGCCTCAAAAGTCTACAAACTTGGTCAAGCTAAGGAGAAAAATAAAGGAAATATGAATTTCGCTCTGGACCCTTTGGAAGGGTCAGGAGCGAAATTCACCTTAGGCCATGATCCTGACTTCATTTTTCCGCATTTCTTCATTCAAACAAGTGCTTTGGCCTTCATTCAAGCCTAGGAATGCGTTAGTTTTAGGTTTTGGTCAAAGTAGAATGTCTTATGGAGAATTTCGCTCTAGACCCTTTGGAAGGGTCAGGAGCGAAATTCGCTTTGGACCCTTTGGAAGGGTCACGAGCAAAATTTGACATTTTGGACTCTCCGTCAGGATCATTTTATGGAATATAACATTTAAGTATAAGTGATATACTTTAAGTTATATTCCATATATACTTCCAGGATGTTTGAGAGTGGTTTCGGACCTCCAAGAGTTATATTGCAAAATCTAGTTTTCGGAGGATTCTTCAGTTTTCCAGACTTGGTCAAATTTCAGGATCAGGACATTCCAGACTTAGCCAAATTGCTCAACCACTCCCCGACTTAGGCAAAGCGTGCTATCCAGTCATCCCCTTGGCGACACTCAAAAAGCAAAGGCTAACAGACAAACCACCAAAAACCCAAAAAGCAAAACCCCACAAAACGAAAAAAGTAGGGGTCCCCATTTGCAATGGGGCGATGTGTGAATACGTCACAACAAGCTTCCATTTGCATCATCTTTGAAAATTGCATCGTTATGCTGCCGGTTTGGCTACTGAAAATCTGAGCTTCGAAGTTGGCTTCCTCGCTAAGTCTCAGTTTCGTACTTGCAAGATAATACCTAGCTGTTGTAATACCCTAAAAATGGTCATCTAAACCATGAGCCCCTAATCTCGACAACATCACCAAGGTCCTAACCAAAGGCAATTAAATCAATATTGAGCACACAATTAATTATTTAATCATCAAATGTCACATGGCAAAATCAATCACCCAAGATTAATTAAATATTTATTTAATTAATTAATCATTCCAAGTAAATCATTTTAAACAATTATCTTATTTATTTTAATTAAATATCCTAGCATATTTAATTAAATAAATCAAATTGCCATAAATCTTCAAAAAACGAAACAAATCAAGAAAGAGGAATTAATTCAATTAAATAAATCAATTATGAGCACAAATATTCAAAAATGGAAATAAATCAAAAAAAAGAATTAATTGACAAAAAAGAATTAAAATTTGAGAAAATAAACCAATTGGAGATAATCTTCAAAAAACAAATTAAAAATTGATAAATAATCTCAAAGAAAGCAATTAAAACAATTAAATATTAAAATTGAATGAAATAGATAATAAATCAGTTTTTTCCTGATTTTATCTTAATTTTAGTTCAATTTCCTTTAAATTAGTTTTTTCTTGATTTAATCTTAATTTTAGTTCGATTTCCTTTAAAACTGAGAAAAGCATCCAATCACGTCAATTCACCTGGATTGTGCTTCCTCTTGGAAAATCTTGACCGCTCATCATCATTTGATCTCAACCGTTGATTTCTTTTTGAATTTTCTATAAATTCAGGCTCATCTCTCATTCAAAGAGAGGCTGGAGAATATATTGTTATTATACTGTTTTTGCTCTAGGATTTCATTGAGATATTGCATATTAATTGTTTCATATTGATTAAATCATTTAGTTTAATATTGCAAAAATATTGTTAGATTAATATTGCATCCATCTAGCATTCATCAGGTTCATATAGATAAAATCCTTCGTCTTGATGTTGTCTAGTCACTGGTATTGCTTATAATCTGAGAGCAATCTTATACTCGCATCTTTTAGAAGGCAATAGGTCGATTTGTTATGGTTTATTATTCATTGATTATATCTGATTAACCATGCATGTAATGACTTGATTGAAGTGTTGTGCTTACAGATACAGGTTCACTTTTCACACACACATTTCTGGCGCCCACCGTGAGGCTCGAACCCACAACTACAAGATTTCTAATGTTTCTTGAACAAATTTAATGTTTGGTTTTTATAACTAATAAACATGTGTTAAATTTGCAAATAAAAATCTTTCTTTTTTATTGTTCTTCTATGACAGTCAAAAATGGTCTCGGTTTGGAGAGCATAACGGTTTATTGAACCGTTAGATCTCAACCAATTTTTGATATGTTGTTTAAAATCAAGTTGTCTACAGGTTCACCGAAGGGATTTTCCTAAAGATTTTGGGTTTGAAAGTTATGATTGACAGAGTGCAGGACTGTCATTTTACTCATTCTTCTATGATAGTCAAAAATGGTCTCGGTTTGGAGAGCATAACGTTTTATTTAACCATTGGATCTCAACCAATTTTTTATATGTTGTTTAAAATCAAGTTTTCTACCGGTTCACCGAAGGGATTGTCCTAAAGATTTTGGGTTTGAAAGTTATGATTGACAGAGTGCAGGACTGTCATTTTACTTATTTTTCTGTGACAGTCAAAAATGGTCTCGGTTCGGATAGTATAACTTTTTATTGAGCCGTTGGATCTAACCCAAATTTTAATATATTTTGTAAAACCAAGTTTCCCACATTTCCACTGAAGCGATTTTCCAAATTATCTTGGGTTCAAACGTTATAAATGACAGAGTGAAGTACTATCAAAACTGTCATAACTAGGATAGTCATAAAAAATGGAAATTCTTGTTAGATTAGTTTAAGTTATAGTTTGCATGCTAGAATTTTCTTTTGATAATTATTTTTTATGTTATTTTGGAAACTAATTTTGGGATTTTAATGTTTTCAGGACGCTTGTCAAAGAATCTATCAATCAAACATACGCCTGCCAAAGAATCAAGAAGAAAATGACTGCTGACATATTGGTTTTGTAGGTTGCCTAAGGAGAATCAACTAAACATTGTGTATTCATTTAGTATTTTCTTAGGCACTTAAATTGCTATCTAGTTAAAGAACAAATCTGTCTTTCGTGTTTTCAGAAAACTCTAAGAGGTAGGAGAGTATGCTCTTGTCTTTTATAGACAATCAGAAATCTAGACCCTTGAAGCTTTTTTCTAAGTTTTGAGATTTGTGTACCTTTAGAGGCCTGTCACAGTGGCAAAAAGTAATCACCCTATGAGAACGACCCAAGTGAATACAGCTGGACCTAAGCATTCCAACTCACTATAATAAATAGGCCTCTGGTGATTAAAGTCTCAGAGGATGGGATTATTTGAGTTTTCTCTTTGAGATCTCTCATATCGAGCATTTTGTAGGGCCTCGCGGTCTCAATCACATTTACGTGACTACATCTTGTTTCGGTACCTTGTTGGACTATAGGCCTCAATCATGCTTGCATGACTTCAAGGGGTAATTTCAAACGGAATTCTTGACTAAGAACTATAAAATAGAAGCTACCCGATTCACATCCGAAAGGTTGATAATCTTTGTGCAAGAGAGATAGTAACTCTCCCAAGACACTTGCCATATCGTGCCCCCATTAGCGTTTGGAGTCAACTAATACGGCGTTGAGAATCCATTGCGTCAGAATCAGCGGCCGTATTCTGATTAGCTATTGGGTGTGTACCTAAGTCAGCAAGCAAAGGTTTTTTTCTCTAAGCCAACTTCCATAGGGTTAGCGTGTTGTGATTGAATTATTATATATCTTGCGTGTTTTCTATGTTTTCATCCCTAAAACTAAAACTTAAATACTAAAACTGGAGAAAACAAATGAAACAATATCAAACAATTCAGTGATAAACTCTATCCGTGTCCAAACTGGTCTCTGTCAGTCATCGAAACATCAATCCTTATCATAAAATGGTAGTCGTCGGTCATTGAAACTTTGTCTGTCAGAATTTCGTCTCTGTCCAATCCTCTGTCATACGAATTCCTGATCTTGTCAGTCAAAATAGTCAAAATTGTCTAAAATAGTCTCCAACAAGCCTAAAATTGGTCATCATCCTCTTAAGCATAAACAACCTTGATAGTGTACCTCTGCAATTGCGTTGCGCGATTTTGTCGATCATCTCTCAGCTAGTTCAAACGAACATTTTATCAAACCTAAGTCAACTTGGATAACGTCTTACACAGGATAGATCGTTCTTGAAACCAGACCAAATCTTAAGTTACTTCTCTCAATCACTACATTAAAATGAACTACTAGCTACAATTTGATCTTGACTTCTGCAACACATCTCGCTCTCGGTCCTGTCGGTTAGAAATGCCTGTTCAAACCAGAAGTTCTCGCAACAAAAAGGACAAAGAAAAAGAAACACCCTTTGTGTCAAAAGACAATCCATCCTTTGTGGAAAACCCCTTTTACAATAAACCAGTTTACGACACACCAATTTGTGGTCAGCCCCCATCTCCCACCATGTCTAGGGAAAGACAAGAAAGAGAACCTAATAAACAAAATACTCATGACGACTTCAACAATCATGCTACTGACAGCGATTCATCAACTGAATCTGAGCTTCCTAAACCTCCTGAAGATGAAGTACATAGATGTCAGAATAATAAAGAATTCCGGAAAATGATGAAGGTCATCATGGCTAGGGAAAAATAAGACTATTTCCTAGAATTAGCAAAACAAGGTGCCAAACTCCCTACTGGTTATAATGTGGAGACCCTCATTGCTAAAGAGGAAGAGACACCATGGGGAAAAATGAGTAAACAAATGCAAGCATTACAAACTGCAGTCACAAGAATAGAAAACAAAGACAAAGCACCAAAACGATATTCTCTGGACACAATATGCCCATTCCCATTTGACAAAAACCTTTACATGTCTCCGTTTCCTTCACGCGTCGAGATCCCAAAATTTGACAAGTATGATGGTACCTCAGATCCTCAAGATCATGTCAAAGAGTTTTGTGTCGCTTGTATGGAATTCATGCACGATCAAACGTATCTCATGCGTCTTTTCCCAAGAAGTTTAGGGGGTCAAGCAATGGAATGGTTCGCAAGCCTACCCAAAGGAATAAAAACGTTTGAAGAGGTAATCCAACTATTTTTGCAACAATACTCTTACAACATTCGTCACCCAGTCACCATGATAGAGCTTTGCAACACCAGACAAAAGACAGGAGAACCCTTTCTCACTTTCCTCCAACAATGGAGAAAGATGTTCTCTAGATATTCACGGACTATCCCAAATCTTGAGAAAATGGACATCTTCGTCAACAACTTAGTCCCTGAATTGAAATACAGTGTCCAGATGCAAGTACACACTTCATTCAACAAAATGGTAGATAACGCCCTCAGAATGGAAGATGTGCTTATCAAAAAGAGAGATATATCACTTTGGAAAGAAACATCGTAGGGTCCTAGCTCTAAAGAAAAGAGTAAATATTGGAAATATGGCAAAGATAGCAAGAAGAACATCGTTAGTGATGGGGTGGTAGATACTGTCCAAACAAAAACAAAATCCACAATATTTAACTTGGCCAGTGGCACACAAGCACTCAAGGAAGCTGAAACTACAACAGAGAATCCCCCAAAGAAGACAAGAGAGTGGTTTAAAGACAAACCTTGGGTCTCAAAACCTAAGCGTGAGTTTACTCCTCTAGATGAGTCATACGAATCGGCTTTTAAAACTTTATTGGCAAATAATTTGATAACATTGCCAAACAATTCCAGACGATATGACCCAGAAATTAGACCCAAATGGTGGAGAGAAAACGAGTACTGTGAATACCATCGGAACAAGGGACATAACATAAACCACTGCGTGAAACTCCGACATGAGATCCAAGATCTCATTGACGCAGGCAAGATCGTTGTTGGAAATCATGCAACTAATGCTGATCATAAGGCCTTTAAAGATCCCTTACCTAATTATGAACAAGGAGAATCCTCAAAATCCAAGGGAGGAGCTAGAGTCAATTATACTTACACTAATCACGATAATGTGATCAACATGATTGAATCTGCCCAACCTGAATATTGCAATGTGATCATAGTTCAGGATCATCAAAGTCAAGCACAAACTGCTAATGTCGTGACTCGCGCTCAAAGGAAGATTTCTCTCCCAGGAGCTAGTCCCCCAACTTTTGATCACACGAAATCAAAACTGCCAAATAGACAAACAGACACAATCATGGCTAAATCGAAACAACCAGCTTCATCGTCTTCCCCTGGTTATAGTATTGTCGAACAATTGAAGAGAACCAATGCTCAAATCTCTATTTTAAAACTGCTTAAGATCTCTTCTGCTCATAAAGAGGTTCTAGACAAGGCTCTACTTACCACCAGTGTCCCTAAAGATTTAGACGTAGATCGGTTTCAATCTATGGTGGGTCACTTGACCTCACCCCATTATCTCACATTCTCTGAAGAAGATGATAACTCACTGAGTCATCCACATAACCAGCCATTACACATTGAAGCCATGATCCATAAACACCGCGTTAAACGTGTTTTGATAAATGGAGGCGCTGGGTTGAATATTTGTACCTACAATCTATTGAAACAGCTGGGATTCTCTGAAAATGTTATTGATCCAACCAAGAAGATAACAATCAAGGCGTATGATGAAGAAGAAAGAACTTCTAAGGGTCTGGTACTATTACCAATCAGAGTAGGACCTGTGGAAAGAGATGTCATTTTTCAGGTCTTGGATCTTCCTCTTTCATACAATATCTTACTAGGTAGGCCATGGATTCATGACATGAAAGCAGTACCATCTACGTATCATCAATGCCTGAAATTTCCTCATAATGGAGTTGAAGTCAGTATTCCGGCCGATGCAAGCTATACTTGCAATGCGTTAACGCAGGGTGCTGATGCTTTTGTTCCTAACAATAGAGCAACTTTTGCAGCTGAAAGTTCGGAATCTTTGCTAAGAGATTTAGAAAAGAAATTAAAAATCACAAACACTGGCATGGATGGCTACAAGATAGAGCCTATACTCTCACTAACGTCTCTTCCTCCATCACCAAGACAGTCAGGAAAACCATCAGAGATTATGAAGCCACAAAATTCAGCTCCAAAAATCATTTATGATGGCACCTTTATACAGTCCTCTACTTCTCTTGCAGGTGAAATAGAAGAGGATGATGTTCTCAAATCGCTCTTCAAAGAAGACAATGCAAGCAAAAAAATACGACATTGTGAGATTTCTCCGACACAATATGGTCCAGGATACAAGATGCTTCAACGCATGGGATATTCAGGTACCGGTCCTCTAGGCAAGTGTCAACAAGGTATTGTTGAACCCATTCAGTTACAAACTAAGTTTGTCAATGATAAAGCTGGACTGGGATGTGATCCAAGAAGGCAATTAGATCAGAAGCACTCACCTCGCCATCAGCGTAAGTGGAAGAAAAAGGTAATACCTTTAACAATACAAGAGATCAATACTCAACAAAATCAGGAGGAATGTGATGGTGAACAAAAAGAATTGCCCACCCAGGAAGAGGAAACAGATGATAATCAAGTTCCAGTTATATCAGCTATGATACCACATGAAGTAGACGCCCCAGAGGATATGAGGGACGAAATATACATAATCAAAGAATTGTTTGCACCGTTGAACATTCCAATCACATATACTGGTAGACAACAAGTAGATAACTCAGAAACTGATTCAAATGAATATGAATGGGGTCCAGATCACATCTCAGATACATCTACTACATAAACCCTTGAAGAATTCAGTGATATTACAAATGACGCACAAGAGCTAATACGCCTAAGAATGCAAAAGGAAATAGATGAAATCAGATTAAAACGACAAGAAGATTATGACCAACAGGGGGAGAAAGAAAGGACACAAGCAAGTCCTTCACCTACCAATCTTCCTAATGAGATAGGACAAATCAAGTACGGAACTACACAAGAAGAACTAGAGGCTACAGTAACAAAACCAGTCATCAGTCCAGAACAAGTTGAATGGAACAGACGACAGGGGTTAACAGAATCATCAAAGTCATGTCCACAAGTGTGTCAAATGCAAGCAATCAATGAACCAAATCAAGAAGGAACTTGCAACATCAAGGATGTGGGTGTTGATACTATATATACCTTCACTAAACCACTTGAAGATGAGTCAGCAACTCCATCCTATGACTCTGATGACTCAAACAGGAGCTCTACCTATGACAACAACTATTCAACAACACATTATGACTACTCTGTCATGAACAATGAGATGCTGTCTACTGTTATACCACGGTATGTAGCCCAGTCTGAAGTAGGTGACGACGCTAGAAGTAGGTCGGTTGAATTAGGTCCAATAAATACTAACATGGATGACGATAATCGTGTCGTGACTCTTCCTGGTCTCAAGACACATACGCAAGGTAGTCTTCTAGAACTCGACTGGTTGGTCTAAAACAATGATGATAGTACCGTGAACTCCCTTGAGCCTGTTCCAACCTTACCCTTAATACATCCAGAACTGATTGATTGCACCCTTTATAACCAACCCTTGAATGTACCTACCTTTGCTAATGACTATACACTAGCCTACTATCTCAATGCAGTTGAACCCATGTACTCTTCCACCAACGAACAGAATGAAAACATGACTGAAGCAGATATCAAGTATCTTAGTCGCAAAAACAAGAAATATAAGAATAAAAGATCTAATGGCGAAAATCACATTGTGGCGGTATCAGACTCTAAAAAAGAGAAAATAAAGGACGTACCCAAAGGTGAAAACCTCTATGAGGCGCTTGAAGGTGAGGTACTTGATATACTGCCGAGTCACTTCCAGGAGAGATCTTCCATATTAATCGAGCCAACTCAGCGAGTGAACATTGGGAGTCAAGAGACACCGCATATCATTCATTTAACTCAATCACTGTCAACGGAAGCGTTAAAAGATTTCAGTAATCTGTTTTTGGAAAAGAAGATCAACTTTGCTTGGACATACTCAGATATGCCAGGACTAGATCCTGATCTCATCATGCATCATCTCTTTATTATGCCAGGAGTTAAACCAGTCAAACAAAAACTCCGAAAGATGCATCCTCATGTGGCACTATTAGTCAAGGCTGAATTAGAAAAGTTGCTAAAAGCTGGATTTATCAGAGCTATAGACTACGCAGAATGGATATCCAACATAGTACCTATATCAAAAGCAGATAAATCTATTAGAGTTTGCACAGATTTCAGGGATCTCAACAAGGCATGTCCAAAAGATGATTTTCCATTGCCCAACATTGACATGATAGTAGATATGACTGCTGGAAATGAGATGTATTCATTAATGGATGGATTCTCTGGTTACAATCAGATCAAGATAGCACCTAAAGATCAAGAGAAGACAGCTTTCACATGTGCGTGGGGAACCTTCTACTGGAATGTTATGCCGTTTGGTCTAAAGAACGCAGGAGCAACTTACCAAAGAGCAGTAACCACTATTTTCCATGATATGATGCATAAAAACATGGAAGATTATGTAGATGACACCCTGGTAAAAACTATGAAGAGATCTACACACATTCAAGAGCTAGGCCTCATATTAGATCGAATGGAAAGATTCAAGCTCCGCTTAAATCCAAAAAAGTGTGCATTTGGAGTCACATCAGGAAAATTACTTGGTTACATAATTTCAAAAAAGGGAATTGAGGTTGATCCTGAAAAGGTCCAAGCTATAATGGACATGCCTCCACCCAAGAATATCAGTCAGATGAGAAGTCTACAAGGCCGTCTTCAGTCCATAAGGCGTTTTATATCTCAGCTAGCTGACAAGGCTCAACCATTCACGAAGGTATTAAGGAAAGGGATTCAATACAACTGGGATAAAGATTGTGAACGACACTTACAACAGATCAAAGAATATCTTTCTAATCCACCCATATTAATGCCACCGATTCAAGGTAAGCCACTGATCCTGTACATATCAGCCACAGATACTTCACTGGGGGCACTTCTGGCACAACAAGATAACGATAAAAAGGAACGAGCTATCTATTACATCAGCAGAACATTGGTGTCATATGAAATGAATTATACCATAATAGAGAAAGCATGCTTAGCTTTGGTCTTTGCATCACAAAAATTAAGGCACTATATGTTGACACACTCTATTAAGCTAATAGCCAAGATTGATCCACTCAAGTATCTTCTCAGTAAAGCAACGCTCACGAGAAGACTGGCCAAATGGGTCATGGTCCTTACAAAATTTGACATTGAATATGCGGAACGTATAGCCGTCAAAGGACAAGTTATTGCAGACCAACTTGCTGAAGCTCCACTTGAAGCCGATCAACCTCTGCATATAGAATTTCCAGGTGAATCAATCATGCACCTTACTGAACAATCATGGAAGATGTTCTTTGATGGATCTTTCACTCAACATGGTTCTGGTGTCGAGATACTATTTATTACTCCCCAGAAATACTCAATTCCAAAAGCTTACAAACTTCTCTTCCCTTGCACAAACAACATTGCAGAATATGAAGCTTTGGTAAATGGGATCAAGCTGGCCATTGAGTGGAAGATCGTGGAATTACACATCTATGGAGATTCTCAACTCATTATCAACCAGATTAATGACCTATATCAGACGAAAGATGAGAAACTAATGCCTTACAAGAGGATGGTGGATGATCTCAAGAAATACTTTACTTCTGTATCATTTCAGCAGATTCTCAGAACAGCAAATAGAGAAGCGGATGCAATGGACACTCTGGCATCTATACCACAGCTACAGGAGTCTAACTTTCGTTTTGAATTCCTGGTGGAAGAGTTACATTACCCTGCCTATGATTCTCTCGAGTCCCAGGTAGTCTGTTCTATTATTGGACATGACTCATCTCGTTATAGTCACATTTACTCTTACCTACGTGACCAAGTTGTCCCTGCCAATCTTTCCCGAAATGAAAAACGAAACCTAATCCGAAACGCGTCACGGTACGTCATCATTGCTAACGACCTATTTAGGCGAGGTTTAGATAATACTTTGCTTAGATGTCTAGAAACTGAGGAGTCTCAACGCGCATTATCCGAAATTCATGAAGGTGTTTGCGGATCTCACTCGAACGGTCTAACTTTAGCACGAAAACTACTAAGGGCTGGCTACTACTAGTCAGACATGGAGAAAGAAGCTATAAAATTTGCTAAAACCTGTGAAAAGTGTCAACTACATGGGCACCTTATTCATGCTCCAGCAAGAGACCTCATACCCTTTTTGACACACTGGCCCTTCCAGCAGTGGGCGTTTGATCTAATTGGTCAAATATATCCTGCGTCATCTAACGGCCACAAATTCAGTATCACTGCCACTGAGTACTTCACTAAGTGGGTAGAAGCGATTCCGCTCATCAAAGCCACTGGCAAACAAGTAGCTCTCTTTATTCTTAATTATATCATCTGTAGGTATGGTATACCTTCATCAATTATAACAGACAATGGAGGACAGTTTAAGAACAAAGATCTAGATGAACTCTGTGAGAAGTTTAAAATCAAACAACACTGATCCTCAGTATATTACCCTCAAGGTAATGGACAAGCAGAGGCATCTAACAAAAACCTACTGACTATCTTGCACCGAACAGTGAACAAGTCCGGGAAGGATTGGCATCTGCAACTCAATCCTGCACTATGGGCTTATAGAACAAGTATCAGAACACCTACTGGGGCTACACCTTTTTCATTGGTGTATGGGTCTGAGGCAGTACTACCTATTGAAGTGGAAATACCATCTCTAAGAGTTTCCTTGCAAGGTCTTGTTACTGATGAAGACTATAGAATATCTAGATTGCAAGAGCTCGAATTGCTGGATGAGCGTCGGCAAGTGGCGTTTGATCATCTCGGAGTGTATCAAAAGAGGATGTCCAGAGGATATAACAAGAAAGTTCGACGCCAAGAATTTCAGGTTGATGACTTAGTTCTAAGAGAGAATCCTAAAAATCAACAGTTTCGAGATAACAAAGGGAAGTTTGAACCCAACTGGCTGGGTCCCTATATCGTTACTGCAACTTTTGGCTCTGGTGCTTATCAACTTTCAACATCGGAAGGAAAACAGCTCCGCGAACCGATTAACACCATCCATCTGAAGAAATTCTTTAACTAAATATTTTCGGCTCCAGCTGCCTATGCGGCGAAAAAGTCCTGAAGAAATCATAAAAAATCAGAAAATGTCTTGAAGAAATCCTAAAAATCAGAAAGTCCTCAAGAAATCATAAAAATTAGAAAAAGTCCTGAAGAAATTCAAAAAAAAAAAAAAAAAAAAAAAACAGAAGAAAAAAAAAAAAAAAAAAGAGAAAATGCCCTAGTGAAAACCTGGTAAACAGGCACCTTGGTAAAAAAATATATATGCATCTCTGCCAAGCAGGTGAAAACCTGGCAAACAGGCGCCTCTTGTACTCAAGCGCTCCATCTATCAACACAACGTTGACATTCCTGCTTTCATGCATCTTTGCTTTCGCTTGTACATATCTTTTGGTCACTTTCGTGACATCCTGGTTCATTGGAACCCTCATGGCTTGAAACCGATCATTGTCATAGTCTTAGGGTAATCGACAAAGCACTTTACATGTCCTAAGCCGTGTCAGTCAAGTAAATCTTACGTCAGTGAAACCTGGTCGTCCACTCCGAGTCAGTTACCTGTCTCCTGACTACTGAAGAGTTTTATCACTGGGTAAACAAGCAAAACAACATAACGGAAAACAATCACTAAACTGTTTGAGATATGCATGGAAATTTTCTTTGTGTGCTATCTTTTATATTGGTTTTCGATTATTATCCCTCTGAGTAACTCGAGGAAGTCTATTGTGACTAAGAGGAGCAAGGATTGGGGGCATAATATTTTCTTTGTTTTCTGCTTGAAGGAATGATTCCAATGATCTGGGAACATCTAAATTAACTGGGTGTCTGTGATAAGAGCCTTCACATCAAGGTGAAATCGCCACACATACCTCGACTCCGCTTATTTGAATGCTGCAGGGAGGTTCCCATCATTTATTTGTCTGTTTTGAGGAAATTTATTTATTGTGCAATCCGGGTCCATGCGTAATTTGTCCAAGGATATGAACAAAAAAAGGGTCATTGCCGACAAGATAATTAATATTGCACATGAAAAGAAATGAACTCTATTCTGCCTGCTATAATTGTAAAACGCTCAATGATGACAATTAAGCTTTTCAAGGTCCAGTGACTAGGTTTAGGTTGCATCTCATTTTGCATCTCATCTTGCATTTCATTCTGCATTTTGTGAATTTGAAGTGATTTCGGTATAGTAACAATGCTTCCTCTTTGTCTGCTGAATGAGAGTTGGAGCGTCATCATTTCTTCGCTAAGTGGTCTCTTTTCATCATTTCTCTGATCGAGTACTTGTGTTTTGAGATGTTTAGCTGCATACATAAGCATATTATATAGATTCATACATGCACTATCATTCATTTGCATTCATCTTATTGCATAGAAAAACAAAAAAAAATTGCATTACTCATTCTCATTACTCATTCACATTCATTTATTTGCATATGAAAAGAAAGAAAAATAGACACCAATACTCATTCACATTCATTCATCTATACTAAAAAGAAATGCACACATATAGAATAAAGCATATAGAACATCTCATAACCAATCAACACAAGTACAATGAAATCAAATCACGAGCTTGTAAATCGGCTGTCCTGAGTCCATTTTCAGGATCGAAATCGAAAATCGAAATCATTTTGCTAGTCAATTTCAAAATTTGGACCACTTAGCGCTTTTTTCATCAGCTGCTCATTCTCTTCTTCAATTTGCGCTCAATTTCTTATCAATCAATGCAAAATTTTCAAAATTCCTGTGAATCAATTTGTGCTCAAACAACTTATCATCGCTCAAAATTGCCTATCATCATGTACCCTCGCTATCTTTCGATTTCGCTCCCGAGGGGGCATCCTCGTGACCTTATGACCTCACATCTTCAAATGTCGAGGAAAATTTTCAAATCTTCATCGAAGGTCGAGCAAAAATCTTTTTCAACTAAAGAAAATCAATCAAATCCTCATCGCTAGGGGCATCTCAACTTCATCGCTTTATATCAAGTTGAGATCTCTCGATCATCTGAATCAAATCAATTTCTAGGGGCATATCAGTTTCATCGCTTCATATCAAGCTGATATTTGTCTTTTATCTAAATTAATCTCTTAACGTTAATCAGTTTCATCGCTTTTCATCACGCTGATTATTCGTTTAAACTCAATCAAGGGTTTAAAGAGTATCGTTAATCACACTCAATCTAAGCAGGTGTTCGGTATTCATTTCTTGATCAAGCTGAACAGTTTATCTTCATTGTATCTTGATCAATCAAGTTCAAGATCGATTTTTATCATCACTCACTATGTCTAGATCAATCAAGTTCTAAATCAGTAAGATCCGCTTCTTGATCAATCAAGTTCAAGTTCGGTATCTTTTGTTTTCTATCGTTCCCAAGTTCAATCAAGTTCTGGAACGGTATCACGTTAATCAGACTTCATTCAGCTTTGTCGCTTCGAATCAAGCTAAACACCTCGCTTTCATCTAGTTTGTGATCAATCAAGTTCAGAACTAGTATCTCCTAGACATCACACATTCTTTGAACCAACGTGCTGCTTGCACATTAATTCAAAGAGGGGCAAATGTAATATCCTAAAAATGGTCATCTAAACCATGAGACCCTAATCTCGACAACATCACCAAGGTCCTAACCAAAGACAATTAAATCAATCTTGAGCACACAATTAATTCTTTAATCATCAAATGTCACATGGCAAAATCAATCACCCAAGATTAATTAAATATTTATTTAATTAATTAATTATTCCAAGTAAATCATTTTAAATAATTATCTTATTTATTTTAATTAAATATCCTAGCATATTTAATTAAATAAATCAAATTGCCATAAATCTTCAAAAAAGGAAACAAATTAAGAAAGAGGAATTAATTCAATTAAATAAATCAATTATGAGCACAAATCTTCAAAAATGGAAATAAATCAAAAAAGGAATTAATTGACAAAAAAGAATTAAAATTTGAGAAAATAAACCAATTGGAGATAATCTTGAAAAAACAAATTAAAAATTGATAAATAATCTCAAAGAAAGCAATTAAAACAATTAAATATTAAAATTGAATGAAATAGATAATAAATCAGTTTTTTCCTGATTTTATCTTAATTTTAGTTCAATTTCCTTTAAATTAGTTTTTTCTTGATTTAATCTTAATTTTAGTTCAATTTCCTTTAAAACTGAGAAAAGCATCCAATCACGTCAATTCACCTGGATTGTGCTTCCTCTTGGAAAATCTTGACCGCTCATCATCATTTGATCTCAACCGTTGATTTCTTTCTGAATTTTCTATAAATTCAGGCTCATCTCTCATTCAAAGAGAGGCTGGAGAATATATTGTTATTATACTGTTTTTGCTCTAGGATTTCATTGAGATATTGCATATTAATTGTTTCATATTGATTAAATCATTTAGTTTAATATTGCAAAAATATTTTTAGATTAATATTGCATCCATCTAGCATTCATCATGTTCATATAGATAAAATACTTCATCTTGATGTTGTCTAGTTACTAGTATTGCTTATAATCTGAGAGCAATCTTATACTCGCATCTTTTAGAAGGCAATGGGTCGATTTGTTATGGTTTATTATTCATTAATTATATCTGATTAACCATGCATGTAATGACTTGATTGAAGTGGTGTGCTTACAGATACAGGTACTTTTCACACATACAGCTGTGTCCTTGTATTCTTATTGCTGATTGGTGAATAAGTTGCAGATTATGGAGTGTTCTATGATGGATTTGGGTGTTTCTAATTGTTGGTCGCGGGACTGCTGGAAGTATATTTTGCTCACACCTCTTAACTAGGCGACTCCATCATTCTGGGTACCGGCTCATCCTTCCTTCCTAGCCATGGCGATACAATGTGTGAGTTTTTAGCAGTTTTAAATGAGCAATGAATTTACTAGATAAAATCGAACTTCCCAGGTATAGCGTGGGTTTTTGCACTTGCATTGGGATGTGTGCCAAATGAATAGTGGGTTGTTTGGGTTGTAGTTTGGATTGGATGTTGTTGTTAGTGTTATATTGTGGGATTGGGATTGATTTGAATTGATTTGAGTGAAAAATGAGGGAGTTATGAGCATTTTGGTGTTTCCATAGGATGTTGAATTGTACTTTCAGCCTGCAGATTAGTTGTAATAGAAAATTATATTCCTGCTGTAGAAATCTGCAATTACTCTTTTCATCTCATCTCTATTTTGTAAGGTTGTTTCAATAGTACTGATCATCCCTTCTTGCTGCTCTTAATTGTAAACCCCACTGCATAAGTGGAAGAGGTTGGCTTGCCGCCTTCTAAGTTTTGTAATTCAGTTTTTTGTACTCGGTCCTCCCACTGAATAAGTGGTCAAGTGATAAGTTCAATACAATGGTCCTCCCGCTTAAATATGCGGTAGAGTGATAGCTTAATGTAATGTCCTCCCACTGAAATACGCGGTAGAGTGATTGAGTTTCAGTTCTTGTCATGTTTTCCTTGGATGGTTTACCGCCAAGAGTTTAGTTTCTATCCTGCTGGATAAGCAGAAGGAGTTGGCTTGCCGCCCAAGCATTGTAATTTTCAGTTTGTTTTATGGTGCTAACGATCCTCGGAACACCGTATGCTCTCACCCTCCCAGCTTGGACTCTCGGTGAACAAAAGGTGGAAGGGTTCCCTTTCAGTAGTTTGGATGATTTCTCTAACCTTAACGGGTTGGTGTGTTTACTTGTAACTCTTACTATTAAAAAAACAAAACAAAAATTACTGGGATATTACATCTCTGATCGCCTGAAAACCTTGATCACCTGAAAACCTTAATCTCCTTGTTCTTCAGCTCAAAAACACTATTCGCAAAGTAAAGAATGATTCTCCTATTTGCCCTTTCAACTTTGCAAACCCTAATTTCACTTTGAAATAAATGCACCTCAAATATCCAACCGGATGCCCTGTTCGACTACCAAACGCTAGAATTAGCCATCTGAATCCCAGATATCAACTGAAACTCAATTCCTACCATCTGTAATCCATCGACTATAGATCTCATCAAGGGGTACTGCAAGATTTGCATTAGATTGCCTCCCCTTAAGGCCAAAAGCATTAGTTACCGGATGAAGATTTTGCACCGGAATCAGGTACAGATCCATTATCTGTCTTAGATTCATCCTTGTTTACCCACATCTTCTTATGCTAATCTTTGATCTCATCTACTTTTTCCTTTCCCTTTTCATTTGATTTGTTCTTGTCAACCGGAGCACTGTTTTTGCTTCTGCAGAATTTTGCAATATGACCGGTTTTGTTGCATGCTCTACAAACGACATATTATTCATAGGTCTGAAGTTCATCTGATTTGGTCTTGTCCTGCACCGATTAGAGATATGTAATATCCCCAATAAACTCTTTTTGATTTTTGCAATAAGATTTACAAAGAAAACACCATAACCCGTTAAGGATAGAGAAATAATCCAAACTGCTGAAAGGGAAACCTTCCACCATTTGTTCACCAAGAGCCCAATATGGGAGGGTGAGAGCATACAGTGTTCCGGGGATCGTTAGCACCATAAATCAAATTGAAATTACAATGCATGGGCGGCAAGTCAGCCCCTTCTGCTTATCCAATCGCCAAACCGGCAACATAACAATGCAATTTCATAAGATATCCAAATGAGAGCCCAAGGCTCTTATTTATAACTTCTTGCTCCACCAAATTCAAATGCAAATGCACACAAATACGCCCAAATTACATGTCCTCCAAGGCGCCAAACACATTTGAATTTAATTAAACATGTCTCCTCAAAATGGCGTCTACTTATTCCCAACTCCCTAGGCAAAGTTCGAACTTTTGCTAGGTGAACAACTTGCAATATTAAAACATTATAAACATGACATGTTTAATCACTCTCAACGCCACCTGACTAAGGGAAATAATAATATTAGTAGCATATATTTATCCTTTTCCCTAAGTCACCCAAAACACAATTAATCAGTAATAAAATAATTAAATATTAAACCTTAGGATAAGGAAATAATATTTAATTCAATAACTTATAACTCCGGTACTGATTAACATCAAAATCAAAGATGACGCTGTGCGACGAAGACCACAAAACTATGCTGAATTAGGACCCTATCCGGGACTGCTAAAAATAGAAACGCTCAATACTGCCACTTACTAAAAATAGTAAGTCATGAAATACTTCTCCGAAAATCATGATCTTTGCACCCAGAGGAAGAGCTTGGAAAGCTCAGTAAGACAACATCATCCAAACAGCCAAACCCTAACTTACTAAAAATAGTAAGTTCTCACTTCACCAAAGAATCCAATGCATGTTATGCCACCCTGGAGCTCATGAAAAACCCAAAAGGAAACCATAGACAGAACTGAAGAATTCCCTCCTGGTAAACCCTAAAAAGCTTGAGCAGAACTCCACAAAAGTTGGAAACCCTAATTTTCCTTTCCAAATAGCCTACGGGTCTCCGGAATAGGCCAATGGACCACTGAACTAATCACTACAGAGAAGGGGACATTACAAGATATGTCCAAACATTTCACAAGCATAGCATCTCTTGCTTTGAAAGTTATTCATTACTGCTCCACACATATTTGACTTGTGTCCAAAGTTATTGCATATGAAACATTGATCGGTAAAGGTAGGAACATTATTCATATTGTTCATAATTCCATTATTCATCGTACTTGTAGTACCCCTCCTCGATCAGCCTCTTTTGTATGTTTTGAGTTACTTCAATGTCTGTTCTGTGGAACATTTTTGTATTTTGATTCGGCTATTATGCGATGTTATTTCATGCTTTATCTGGATTTATGGTGTATGATTTTATGCAGTATTTCAATGCTTATGAGTAATGTTATTCTTATGGATCATTATCATGGACTGACACTTTGCCCTTATATTGCGATGCGTTATTTATATGTTGCGTGTTTGCAAGTGTATTGGGATGCGAGGGGATGATTTTCCTTCTCACTCCGGTGAGACAGAGAACGTCACGATTCTCCTTCATCGGTGTGCGTGTCGTGTCTGAATATATATATATATATTGGTCTATATGCACGTGTGGTTCTTTGGTGCAAGACATTGCAAGTACTAGTACCGGGTAAGTACGAGGTATTGACTCCACCTGGTTTCGCAGGTCTGAGCATGTCTTATATATCCGATGGGAGTGGAGGAGATAGTTGTTGTACCCTAGCTTGACCGCAGTTACACTCATGTGAGTGTTGTCAGTCGGTTGTGTTTCCCCGTCTGGCTGTTATGCGTGTCATGGTGCCTTGGTTTGGTCATTTGAGAGTCGTCATTTGATCTGTCTTGGTTTTGCGTGTTTCCATTTATTTAAATGGTTATTTAATTTAAATGGATGATGCTATCTTGTGTTGGCGTAATCATTTAACTAATATGCTCTGTGATTATTGATTTAATTAAATTGATGAATTGCTAGATTAAATGGTTAAATGGCTTAATTTATTGTGTAAAGTTGCATTGATATTTTTGTGAAATAAATAAATTGCCTAGCCATTTAAAAAGGTAAAATACTTATGTTGAAGGGAGTATTTATGGAAAAATAAATAAATAAAAGCTTTCCTTTGTATTTTGCCAGTTGGCCTTTTAATTTAATCATTGGAAAGAATTATTATTTTTGGGAAAGAAATAAATCTGATTGCCTTTTAGTTTTAAAATATTTAAATTTGATTGGATGAAAAACTTTAACCTAGAAGCTTGGGTTAAAAGATATTTTTGGGCATCCATTCTGGGGATTCACGGCAGGAGGAGAAGAGGATTTTTGGAGAGAAAATTATGGAAAAACTTCCTGAAAGAGCTGGAAATTCAACCTGGCTGCAAGACTGGAGTTTCTTCATCCCTTTTACTTGCTAATTGCTTCAAGGTTGGAGGTTCCCTTCTTGTTTTGAATTTGTTTTTTTCAAATTTTCAGTTTGCTTCCTGTGTATGGAAATTTATGTATTATGCCTGTAGATTCTTTTCAGAATGTTGAAATGGAAGAAAGAATGCCTGTGGTTGTTGATTTTGTGAATCCTAAATCATATGGTTGCTTACAGGAAAGAAATGGTTCATTTCTCTATCTGCTGTGTGTTTTGTTCTTGGAAATCAATTTCTTGCTTTACCTCTTCTTTTGAAAGAATGAACTTTAGATTGGGTTGGTTGGGTGCTTCCTTGTTTCTAAATTGTCAAGATTTGGTTAGTCATTCTTTCCAGTGTGTTTATTTCACCATTCACCTTGCTGGTAAAACTCTTCCTTGAAATTTTAGAAATTGGCATTCTTTGTGTGTGCCCGTGAAATAATTCTGGAAATGGAATGTTCCTTGTGGTAAGTGTTACCAGTTCGAAGTGGTAAGTGTCACCGGTTCGAAGTGGTAAGCGTCATTGGTTCGAAGTGGTAAGTGTTACCGGTCGGTAGTGGCAGTGTTACCAGTGGTAGCAGCACTACCGGTAAGTGGTGTATGTTGCCCCGGCAGTAGCACTACCGCGGGTTGGTTTGACCCCCGCTTAGCTTTGAGCCCTCACAGGTCTCCAAACCGGTTTGTGTTAAGAACTTAAATTTTATAAATGGAATGTTTAAAGTGGTATTGCGTGATGCAATGTGAGTTTCATGTGATTTTTATTATGTGGTTAATAAATTTATCAATGAAAATTAAGGCATGAATTAGAGATTCAAATGGGTAGATTTGGAATATTGATTTGGAAATTGATTAGATGTGACTGCTGAAAAGGAGTGTTTTATTTAATTTTCATTCAATGATGTTGCAAGTGTTTATGATGCTGATATTTTCAAAGATTGTCTGAGTGCGGATTTGATGTATTTAGCTGTCCTTGCAAGTGTTTATTGTGATATTTTGGTCTGTGGTTCAGTCATCCTGTGGTGGTGTAATTGGTATCTTTGACCAAGTGATATATGTTGGCTCCGTTGTCTTAACCATGTAGTGTCTTTGCCTTATGGTTAGACAAGAGTCAGTATGTCCTTGTTTGACCACTTCTTTCTGATAGTGGTGTTATGGTTGTCTGCTTCGCCATAGGGTCCTCGAGGAGTGACCATGCTTGTGTAGTGTCCTTTGAGAGAGTGGCTTTCGCTTGGGGGTTGCACCCAAAGTGGTAGGCATTACGACCCAGCGAAAGTCAGATAATAACTGGTAATCTAATGAATTATTTAGGTGGGTAGTATCATAACATTAATAAAGATAATTCTACCTTGTGCATAGGTGAGTGCTAGTACAGGGCTCATAATGTTCCGAGAAGGCCTGGAATGGCAAACCAACCACCTTGTCTTCACGAAAGGCTTGTAGGGTCCGTATGAGACGTAGTTGGAACCGGACGGTCGGGAGAGGTTGCCAGGACAGTGAGCCAGGACCTATGGAGGTTGTACCAGGGTAACCATCTTAAGCTATGCGATGACACTCTCTCATTTGGTTCACTTGTGTTTTGTGATGTCAGTTCACTTGTGTTTGTGAAGTTGAGTCACCTGGATTCTTATGGAGTCTTATTGTGCTGTCATGGAGTCGTATTGTTTTGTCGACCATGTCATGCTTATGCTTGTTTGAGGGTCCTCAGCGATCTCCTAGCATGGTGGGGTGATTCCATTTTTGGGAATTACATGGTCGGGTGGTAGTGCCACTTCCCATCGGATGTTCGGATTATTGGTATTTGTAGACCTATGTGGTCATTGTATCATTGTAATATTGATCTTATGTAACCTTGTAATTGGATGAGATCTATCCTTTATGTTTATTGAGAAGCCATGTATTGGAAGAGTAATATAATCCTATGTTTGGATGTTTTTATCAAGTTTCCTTGATGATGTTAGTAAATGCTTATTGAAGTGGAAATTATGTTGTATCCTTTCAATCTTTCTATGATGAATCTTTATTTGCTTATGGCTTCTTGTGATCATTGAGTTAATGATCCATATGTGGATTTATGATTTTGTGGAATTTATTCTTGAAGTTAATTCTTCATAGGTAACCCTTAAGGAATTCTGGTGTAAGTCTTCCGCTTGTGTTATCATGCATGTTGTGTAAATGCACTTATGATGTTTATACTTAAAAAAAAAAAAATTGTTTCACCCTTGTTGTGGGTTTTCCTTCGGGGTTCCTGGCGGGGCATTACACTACTTCTACACTGACTCGCCATATGACCAAACTTGTTGCAAGTAAAACATCTACCATTGAATTTATGAGAATTTATGAGCATTAGGTTGTCTTACCAAAGGATTCTTGCTCTTCTTCTGATCAGGTTTTGCATTGCCTTGTCCAGATCCAGAGGATTCACCTTTCTCAAATCCTAGGCCTCGCATATCCTTTCCATGTCTGTGACTTTCCAGCATCTCATCAAGCCTTGCTGAACTAGCTTTGAATTTGTCTTTGTATTCATTGGCAGTAGCAAGTTCATCCCTCAAGGTAGCAATCTGTCTTTCAAGTTCTTGACCATTACTCCTTGATTGTGTCAACTCAAGCTTCAACTGATCATTCTCATAGGTAAGCCTGAAGCATTTATCAGCTCTTTCCTTCAATGATTGTGTCAAATTCTCTTCATTCTTCTTCCGGTCCTTAGTCTCCTTAGTTAGCCTCATCACAATGGATTGCATCTCATTCTTCAAAGCAGCATTCTCTCTCTCAAGCTTGTCAGCCTCATCAGCTTTGTCCTGGTATTCCATGATCTAATCTTCTTTCTCCTTCAATTTGTCCATTAATTCCTTCCTCTTTTCTCTACAAATACTTGCTTGATCCTTTAGCTCACTAATGAATTCATCAACAGCATTCAGGTTCTTCTTCAAGGTACAGATCTCACTTCTAGCTGTATCAAGACCCTCAAGTGCCACATTGAGTTGTCTCTGAAAACCGGAATCCATTGAATCAATCTCCCAGATCTTCTTCAAGCGGTTAAGCTTCCTCAGAGGAACTAGGCTCTAATACCAATTGTTAGAATTAGGGATCACTGAGAGGCGGGGGTGAATCAGTGATCTACCGGAAGTCAAATCCACAAACTTTTTCTTTATCCACCGGTTAACAATGCATAACAGAAAAAAACATAAACATGCAACAAATAATCCACAAATCCACAACACCAGAATTTTTATGTGAAAACCCGAAAAGGGAAAAACCACGGTGGGGCTGGAACCCACAATATTCATATATTATGGCCAGGAGTACATAAATATTACATAGATGGGAATACACTTGCATTCAAACTCACTGCCTAGAGCTCACTGCTCAATTACAATTGCCCGGAAGGCTACAACCTTCAGGGAAGTCTCACTGACTTACAATTTGATTACAATGAGGAAATATAATGAAATGAACTCTCAAGAAGAATCTGACTATGCAAGAATGAGTTTCGGTTAAGCACTAAATCTCTGACTGTCTCCGCTCTACTAAATACTCTGTTACTGTCTCAGTCAGCTACTAGATTGTCTGAAAGCAAAGTGTGCACGTGAAACTGCGCTCAATCGCACCAAAACATATCACCACACCATTATTACCACCAAAAACAATCGCCAATTCGATCTTACATATCCGGTCTTAGCACAAAAGCAATCTCCTTCAAGTCGGCTTCAAGAAGTGTAACGTGTAGCTCCAAGTCGACTTCAATCTCAAACAAAACATAGCACTGGACCAAAAAAAGTGTACTCACATGCTTCCTAAGGATTTTACCATTCACCGAGATCACAAAAGCAATCACCAAAAACACTGCAATCATCGTTGGACCAAAACATTACCAAGATACCCTGTTTTACCAATAAACAGCATACCGGTTAACTCCAACTTCCGGATAAGATGAATCACGACCCCCAGATCGAATCTCCAAGAAGAGTTGCCATCAATGACAACCCTAGACCATAAATCAAGCATCAAAGATTACTGGATGAGTGTCAATTGCCAACAGTTCCTCCATTCTTTTCCAAAGTTTGTCTCTAGGCACAATGTCAAAGGCATTTTTAAAATCCACAAAACAGCAAAAGGCTTCACTTGCTTGGAAGTTCCAAAAACATTTGATAAGATGTCTAAGAGTGATGCAATGGTCGATGGTAGAATGCCTTGGTTTAAATCTAGCCTGCTCTTTCACTCTTTTTTCCTCCTTTCCTGCCCAAATTCTGATTCTGCACTCCATCATACTCCCAAAAAGCTTTTCAAGAAGCGGATTGATCATAATAGTATGGTAGTTGGATGGGTTATTGAGATCTCCACTCTTGTGAAGGAAGATAAACGCACTAGTAGTCCATTCCATCGAGCAACCTCTTTGAGTGACATTGCTGAAATTTTTTTGAATGTGAGGATCAAGAAACTCCACTCCCCACTTTAAGAATTTACCCTATAGCCCATCAATGTCTTGTTCTTTACCACTTGCTAATTTCTTTATACCTTGTTTGACATCTTCCACCAAGATGAGTTCGCTTGAAGTGCTAATTATGGGAGGACTACCTTTTATCTTGTACCGGCTCATAAAGTAGCATTGCATAGTCCAACCATTGAACATCCACGATATCACTTTCTATTTGTTTTCTCCTTTGTTGCAGCTCTCTCCAAAAGCCTTTGGGATTGTGTTGCACAAAGGTATTAACTCTTTCCTTCTTGAGATGACATAGCTTTCTTTTTAAGATTTTATCAGTTTCTCATAGTTTTTGTTGCTTTCTTTGTCTGATTCATTCTTTTTGAAGGTTCTTTTTGCAGCCATGCAATCTCCATCATACCTATGGTTAGACAGAAAAGTGTTTTGAACCCCGTTCGTAAGTCGAGATCTTTCGCACACCTTTAGTGACTTGCGAATTAAAGGAACTGGCAAGCTGCTGCAAATGTAGTCTTTCTTGCTTGTTTTCCTTGCATGAAATGTCATTTTTTGTTGTTTGAAGATGCTGATCCAACACACTGACAAATAGGGATGAGTTTTCTTATGCAAGTGTTGATTCTCTCCTTTTTGAAGGTTGTTAGTGTGGATGTTTAATTTTGTTGATTCATGATGATTTTTCTTTGAGGATGAGCTTTCTTATGTGAGTGTTAATTCTTTCCTCTTTGAAGGTTGTTAGTGTGGATACCAAACTTAACAAGAAGTGGCATGTGATCAGATTTCTAGCTCAGTGGGGCAGCTGCCAATATTGAACTCCAGCAGTCTAGAAATAGAATATACTACACTTTGCCAATTGCATGTTTTACGAGTAATACCCCTGGACCTTGGCCAACTTTTCATACCATTACAAATAACTATATCATACAAGCTACATATACCTAGAAGCTCTGCTCCAAAATCAAACATATTCCCTTTCCCATCTTGAGAAGCCATTTCCCAAAGCTGGTCCCCGTTTTCCTCTAACTATAAAGGGTGGTTGTCTCCTCTTTCGTTGTACAATTAAATAGACTGATTGTTGGCTGTCCTTGCATTAAAATCACCTACTAGAATTATCTCTCCCGAAGTGCTGAAAACTGATATATCTTTTTTTAATGCTGCATATGGATCTTCACTATCTAGATTCCTCTTCTAAAGTCAAGAGAGGATATTTTGGCATGCCCAAATCAGAGGTGAAATTGTTCTACTTATTTTGCAAATTATTAATACTTTTAGATGCACTTGAGAGGGTTTTGAAGAGCTACTTCTGCAAACCATAACTTTTGAATATAATTTCTATTTTATGTCATTTAAAGTGTTGGAAAGCTAGCAAAAAGTTATACTAAACATTGTTAGAGACTTTATTAGATTTTGACCAGGTTATTCATTTTTCCAAAGTTATTGTTTGAAATTCTGTTATTTATTCTAGAGTTAGTTTTAGGCTTAGGTCCGTGGGGCATTCCCCTTACAATTTGAAAAATGATTCTTCCATTATGTGATCTCACAAGAGATAAATTAAAACACTGACATTTTTTTATGACTCTATTAGGGAAAGAGATAGAACAAGCTGAGATTGTAGCTAAAATTCAATTTTCAAAGTCATTTTATTTTGGCTGATAAGGTATACATCAAATCATAGTTGAACTACTCGCGACTCAGCTCGACTCGCCAAGCCCCTGAGAAAAAAACTCGGCGAAAACTCGGGAAAAACTCGGAAAAACTCGGCGAAAAACTCGGCAACGTAAAAACACGCTTAATTTTAATAAAAAATGCATTTTTTTTGCAAAATTTAATGAGAAGATGCATCCAATGAGTCAATAAATGATAACACAAAAGAAACAAGCTGATTCTAGATATATTTGATTGCAAAGTGTCGCCAAAAACTCGGCGAGTTTTTGGCAAAAACTCGGCGAGTTTTCCTGGCGAGTAGAAGTCATTACTACTCGCCAGGTCCAAATACTCGGCGAGTTTTTGTCACTCGCCGAGTTTTCGGCGAGTGTGCCATCTATGCATCAAATCACGAAAGAAAGAAAGCCTTTTTGATCTTGCCTTTGAAATGCTGATAAAGAAAATTCCTTAGCTCAAGAGGTATGTTGGCACCTTCAATTTTCACTTCCGGACTATTCCTACATTTTTCGTACTTTCAACTAGTTGTGCAGAAAATAATTAATCGTAAGTTGTTTAAAAATATATTAAAAGACAACTCAAATTAATTACAAAGTGAATGTAAAAGTGATAATAGTGTCATAAATGTCAAATAATTAAATAAATTCACTTTTTTAAGAAATGAGGATTATTATTTTATAAAGATGATTTAAAATATTGAATTCTAGAAAGTTTCTAAGGAGCTTATAAAAAGGGTTGAAGGGTCTCATTTGCATTCATTCTAGATATTTGCTATTTTCTGAAAACTACAGTTGCGGAAATTGAATAGGTTTGGTCAAGTACAGCACTAGGATGAAAACCTTACAGTGAAGATCAAATTCGATGGTGAAAGACCCTCCCTAGCCGATATGGTGAAATCCATTCATGGTTTAGTTTGCACGGAAAGGATTTGCAAATATGACTAACAATCAATTTGTAAAGTCTTTCAAGGATTTACAAATTGATAGAGTTTTGTAGAGGATTGCCAAAAGGACAGGGTGATTGGTTTTGATTAAGTTCTCAGATTTTGGGCAATTGAGTTTTCTTTTCTAGCCACCAATTCACCTAGAGGGTTGGTGTTGGATTGTAAGGAGGTCTTGGGTGATTAATGTTATCTTTGTTGGCCCCCATTTCCTTGTATCATTGGGCACTAACTTGGGCCTCACAAGGCGTGAGCCATTGGCATTGTTGGAGGGCAATTCAGAGGTATATACCTGGCTGCTTCTCTTATTGCTATGCTGGTTGATTAACTATCTCTTCCAATGAATGGTGTGATTGGATTGCTACTGGAAGTTAGGGTGTATGTTTGGAGTAGTGATAACTTCCTTCCTGGTTACCATTGCTAGACTAAGCCAAATGCAAGGTTAAAGGAGCAGTTCATGGGTGTTTTGGGCGATCACACTCAGCCACAAGGAGACGTAGGGAGTTTGATTTCTGGTACTGCTACCCGAATTTGAGTGCAAGGGAAAGTATGGACTTTTAGCAGCATATTGGAGTTATGGAGGTTGGATAAACAGCTACTAAGTTAGTGCAGATCTGAGATGCTTTCAAGTCACTGTTTGCACTCATCTCAGTCAGTGGCAAGAGTTTTCTTGGGGTTATCAGGGCAGCAAGAGTCAACATGGAATTTGCTATAGCAGCCAAGAGGATCTGACTGCTGTTAGAAGTGAGTATTGCAATCATAAAAGCACTAGCTACAGCTGAACTGACGTGGACAGACTTATAGCTTTCATATTCTTGTATTTTGTTGTTCAGGACAGCAAAGTACGTATTCTTCATTTTATAATAAATGTTAATGATGTATGTTCTTCCAAGATCATAAGTGTTTTGTAATGAAACAACTGATTTGAAACCAGTCACATACTACAACAGAAAACATTTCATAATCATTTGCATTCAATCTGTTTGATAAAATACCCATTCTGCAATCTTTGGAAAAAAGTGCAAAAGTTGGTACAGAATTTGGCCTGGGTCATTACAGTCCATATGGGGGCAACGTGACATTGAAAGAGCAGAAAACATTAAGTAAATTATCCTAAACAAGATGAGGAATTTGTAGGCAAACATCTTATTAGTTTTGTTGAGTCCATTTTGAGTATGATCTATTAGACTAACATACATAGGCCTTACTTGGAAGTAATATAAGATGGCATTGACTCAATGCTTGAGCAGAAGAACAACATAAGTAAGAAAAAGCAAGATCCTAAAGAAACTTGCTTTAAACAAGTACACAATTATTGTTGAGAGATGGAACAGCACGACCACCCTACTAAATTTTCTTGCCTTTACATTAAGTCGTGCTGAGATCCTTTTTGTGTGGACAAGTATTGTACTATATAGAGATTTTGAAGTCAATAAAGAGTACAAGGCAGCATTCCATAGACTCTTCCCTAATCTTGATTTGCAAGGTGAAGTCATAAGTGAATTTGTTGATTTTGTACACTCTAATGGTCAAACTATTGAAACTCTTCATGGCAAGTTTAAGAAGGGTGCTCACAGTTAATGATACTTCAATGACCAAGAATTCCCCCGCCTACAACCTTTTATGATCAAATTTTTATCGCAAATTTTTCTTTTATCAAATTAAAAAAACATTTTTGCATTTGAAATTTCATTTATAATTTTAAATTGTATAACTCTAACTCTCTAACTTTGCCTCAACAGGTTGCTAGTTTGTATGCATCTAAGCAGAATCAAAGCACATACTTCATCCATTCAGTAAAGTGCAACCAATTGTACTCAAGAAATTCAAAGTACTTACTGTAAGTGCATTCCAACTCTCATCTTCTTTCACACAAATTGTATTATCCCCACAAATTTTTTCCAACTTATTTCCAGTTACAATCACAACAAGAACCCGTTAAGGTTAGGAAATCAAGATACAATAATGCTGAAATTGTAACCCTTCCACTTTTTGATCACCAAGTGCCCAATATGGGAAGGTGAGAGCATACGGTGTTGGGGGGATCGTTAGCTTCAAATAACTGGAAATATTACAATGCTTGGGGGGCAAGCCAGCCCCTTCCACTTTTCAGCGGGATAATGAGAATACTGAAAGATCACTTGGCGGTAAACCAGCCAAGAAACTGAAGAAGCAATCACTCAACCGCTTATCCAACGGGACGACTAGAAATGAAATTACAATCAACTCTACCGCTTATACAGCGGGAGGACAATATTACAATATTCCAAATAGGCGGCAAAGCCAACCTCTTCCACTTATGCAGTGGGACTAAGAGCAATAATCCAATTAGATAGTTGTTAGTACTACTAACCAGCTTTACAATGCACAATATGGATTAGAATTTAAGGGAAATCACTATTCCAAAGATAAGCGGAACACCTCTTGAAAAAACAACTCGGCCAACTGAGCCGCTTGACATCTCATGGAAATGGCAAAGAAATGTGCATATTTGGTCAAACGATCCACCAAGACATAAATGCAATCCTTCCCTTGCACTTTGGGAAGTCCCGTAATGAAGTCCATCGAGATGCTTTCCCATTTTTGATTGGGTATTGGTAAAGGTTGAAGTAGCCCCCCCGGTAAGGTGTGCTCAGATTTGTTCTGTTGGCAAGTGGCACATTCCCGTACATACTGCAGTACATCATCCTTGAGGCCCTTCCATGCGAACCTTTCCCAAATTTGCCTATATGTCTTGAGGTACCCAAGGTGACCTGCAAGAGGTGAGTCATGAACTTCCTTCAATATCTTCTCCTTCATCCTTGATTCGGGTACCAAAAAGATTTGATCCTTCTGTAAATGACATCGTTCACCACCTTGTACCTGTCATCCTATACTTGGTCGTCCATCAATTGGCACACAAATGAATTCTTGGAGAATTCGACCAACAAGTGTGCCTTCCAATCAGCCGAGATCTATGATAGAGAACATATGGCAGGCCCCCTTGATAGGGCATCGACGACTACATTATTCTTCCCCTTCACGTACTCAATGTCAAAGTCGTATGCTTGAATTTTGCTCACCCATTTATGTTGTCGTTCGTTCAAGTCCTTCTGCTCCAGAAAATATCTCAGACTGTTGTGGTCTGTCCGCACAGCAAATTTTGCTCCAACGAGGTACTGTCGAAACTTGGCCAGCGCATGCATAATGGTGAGCATCTCCTTATCATAGATTGAGTACAGTCATTCATCTCTCAAGAGTTTACAACTCTTAAATGCGATGGGATGACGGTCTTGCATTAGCACGGCTCCAATGCCTTCGCTAGATGCATTGCACTCCAGGACGAAGGGTCAAGTGAAATCTGGTAGTGCCAATACCAGACATGTACTCATAACTTCCTTCAACTTGTCGAAGGTGTGTTGCGCCTGCTCATCCCAATGGAAGGCTCCCTTCTTCGTTAGGTTTGTCAATGGTGCTCCAAGCTGTGAAAATCCTTTCACAAATCTTCTATTATAACTGCACAGTCCGAAGAATCCACGCAACTCCGAAAGTTTCATGGGTGGAGGCCAGTCAAGGATTGCCTGAATCTTTTCTTGGTGCACCTGAACTCCTCGGGCACTAATGACGTGACCCAAGTACAAGATTTCAGTCATCCCAAACTCACACTTGGACCTTTTTGCAAACAATGAATGTGACTCCATGATTCCTAATACTTCGTCCAAATGTCTCAGATGTTCCTCCCACGTCTTGCTGTAAATGAGTATGTCATCGAAGAACACCAACAAAAACTTGTGCAGTTGCTTGTTGAAAATGTGGTTCATACAGGACTGGAAAATGGTCGAAGCATTGGTTAACCCAAATGGCATGACCAAGAACTCGTAGTGTCCGTAGTGGGAACGGAAAGTTGTCTTCTCGACATCTTGATCCTTCATGCGAATCTAGTGGTAGCCGGAGCGAAGATTGATTTTGGAAAAGTAAACTACGCCATGTAGTTCATCCAACAACTCATCAATCCTGGGGATGGGGTATCTATTTTTTATAGTCCTTTTGTTTAATGCACGTTAGTCGACACACATCCTGAGGGACCCGTCTTTCTTCTTTACCAAAACTACAAAGGATGCAAAAGGACTAGCATTGGGCCTGATCCATCCTTTGTCGAGGAGTTCTTGGATCGTCTTCTCTATCTCATCTTTAAACTTCTTAGGGTGGTGATAGGGTGGCGATAGGGTGTGGTGATAACAGGCTTGGCTCCTTCCTCCAGCTCGATGGCGTGCTCAAAACCTTGGTGTGGGGGAATACCAGGTGGAATGTTTGCAAAAACCAAACTGTGTTTGCCCAACACTGCTTGAAGCTCATCATCCCGGTAGTATGCATGTTGCCCACATAATGGTTTGTTCGAGACCAAGTAGTGTGCCGCCCAGATGATGTCATCATGTCTGAAGATTGCCTCCATCCGTTTGGCCGAAATTTCCCTCACGCCACCATTGGACATTCCCCTTAGTACCACCTTCTTGCCATCCATTTCAAAAGAGAATTCCATCCTCTTGAAGCTCTGTGTGTACTGGCCGAGGGTCTCCATCCATTGAATGCCCAATATGACATCTGTATCATCCAGATCTACCACAAAGAAATCATCGGTTACTATGTAATTTCCCATTGTGATGCTTAGTTGTGGGACCAGATGGGTACATGACAAGAGATTTCCTCCCGCCACCTTGACTTCAAACCCTTGGTGTTCCTCCATTCGCAAACCCCTCCAGGTGACGAGTGATGAATTGATGAACTTGAGTGTGGCCCCACTGTCGAGCATGACTACAACCCGATGTCCTTGGAGTGTGACACGTACTCGGAATGTACTGCACCTTGGAGTTCCTGCCAGTGTCGCGATAGCACCTCCCCTCCGTACCAGTGTGGAAATTCTCTCTGCACGGTTTATGTTTACTTTAGCCTCCTCAATACTGTTGTGACCATTTCACACATCGCCCCATCAGGATGGGGACCCCCCTCTTCTTTTTTTGGTTTTGCTTTCTCTTAGCTAGGTTTTTCTCTGCTTACTAGATGTTTTGAGTGAGTTAGTGGTCGCCTGGGCTAGGTAGGTTAGGGTTTCCTTCGCAGAGCTCACCTAGAGTTTCTTTCAAAGCCAAATTTGACCTACCTTGGGGAAGTCATGTGTTGTCTGCCTTGAACCTTGATGTAATCTTAGAAGGATCTTACCTTTCAAGAGATGGAAAATGTATCGATTGTGCAAAGAGGTTAAAAGGTTTGAGTCAAGATACGTCAGGGTTGTTGGTTTTTTGGTCAGAGTCTTGTCTTTTGTCGAGTCGGAGTTGATTGAATGGAGCCAGTAAGCAAATAATAGACTTGAATGACAAAGAGAATATTCAAGGAGGTGAATTTAAGGCATAATGGGTGGAAAAGGTCAAGAAACTTGAGCTAATTATGAATTTCAAACCTGACCCTTCCAAAGGGTCCAGAGCGAAATTTCATAGAGGACCAAGTCATCACCTAAGTCAAATAGTAGTTGAGCAAATTTGCAAGGATATGAAGGGAGATGCATCAAAGGGTTGAGACTGGGGCAAAGTCGAGTCAAATTCAAGGTAAATTGAGCCAAGAATAGGAATTTCGCTCTCGACCCTTCCAAAGGGTCCAGAGCGAATTCCTTTACAAGACACTCCACCTTGACCCAAATTAGGTGCTAACCCATTCCCAGGCTTGAGTGAAGGCAAAACACTTGTTTGAGTGAAGAAAATTGAAAAATGAAGATAGGATTTGAGCCCAAGGAAGAATTTCGCTCCTAACCCTTCCAAAGGGTCCAGAGCGAAATTCATATAAGACCTTATTTTTTTCACAAAATCTTCAAATGAATGCCAATTTGAGCTGGATGATGATTGAAGGAGGCTTGAGAAGTTATGTCCAAGGCATGGAAGGAAAAAAGGAGGTGTAAAACGAGCTCAAGGATGAATTTCGCTCCTGACCCTTCCAAAGGGTCCAGAGCGAAATTCACATAACCTTCATTTTCTTCCTTGTTATGGCCAAGTTTTGGACTTCTAAGGCATGTTTGGAGTGACGTTGATGTGTTCTTGCCTTTGAAAAGTGGATTCAGGTGATGGAATAGTGAAAACCAACCTAAAGTAGGAATTTCGCTCTTGACCCTTCCAAAGGGTCCAAAGCGAAATCCTCAATTTGACCCCCTATTTTGCCTAAGACGTTGAAAAGTGAGGATTTTGAGCTAAGTGGATGGCAAATAGACTTGATGGTGGTGAGGAGAGGTGAGTTTGATCAAACTTGAAGGAAAATTGAGGCAATGGAGTGTGAAATCAACCTAGAACATGAATTTCACTCCTGACCCTTCCAAAGGCTCTAGAGCAAAATTCTTAGAAGACACCTATTTTCTTCCTTGTTTACACTAAAAGCCTTGTTCCTTGGACATAGTGGGGGTAAATGGACGTGTCTTTGCCTTTTGAAGTGATGGAATGTGAAGGAGTGAAGGATTTTGCCCTAAATCATGAATTTCGCTCTTGACCCTTCCAAAGGGTCCAGAGCGAAATTCCAAGAAGACACCCATTTCTTCCTTGATTGGACCAAGATCTTAGTTCCTTGGGCATATTTGGAAGTAAATCAACATGTTTTTGCCTTAGGAAGTGAATGAGGACGAAGGGAATGAAGAATCAAGCCTAAATCTTGAATTTCGCTCCTGACCCTTCCAAAGGGTCCAGAGCGAAATTCTTGAAAACACCTATTTTCCCCTTGGAGAAGGTCAAATCCTTGATTTTTATGGCGTTGATGGGAGTGGAGTGATGTGTCCTTGCCTTTTGAGGTGGATTGGAGTTGAAAAAATGAAGAAATGAGCTCAAGACATGAATTTCGCTCCTGACCCTTCCAAAGGGTCCAGAGCGAAATTCCCAAAATCTATTCTTTCTTCCAATTTTGTGTCAAGAAAAACCTTGATCAAGGTGAAATGAGCTTGGAGATACCCCTAGGCATGCCTTTGAATGGCTTGTGGCCACCAATGATGAATATTTTGAGCTAGAACATGGATTTCGCTCCTAACCCTTCCAGAGGGTCCAGAGCGAAATCCTAAATAGGTCCTGTCCTTGGCCATGGTTTTGAGCGAATTTCCCCTTTCAGGCCTTCCTAAGGACAGAACAAGTGTTGTCTTCATGAGAGAAGAATCTAAAGGTGAAAAGCATGACTAAGTAAGGTAAGAAGAAAGTAGAATTCAAACTAAAGGAAGAAAATCGCTCTTGACCCTTCCAGAGGGTCCAGAGCAAATTTCTTCACCAGACACTATTCCTTGCTCCAGACTGCAAGCTAGTGCATTCCCAATCAAGTTTGAAGCCCAAAGGACTTGTTCTTAATGACCTAAAGGATAGAGAATGAAGCTAAGTGAAAGAAAACAAGCAAGACATGAATTTCGATCCTGACCCTTCCAAAGGGTCTAGAGCGAAATTCTCAAGATCACATAATTTGCTCATAATGGAGGCTAGAATATGAATCCCTAGGCTTTGGAAGAGATAAGACTAGTATATGCTTACCTTGGGGAGCAATTTGGAGTAAAGAAATGATGCAATTTGGACCTAATCATAAAAATCGCTCCTGACCCTTCCAAAGGGTCCAGGGCGAAGTCCTTTGGAATTCTTATTTTTTCACCTTGATTGAAGGCAAATTATGAGTTCATGATGGCAAAAACATTAAGAGGTTAAGGATCAAAATGGTGAAATAATGGAAAGATGGAGTGAATGGAGTAAAGTGGCAAACATTAAATCTTGAAGACTACTTCAACATCTCCTAGACTTGCCTATGTCTCTTCAAAAGATTCACAAGCAGGTCACATTCAAGACATATTTTTCCTCTCCTAAATTGCTAATCAAACCTCACTTTGAATAAATAATGCAAATCCGCCTTGATTAAACACTTGTCAAATGGGCTAAAATTGATCTTTGAGCCTTAAAATTCAAAAATTCACTCTTTGCTGCCTAATTATATTTTTTTAAGCTTTATTGCTAGGTCGGCCACCTTGGAGATGAATTTTTTAAATTATATTTGTTTATTTAAGAGGTCGGCCTCTTGGGGAAAAGGATGAAAGCGCCATATAAAGGAAAGTAATTTTGCAAGCATTAATCATTCATTCTGTTGGTTGAAAATTTTGTACACTTGGGAAAATATACAAAATTGTGGTTTCAACCACAGCGTGTGAGTAAAACAATCCTAATTAAGGGAAGGCTCCCCCTATCTAACTATAACTTTGAAAATAAAATAGGATGGGACAGCAATCTTTCTTCTTTTTTCAAGAAAGACAATATCCTTTTCTCTTCACAGAAAAGGATAGCGATTTGATATAAACAGCAGTAACCACTTTCAAAATGAAATGAGAGAAAGGAAATAAAGTTTCCTGAAAGCGCAAAGACTTCCGTCACTTCTTCGGGACGGGATAGCAATATCAAGCTCAAAGACTTGATTATGTGAAGTCCTATCTACCCTTTTCTATACTAATGCTATAAAGAACAAATTATAACAGCTCAAAGACTGGGATATCTTATTCTTTTCTACTTAAAACCATGGGAAGTAGTATAAGCTCAAAGACTTACAGCTATTTCTCACAAAATCTACTCCTAAATTCTCCTAAGAACAAGTGAAAGCACAAAGACTTGCAGCTTCTCTCAACAAAATATTTATTTTAATCTATATTAACCTCAACTACTTGCAGCACAAAGACTGCAAATCAGATGTGATTAAGCTCTTTAAGAAACACTTGCAAGAAAGATAATATAGAACACAAACTCAAGTATGTAGCACAAAGACTCAGCTTGAGCAATTTCCTTCTATTCCTTTCAATTCTTGAATTCACACATGAAAGCTCAAAAACTTCTTTGCTGTAAATTTGGCAGAGTTTTTGCTTGCTTTCCAAAAGATAAAAATTACAATAGACCCCTCAAGTATGTATAGAAGAGGAGCCTTGAGAAAAAGGTGGGAGGATCTTAACTAACTTGAGAGATTCTCTCAACCACCTAGACTTATTCAATAACTAACTAAGACTTATTCCAACTACAGTCCTAATTGAACACAACTTGTAGTTGCTTTACATGTAATTACAAAAGTGCAAGTAATGAGTTAACTTGCATTTTACAAGAAGACTTTTACATGTAGCTTGTCAAAAAAAAGACTACAACTAAAGACTACAAAAATGGAAAAATACAACTAAGTGTTGAAAAACACTTAAGTTGTAGCACGTGAAGACACGAATCCTTCAAACTTCTGGATGATCATTTGTAGTTCATCGGGATCCGGTTCATGGGTGTTCTTGGCAACAACCACGGTCTTCACAATAGTATCATGACATCGGAGGAGCGCAAAGTTGTTTTTATCCAGGATGGACTGGATTTTATGCAAAAAGATTTGGTGTTTCATCAACATTTGAATTGAAGCGGCCGAGAATTGTTCGCTCCTCCATTCATTATGTATCCTCATCTGTAAATCAGCAAGAACTTCTTCTTCTGGAATTAGGTCTCCATCCTGACTTAATATGTTGCAGGAAGCCCTTTCACAATGTGAGACAATATCTCGGAAAACTTCACCTCGGAATCTCGTTGCATCACCGATCTCCTCAATGAGGGATTTAAGAACAAGGGCCTTGTTTTCCAAAAGCTCTTCAAATTCCAAGTACATGACCCTGGAAGAGATGATGGCATGCTCCTGTAGAACACTCAACTATTATTGAGGCATGGTGCGCCAGATTGTCAAACTATTTTCAACACTTTCCAGATTCTTTTTGAAAGTATCGAAAGTCTGATCTAGTTTCTCCTCAATGGTTTCCAACTTAGACATCATCTGAAAAATGTCTTTCATCACCTATGCACATAGATCATGAAGTTGATCAACCCAGGAATCCAATGCTTGTACATTCTGAGCAGCCCTTTCCACTCCACGAATTGATTCTTGGGAACCAGAAGAACCTATGGAGTTACTCCCTTCAGCAGCAGGTTTTGTGATTTTATGAACAGCTGCCATAAGTTGTCGGTTTTCCTCTTCTAGCTTGTCTTTCTTTGCTAGAAGTTCATCACATCGTTGTACCAGCGAAGCTACGGAAAACTGAGCATCATGTTTAATCACCTCATGCGTTTGCTTACCCAATTCTATCCTTGTAACTTTGTAATCAGCAGCCAACATTTCTTCAAGTGGCTTATCCGCAATGGGTTCAACAATTTCAACTACTTTCATCTTGTTGCTGTCAACAATTACTCTGGAGATAGTCTTGGCCTTCTTAGCAACCTTAGATCTAGATTGTTTTAGTTGCTGATAATCAAAGGCATCAGGTGAGATTTCTTGCTTCTTCCTCTTTGGAGTAAAAGAACTAAGCCATGGAGGTAAAGCCATCAATTCTCCTTCTGTAGCAGCTGTAGGCAAAGGAGAAGCAATTTTTGTTTGAATAACCGTGGTCATCCTGGGAGGAATATTTGTTTGGACAGCAACCACGGTTTGCTCAGTTACCAATGGGCATGTAGATTGCCTCATAAACTCTTTAGAATCAGAAGTGGAAGTATCAATTTCTGACAACTGGATACAAGTAGGAATATCCTCAGGAACTTCCAACACACTCTCTTGTTGATGATCAGGAGGTGGCTCGTATGCTGAAATGGGAATGGCATTCTGAGGAGATTCATCCACAAGCAAATCAAGAGGAGAAAGGGGCGTCTCAATGGAAACTGGAGGAAGAATCTCATGAGGTGAGTCTGAAACTGGAGACTTAGGAGCATCATCAGATTGCTGCCCTTCTTCTGGATTATCTAGATCAACCACCTGAACATGAAATCGTTATTTTTCCTTCCCACGAATTGTCGTCTCCTCAAGAGGAAGCACTACTGCCCTACTAACTCGCAACTTGATCCTTGTGCCCGAAGATGATGCACCTTCCTTGTTGTCAACCTGAATCTCAGACTTACATCCAAGAGGCCCCGGAGAATCATCTTCTTTTCCAATCTTGATTTTTATGAGTCTAACAGCATTACTTTTCAGCCAAGCATTGGTGTTAGCCAAGATAGGCTGAAATCTCTCAAGAATAGATATGCACTCCTTGTGTGACCATTGGATTAAAGGAAGTGGAGCTTCCTCAACCCTTCGTGAAATATATTCAGGATCAAGTACGTGCCCATCATCAATCATCCCTTGTGGGATATCCACCAAGTTCAAATCAACAATTTGCTCAACAGTGAGCCTACAGTAATCCATCTTTAGAACCTCTACCTCTGTGCATAGATCTACCCAGATGTCTTCAATGCGAAGCACATGCACAAAGGATTTCTTGATCTTGTCCTTCATACCCCGGTAATCAAAATCAGCTCTAGGTTTAAACCTTTTGAGCTTAATTTCCTGCATTTCAGTCTCCATGGCCTTAGCTTTAACGGATGTGACAAGAGAATACCGGCCAATTTTTAATGGGTTTGTTGTAGAGATCCCCATTCCAACCTTGTGTCTAGCAGACTGATGAGTGTGGACAGCCATGATCTGTCTTCCCAACTCCATAAGAATGATCTTATCAGTTGGGTATCTAGGAAGCATATATGGTTGACCACTATAGCATCCGATTCTCATTTAGGTAAAGGTGGGGAACTGTAGAAACAAACATCCATACTTGCTCACCCTTTCCCATGCCTCATCTGATACCCTTTTGTTCCTTAGAGTTCTGTCAAACTGACACATGAAGTAACCGAAGAATGCATCTTGGACTCTTCTGAAATGCAGTCTACTGGGTTTCAAAGGCAACTGATCATAATATTCCAAAACTGGTATAAGTGAGCGATTACCCTTGGTAGAAAGACCTGGAAAGTGTCTAAGTGATGCTGCCAAGTATACCAAATATGAGTTCATGTAGAAAGTCATGGTGGAAGGGACTGCTGCAAGTTGTTCACACAAGGCATCGCTGATGACTTCTCCCCATGATATATGATGAGACTGCCTTATGAACATGATGAACTGGTACATCCAAGGCTCAAAAACATTAGAATGTTCAAGGCCCATCATCCTGCTGAGAAGGGTTATGGTGTCTCCTATCTCCCATTTGAAATTACAGCGGTACAACTTAGCCCACCTTGAGAAGGAGGCTCGTGGATCTTGGATCCACCTATTGATATGTCGTTTACAATCTTTTTCTCTCTTCACGTAATACTCAGCTGCACTTTCTTTGGAAATTTCCATGTAAACAGGTGCGGGAGGTATTCTGAAGACCTTCTCGATTGTGTCTACATCAAGGCGGATTATTGCTTCACCATCATCATTTTTGATGACTCTTATCTCCTTGTCAAAATGATGGGCGCAAGCCAAAACAAATTCAGGTTCTAGGGCAGCTACCGGGAAGGAAGATGCATGATGGATATGGCTGTCCAACAGCCGTTACATATTGTTATCTTGTGGATCTTCCACCCTCTTGACAAACTCTGACATATCCACGTGCCCTATTTCTATGTCTCTGATATGATCCAAAGGGGAAGACACTTGGGAAGGTGCAACCTCATTCTGATACTTGTCATATTTGTACTTCATCTTTTTTGGAACTGGAGATGACGACAAATCTGACATTGATTGAAAACCTGGAATACTGTGATGAAGACTTAAAAGTGTTAAGGCAACGTCATATTCAGCTGCAAATAACATTCTTCCTTCTTCAAATGGGAAAAACTTCGATCCTTGAACTTCACGATTTTGTGAGAGAAAGAGAGGAAATAAATGGAAATGGGAAAATCTTGACTTTGACCAATTTCGGATCTTGGGGAAATTTTTGCAAGTATACAAGTTGGAAAGAACATACATGCAATCGGATTTTTAAAACCCGAATGCAAGTACACTTGTAAATTTGCAAATGGATAAATGGATGGAAAATGAGAATTAGACTTGCGGAAAATGATGAAAATGGAAAGTACGGATATGGGAAACATGAATGAATAGAAAGGGGAAAATCCGGGAATGTCATTTTCATGAAAACGGGAAGAACTTTTCAACATGTAATCCAGTTTTTAAAACCCGATTTCGAAAGGGAGGGTATTTCACATCTTTTCAACTTGGAATTTTAACCAAAAATGGTTAAATTCTTTTAACCGTAAGGGAAGAACAATGATTTTCATCCAACTTGTAATCGGGATTTAAAATCCCGAATACAAGTAAAGAGGGAAAATGGGGAAGAACATTGCAATTCAAGAATTTCATATCAAGGGGAAAATCTCTCTCACAAAACCGATTTTTGGGGGAAGAACAACATATTTACAAAATTACAACTAGAAAGGAAAACAAAGAAAACAAGAAAATAAGAAAATGAAAGAAAGAAAGAAAGGAAAACAAACCTTGCATAAAACTGAAAAATGCCTCTCCAAAAAATGCAATCAACCTTGGAATGAAGAAAATAATCCAATAAATAGAGACAATCCACAATGCCAAACCCTAGCCACGTTTTTGCAAAAACGCCTTACATATATAAACGTGGCAACAAATGCAAGGGAAATGGCGTGAAAGATGTTTGAATCTCCTTCTACCCTCTACGCCTTAGCATACCAAGCCAAAACAATTCATAAGTTTGCTGATTCGTGGCATCTTTAATGGCAAAAAACGAGGTTTTTGGCAAAAACGTGTTTGCTGTTATAAAGCAAGAAACCAGCAAACTTAACCTCCATGTGGCGTGAAAAGTGTCTACAAATGCATGAAAATAGGAAGGAATCCGAAACGCCTTCCTCCAACAAATTCTCCACAAAAATTTGCTAAAAATCCTCAAAAAACGTTTTTCCTTGCAAATCAGGTTTTTGGGAACAAATAGCAAGTTCGAATTGCATGAAACAATGAAAATCAGGTTTTTTGGAGGATATAACAAGTTTAAAATTGTCACTTTTTCAACTATAAAGCAAAAATCGGGATTTTTTGACCAAATAGCAAGTTTAAAATGTCAAAAATGCACTTAATAAGCAAAATCGGGATTTTTAGAGAGAGATGCAAGTTTAAAATCACTTGCAAAGGGGAAATAAAATCCCCACAACAAATTATAATTTACTTGCACACATGTAATAGGGGTTTAAAAACCCTATTACATGTAAAAACCATTAAAGTAGGGGTTTTTGGAAAGAATTACAAGTTTACTTGTAACTTAACCAAAAAATCCCTATTTTAACTAAAAAAGCCAAAAAACAACAAAAACAACAAAGGGGAAATAAAAAGCAAGTTTTTTATTTTCAATAAAGTGCACATGTAATAAGCTAAAAATTTTCCTACAAAGACCAAAACAATGAAAATCATTAAAACTTGCAGTTCAAGGAAAATTCTCCACCTGCAATCAGGGAGAAAAAACCCAAAATTGAAGGAAAGGCATAGCAAACGAATCCAGAATGCGATGAAATTCGAAACGTAGTTCGAGGATGGACTGAGGATTAAGCCAGTCTAAGGATTAGTCGAAATTCTGCCTCGAGAAGCATGCCATAGAGTAAAAATTTTCATTTTTTCACAAAAATTTCATGGAATGGTCCTTCATTTTTTAAAACAAAAATGAGGACAACACATTCATACTTTCTTCCTAAGCGAACTTTAGGAGCAGAACTGGAGGAGCGAATTGCAGCAGGTGTAGACGAATATCTGATCTAGGAAGGCTAGGCAAGGCCTGAATCTGCAAAGGCGAACCTGAAGCGGAGACCTGAAGCTTTTAACCCCCTTTGAATATCACTTGGAAGGAAGGCAAATCTAGCAGCAATCTCCCTTTTTATCCATCTTTTTAGGTTGATAATTAGAAATCAAGGATAAGGTATGTACAATCTGATTTTGGAAGGTATATTAAAGATCTGATTCAAATTTCTATGTCAATCTTCTTAAGGTTAGGTCTTCAATAATCTAATTTGATTTGTAGGTGATTGTTGTGACGTTTTCACACATCGCCCCATTGCAAATGGGGACCCCTGCTTTTTGCTTTCTAGGGTTTGTTCTTTAGGTTTTTTAGGGTTTTGTCAGTTGGCCTTTGCATTTTGAGTGTCGCCAAGGGGATCACATGGATAGCAAGTTTGAAAGTCCTGATCCTGAAATTTTGGGTAAGTCTGGAATGTCCTGATCTTGAAATTTGACTAAGTCTGGAAACTGAAACACCTCCAGAAACTAGATTTTGCAATATAACTCCTGGAGGTCTGAAACCACTCTCAAACATCCTGAAAGTATATATGGAATATAACTTAAAGTATAAGAATTTATACTTAAATGTTATATTCCATAAAAATTATCCTGATAGAGAGTTCAAAAAGTCAAATTTCGCTCCTGTCCTTCACTGAGGATCCAAAGCGAATTTCGCTCCTAACCCTCTCAGGAGGTCCAAGGCGAATCGCTCCTGTCCCTCACCAAGGGTCCAGGGCGAAAAAGCTTATTGGAGTCATTCCTGACCTTGTTTGGTTAAATTGAAACATCAAAGGCATGGTGGAGGACGAAATGAACGCGATAAAGCATCCAGATTTGATTAAAGCAATGAAATGATGGAGTTTTTGCCTAGAGGGGTAATTTCGCTCCTGTCCCTCACTGAAGGAACAGAGCGATTTTCTTTATATACACATTTTTAGACCTTTCTTGGACTTGAACTTTTATTCATAGCGTGAAACAAGATGAAATCTTCCCTAGCCAAGACATTTCATGATAAAAGATGAAGCATTTTGGCCTAGAAGACAAAATTCGCTCCTGTCCCTCACTGAAGGACCAGAGCTTGAATTTCAAATTTGCACTATTTTTTGCAAGATCAAAATGATTTTATGATTTGAAGAGATTAAGGAAAACATGATTTGTGCGTTGAATATAATTTAAGTGGTCCACAAGCAAGGAAATATACCAAGATGACAAAAGGCGCTCTTGTCCCTTGCTGAAGGTCCAGAGCGATTTTCCAAAAGTGCAATTTTTTTTGCAAGGACAAAGCAAGTTTTGTGATTGAAATGAATGGAATAAGGCATGTTTAGCCCGTTGAAGATAATTTGGAAGGCTAGCAAAGGACGGATAAGTTTGAAATTGCAAAATCGCTCCTGTCCCTCTCCAAGGGACCAGGGCGAAAATCTTTGGAGAATCAATTTTGCCTTGCAAAAATGAGTTAGGCATGCATGGAATGGGTAAGTGGAAGGTGAGCGCTCTATATATTGGAGGTGTGTTTTTTCATCATTCAAATCATTCAATCATCCTTTCAAGTGCGAATTTGGAGAGCTAATTGAAGGTGCGAAATCTAGCTGGAGTGGAGCGAATTTCTACTAAGTGTGGAGACTAAGGAGGGCGAAATTCATCTTGAAGGCTATTGGAGAGGCGAATTTCTTGCTAGATTGGAGGCGAATTTCCAGATTTTGGAGAAGCTAGTGGAAGGTGAAGCTCTTTTGAAGGCTAAAGGAGGCGTACTTCATCCAAGGGAGGGCTATAAATCTTGCCCAACAAAATCCGGTCCTCTTCCTTCATTTTTCAAGGTTTTGTACTTAAATACTCAAGGGAAGGTATGAAGAATCATTTTTGAAGTTCTTATTCAAGACTTATTGTGATCCCATTGCAATTTTGTAAAGTCTAAGTCTTGAAGATCCAAATTCCATTCATAATTAATTTGAAAATGTATAGTTCTTGATTTATCATGACTTTTTTCAAATTAATATCTTAAGTTTTACCTTTGAAAGGTCTTAAATTTCATGCTTTGAGGTTTGATGCTCAAAAGACTAACTTTAATATTTTGTGTAGGCATCAAATGGAGATCCCGGAGTTGGAAAATCAAGCCAGATCAAGGACGGTCTCCTCCAAGAAGATCAAGCAAGGATAAGGGCGACCTCCTCCAGTCTAGCATTGACAAGGACGACCTTCTTCGATCCAGCATCATCAGGATAAGGGCAACCTCTTCCAGTCCAGTATTCCAAGGCGAGGTACATCATCATCCTGCAAATCAAGGACACAAGAAGTCAGAGCAAAGGGTTCGTTGAAGAAGCAGATAGTTCCAGAAGAATTAATTAAGGCTAACTTCTCAACGTTACCAAATTGAGTATCAACCAAGTGTCAAATGAGGTGGCATCCCAGTCATCACTCCTCCAGTCGGATTGATCCACCTCAACAATGTCCAGATTCAATGTACCTAACTCATGGAAGGTGGCACAAACTCCGATGTACCTACCCCGGCTATTCATTGGTGGAATTTTCCAGAGAAGACATGTGTCCAATTAATACAATTATTTCATTGGTCGAGCATTAAATGTTATGTAATGGTTGTAACAAACCCTAATTAGGGTTTTCATTATTGGATCTTGGCCATTGATCTCAAATTGATCTTAGCCATCGAATTGTATTATGGACACTATATAAGCCCCAGCTCTTCATTTGTAAAGGCAATAGAAAGTAAGTTAGAGAGTTAGAAAGGAGTTAGTGAATAGAGAGTAGTTAGAATAGCGAATTAGTCTAGCAATTAGAGTAGAATAGGAGGACAAGGCAAGAAATTGTTGCCATTGATTGTAAACAAACTCCATGTTCATTGAAGTAATGGTGAAGTGTGTCGTTTCTTGCAATATGCATGGTTTCTTGTTGAATCTTCAATCCTAGATGGTAGATGATTAGATAAATGGAAGAAATGTGCTTGATTGATGGTGAAATTCGTATATCCATACTACTAGCAGTTTGTTGATTGCAGACTTGCCTTGCATAGTCAACTGGAATCGTTCAGCTTAAGCTCAACTTCAATTGTCGCTTCTTCATTGATATGCATCAACCTGATGGTGTCTATGCCTGTAGTGATGATTTGAACATCATAAAGCTTTCCTTCGAAGATCGCACTAACCTTGTGGAGATGGTCCAGCGATGTCAAAACAAGACTTAGTTAGAATTTCATCAAAGATCATTCATTGCTCCTACATTCTTAGTATTAGGATTAGATCCTCTCCTCGCCCTCGTCTTTTTTTCCTTTTTTTTTAAAGCTAGTAAAATCCTGTGTTCCAGCAATATTCAAAGCAAATCAGAAGTTCAGTCATCAAGTGTAAGTCCCCTTGTGATTCCAGCAAATCACATCATACCACAGAGAGCTTATCCACACGTAGAGATCCTACAACGAAGAACCTTGAAGTCACCCTGATTGATCCTTTCTCGCGATATCTTCAGCATTCAGAGGCTTTACTCAAGAGAGGATAAGGTACCCTTAGGTATTTTATTCTGTGTTTGACAGTGTACAAAATACACGTCAACAGTGATGTCAATTCGAAAATTCATAATTTTAGTGGTTTATCATTTTATTTTCAAATTGAGGATTCATTTGTTTCTTTGAAAGATCTCCAATCACCTATCTAGGATACTATACCTAAACCTAACTTAAGCCTTTTTGTAGGTAGCAAATGGCGATCCCCAAGGCAAGTGGATCTGCTACCCGGCAGGCTCTCATTAAAGAAGATCAAAAGAATGACGATTTGGAGACAAGGATCATTTCCAAATGCAGCAGTATTGGCGACACCAACTTAGGGAACTTCAATGTGAAGAAGTTTTGAGAAGCACCCTACATCGGCAAGCCATCACCCATAGCTAAGAAGATAATTGAGAGTGGCATCATCAAGGCCGCAGGCTTCCCTCCCGCAGTCAAATGTCATGAGCTAATGATCGAATGTGCCAGACACTATGATTCACATTCAAGAACAATCGTAGCCAAGGATGGAACTGTCCTCACCTATCTTTCAGAAGAAGCTATAAGTGAAGCTTTTCATCTTCCAGAACAGAGAGATATGATCTACAAGAGCTTAGAAGGGGCTAGGTCTATCTATGAGGATGACCCTGATACCTATCTGAACTTCATCAATAAGAATTGGTTACTCAAGAGTAGGCCTCGCTTGAATAAGATACCCAATACGCCTCACAGAATTGATTTCCAAGAAGAATTCAGAGACTTGATAACCATGCTCAATCCGGTTATAGGTGCCTCTCAAGCCTTCTTTTTCGACAAGTGGATGTTCTTCTTTATTCAAGTGATCGTCCAAGGAAAAGGAATGTTCAACTGAGCCAGAATTATTAGCAATAACCTAGATGTGCAATTGAGAGGGCTAGTCCCTACTAGGTCATTCCACATGAGTTCATATGTTATATATTCTTTAGTCAGAAGTTTTGAGTATGCAGGGCTACCACATAGAGGAGTCGTTGGGAGAGGGATAGGAGAGATAAGAGTATGTGATTCTTATGCTCAATTGCATCATCCGCCTAAGAATTACTACAAGCTAGTCAATGACACCTTCACAATGTATATCACTAGGACGTTGCAAGGAGGGATTCACCAACGACTATCTCCAGAAGCACAGGAGTTCATGAAGAAACATGGTGCATGGTTCATTCAATTTCCTAAATTCACCTACATCAGGGTCCATGGATGTCCTTCACCTCCTTATATGTTGCCAAGGTATCCTATGGATAGAATAATATTACTTGAAGTGACTAGACTATTGGCGGCTTGTGCTAAAGCATCAAGACATAAGCATGGGAATGGTATCCCCATACCTATTTCACTGGGAAATTCAATTGAAGTGTGTCCTAATTCTCAAGCAGCCGAAGATGCAGAAAAGGAACTATCTCTGTATTCATTCACATCCTTTGCCTCAAGAGAGAATTTTGATCCTCATGGTCATATGGAAGAAACAATTGGGAAGAAGTACAGACATGTGTTTCAAGTAGAGGACTTATGGATGAATGTTCAGGATGATGTGGAGGTGAAAAGAAAGATGCATTCTAGATTACCCTTGGATCTTATCAAGAAATGTAAAGTTTATAGAGTAGCCGATCAAGCACAAGACAGTGGTAGATATCTCCAATCATCCTATGAGAAGGAAGACAAAGAAGTGGAGATAGATTAGAATGAGCAAGAAGTCGCAGACTTAAGAGCATTGATGGACCCAGTTTTGAATTGTACTTGCACATGGGTAGATGTCCAACATCAAAAATTGAAGGAACAAAATGTAGCCATGACATTCAGCCTAGAAGCAAGAACAGAAGGAGAAGCGAGTGTAAGTGAGAACACTTCTCATTCCAAGGGGTCAAAGAGGAAGGAGGGACCTGAAAAGAGAGAGAACCATCCAAGAAGAAACAAAAGGTGAATCCTGATCATCCATCGAGTACTTCTTCTAGACATGAAAAGGAGCTAGGCCAAGGAGAGGATCAAGGAGAGAAGGTGTATGAAGTAGATGAGTCTATGGAATCCACAGTGCAGAATGATAAACAAGGCAAAGGACAAACACCTCAGCACTCATCAAGTCGGTCTCTTCCTCTCCAAGTTGGCGCTAATGAGCAACAAGAAGAAAAGAATGATGATGAAGCAACATCTCCTTTCAGAGCCGAGAGACCTTTGCCTGAGGAAATACAAGTAAGAGAGCGAAAATCTTCCATTCTAGATTGGCTAAAAGAAGGACTTATGAGGGTAGTTGTGGTTGAAGATGAAGAGCAAGTATTTGATTTGGAAAGTCTTCTAGGAAACTCTCAAGAAGAGATCGAAAGGAAGAAGGCTACAAAGATGTCAAAGGTAATTAGAGATGATGCAGGATCCAAGAAGATACAGGTAGCTACACCAGCAGTAGACAAGTATGAGGATGAGATAATGGCAAAAGAATATGATTTAGAGACATTTGATCTTGGTCCACTTACCTCCGAGCAAGCCATGGAAGAAGCGACCGATTCAGTGAGAGCAATTAATGATAAACTAAAGGAAGAAATGGAAAAGAATAAAAGGCTGGAAAAGGAGGTTAACGCTTGGAGGAATTATTTTAGCCACCTTAATCAGCCGTTAAGAAGACAGGATCCAGCAATCTCACCCTTGCAGGCACTCCCTCCTGAGTCAATAAATGAGGCAAAAAAGATGAAGAACTTAGCCCAACTCATGAGTACATGGATTGATGAATCCTACAAAGTAGCCATGGAATTTGTAGCAAGAATGATGAAGACAATCCACAGAGCTATGCAAGTCCTTGAGATCATTCATAACCTAGCGGTGACTGTGGATGCCTTCACTCATACTAGAGATATTGTCATCCCTGTATTACAAATGGTAAGAAGGACATCAAGACAGGTTTTAGCACAAGAGAAGATAATTGGTGGAGGAACCCATAATCTTCTACAATGGTCAACTTTGCTCCAAATGAAGGAAGTTCTACTTGAGGACATCAATAGTAGATGCAGCCGAGTAGAGGATACTATCCATCCTATTCAGGATAAGGTGTTTGATGTATTATGTACAATCCTTGATAGAAGGATAGAGATCGAAACAGATGTGGATGTCCAAGAATTGGAAGACAGGATCAAGGTTATTTTTTGCAAAGAGGAGAACATGATCATAGAAAAGCAACGAGATCAAATGTATGCTACTATGTTCCTGATTGAGAAAACAAAAGAACTAGAGCATGGATGGGAGATGACCCTTCTCATAGCTTTTGATCAAGTCCTTCACTTGGAAGAGTGGATGAAGAACCTGCATGAGATTCCCATTGCAGAGATTGAAGGGATTACGTCCAGATTCATTGAATATGCTAGAAAAGAACATAGAAAAGGGAACAAAATTCTAGATGAAAAGTTGTTATGAAATGATGTCGCAATTCAATTCCTATTGGGCTATGTTTCCTCGTTATTTGTGCCAATTTCTATTGGCTATGAAATGATAGTACTTATCTAAATAGGGTCATTTTTGTAACAAACCCTAATTAGGGTTTAGGTGTCAAAATCTCAGCCTTTGATCTTCTTTAGATCAAGGTCGTTCATTGTATTTGAGAGTGCTATATAAGCCCTCACTCAATTCATTTTAAAGAGTTAGAGAAAAGAGAGAAGAAGAATAAGATTGTTAGCAGTAGAGATAAAAGTAGTGAAGAGAGAAAGTTGAACAATTGTTGTTATATTTTGCTATGAGATCAATGAAATATTGAAGTTATGGTGTTTTATTGCAATCTTTGGCTTTTTACATGGTTGTTTATCTTCTTGAATCACTCTTAGTGGAGATAGTACTCAGATTTTAGAGTTAGATTGAGTCACAAATGTTGTGTTTGATCTTTTGGTAAAACTCATAGTCCAAACCACTAGCCCCTTACTGATTGTAAGCATGCCTTGTGTGGTCAACTGGAGATATTGAAATAGTTTAAGAGTTCAATCATTATTTGGGATATTGGTATGTATCTTATTGATAGTATCCATTTCTATTAATGATTCGAAAATCATTGAAATCCCTTAGAAGATAGCACCGATTCCAGTAGAGTTGTTGTTCTTTGGCAATACTGAGATTGGTAGAGTTTCACCAAGATCACTCTCCATTTAGTCATTCTTAGGCCTAGTTTAATATAGCCCTCTTGAATCCCCTATCTTTTGCCTTTTTTTTGAAACATTAGTTAATATTAGGAAAATCCAGTTTCCTCATTGAAAAGTAATTGCAAGAACAAGCTTTCTTAGAAAGTACGTAAGGCCCCTTGATGAAACAGCACACACAACGACCACTGGTGCTTATCCTCAAGTAGAGAACCTACATATCAGAACCTTGGAGCTGCTCCGATTGATCCTTCTGCGAAATCTTCAGCACTCGGGGAAGCTTTATTCAAGAGAGGATAAGGTACCTTTAGGTATTTTATTCTGTGTTTGGTCATGTACAAAAGACACATCAACAAGTGCCTTGTTGACCATCCTCCTCAGTCTCCTATTCGTCGTCGGACACCACTTCAATGTAGTGGATCTTTCCCTTGCCTAAGCATCAGTGCCTTGGTTTCCACGGCTCCCTGCAGGTAAAACAGAGTTTCTTCCTCCTAAGTTCCTGCCTTGTGGCCTCATCCAATAATGGCTTCTTCAAATGGGGTTTGTTGTCTTTTTCCTTTGGGGCGAGGAGTGGTTTGTCATACGAGTAACTCTTGGTGGAAGAAGATGAGGTGGCCATGTCATGAGCCTTCTTAATCGCTTCAATGAGCGTGTTGGGGTTGAAACCCTTGAACCACATGAGACATGAAAAATGTTGTGAATCCGACTTCCCTCGAGAAGTTCCAACTCGTAGGCAACTTCACCCACCCTTCGAACCACTTTGTAAGGTCCATAGAAGCGTGGCTTCAACTTCTCGGCACCACTTCTTTTTAGGGAAGATTGTTTGTACGGTTGCAGCCAGAGGTAGACCAAATCTCCTACCTCAAAACTCCGCTCTACCCTATGTCGATCGGCATACATCTTTTGTTGATTCTGAGCCCTCTCTAGATTGTCCTTGAGAGACCTCAGGATATCCAAGCTCTCCTGTAGCCAGTCTTTGGCCCTTGGTGCACGACTATCACCTAATGCCAAATCTACAAATGACGAAGGCTCATAACCATAGAGTGCCTTGAATGGAGGCATACCTATTGAAGATACCACTATAATGTACCCAACCCTTCAGAGGTTCCATCAGCCCATCCATGAACAACACAACTAGTCTCCTTTCCAAGATGTCTGTCACCAGCACTGACAGTCTCTGAAACTCTATAATGTAACTGTCCACTTATCCAAACTGCTTCAGTTGAGCCAATTCCTTGAAGTTGAGCTCTGGATCTTTTCCATCAAAGCGATCTATAAGTCTCTCCGTGAAATCGACATATGAAGTTACTTGATCGTGACCGAGAGTGACCATACCGTGATGCCACCATTCGTGAGCGATTCCTTCCAGGTGAAGCGCTGCAAACTTGATCGCCTCATCCTCAGGCATTGGGTTGAGCTGGAAGTAGGTATCTGCTTTCTGTACCCATGCTCGCACAGACGTTGATCCGATCCCATCAAAGGATGATAAGTGTATCTTGCCAATTTTCCGTTTGATATCATCATTGTAGTAGCCACGACTCCTGCCATCCGAATATTTCATCCGTAGGTCTACGTAATCCTTGAAGGATATATCCCCCTCAAGATCCGCATCTCTCCAATCTTGTCTCAACTGCCTCTGCATCTCCTAAAAAGTGGGCTCTCGTTCCCTACGAGGGGCTTCTGTTCTTTGGGGAAATGTCGGCATCAATGGTCGAGAATATGAGCGTTGTGTGTTAGACCTTCCCGTGACGGAATTATCGCCATGTCCATTGTGTTCCCCATTTGTTCTACCATCTGCCAATTTTTGCAATGTCTCTTCCACGAGTTTTTGTCGTTGTTCCCCTTTGACCATAGCTTCATTGAGCTCAGCTTGACTTCTGGCTAGCTCCCTCAACAATGTCGTGATTTTAGCATCGGGATCCCCCATTCTATCCATAGAACAGTATCTCCTTCTGGTGTATACTTTGAGCTCGCTTTGCATCCACTACCCGACAGGCTGGTAGAATTACAGGCCCTAATACCACTGTAATGTACCCAACCGCACGGTACCCAAATTTCACCTTCGGCAGGTTTTCACTCTCGGCAAGATTACACTCTCGGCATACTGGACTACACTCTCGGTGTACTATACCTTCGGCGGGTTTCACTCTCGGCGGAACTACACCTTCGGCAGGTTTTCACTGTCGGCAGGATTGCACTCTCAGCATACTGGATTACACTCTCAATGTACTTTATTACACTCTCGGCATACTACACCTTTGGCGAGTTTCACTCTCAATGGAACTACACCTTCGACAGGTTTTCACTGTTGGCAGGATTACACTCTCAGCATACTGGATTACACTCTCGGTGTACTACACCTTCGACAGGTTTCACTCTCGGCGTACTACACCTTCGGTGGGTCTCACTCTCGGCAGATCTACACCTTTGGCAGGATAAGTATTTCTTGATCCTTGTGTAATTTGCCAACCATCGAAAGTTACTACTCAAATTATGCAACAAAGTTACACGCGATATACTCTTCGGATATATATATATTTATATTAGTTTAGTGCACAGAAAAACTCTGAGGACATATATTTCATCTAGAACTCGATTACAAATGTATCTTCAAATGAAGGCATTACAGATTTGAACCACTAGCAGAATAGGGTGAGGAGGTACTCCCACTAAAACTGCAAATACAGAATAGGGAGGATCTTGCACCTCCGAAACTGCAATAGAACGGAACTACAGCTGGAATTCGCAAACACAAAGAAAACATCAAATTCACCATGCCTACAACAATGCCAAACTCGGCCTTATAAATGGGCGCCGGGAAGTTTCTCGAAGGGTTACAAACGGGCCGACACCAAAAAGTTTATAACTAATTAATAAAAAGGGCCCGAAAGATATTATTAAGTACGGGGCCGTACAATAAATTATTTAAATTGACTATTTAATTATATCGGGGACATTACATTTTTCCTCAACCAAAAGGACTTAAATGACAGGCCACAAAAGTGGGTTGCATGCTCCAAATTTATGATTTTGATATAGAATATGAAAAAAGAAAAAATAATGTGGTAGTCGATGCTTTAAAGTTTATCTAATAAATGTTATTTATGTTCTATGTCTATGATAACCGTTGATTGGAAAATGTTGATAATAGCAATGTATGCAAAAAATGACTTCACTAATGATATCCTTGAAATTAAAATACAAAATGACAGGTATAAGGTGGTGGATGATCTCATCCTCTACGAGGATAAGATCTATTTAGTCCCAGTTAAATAAACAAAAGCAAAGCGTTGAGGGTTATCCATGATACACCCTTACTTGTCACACCCAGGATATTTCAAGACTTATTAGCGAGTTAGGGATAGGCTCTTTTGGAGAGGACTCAAGGGAGAAGTCCTCCAATGCATCAAAGAATGCATTACTTGTCAATAGAATAGAGCAAAACATGTTTTTCTAGCAAGTCTATTGGCAGTTTGACAATTGCACATAAACAACACTCTTATGAAGAGATTCAAGTTTGAGCAATGTGATTGAACAAATCCACAAATATTGCAAACTGGAATAAATTTTGACCTTTATTATTGGCTGGAATGAAAGTGTTTTAAATAGCTCTTGTGAAAACAAAAAACTCTTGCAAATGAAGCAAGTTGACCTCTGATAGTCTTCACAACTGCTGCCGCCAGCATACAGACAGGACAGTTAATCAAAGAGGTGCAATTGGTGGCAGATGTGGCAGCCAGGTATCTTTTTGAAATCTTAAATCTTTTTCTTGATGAACCAATGTCTTCCTTATTTCCACGTTCACTCCAAAAACAGGGGTGAGTCCTTTATTCTCAAGTCCACTCTAAACAATAGCAATTCCCTTTTACACACAATTGTTTGGTAGTTTGACAATTGAACATAAACAACAATCTTCTAAATAAATCCGGTTTGAGTAATGTAGTTGAACAAATCAACAAGTATTGCTAACTATATATATCAGTATTGGCATATTGTCAATCAATTGTCAAAAACAAAAAAAATTGCCAGTACATCTCAGGGACTTAAAAGTACAGCGTGCTAGGAACAATGCCTAAAACTAAAAAATAAAGCATTTAAAACTAAAACTAACAGCACAAAATACATAACAAGAGGGTAATAAGCCATAGAAAAGTCAATATATACAAATTCATATAAAAATAATGCCCCTTGATAAAAAGAACCAGCAATTGAGCTAAGAGAAAAGGGCCAATGAAGACCCCATAAGAAAGAAACAAATTATATTAACATCCAACAAAGACCAAAGTAGAGATTTGCATGATAAAGGTCATGTTCTGCAACAAGCCCACCACCGCTCCAAGTTCTTATATATTTATCTAGTCCCAAATTAAATGGTGGAATTGGATTAGTACCACCCAATAAACTAAGCATTTGCAATTAAAGGTGTAACAAAAGAATCGCAAGTGAGTGTGACTTTAAAGTTTTCCATTATCTTGTCCTTATTCCCTCTAGTCTGGCAATAACAAAATCATCAATTTGTATGCAACTGATTTGAACTCAAAATTTCTGTTGATTGTGCTATCCGGTTTCCATCAGGGTAACTATGAATACTGCTTCTACATGAAAATTACAAATAATTCATTATTTTTTGTTGTGCCAGTATACACCAATTTCAAAGCAATTGAAAATAAACCTGATTCCCGTCCTTTCCAACATTTTTTAAAAAATCAAATCAACGCAATCAGAGATATCCTTATTGCCAACTGGAACACCAAGCAAATTCTTATTTGATCGTGAACTTGACAAAAAATAATTAAGGCTTAAATGTATCATGCTTATATTTGATATCCTAAAAGATTTCACAATAACCTTGAAGAGCATTAATTTTAAAGAATATATTAGCAAACTTATTCAGTGCATATGCTGGATCATCACATTGAACATCAAGAACTTAAGGAAAACTTAAATGAGGATGAATTCTTATATACATATATATGATGTTTTCTTTTACAATACTTGTAGGCACCAACCTACTAGAGGCACCAACCCTTAAACTGATTTGTGAGCACCAACCCACTAGAAGCACCAACTCCCACTCGAATGTAGGCACCAACCTACAAGATATGAATCACCAACTTCACCCAAAATGAGGCACCAACCTCTATACAAACTTTTGTTTATGAATGACTCCTCTAATCTGCTATATGACTGTCATAGGTTTGCTGTGTAAGTCTGATTATTATCTTTTCCCACATCACCCCATTGCAAACGGGGACCCCCTCTTTCTCGCTTTTTGTGTTGTGTTAGTTTAGAGTTTTGGCAGTCGGGTGGCAATTTTGAGCTTTCAAATGCTCGAGTCTCAAGTTTTTATATGATCATGCCTAAGTGCTATTAGGGTTTTTTAATTTTGAATAGGATCAAGTGCGTGTAAAATGTTAAAAGTCTAGGTGATCCTAATTGTGTCTAAGTCTGGATTTTGAGTGTAGTTGAGTTTAAATGAATATAAGTCGGTGATATTTCATGCCTAAGCATCAAGAGGTCCTTTAGGGGTTATTTTCTTGCTCCTAGGAGGTGATTCAAGTCAAAATTGTACTTTATCCCGATGAAATCCCTGTTTTCTCGCACAAATTCCAACTCCAAATCCATGATAAGATTGATTGATCCGAACAATTATGTAAGTCCTCAAGTCAAAATAGCATATCACATCAAGCCATTGAGTTACCCACATGTCAAGAACTGACCGTAGAAACCTTGGAATCATCTTAGTTGATCAGATATTTAGCATCTGAGGTGATTTTGTTCAAGAGAGGGTAAAATACTTTGGTATTTTATTCTGTGTTCATATGTGCGTAAAACACACATCAACACAACCACGTAGGAATAGCTCACAAACCAGCTTAGAGAATGCAACAATCACCCTTCAACACTCCTTCAGCAATGGCAAGCAAACAAGAAAGTTTAGCAGTGGAGCCAAGAAGTTTTCCTTTTCATTCACAAATGCACAAATGAGACATGTTTTACCTTTTTGGCTTTTTTAGTGGTCTATTTTAGGGTTGGAGGGTCGAGTTGACCAAAATAGGCAATAAAATAACTTTTAAAAAAATTTAAAAAACGTGTTTAATCACCAAAATTCGGCCCAGGTTCTACCGCTGAATTTGAAATCCGCTGGAAATTCCCCAAAATTCGCCCCGGGTCCTTCTCGGCAAACCCACAGGGCAAATTCGGGACCCTGGACGAATTTGGAGTGAATTTATTACAGACCAAAAGTCCGACAAAACCAAACCAGGACCCTGCGATTTTCTAGAAGAATCTGGCAACTTAGGTTGTATTCTTTCAAAACATACCCACCTTTATCGGTTATGACATTTCAACCTTAATTTCATAAACAACTTGTTCCTTAAATCGTATCTTTTGGAAACATATTAAGAATGCGTCTTAATTATCACAACCTTTCATATATTAACAAGTCCTACCATTTTAATTCTTATGAATTGTATCTCTTCACTTATTAAACAATCTTTTTTAGAAGTCGTTCTTTTACTTGATCACAGTCTTTAACAAATCATTATTATTTATTTTAATTGTTGGACAATTCTTCTTGATAGGAATCATATCCAATATACACCTGAGCCATAAGACTTACTTGTTTTGTGTATTGATCAACTCTTAAGAATTTGAGCACACGTTAATTTGCAAGAGCCACAGCAACCAAATCACTGTCTTCTGTGTATATCTTTGGATCACTGCTGAAAGCTTCCATCACAAATAATGACTCACTAATCTGAAGTGGCTTGATTTGACTTCATTACTTTTATCAGTAAACATAAACTTGTTACAGCAAAAACAAATCGAGATACTTATTATGGGTGTATCGTCTTCTTCCATCTTACTGCTTTATCCACAATGCGAATCATCTTTTCATGGTTACTTTATCACGGCACAAATTTGTAGTCACGGCTTACTTTTGGATCATTTTAATATCTCTGTTTAGACTTACTCTGAAGTTCATCAAAATGCACTGTCAAATGTGGCCAGAGTGTGAAGACTATCTCCATAAATTCAGTAATGGATGACACAAAATTATTTCTCCATTAGAAAAATTATAGACCAATGACATTAATCTTAATAATCAATGGTTGGACTCTTTTTTATATGCCTTTGACATCAGTGCATTGTTTCTATATCCTTGAAATCGATAACAAAATTCACACAAACCTATTAGAATTTGTCCACAGTCTTCCCAAAAGGAGAAACCATGGGTCAATTTATGATAGGTGCAGACAAAACATATACATGTAATGTCTTAAAAAGCAAAGCCCTTCAGATGCAAAAGAAAGGCCAAATACAATATTAAAAATATATATTTAATAACTGAAAAAAGAAAAAACTTACACTCTCTCTAATTTCCCTCTATTGATGAAGAAACCGCTGTGCTTTGTCTTTGACTTTTCTACTGAAAAATATTCATCCTAAAAGAAAAAGAAATAGTTAAAATCTTTGATCTTACAGACAGATAGATCCTTATAAGGCAGAATTTAGAAACTGCCACATACGCAGTAACACTGGAATCATGAACTCTTAAATATATTACTAAAACATACCAGTTCCTCATCATCTATGAAAGAGTCCTCTGTGTCATACTGGTCATCATCTGGTACATCATCAAGCTTTTCTTCATGACTGCTTGAATCCCCCTGCAAAACTAACACCAAAATCAACTCACCGGTTTCTTTAAGAACTTTAGCAGAAAAAACCAACCAAATTCCACAAAGATCTTTGATTTGCAAGTGCCTAGCATTTACAAATATTTGCACTTAAAACTGTTCCCCACACAATTAGGCAGAGAGTAATCACTTTTTCATATAAATGCATCCATAAAAGTGGAGGATTCAAATATATCACCCTGTATAAATGTTCAATCCTCTCAATAACAGCACTAAAACGGTTACCAGGCGGAGGAAGGTCACTCTTCTGTAATTTTGAATCCCCAATGCAATCCTGCAGCATTCCAACTGATCTTAGTTAAATACACATTTTCTTCTTAAACTGAATTTAGCACACTGTATATTATACAAAGCTAATATATGAATTTCTATATGAAATAAAAGCAGCAAATTTTATTACTGCTTGTCATTTTATAACATCTTTCTGAAAGAGCAAATGGAAGGGAGTGAAATAAATAATGATATTATGTCCATGAATGACCAAATTACATCTATGAGACTCAAAGCACAAGTTAGAATAGCAAATCAGGATTTCCAAAAGACTTCAACAAACAAAATAGACCTGAAGCTAAACCTAGATCTAGATCTAAGAAGCAAAAGAATCTTGTTTCAAAAGGGTAATCCAATCAGATAAACCTTGAGTAATTCAGTAGATACAGAGCCATGTATTACAAAACAATCATGAGGCCCATGGTAAAAGGAATCCCCAGTAGAACCAATAGGACAGAAAAAATGAAGAAAGTGCACTAGTTTGTATTGAATTCAGGAGCTAGAAAAGTACCAGCAATCTGATTGATCAGAACAAAAGTGCCAATACAGATACTAATGATATCCATCTGAGAATGAACTGGCCAAAAAGAGTTTTGATGAGCAACCTTGACATGAAGCAAGGTCATCCTAATATGATCGCATGTGTCCAAGATACACATTCAGTCTTTCTAGTGATATGTTCTTCAAAAATTTCAAAAAATGGCATCCAAATGTAAAAAGAGCACATTTGAATAGGGAGCTACACAAAAAAAATATGCAAAATTGACAAATATCCATCATAAATGCACTTTTGATCAGAAAAGTAGAAAATTGTAGGTTCATCAATCTTGCGATAAGCATGCATATTTGGTCTATAAAGTACAAAAAAATTAACATTTTTCTAAAGGTAAAAAAAAATTGAAACTCCTCCCTCGAACACAAACTTTTGATGTATGGGGCCATTTTGATTAAAATTGCAAAAGTATCATCATATCAGCAAATGTACAATTTTCAACAGGGGAAAATACTAATGACAGAGGAGACTCTCCATTGTTACAAAGAAGACAGGTAAAACCCGGAATCATTCCACAAAACACTTGCTTGCTCAGATAACCAGGAAGAAGTTTTCCCTTTCTATTGGAGGGTTTTTCAAAAAGAGTTTTGTCAAAGGTTTGTGTTAAGGTTGCCATCATCGCACAACATTTCAAAGCAGAGTATTCCCTAGTTGGCAAAAGAAGCCTTTTCTTGCATAAGAGGGACGTCTAGAGTAGAGAGAGTTGTTTCAGCATCATTACAAGACACATATAGGATTTAACAATAAAAGAACAACCTCAAAATCAGGGACCATTAAGTTTGAAAGAAAAACTAAGTCATCTCCAAATTTGGGTGCTAGCAATGACAGGTGTTTTTATCAATTGTTGAAATGTAAAAAATGATTTTAATTTTCCCAAGCTGGGGTTTGAAATGAAAACTTCTGGCATCACATGCCTATGGTTTTGAAACAATATAAGGACCTCCAAAGAAGGATGCATGGAATCCCAAGGGAATAATAACTACTTTAAAGGACTTCTAGGGCACAAAAACTAGATTTTTTACTTTGCAAAGGGACATTTGGGGTTTTTGTCATGTTTCTCAAATCATTATTTTTCCAACATATTCGTTTTATCACAACTTTTGCATCCAAGCTTCATTTTTGTCTCATTTGTGGTGATGGAAAGATCTCTTCACATGCTACAGGATGGAATGATATGAATTTTGGTTCCAAAATACAGGGAAGGAATTTATTACAAATAATATGTATGCTGATTTAGCATTTAGAATACCCGTGTTAATTGGTATAGAAAAAAAAACCTTGCAAAGAACTTGGCTGTTTGGTTTAGGCTCCCGAAGGTCTACTTACAGGTAAATTTTGATGGTGCTTCTACGATCAACTCATTGTGATGGATGATGAGTTCACCATTTGGGGTGAAAAGTTTACTTTGTTCGTGGCACCTTGCTCTTCTTGGGCAACTGCATGACCAATGAGGCTGAATGGGAAGCAATAACTACTAGTTTATCACAAGCTAACTCATTTAGTTTGAAGAAACCTATGGTTGAAGGGGAGTCACTTCAAGTTAATAACGGCCTACACAAAGCTTTTTGCAACTAGAAGCTTTGTAGTCTCTTAAAGGAAGAGATCAATATCAAGAAGTCACTTGATGAAAGTGTATAATCAAACTATTATAGAGAAGTAAATATTGCAGCTGACCTGGCCAACAGACATGTTGGACAGGTTTTACTGCACTGTATAGTACACTCCAAAATTTTAGTTGGGCTTGGAGGAAATGGTGGTTATAAAGCCACCATGGCTCCATTTAAAAATAAAAAATATTGCCTATGCCACAACATGTGAATACTAACATGCCACATCCGTGTTGCATTTGAGCCATGTTTGAGATTTTAATACACTCAACGTTCATTTCCAAAGCTTCTATAATTTGGAATTGGGATGAACGTCCCATTATTTTCATGGTTCATTCCATCATTCCCAAAACATTGGTATTAATGGTCAATGCATGAGAAAGGGATTAAGGTTGGTGCCAAACGATTCTCCTAGGTATTTTCTTTTGGTTTGTTGGTTGTAGGCTTTGGCAGAAGAATTGATTCAATGCATATCTGGTTTCTCCTCTCTTGCAAGCTATCAGTTATTGTGTTATTATCACTCATCCACAACTCAAAGCCTCTCCTCAAGGCCCTTTGTGTAATGGTAGGGTTTTCAACCAAATGTTGGCTCTAATCTTCCACCACAAAGACATGTTAGCATCTAGTTTCATCAAAACCATCATGGGTGGCTCGGGTTTGGGAGATTTTGGGTTTCTTAGGTCCAAAAATATTCGATTCATGAGGACTTTATCCAACAATTAGTTGTGGTGTTTCTAAATGAAGCGTAGATGCTGGCTACTTCAGTAATATCTCATGGAAATCTTAGGTTGTAATACGATTCTGCCAAAAGTGAAGAATTGGTTGGAAGAAACTAAAGGTTTGTCAGCCACAATGTCCATGGCAGATGTTAGCCTTGCTCATTGGGAGACTATCAAATGTACAGAGAAGTGCAGGAGGTCAAAACTTACTACAATATTTAAGTAAAGTTGTGAAGAACTTGATGGTCACTCACAACCACAGTCACCTAGAACTTTCCAGTGCTTTCATGATGCCATCTTTCAGCTCAAGGAATGGGAACCTACAAAATAACGGCTTGAGGTCTTCCATGGTATCAAGTTCATAGTATTAAGAGTTGTCTATCTTGGTACAATGTCTAGTTGTGGTAGTCAAGGAATTGAAGAGGTAGTGGTCCAAAAAATACTAATCTGGGTTGTGGCAACAAGAAACGGGGTTTACAGACAGGATACATACAAGTAAATGTTTAAAAAAGGGTTTTTTTAGTTTTTTGTTGTCTTTTGGTGTTTTTTGATGATCTAGCCTACTACTATTAAAATTTTATCATTTGGCCAAGATTTTGTTTGATGCTTGCATGTTGAACCAATGCCACTAAAATAAGGTTTGTGTTTTTTTGACACTCATCATTGTATATGTAATTGATTATCATATATCCATAGAGAGGGCCCCAATAGAACCCTCGTTGCTTAAAAAAAAAAATCAGAATATTCAAGTTATCAATATTAGCTCGTTTATATTGCCAAAGAATCAAAATCCAGAAATATAATTCAAATTTCAGATATTTTCAGAAGAAGAAAACGAAGATCACATAGCTAGATTTTCCTAGGGAGCTAATCAATGGTTCAAAGTGGTTAGATATAGCTACGACTATGTTCAACTATCATTTGTTGTTAGAAAAGAAAAGTTATTTCTAGACATGCTCAATACCTCTTTCAAGAGGCCTCCTAGGTGGTATGCCACTAAGACCTTACTATATTTAGTCAACAATGCTTGCACCTCTGGATGATATTCTCTTTTCTCTTCTTGAGTAATGGTAGGCATGATGGCATTGGGCTGCCCATTCAACTTGCCCAAAGCAAAGCAAACTCTCCATCCTTTTGCATGTAATGGCACGATGACCTCAATTTGACATTTCTCTCAACACCACCTTCTTCCCATCAGCTAGGGATTCTTCTCAAAACTTGAAAGCTGGACAAGGGTGGCTTCATTCTCCTTTTCTTCTTCAGACTCTTTAGGTGCTTCTTCCTCCTCGTTCTCCTCCAAATCAGCTTTTTGTTCTGAATTTTCTGATTCAGATTCATCAGCTGAATACGCTTCTAAATGACGAACTTGACTTTTCTCAAAGCACTTATGGCTTGGGGTCCATGGCTCCTTACATGTGATGCACAATTTCTTCCTAAGCTCATTTCAGAGGTCAAAATTTATTGTTGGTGGGAAACTCTTGGACCAATTTCATATTCCTCCAAAAATGAGCTGAGTCTCCAATTTCCTTTTCCTTACAAAATTTGTGCATTGTACCACAAAGTCCTAAATATATGTGGAAAAAAACTAACTTTGAAATTAGTTAGGGCTTTCTTTAAAATACTTTTGACATAAATAAAGTGACTTTATATTTATAACTCATTCGACTTTATAACATATTAAAGTATTTTAAAAATACTTTATCAAACTTGAGTCTTTTTATTTATATCCTTTACTACACGCTATCTTCTTCATCATGATCACTTCCTCTCTTATCATCTAAACATTCATCTAAATAACAGTTGGATTTGCTTTAGTACTATATGCCTCAAAATTGTGTATGTCATTGCAATCATGTAAATTTTTGTATTCCTATAATTATTTCCCTATACCATTTTGCCTTTTGCAAAGATCATATATGTAAAGTTAGACATCTATTTACATCAAACTTCATAGGAATATCATCAGTTGCAGCAGCCAACTTAGCAATCAGCATATCACTCTTATTCTAAAGAGTAATTTGCAAAACTAACCAAAGTAGGAGACACGTTACCAAACAATAGAGCTCCATAAATATTCTTTTCCAGAATTCATGACCACTTCAGCTCTTCAGCTTGAGTTACCCCTACAATAAGCCCATTTCTGGACTAATGTGGATCATTCTTCTTCTTGTACTATGATATGTCTAAACATTCATAAGCAACTCCAAAGACCAGCAAGTTTTCTACCATTAATATTATGTCATGGTGTCATTATACTAGCATTCGTTAACTTCACCCTCAAATCAACATATCTTGTTCATACTCTCGCTTTCATTATCCTGGACACCTGCTGACAGTTTTAGCCTCATGGTTTGTATGAAGGTTACAAGTAACATATTTCTTTATATGCGGCAAGCTTACATCACCTATGGTGTTTTGCTCTTGCTAGGCTGGCATAAATAAGCTTTTCATGGATGACAGCATTACTTGTCCACCATTTGATAGCTCTCTCATTTGGTGTGTTGATGACAAATTTATTTATATCAGGATTAAATGTTGCGATTGTCTAGATGTCATGAACGTTCAAACCATAATCCAATTCTATCATTGGAAAGCAACCTTGTGTCTACAATGAAGGTGGGCTTTTGAGGTGCGTATACATGTGAAAAGTCCACTTTATAGACTTTATTGGGGATTTGGGCTTTCTGAGTACCTTTGTGCGAACAACACATGTGGAAACCATAATTTACCAACAAATTGGTGCAAATGGATCCTAATTGTGCAAATGTAATTTGAAATTCCAATACCTTTTTCAAATCTGCTGAGCTGCTTAAAGAAAGAACAATTGCAAATCCCACGAGTTCAAACCCATTTGAAATTGCCCAACTTCAATTCATAAAGCCATCAAGCTTTCAAGACAAAACTAAAGAATGAAAACCCACAAGCAACCAAGATTTCTTGCGCAAATCCAAGCTGCAAGTATAGGTTTATCAATGAGCTTGAACATTGGCAAAAAATTGTTGAATCTTGAACAAGATTTGTGATACAAACAAAAGTGAAATACCCCGTAGCAAAACTCTTGGATGGCAATTGTCATTAAACTCTCCACTTAGACATTGATAAATTTTCCAGATCGGCAAGCACAAACCTTTCAAAAATACTTGTCAAGATTCAAAACTTAGAAAGCACCATGAAATCGAATATGGTGACAAAACCAGCAAAAACTAAATTCAAACAAGCATCCATGAAGCAAACACTATTACTCTCTGCAATTTCTTCCTTAAATGATTTACTTTTATCATACACAAAGTCCACTGAAAGTATGGCAAACCATCTTCACCCTTTGACTACTCAGATGTCTACAAAATAGTGGCTAGGGCACAGGAGAGAAATGCAAATGGGTCACAAAGGTATCCACAATGTTTGGGAAATGAAAGGAAGTCAAGTGGCTTGATATGAAATCAAAGTGAGGGCCAAAACTTATGCTGAGTTCAGTATTTCTACAAGATTTTGAAGTTTGGAAGATCACTCAGAACATAAGGAAAATGTTCATTTATTAATAGCAAGGTGAGTAAGCTTGGTCTCAAGGAACATTTTGACGAAACACAAATGAAGCTCAAATCAAGTGCAACCCCATTTGGCACACTAGCTGGTCTAGAAAGTACTTTAAGACAAAAGAGAAAAAGTGCTTAAATGGAGTGAAATCCCATCAATAGGAAAGTGGGCTTAGCAAGAACACTAGCACCAATTGAAATAGTGCTACATTAAACAAGACTCTGCTTACCGTGGGCATGGTGGACTTTTGGTAAAGACATTGACATTTGCACAAAAAGGAAAAGGTGCTTAAGTTAAACAAAAGCCCATTTGATTTAGGCATTTGCAAGGAAACAAGGATAGCATGGACAATGGTAGAAATGGAAACCGTCCTTATGCGATAGGAAACCCCAATTTGCATACTAAAGAAGGGTTTTTAGGATTTAGAAGGACTTTAGCAATGAGTGGAAAAGTGCAACGGGAGTAAAATTCCCAATATGACTTGAACAATCACGGTTATGGGAATCGAGTGCACATTCGCAAATATTGCAAACCGAGATATAAACTCAAATCCCATGAACAGACTCCAAAGACACATGAAGAGACTCCTTGCTCCCCTCTCAGCCTTACCCCAACTGACTTCCTTTAAACGACTGATTGGCTGTGTGTTTGGCTGGGCATGTTCTGTCATGAAGTGTAACTGCCGATTACAGTATGTTTTTCTTTTTGTAGGCTTTACTTTTATCATTTTCTTATAGGTAAAATTATGTCATATCATTAAGGACCATGACTTGCATAATATCAGATTTTTAGAGTATCATTTAGGCAAATCTCCATATCAGTGGTTAAGCATAAATTCTCTATAAACTTTTGTTAACTACACCTAAATTCAATTCAGATGGCACTCGTAATCATTGGTTATTTCCTTGGTTGAACAGTCAATTATGATGTAGGAAATCAATTAAGTTCCGGTCATGTTGTTTTTATAACAGTATTTGTTGTTTCTAAATTCGCTCTGCAAGGCCCAGTACAACCCTCATTTAACTATAAAAAAAAATGTTAAACAATTTTGCTTGTTCTCGTTACAGGCGTCCAAATTTGCCACCCCAATGCTTTAGCATGCTTCTCAATCTTGTTATTACATGATCATACTTACTTTTTTCTCGGAAATATAAATACTTAATCTAGCAGGATGCCTAAAGGAATAATACTTTGTATATTTGCTAATTTCAACCTGAAATCTACCGGGATTAGTACCAGAACCAGTCTCTCCAACTTCTATACTTTCAAAACTACACTTACCTTTTCCTTCCCACTACTATTTCTTGATCTAGTAAGATATCTAGAGTAGAAATCCAAAGTCAAACTGAAATCTACGTGGATTGATTCCGGTCTTCCAATTTCTTACTTTTTTTCCAATAGAATATTCACTAGAAATCCAACATACTTAAGTTTTAGGTGGAATCATGGCTTCAATATCACACGTTCCCTTTCTTATGTTGGATATTTGTATATCGTATGATGGTTTTGTCGTTTAGACTCGCGTTGAGTGTGGTGAATTTTACATTAATAATTTCACCGGAACAAATAACCGCAGTTCCATTATTTTGAAGTAGCAATTATCAAATCCTAGCACAAAAACTGAAAGATACAAAAATCGTTTGGCTTTGCTTGTTGATTAAAATTAGTATTGCCTAAAGCTGCGCAAATTTCCCTGTCAGAAATATTGTACGTTGAGCTGGATATGCACTCCAAGCTCTCTGGATTGAATCTGCACCTTTCAAGTTTGGAAATTTGCGCAACTTTAGTAACAATGTGTTAAGCAGAAGACGGCAACATAGAGTTTGTATAAAATGGAGAGAGAAAAGTGGAACATGCAGAGAGCTTGGATATTGATTAATAGGAGAAAGGCCAAGCAAAGGCGGTAACATGGATGTGCCTGTGCCTGAGCCTGAGCCTGAGCCTGAGGTTCCTCAACGGTAGAAGTGACGACCCTCTTGTTCAGCAACTTCTTCCAGGAAATAACATTCGTTTCACCTGCCCTCAAATCGATGAAAAACCGCTGCCGAAAAGTTCCTCTCCTTTCTTTCTCCATTTTTAAAGCCCGAAATCCTCTGCCCTCCACCCTCGCCCCTCGCTGCGGTAACAATTTTTCATTCGCTCTGCAGCGCGCGCCCAAACTTCTTTCCTTTTTGTCCCTTCCCCTCGACTAACTAAGCTCACTCGGCTCCTGGATGACATATAAGAGTGGCTTAATTTTTTAAGGTACGAAAAAATTGCGTGCCTCGAAACTTTTTACCTTCGCAATGAACTCATTTTGATCAACAGGTGTCCTTAATGCAATGATCGATGACTATCATACAAGTGAAGTGGTTATGTGTAAAAAATGGTAATTAACTACCACCTGCACCAAAGGGGGGTGTAAGGTTTACGTGGATAGAGAAATGCATTTGAAGTTAATATGTTTAAAAAATATATTATTTGTTGTTTATATATTTTAGTATAAATACAATATTTTTCAAACATTTGAAAATTATTAGTTTTTCTCATGGCAGGAATATTTATGCATCCACCATATTCTTAAATAGCTATTAATCATTGTAACGATAAGCAATTATTATTTTTCTAAGTATATTGTGCAAACACTGTAATTAATTGACGTACCCGTAAGCCTCCAAAATTTGACACAAAAGATTAAAAACTGTTAAAAAATTCGAGGAACTATTTTAAATATACCACGGTTCAGGAAAAAGTACAACATTAAATTCCATGTGTCTTACACGGCATTAAGAACTTGCCATATGACTCAATAAAATGTAAGTTTACTTAGGTATTTAAATTATGCCATCGATGGGCTAGGTAAAATAAATTTAGGTATTTAAATTATGCAATCGATGGGCTAGGTGAAATAAATGAATAAGTACAATAGATTGTTGAGAAAAACAAGAATCTTATTTTATTGATTCTTTTTATTATTTGTTTAAGAGAAATTAATAAATTTCAGATCAAAACTTAAAATAACATATGTATTTAGAGTTAGAATTTTAAGAGTCAATACAAATTATTATATAAATATAATTTATTTTTAAACATTAATTCAAAAATTTACAATGATAATTATATGTATTAAAAATTAGAATATAAAATTATTATTTTTAAACATTAATATAAAAGTTTATAATTATATAGAAAAGAATATTAATTATTTAAAAAATATTTTAAATTAAGATTTATATTTATAACATTATAATTTTAAATAATTTATTATATATCGAATTTTAATGTATTATTTTTTCTTTGAAGATTTAAGTAATTAGTAATATGTGATTTAGAATATATATCTTAATTTTTTATTTATTTATTTTTATTTTAATAGTCAATTGTATTAGATTGTATTGAAGATATATTATGATAGAATATAAAACGAATTAATAATAACACTTTCATTTAACTTCTTGTTGTATAAATATTTTACATAGTATATTGATTTCACCGTAAAAAATATATGCAAGTAATTTGTATTTTTTTTAATTAGAAACATGCATTTATATTAATAGTAATTGGTCATTGAGGTTTTGTTTTTAATGTAGTTAGATGCCACAATCTAAATCTTTAGAGACTCATTAAAGATTTGCACTTAAGTTTTACAACACAAAATATTTGAAAGTAATTTTTTAAAAAGCTAATTTAATTAATATAATAAAAATATATTTTAATGTATGAATTATTATATCTCTTAATAAACAAATCAATTTTTTAAAGGATATTTAATTAATATTGATTTTTATAACGATTTTTTTATTAAAATATTTTGAAGAAAAATTTTTAAAGATAATTATTTAAAAATGAATAATTACAAAGTAAGAATTTGTAATTTTAGATAAGATTTCAATTTTTTTAACTTAATTTCATTTTATAATTTTTTTTTAAGCAATTGAAAGATTAAATTTATAAATTAGTTTAATCTATATATCTTGATTACAATTGTTAGAGATTAGAAAGAGATTTTTTTTGTTATATGTATATTATATTTTTTTAATATGGTAATTAATAAAATTTTGTTAGTTATTAAAATTAGATTCTTTTAAAATGGTAAATATTTTTTAATTAATTTAATTTAAAATTATTATATTGTAGAATTTTATTATTGGGGATAATTTTGTTTCTAAAGTGATTGGTTCAAACACACGGACCTTAGGAAAAATTGTTACTAGCATGGTTTTAGGTTTTCCACCTAATTTTTTTATCCATTTACAAAGCTTCCAATGTATATAGTGACATGATAACTCAATCAACATATTATATAAATTTTCTAATAAATTTTTAATCTTAGTTGAATTATGGATAAAATTTTCAAACATTATTATTTATATTCTACTAACACTCATTTTCAATAATTAGAAATAAATATTTTCAACCATGAGAATATTTTAACTAAAATTTTGTAATATTCATTTTCAAATATTAAAAAGGAATTTAAATTCAATTTCACTACTTAAATTAAAATTTGATAACAATAACTTCACTCCTCCCCCCCCTCTCCTCTTTGTCTACCTATCTCTCTTTGGTTCTAGTTGAGTCCCTTTCTCTATTTTTTATACCCCTTTCTCTGTATCCTTCTATCATAGTGCCACATGTAGCTTTATTTCTCCATCTATATGTAGCTATCTCTTCCTCTTTATTTCTATCCATTACTCTCATTCTTCTAATGGTAGGAACTTGACGCTTTGCATCCTTGTTTGTATTATAGATTTGTTTATAGTTAATTGAAGGAAAGCATTGTAAACTTTTCAATTGCAAATATTTTGTACTTGATGATTTCTTTTGTCAGTATGGAATGAGCTTGTAAAGAGTTTTTTGCCTATTCATTTTTCCCTTCCTACACATTGAGACAAGAAGTTAGTGAAATAAAATTATAAGTGTATAGTTGGTGCTATGTTAAAATTACATTAGGTAGAAAAAGTGAAAGTCTGCGGTAAGAAAAGGAATTATACGTGAGAAAATGTATTCTTATAACATAGAAAAAATGTTATTATAGTTATTTTGGATTAGATTGTGTATGAAACTTTGATGCAAAAAAACATACACAGTCTAATCTAGAAATAACTACAATAACGATTATGGATTGTGGAAAACTAATTTCTTAATGGAAAAATTGGTTAATGTTGCAATGTATGAATGTCAAACCTACACTTGTAAACCATGAAGTTGTGACTAAGCTCATGGTTTTGCACAAATTGTGGTGTGCTTCAATGATGTCGATGGGAAAAAAGGAGAAAGTTTTGTAGAAACTTTTACCGAGTCCAACCACAATAGATTTAAACATAAAAAATGAGACGAAACCAATCTCCCTATAGTTGTTGTTTAAATCTATTCATTATAAATGAAAAGTGGGACTTAAAATAAAGGGGTTTTAGGGCTAGACAAGATTTTGTGCATGTGCCTAACATTCAATTTAATCTAGAGATTTTAATATTAAATGTGAGTCAAAAAAATTTATATGAAATCAAATATTTAAATAACTATCATATGAAACTGAAACTGTTTAAAAGAACATAAACATTATATTTCCATATTAACCTTAAAACTACCAATTGCACCTTGGTGTGCAATGGGTACGCCGAAGAAGTGTGGAAAGTCAGAAAGGAAAAATTTTGGTCTATTTATTGCATATATTTGTGGAGTACATGAGTTCAATCAATAGGCCATTTAGAAAGCGATGTTGTTTGTACAAAAAAAAGTGTAAATGGAGAGGTGATAGCTTGAAATCAATTATGCATTCACTTATATGGGTCTAAGAATGATTGAAGCACAACCTTTAAACTAGGAAGATAATAAGACTCCATTACCAATATGTACATGTTATGCTTGTAATAGAGAGAGGGGGGGATAGGGATAGAAAGAGGAAGAAATAAAAGGAGGAAGAGCAAGCGAGAGAGGGAGAGGGCCAAGAGATTGAGATAAGGGATAGAGATAGTGAAGAAGATGGAGATGGATAGGGATGTGAAGAGAAGTACAGATGGATGGATGGATGGATGGATGGATGGATGGATGGATGGATGGATGGATGGATGGAGATGGGGGGTAAGAGAGATGGAGAGATAACAAGATAAAGATACAGGGAGAGATGGAAGAAGAAATATGGAGAGAAAGAGATAGAGAGGAAATAGATAGATATAAAGTTATAGGAAGAGGAAGAGGGAGAGGGAGATGGATGGATAAAGAGAGGGAGACATATCTAGATATGGGGGGGAGAGAAGAAGATAGAGGTAGAGATGAAGATAGAGGGAGAAAGGAAAGAGAAGAGAAATAGATAAAGGTAGAGGGAGAGGGAGAGATAAAGATAGGTACAGATAGGGAGAGAAATAGAGGTAGAAAAATAGAGAGGGCAAGGAAACAGAGGAGGGGGTAGATAGAGTGAGAGAGAGGGGCAAAGATAGAGATATATGGGAAAAGAGGGAGAGAGATAAATATGTAGGGAGAGGAGGAGATAGAAGGAGAGAGAAAGAGGGCAAGGGAGAAATATAGATAAAAAGATTGAGACAATGAGAGAGGGTAGATAGAGTGATGGAGAGATACAAATATAGGAAGTGATATATATATATATATATATAGAGAGAGAGAGAGAGATGGGGCAATAGTTAGATACGTATATATAGAGAGGATATATTTTCCTATATACTCTCTATATCTCTTTGTCTCCCTCTTTATCTCTATATTTCTTATTGTCTCTTTTTATCTCTCTCCATATATATCCATTTCCCTCAAAACATTTCCAATATTTGTAACTATGTCTAGACTGTCATTCACAATTTTATTAATTAGTAAGCTAGAATTTGTAGAATATTTACTAAGTTACAACATGTTTTTTTGTCTTGTTTGTTTGTACTTATTTACTATTTTGATTATATGTCCTTGAATGTTGATACATTATGAGGTCAAGGCCTCCTAGACATATACAACCTTTATCCTTAGAATGACTTTTTTTGTGTGTTGATAATCACATACTACAACCATATTAACATTAGATTTATTTGTATATCCAACAACCATATTAAGTTCAATTTAATTTGATTTGTTCTATTGTATCTATACATTCTTTATTAAAAAAATTTAAAGATCTTTACGTAAAGAAATATTATTTCTATTATTATAAAATAAATAATTAAAACATAATATAAATAATTAAAAATTGGTTATGAACATAAATATTTAATATTATTAAATTTTATAAAATATATAGAAATATTGTATAAAAAGTTCAAAATATAATATTTTACAATAATTGAAATCTAATAGGACATAAATAATTATAAATTAAATAGCCACTAATAACTTTTATCTATAATTATTGTAAGTTTTATATAATAGAAATAAAAAATTAAAATAAATTTCAAAGCTAAATCTGAACTAAAAATTAAAATAAAGTAAACAAAATGCTAAGTCAAAATATATAAAATCTAATTGTTAATAAAAATAAATAAATAATAGTAACCTTGGTAAATAATAAATTTATTAACTTAATAAATTTTTAAATAATTAAATACTAATTTTTTACTTTATTAAATTTTTAATATTAATAAATTATGTATAAAAAATATAATTAATCAACAAAAATATAAAATATAATAAAAACTATAATTAATTAAGATAATATAATTATTAATAACAGTACAATTATTTAACAATGGTCCTTCCATTGTTCTTTTAATTGTACCCATGGGTCAGCCCCCTCATTTTTGGCTACTTTTATTATCAAAAACAGTATAATTATTAAAAATATAAATAATTCAAATTTAAATGTCAATAAAAAGAATAAGTAAAAGAAAATAATAATAAATTTAGTAAAAGATAAATTTATTAAGTTAATAAATAGTTAAATAAAAAATACTAATTTTGTACTTTATTAAAATTTAAATAATACTTTCCCACTGCCACCGGTCCCTTCTCCCATCAGGACATGGTCAAGGGTGAACCAATTAGGAAATTCTATCTATTAACCGCTTATGCTGCCAGTGAGATACTAAATACGTTTTGCAGAGCTAGACGGAAGAGGGTTTATAAAACGAGGAGAAACTTTAATTATTTACACATCAAATAGTCACACCATTAAAGTGAAAGGCATATCGAGCGCCAAGTGTGAGATGATTCAATAAATTAAGGGATTTGTACAATAAAAATGAAACAAAGAAGAGGAGCGAACTTGTGAATGCGTGCATTTTTCGTGTTGAGTGGGTAGGCAATGACGGGACAACGATGGGGAAACATCAATATGCACTGACGGAAAGTGAATCAATGATTAAAGATAGTGCAATCATCTTGCACTCTCTCTCAATCATCATGGACCATTGATGGATAAATTGATTTTGCCAATCTCATATGAGGTACTTCTTAGGCATAATTAAACTGTTATATATTTGCATTTAAGGTTTCAAAGATTTATGCAAATATGGATCCCTGCTTTTTGATTAATATTGATTTGTTTTATCTTCATAATATTCAATAATAATAAAAAAAAAATTAGAAACACTCGCCTATAAAAAAAATTTCAATCTAAATTAAACTTGTAAGATATGCATTTACCCTCACCTGCAATTATTCTCAAACAATTGCTAGAGGAAAGCGGTTATTTTTTTTAAAATCTAAACTAAACTTGTAAGAAAAGCCCACGAAGGATTCAAAGGGATTTGGGGGGAGCTTCAATGCAATCTTTCAGGAAGTTCGCCAGTCTCAGGTTACGATAACAATTAATTGGCTATTAATATTAAAGCAAGTTTTACCCTGCTAAGAAAAGGGGAAGGCCAAGGAAACACCCTCTGAGAAATAGGCCATTGGGTTATTTAGAGAGTGATGTGTTAAGAAATAATATTTTGGTTGATGATATTATGAATTTTGTTGTCAAGGTATTTTATGTTCGCATAGAGCTAAAGTTTTCTCTTCCATGGCAAAGTAAGCGCCAGTTCAGCTCAAACAACAGTGGATTTAACATCAATTTGTTGCAGCTAGTTTTTTGGGGGGAGAATATGTACACAGCGAGAACATTTAATTGTTGTGTTTTATTTCATTTTACTTTAGTAGAAGAAACTAGTGCTATATTCTTTGTTTGGGATTCTATTGAATGAACGACTTTGCATTCTCACCTTGTAGAAATTTGTATCCAATTGAATGAAAGACTTTGCAAAGTTCTCATCCCGTAAAACTCTTTTTAACTGCAAATTGAAGATTATTTGGGTTCAGATTTGATTTCCCCAAAAATCAAGTGCATTTTTTTAGTACTTTTTAGTATTGGCTATTCATTGTCAAGTTCTGCAAGCACCATGTCTTTTTCTATCAGGCTCATTGTGTCTATCTCTTGCCTACAATTGAATTCGGATAGAGGTCCCTAAGTTGTAGAGAATATGCAATCCTCAAGATGGGCGGACCCAAGAACACACAGAGACAGTTGTCTCAATCCCCAAACAGCTGAGAATGAACCCACAAAAAATAAACTCAAAACACACAAGGAGACATGCAAACTTTCTATTTTCTATTAAGTTGGAAATGATTTACAAAACAAACTAAAACACAAAATCTATTGATTACAAAAAACTAGGCAACAATCAAGAACTGCATTCAACTACACACTATTGTAGCTTCACAAAGCTCATTACAAATCAATGCTCACTTCGAGCTACTTACAATCAAGACCGATCACTGCTCAACTGACAAACCATACAATCAAGAGCTATCTTTTCTCAACTGACAAAACACACACAGGTTGTTGTTGTTAACTAAATTCTCTGCACTCACTCTGGAGTTGCACTTCTCTCTACTAGAGAACTCTTTCTTTGCGACTCAACCTGATTGGAGAACGTTCTCCCTTTTTGTCCATTTTTTTTCCACTCAAAATTCCCCCCAAATTCAAAATTCAAAATCTCGTCTACCTCATTAACTTCTCTGCAGTCTTTGCAATTCATGTCAGGAGCTATTGGAATGGAGATCCCAATACAATCTCTTCCAGACTGTTTTTTGTAGCTCTCCTAACAGATAGGCCAGAGTATACATGGGGTGCAGACCTGCAGGCTCAGGACAAAAAAAAATTCCAACACTCCCCCTTTTTCCTAAGTTGTCTGGAACTCATTCGTTTAAAGTAACCACACCCAGATTTCTCGTTAGGCTCTCAAAATTGTCTTTCCCCAATGGCTTAGTGAATATGTCTAGTAGCTACTGCTCAGACCTACAAAACTCCATTTTTATTTCAGACTTGACATTTTTGTCAATAAAAGAGAATAAAATCTCATTACAATTCATGTGGTTGTTGAAACCAAGTTTTATCCAAATACCAGACCTCAAGGCTACCTTGTTCACCAATGTTGCACATGATGACAGTTGTGGACTGATTATTTTCAACCAGATTCACATCAGCCACATTAGCATTCTTCTTTGAATGATTACCTTTCTTTTTCTAACAATCTCTTGCATAAGCCCAAACTTATGACAGTTAAAGCATTCTACATTTCTCTTGTCATACCTATGATTTGAACTATTATTCTTCCTGCCTTGTTTGGAGCTACTTTGAGAGTTGCTCACTCCCTCTTGGTTGTATGCTCGCCTGGAGCTATCTTCATTGCCATGACCTCTGCCTCTTGAGCTCTTTCCATTGTTTCTTCCTCTCCCCCTACCTCTACCTACCCTTGTATCTCATTGGGCCACTTGTCATGATTGTGTGTTTTCATGCCTTGTCTTAGGATGATTCTCTCACATTTCTAGTTCTTTATGTTGATGACTTGTTGATCATAGGGAGTCACTCATCCACCATCAAGGCAGTGAAAACTGCTCTACGTGATAGATTTCTAATGCTAGACTTGGGTCTTTTGCATTACTTCTTGGGGATTGAGATTACTTAGTCATCTTCAAGTATCTTCCTTGGACAACCCAAGTATGCACTTGATATGCTCTCCAGATTTCGCATGGTTGATTGTAAGCCTGCACTGACTCCATTTGTCACGACCCGACTTAGACCCTAGTTAGATTTACTTTACTATGCCAGATACTTATACTGTCGACATTTTACACGTAATTATTTGATTAGCTTTTTAATGATGTTAGATGGTATTTTGTGGTTTAATGACATTAACGATGGTTAGTTATTTTATAATATCGTTATTTAATGATGATGAATTATTATTTTCAATCATGATCATTAATGATATTAATTCTTTAATTAGATTTAAACCTGATAATATGAATAATGCATTTTATTATCGTGATCTGACGACCTTTTGTTGAGTTGGAGTAAGTTGCAGGTTAATCGTCGAAGGCAGACATATGACCGAGGAGGGGTTTTTTTAGCTCGCCTATAGCAACCTAAGTATTGGAACCTTGTGCAAAGTACCCAATTAGATAAGCAATTAGTAAATTAAATTAGGGAGTTTAATATAAAATGATAGAATAATATTATTAAAATAATAATAAAGATAAATTATTAAACATACAAGTATTTAATATTACAATCAAGCTAGAAATTAATTATAATATAATTATTTAAAAGTGAGCAATTAAAAAAAAATAAGTTATTTGACAATTAAATTATAAAATAAATAAAAGCTATTTAAAGAGATAACATCTTGTAAATAATTAGAGGACTAATAAAAAAAGGGGGGGATTAATTCAAGGAATTTATTAAAATATTAATTAATAAAATAATTTAAATATATATGTATAATCAAGATTATAAATTATATTTTGGACATGCGAGATATAATGCATGAGTAAATAGTAAGAAAATAAATAATGCAAAATTTATTGTGCAAAAACAAATATAGATGACATGCAAGGCATGATGAAAACTAAATAATTAAATTAGTAGATTATTTTCTTTAAAATCATGCTAACAAATTTGTGATTTAATTTAAGAATCATTTTGTGACTTCTAATCATGCATTTTATAATTAAAAATTTGGTTTTATTTTTAGAACTTAATCATGCAATCAGTTAAATTTTATTTTTAGAGAATTTCATATTTATAAATATAGGGATAAATCTCTTATTTGATTCATTCCAATTCTTTTTGAGCTTCTTGATTCGTGTGATTGCTATGAAGTCGACAAGGTAGATTGAAGAGATTGTCTGAAATTTGGGAAACGTCTCAGATTCTTCTTTCTCACAGCCAGGTTCATTTATTTTACATATTTTATTTAAGTCTTAATTTGATCTTTTCCTTTAAAAATTGTCCCTTTTGTCATAATTTCTGATTAAAAATTTAAGTACAAGGAATAAATTTGTTAGAGGTAGGTTTTTAATCTCTTATTTACCACAAGACTTCTATCTATGAAATCGATTGACTGGTATTGTTTTGTTGCTGAGACTAATTGGATATTGTGGATTAAATGCTAGTTTGTTTGATGTGCTAGTTATGTTGTCAACGCCTTCTACTCCATGTATCTTGAAACATAGAAACTGGGTTTTTAGGAAATTTACTGGGTTTTTGCATTTTACATATTTCTAAGTTTTGTGAAAATTTCAGAGAAATTGGGATCTGGGTTTTTAATAAACAACTACAGCATTATGACTGTATTTGGAAAGTCTTGATAGTGGTAAATTCTAACTTCAAGATTGATTTAAGAATTTTTAAGAAAAGAATAAAAGCAATAAAATATTTAATATATATATTAGGAATTGATTTTAAATATTATATTAACTTAAATAGAGATTCTTAATTTAGAATTATTGAAAATATTAAAATTTAGTTTTGATTTGAGGAAATTATATTATAAAGGGAAAATTTATAAAAATTTATAAAGAAAACATATAATAATATTATTTTGACATTAATCCGCAGAGGGTTAATTATTTTTCTGTCTATGAGGGATGATTATGGAACGAGAGTGCTTGTTTATGGGCTAACTAGGGAAGGGTGATTTTCTTCACCTCCCCAATTGGGTAATGATGGCCATCATATTTATTTATTTATTTATCTCCCTACCATAACACATGTAGTTAGTTCAACCAGGATGGGTTGTTAGTTCTACATGATTGCACAGGATTCCTTTACTACCAGTTGATACCAGCTTGCTAGGATACTCTGTCGTGAGGGACGAGAGCTTATCAAGAGCACCGGGAAGCTTATGCTTCATTTGGTTGGGCGGATAAAACGCCTGGGTCATATGTCTATCATCCGGTTTGCAAGAGGAGGTTATCCAGGTCAAACGGAGGCGACACATCTGGAGACAAAGAAAGTCAGAGATTCCAGATAAAATTTTATGTAATAATTAAAGATGTATATTTTATTTCATTGTAAAGACTAGAATGGTTGCATGTAGAAGTTATGAAAAAGGACCTATAAGGTAGCTTGATGTAAAGCGACAGGAAGTCACCATGCAATGTAACTAACAAAATAAAAGAAGAAAAAAAGCTACTAACATACTAACCCACCAACATGCATGATTTACTTTCTTAGATTAGTTTTCATTTACGCATGCATGCATGGTCAGATTTAATTATCTTGTAGATTATTTAATTATGATTTTTTGCATGTTAATTTAATTTGTAATAATTTTATGCATACGATTTACGCTACATATGCGCACACATAACTCAACATCTTAACTAATTATGGTTTGCATTCTATTCGGTCCTCATGCGTAATTTTAGTTTGTTATTTTTCGCATGCACATTTAATTTCTACATGTTATTTATGAGTTGCATGGTTATTCAGTTACTTATCTATTACTTGCATGTTGATAATCATTTCTAATTTAATTTTTAATTAAAACAATGAGTTTAAGTTTGGTTTAACTAGGGTTAGGACAAGCAGGTCCTTACACCATTTTTATCAGGGGTCAAACTTGAGGCTAAGTGCTCTTCACTCTTGGTTGATGGCACTTTATGCCGACAACTTGTTGGGAGCCTCATCTACTTAACTCAAATGAGACCTGACATTTCATATGCTATGGGCATGGTCTTTAGATTTATGCAGGAACCAAATGAGTTGCATTGGAAAGCAGCTAAGTGGATCCTCCACTACATTCAATGTACTCACAATCATGGAATTCAGTATGCAGCAGACGTGGATATTGACTTGGTGGGATATACAGGTTCAGATTGGGTAGGTGGTTCTCAAGATCGCAAGTCCACTTCAGGGTACTGCTTCTCACTTGGTTTCGGTCTAATTTGTTGGTCAAGCAAGAAGCAGTCTACAACCACTCTTTCATCGACAAAGGATAAGTATTGAGGGGTAGTTAATGCCAGCACTGAGCATATTTGGCTTTAGAATATTCTCACTGAGTTTAGTATTCCATTCAGAAAATCTACCATCATCTTTTGGGATAATTATAGTGCTATCCAGATCTCCAGAAATCCACTTCGTCACTAGAAGATGAAACATATTGAGATACATATGTGCTACATTCAGGAGGTAATTTAGGAAGATATCATTGATCTTAAGTATTGTTCTACATCAAAGAAGACTATGGACATCTTCACCAAACCCTTCATCTAAAGCAAGTTCCTTGATTTGATATTTGCTTAGGATGTGACAAGTGTCTACTTCAAGAAGGGCTACTTAGTCCTTCATTCTTTCTCTCTCTATTTAAGGGGGGGTTATTCCTCTTATGGGGGGTCTTCTTCTTTTGGGGGGGATCTCTATGTACATGTGTAGAAAGGGGACATTACACCTATTCCCAACAATTTTCCCTTTTTCATTGTGTGCCAAAATAGGTATAGAGGTGTGTTTCAGAGGATTGACACGGTTCATAGAGACGAACAGGTTTCTCTTTGGACGATGAAAATTTTGGAGGACCAAGGAAACCACAACAACGGTCCTAAAAAATAAGGCCAAATTTTTAGAAATAGATTTAAACCTTCATCTTCTACTTAGATCCAGGTTTGTGGCTTTGTATGACGACTGTAGCTTATTGTTTCTATCAAATTGCTTCAGTAACTCACTATTTTTCTCTAATCTTTCAATAATTCAAATTCAATTCAATTCTTAGGGAAATAAGAGCCCCATTTAGGAGTCTTGGAATTTGATTAGAATCTTGGTCTATTAGGCTTAGATCTATCAAATTCATATCTTTCCCTAATGTAATGGTAATTAAGCAAAATTAGTGATTTTATCACATTGTAGGATGAATCCCGAACCAAGGGAAAACAAATGTGAAAGCCAATGGTTAGTTTCAATCAAAATACACATAAAGCATTTGAATAAACATGAAGCAACCCATTATACCTTCACATGTAGTCTCTCTTGTTCCTCGTATTGGACCTTTAATGAAGCCAAGGATGTGCCCCTCCTTCGCTTGATTGGATTGGTCCTTGATATGGATGTGGAATTATCTCCACTACACAACAAGATTGGATTGGATTAGGTGATTGAGTGAAGCTAAATAGCCTCGGTGGTGGCATTAACTACCCCTCGATACTAAGCCTTTGTTGATGAAAGATAAATTGTAGACTGCTTCTTGCTCGACCAATAAATTGGACTGAAACCAAGTGAGAAGCAGTGCCCTGAAGTGGACTTGCGATCTTGAGAACCACCTATCCAATCTAAATCTGTATATCCCACCAAGTCAATATCTACACCTGCTGCATACTGAATCCCTAAATTATGAGTACCTTGAATGTAGTGAAGGATCCACTTAGCTGCTTTCCAATGCAACTCATGTGGCTCCTGCATAAATCTAGAGACCATGCCCACAACATATGAAATGCCAGGTCTCATATGAGTTAAGTAGATGGGTGAACCTACATAGTGGGTTACACTTTTTTGCCAACTTTGACATTGTAATATTCATTTTCAGAAAATAAAAAATAAAAAATAAAAAATAAAAAATAAAAAATAAAAATAAAAATAAAAATAAAAATAAAAATAAAAATAAAAAATAAAAATAAATTCACATTCGGACACCTATTACTGCTAAACCGTAAGGAATTTATAGATGATGTGAACTAGTGATTTGTGGAATTTTGTGTTTAGATTCTAAATATATTTTTTAGAAATTTTTTGGAATCAATTTGTTTCCATTTTTCTATCTCCCTCAAAAACTAGGTTTTTACAAAAAACAACATTTTTAAAGAGTGATACTCATTTGGTATGGCATAACTTTTTTTCTAAAATAGATATGAATGTGATTCTTTCGAATTTAGTTTTGTAACATCCATATATAATGTCTGCAATCGGTTTCATTGCATTATCTTTAATATTTTATATTTTATGAATTTTTGAAGTCGAGTTAACTATAATTTTGACATATGTTCATTTGGTCACTCGTAACTTGTTGTGTGTGTATCAAAATTATTATTTTTTGTTGGAAAGAGGACTTCAATACCTATTGCATAGATTTTTTTTAGATTTTTTTTTCACTTGTTTACTATTTTTCGTAATCATTGAACTCATAAGTTGATATATGGTGTGAAACCTATGTTTAGTTAATCTTTAAAAAAAAATCATAATAAAATCAATATATATTAAAATAATAATCATTGGAAAGCTCGCTTTGAGTACTACTATCATGCATTTGGGTTTGTCAAAATTCATCTATTTGAGCCCCCAATTTGAGCTTTAAAGGCTAGAAATTTGCAAAAACCAGGAGAGTTTGGGGGGAAGATCTCTAACATGGAGGTTCAATAGAACATATGTTCGATAGAAAGGGGTTCGATCGAGCCCCCTTTCTATCAAACCCCCTTAATACAAATTTTTTATTGAATGTGTTTTTGGATTTGATTGAAAGGGGGTTTTGATCAAATGTGGCTAAAATTTTGTTTTGGACAAAAGAGTCAATTTATTGTGTCCAAAAAAGTGTAACCCACTATTATGGGTGCACCCAGATGAGGCTCCCAACAAGTTGTCAGTATAAAGTGCCATCAACCAAGGGTGAAGAGAACTTAGCCTCAAGTTTGACCCCTGATAAAAATAGAGTCGGTGCAGGCTTACAATCAACCATGTGAAATCTGGAGAGCATATCAAGTGCATAGTTGGGTTGTCCAAGGAAGATACTTGAAGATGACTAAGTAATTTCAATCCTCAATAAGTAATGCAGAAGACCCAAGTTTGACATCCAAAATCTATTATCTAGAGCATTTTTCACTGCCTTGATGGTGGATGAGTGACTCCCTATGATCAACAAGTCATCAACATAGAGAACTAGAAATGTGAGAGTATCATCCTAAGACAAGGCATGAAAACACACAATGTGACATGTGGCTAAATGACCATGATGTTTGTTGAAGGCTTCTTCATTGTAATTCATATTTTCATGTATCCTTCTTTGAGATAGTGAATCTCCCTAACGAGACCTTTGTATCTTGCCCTAAGATAGTGAATCTTAGGAAGTAAGTCCTTCCCGAAGCAGTGTGCTTCCTTAGGCAATGAACCTTAAAAAAAATTGTAATACTTATTCATATAGTGTGAGATTTCTCAATGTGGTTTTTCCCTTGTTAATGTTTTCCACGTAAATCTAGTGTTCTCTTGTGCATTAGTGTTCATTGTATTATCTTTCATTGTTGCTAATCAATTTAGGGTTTTTTTAATTGAATTAAATAGTTAAAGTATTGTTAAAGACATTCACCCACCCTCTTAGTCTTCGGGTGTGTTCAACAAAAGGTATTGCACTATCCATGTAATAACACCTTCACCATTTAATTTAAAGACATGGTCTATGGTAGATTTACTGTAAAAGAATCACCAAAATAATCTAATAACACAATAATCAAGAAACTATGATTCATGTTGTAGGAATAATAAAAAACACAATGACTTATATGTATTCTTCATTTTCAATGAGCATAGAGTATTCCACATATTCATTGTGAGTATTGGTAAAATTATTATCATTAAGAAGGAGATTATACAATATTTTCATAAAAATAAGAAAGAATAATTTGCCATTCTTATTTCAAGAAAAAAGTTGTCATTCTACTAAGATATAGTAATGATCCATAAAAAATTTAAGCAACTAGTGAGCTATTCTTTCTAGCTTGCTCCCCGAATAGAGTATTAGGGAAATAGCCACCCATTATAATGATAAATATAAGGTTTTTTATTTTTCATAATAGTATGATTAAACAATGGATCAAACACAAAAATAGAACAACAAATGTCTTTGATTTCCTAAAAAATGCTAATGATAAATTTATCAAATTTGAATTTAATCATGCATATTTAGTAGACTTTACATTCTATAGATAAATATTTCATCATTTATTTATGGATAGATAGACGATTTCATGTTTATCATTATGATACTTTGATAGTAAGCATTTGTTTATCAAGTATACTATAGTTAGGAGTATACTCAATGCAATATAGGGCATATCCTTCATCCTTCATCAAATACCTCTAAATATTAATTTGAGATAAATCATGTTGTTCCTTCCCTTTGATCAAACTAGTGCACTTATGAATCTTTTGTAATGCAACTTAGAATAATAGTAAATATTCTACCAATTATTTTGGAAGGACAACTTCAAAATAAGTATTGAAGCTAGATGTACCAAATGTATTAAGATATTATATGAGTCTTCACTGTATGAAGATATTAAATGAAAATAGGTATTGAAACTAGATGGAAAATTTTATGGGTGTACAAATTTCATGATTACAACAAGGAAGATAAAAATCGTGTCATCAAAATATAGTTGAAGAGATTCCCATAATTTTAACATCAAATTATAACATGTCATAACCTATATGACATAGTATACACAAAAAATCTTGTTCCTGGCCATATTAAATACTCAATGTCTATATTATGGGAAACATTTATACAAAATTATTCACAAAGATTAAATTATAGTGACGTTAATTTCTCACAATATAAATAGAATAACAAAAAATATTAGTTATGAGGCATTCACTTATATGTCAAGTGTCTTCATCAATGAGCTAATTATGAAAAGTTAACATATAAAAGAAAAATGGGACACTACTATGTCCATTTGGTATACTAACAAAGAACAACCTGAAGTTGATTTGTTCCATAGGGAAATAATTTGCTAGGGTTTCATTGTGGATTTAGATGATTCAAGCCTTGTTATATTCTCGTGGCATGCCAATAATAGAATGATGCATAATGTTAATTATAAGTGAGGAAGTGATTCAATTTGTGTGAAATTTTCATTGGTATTACCCAAAACAAGTTAGTGGCCATTATTGTGCTAGAAATAAACTATAACATACTATTTTCCCAAATTTAAATTTGTTTACAAATGAGTCAACTATAAAAATAGTTTATAGAATGTCTTTCAATGTTTAAGGATTTTTCTCATTCACTCTTTCAATAAAGTACAAAAACACTCTTTTCCTCTAATAAAATTATTGGTATTAAAAAAATAGGGTTATATATTCTACCGTGTCCATAATATCTCTAATAACACGTATTGATCCCTTTTTTCCTTCTTTCATGTGATACACATTCTTCAATTTGATCATATTTTATAGTAGAGCTACCTAAATAATGGCATGCAATCAAGGGTCTTGTAAGATGCCAAGAACTCTTTTATGTTAGACACATGTAGATATAAAAAAGAGATGGTATGAAGATCACCATCATTTCCATTTGCAGAGGTTCCATGTTGACTATATAAACATTTTCTACTTTGGCGACTAATAAAGAGAAGAGAAGAGAAGAGAAGTCAAAGCTAATTTATAATAGAACACACATCTGACAAGAGATGCAATGTGTCAAGTTCCTACCAATAGTGTTGTCAGTTTAGATTAGAAAATAGTAAAGAAGGGAGAACAAATATGGATAAGTAGAGATAGAGAGGAAAATAAATATAGATAGAGAGATCTAGGAAGGGAGAGGGGAAGAGAGAAGGGGGAGACATGTCTAGAGACAAAGGGGAGAAAGGAAGGTAGAAGGAGATATGTAGATACAAAGGAAGAGATAAAGAGACATAGAGGAAGGGGGAGAGGAGAGGTATAAAGTGATATAGATGGTGAGATACAGTAATAGAGAGAGATAGAGATATCATAAGATATAGAGGGGGAGAGGAAGAGAGGGAGACAAAGAGATAAACACATACAAATAAATAGAGAGTAGAGATATACAAATAGAAATGGAGAGACAAAGAGATAGAGAGAATGAGAGAGAAATAGGGGGATATAGAGAGAGAAGAGCCCGAGAGATATATGCAAAGATAAAGAGAGATAGAATATTCTATGGGCAATTTTTAGGTCTTTATTTGCATTTATTGTCCCTCCTCCTCGATATTTTATAAAGAGTTTTCTCTTTAAAAATGAAGATTTTGTTTCATTTTTTAATGTCAAATTTAATTACAATTTTATTAATTTTTTATTAATAAATCAAACCTCTTTATTAATTAAATAAAAAATTAGAATAATTAAAAAATAATATATTTTATTTATTTAAAGAAAATTTCAAAATTGTTATGTTATTTGAAATGTTTTTCCCGTTTAAGTAAAATATTCTTTAAGTTAAATATTTAAATCTAAGATATATAAAGATTAGTGAGAAATAGATGGATTAATATTTTTTTTTAAATCTATAATTAATATATTGAGAAGTTTAAAAGCTTAAAAATTGGCCTTACTTTTTTAATCTTCTTTAATAAAATCAAAAAACTCTATAAGTTGATAATCTTGATTAATAGTAAGATGGAGAGGCACTCTTTGTATTTTGTGGGCTAGGGTTTCAAACCCTAGCCATTGTTTTTCCTTCTGAGTTTTGGTTTTTCTATGGGGAGGAGGTGTGTTTTTGAGTGCTTTGGTTGGGAGAGTGTCATGTTGTGGGGAGAAGGCGGTGTTTTGGTGTTCTTGGTTGTGTTCTGGGGTTTTATTGCTCATTGTGGCTACTTCCTTTGTGATTTGGGGTTGTTTTATTCCTGGTAATGGGGGCCTATGCTTCAACTAGTTAGAATCCCTTGGTTTCATTCATGAGTGTTTTCTTTTGTGGGTTTGATTTGTGTATTTTTCTTTTCTTAGCTAGGCCTTGCATGGTTGTGCATGACAAAGATTCATTATTGAAGATGATTCCTTTCAACAAAGCAATGTGTAGGGGTGAATTATCTTCTACTAAGACTGTGAATTTTGGCTTTGGGGAAAATTGTTGGCATTTGGCATAAGTGATGCAGATCAAGTCATGCAGTTGAAGTTGGATGACTGCACCGGTAAAGGATAGAAGTCTATTTTTGATGAAGAGATTGAGATTCTATGAATATATGACATGATTAGTTATTTGTGTTGTCATTGCTGGCAAATGATGTTCCTGATGTTCCTGATGTTTTGTTTTATCATCTAAGTGATTTGGTTTATCGGAAGACAGGGTTTACTAGCAGTGATCTAAAGTCTGTGAATTAGGACTTTAACCGATAAAGCATAATTGTTTTGATTGGATCGGTCGATTGGCAATGATTGGTGATTTGCGGTTTGGATGGTGAACTTGTATGATGGAAAGATGTATGTGACCGGAACTGGAACTTGTGATGATTACCAGAAGGCGTGTTTCAATTTCTGATGAAGTTTTGCTAAGGTTTTAGTAGGGTTTAAGGACCGGTGAAGAAATCTTCAAACCGGTAATTATTTATGTTATGACGGTGGTCGACATTGAATCTACTTAAAGTTGGTAACATGACACAACCCACGTGAAAGATTTAATAGCTATTTTAGCGTGATTCAAGGAAGATTTTCTTTGAAACCAGCGAAATGCTTTAGAGAATGTTTTGAGGATACAAATCGGATTTCTGTGATGAGTTATGATCAATCAACGATTGATATTGCATTGTAATTTGTTGTTATGATCTAGATAGCGATCTACGGTGATCTTTTATGATCTTATTATAAATTATTGATGTAATTAGGTTTTGTGGCCAACCTAATTGAGATGGCTATTTCTGTAGACATAATTAATGTTTATTGAGTCAGTGGTCTTAGAGAATGTGTTAAGCCATCCAAGTGAAGTGTGTACTCTACCTAAGAGTTGCAAAGTGATTTGTATAATTGGATCTAATCAAGCAAGAGAGAAGTGCAAGAAAACAAATCATTTTTTTACTGTTATTCCCTAACAGTTGCAGCAAGTTAAATCCCTTGACTGGGTAGGTTCTAATAGGCCTTAATCATTTAAGTCCCCTAACAGGGCATCTCTCAAAAGAGTGTTAAATCCACTCACGAGGTTGATCCTAACATATCATCAAGTTCCTAATCGAGTTGCAAGACAAATCCCCTAACCGGGTGACTCCTAATAGGTTCTTCTCTTAACTGGGTGTATTGTAAGCTTCTAACAAGGCTAAGCTCCTAACAGGGCATACTTCGAAAGAATACACATATTTGTGGGTGCCAACTCCCACCATGGTTTTTTTCCCTATTTGGGTTTCCACATCAAAAACTTATGGTGTTCATGCATGGAATGTTTTTCATGTGATGTTCTTGTTTATATTTCATTTCATGCATTATTTCTGAGAAACCGGTTATGATGTTTTATCAAAAGTTTATCAGAAGTCACCGGTACTGATAAGAAGTTGTTTGAGAAAGTTTTTATCTTATTGATAAGGTTAATGAATTGGTAATTGATCAAGTTTATATGATTACTTTGGTGGTGAAAGTATTGGTAAATGATTTGATTAATGTGTTAAGCAAATCTGGTAAAGAGGTTATTAGATCTGATTACAGAAGTTGAGATATTTTTCAGATTTGAGATAAGCTTAAATAAGTTTGATTTTGAGTTTAAGTTGAACTGGTCTTAATACTAATTCACCCCCCCTCTCAACATTAACCAGATTATTATAGGATTAACAATTGGTATCAGAGATTTAATCCTTTGTGTGCAGAAAGCCTAACCACTTGAGGAAAATATTATGAGGAATTCAAGATGATGAAGAAAGAGGGTCCCAAGTTCAACAAGGATAACTACAAGATCTAGAAGGACATAATGAAGATCTACATTAAAGGTCTTGGTGCACAATATTGGAAGCAAGTTGAAAAGACATATGTTGCTCCTACCACTACTCTCTTGACACCGGATGAACTTAGAGAAAAACAAGATAACATGCAAGCCCTAGAAGCTATTGTAAGTACTTTATCTGATTCAGAATATAATGATGTTCAAGGATTGGAAACTATAGGTGAGGTTTGGTAAAAGTTAGAGACAATCTATGGAGGAGATGAGCATGTTCAAAGAGCTAAAGAGGAAAGTTTGAGAGGAAAGTTCAATGACATGAGAATGCTTGAAGGAGAGAATATTGGACAGTATGGTCAGAGAATCAAAGAAGTTGTTGGCAGCATTAAGAGTGCTAGAGGCAAAATAGAAGATGATACAATAGTAAGCAAAATGCTCAGAATTCTTCAACCTCAATATGCTATTAGAGTATCGGCAATCCAAGAACTCAGATCTATTTCAAAGGATAAGGTAATTTGTTGATTCATTGATCGGTAAGCTTACAACTTTTGAATTAAATAGTTTTGACAATAGTGTGACAAAATCTACTAAATCTGCCTTTAAAGCTTTTATTACCGGTTCATCTGCTAGAAAAGGAAAAGATATATGTCAAAATCATGAGTGCATGACAAGTCATTGAAGTAACCGGGGAAATGAAGAAAATGAAGATCAAGTGATGGAACTTGAGGAACTGTTAGCAAAAATATTTCCAAGAGGCAATGGTAAGTATAGAGGAAAGCTACCTTTGAAGTGTTTCTCTTGTAATAAAATTGGTCATATTGCTGCTAATTGACCTAACACTGGTAAGAAAGAAAAATTTAGAAGATTCAAAGGAAAGGGAAAGAAACACTGTTATGTTGCAATAGATGAAGGTGTGACCGATGAGGAGTCAGAAGAAGAAGATGATAATGAAGAAATTGTGTTTGTAGTTTTGAAGGAGGAACTGTTTGATAAAAAGCCACTAGTATCTCATATGGAGAATAATGATGAGTGGATTATAGACAGCGGCTGCTCACACATGACTGGAGACAAAAGTAAGTTCATAACCCTTAATGAATTTGATGGAGGTGTTGTTAGATTTGGAAACAACTCTCCATGCATGGTGAAAGGTAAAGGTTCTATCTCTCTAAATGTAAAGAGTAATGCTGATGATGTATTTTGGGTTGATGGTATTAAGCACTATTGGCATTATGTGAACCGGCATGAGCCTTATGCCAAAGGGGGAGATTGTTGGCATTATGTGAACCGACATGAGCCTTATGTGAACCGGCATGAAGACATAATGATATTGTATGTTGTCATTGATGTCAATATGAGACATAGTGTGAACCGGCACATGTGATAAGTGAAGAAAGAGGTACCGACATATGTGTGAACTGGTATATGCCAAAGTGAAGTGGCACATTTGTTCAAGGTGAACCGGCATGTAGTTATGGAACTGGCACATGGAAGCACTGTATGACTACCGGTTGGTAGGTAGCTTCCACTTCGGGGTTTCTGGTTGGAGTACCTCAAGTCTGTGTGACTCAATCAGTGATCTTTGTGTGATGAGTTAGCAGTATGATGGAGGACAGATCGTGTTGCCATGTAAGCTTTGTGCGCATGAAGGATCTTGCATGAAGAAGACTTTTCCTATCTACCTCGGGAATGTGCGAAGTATGTCAAATGGTGATAATGCGTGATGGGTTATCAGCCGCCATGAAAATGGTGGATAATGGACAATGGATAATGTCTTGAGATCAACTCAAGACTGGTGCATTTAATGCAGTATGATTCAACGGTCAGGATCGAATCATTTGAATTGCTCAACCTAACAGGTTTAGGGTTTAGGGTTTTTGCTACTGACCTATATGTTCCCTATAAGGTCGATGTTAGGTTTCTGTCTGAGGTTGTTGGCAAAAGTTGTGAGTGTGTATCCAAGGGAAGTGATATGTGATTCTTGCCAGACCAAAGGAGAGAAGAGATACCTGCAAAGTGAATGTGAAGAAGGTGAAGAGGAGCCAAAACGGATCTGCATTAGCATTGAGTGCTGTCAACAGATCATTGTAATACCTGTTGATCTCTAACCACTTCAACAGTTGTAAAATCCCCTAACAGGGTAGCCTTAATTGGCTTGATTCAAAATCCCTTAAATCGGGTGGTCTTAACCGGCTTGTTTCAAATCCCTTAAACGGGTAACTCAAAGCTAATGAGTTCTGAGAAGCTAGAGAAGCTTAGGAGATCCTTTCAGCTATTGAGTTCTTAAAATCCTCTAACAAGGTGACCCTACCGGGTTTTACCCTTAACCGGGAATCCCTTAACCGGGAATCCCTTAACCGGGTGATCCCTAACAGGATCGGTTCCTACCAGAACCTATTGTAATGTTCTTAATCGAACAAGGCTCCTAACAAAGTGGACTTCTAAAGAGTTCAAAAAGTAGCTTGTGGGTATTCATCCCCACTGTGGTTTTTCCCAGTTGGGTTTCCACGTGAAAAATATGTGTGTCATATGTGATGCTTTGGTCTTGTGATGCTTTGTTTTATCTGTTATGCACATGAAGGTTCTATGTTTTATGCCTGTCTATAAAACATATTGAACTCACCGTTGTGAAGATTTGATGGTTAAGTCTACTAGTTCATGCATGTGAATATTATGATAATGTGGTATTGAGATAAGAGAAAATTTTAATGATTGACTGGTTCATGACTGGTTGAGCTATACTAGATATTACCGGTTGCACTCTATTCTACTGGTATATCTGTTTATCAATCATTTGGAGTGTTTGTTGTCAAACCAGTTTTGGACTGTATTTGTGTTTGTACTGATTCACCCCCCCCTCTCAGTACCGGTTTGGTACTAGTGGTTCATCATTGAGTTATCAATTGGTATCAGAGCTTTCCAGGTCCTCTGTGTTGTAAGCTTAACCGCTTAAGGAAAAGATCCTAGCCAAATGATGAAGAGGGAAGGTCCAAAGTTCAACAAGGAAAACTTTGGTATATGGAAAGATAGGATGAAGATATTCATCAAAAGCATGGGTGTTCAACACTGGAGTTATGTTGAAAATGTATATGTTGTTCCTACCGGTACTCTCACCGATGACCAAAAGAGAGAGATACAAGAAAATGGGCAAGTTATGGAAGCCCTCATCAGTAGTCTATTTGACCTTGAGTTTATTGATGTTCAGGACAAGGAAAATCCCAAAGAAGTATGGGATGCTCTTGAAAATATCTATGGTGGTGATGAGCATGTTAAACAGGCTAAGGAAGAGAGCTTGAGAGGAAAGTTTGAAGTCATGAGGATGGTTGAAGGAGAGACCATCCAACAGTATGGAATAAGAATCAAAATAGTTGTTGGAGAAATAAAGAGTGCAGGTGGCAAAATAGAAGATTCCACTGTGGTCAGTAAAGTCCTGATATCCCTGTTGCTGGTCTATGCAATAAGGGTTGCTGCTATTCAGGAGCTGAGATCAATAGACAAGTCTAAGGCGTCCTTGGACTCCATCATAGCCAAGTTGACAGCCTATGAGCTGAACAGCTTTGATGGTAGTGTTCAAAAGATAGAATCAACTTTTAAAGCTTCTACTATACCATCCAGAAAAGGAAAAGAGGCTAGCACTAGTGGGAAACCTAATCAGAACAAAGAAATGAAGGATGAGGAGTTTCTGATGGAGTTTGAAGCTCTTCTTGCCAGGAGATTTCCAAAAGGAACCGGTAAATACAAAGGTAAGCTTCCTTTGAAATGTTTCTCCTGTAATCGGATAGGACATATTGCTATGAACTATCCTAATAGTGACAACAAGGATAAACCAGAAAGGTTCAAGAAATTCAAAGGAGGAAACTGGAGAAATTGTTTTGTGGCAGTTGATGAAGGTGTCACAGATGAGGAATTAGAAGATGAAGAGAATGAAGACATTGTGTTTGTTGTTGTAAAGGAAGATGTGGTAGACAAGAAGGCTCTTGTCTCCTGATTTGAAAATTCAAATGAGTGGATCATTGATAGTGGCTGTTCTCACCATATGACTGGTGACTGGAGCAAGTTTCTATCCTTGGAAGAGTATGATGGTGGTGTGGTTCGCTTTGGCAATGATGCACCTTTCATGGTCAAAGGCAGAGGGTCCATCTCTTTGAATGGAAAGAGTAGTGCTGACAATGTGTACTGGGTTGATAGTCTTAGACACAACCTTCTAAGTGTTGCCCAGTTAAGTGACAGTGGTCTCACTCTGCAATTCAAGAATGGAGTTTGCAGAATCAAAGGTAAAGATGGTAAATTGGTAGCCACCGGCTTGCAGACTAAAGGTAACCTATTTCATCTAAATGCAAATATAAGTACATGTCTTATGGCTAAGCTTGATGATAGTTGGATATGGCATAGGAGATTTTGCCATGTGAACTTTGACAACATTGTGAAGGCTAGTAAGATCAAGGCAGTTAGAGGGTTGCCGGTGCTGAGCAAACTGGATAATACCTTGTGTAGAGAATGTCAATTGGGGAAAATGTCTTCCTCAACCTTTAAAGGTAAATATTTCACTGCTGACAACTTGTTTGATCTTGTGCATACTGATTTATGTGGTCCTATGAAAACTAGAAGTGTGCAGGGTGATAGGTACTTCATGATTCTCACTGATGACTGCTCAAGAATGATGTGGGTCACATTCTTGAAAGACAAGTCTGAAGCTTTTGGAAAATTCAAAGCATTCAGAGCATTAGTGGAGAAGGAAAGTGGTAAAAGGATCAAATGTCTCAGAACTGATCAAGGAGGGGAATTCACTTCCAGTGAATTCAACAAGTATTGTGAAGAATTTGGCATCAAGAGACAGCTGTCTGCCCCCCGGACTCCACAACAGAATGGCCTAGCAGAGAGGAATAACCAGACTGTGGTTGAAGTAGCTAGAACTATGTTGATCCACGGAAAGGTTGCTCACACCTTTTGGAGAGAAGCGGTGAGCACTGCAGTTTACACTATGAACCAGGTACTCATCAAAAAGGGTAAGGACAAAACTCCTTATGAGTATTGGACCGGTAAGACTCCTGTGGTAAACTACTTTAAGGTATTTGGTAGCAAATGTTACATCAAGAGGAGTGAACATCAGGGCAAATTTGAAGCTAAATGTGATGAAGGAATATTTCTAGGATATTCTACCAAGAGTAAAGATTTCAAGTGCTACAACAATAGGACTCAGAGAATTATGGAAAGCATCAATGTAAAAGTTGATGAATCCTCTGAGAAGACTGAGGAAACCGGCAGTGAGCAAGTTGTAAATGAACCGGTTGCAACCTTCTGGGAACCAGTTGTCATTCAACCTAGTACCAGTTACAGTGTTCCTAAACCGGTGAATGTTGATACTGATGAAGATGAGGATGAAGAAAAGCAAGAAGAACCAATTAAGACCATTCCTCGATATGTCAAGTTGAATCATGATCCCAAGCAGATCATAGGTGATAAGGATGCAGGAATCCTTACTAGAAGAAAGATCAGAGAAAACTTATGTATGATCTCTAAACTTGAGCCTAAGTCATTCAAAGAGCCTCATAAAGATGAAGACTGGATCAAGGCAATGGAAGAAGAACTTGACCAGATAGAGAAAAATGGTACATGGTCCTTGGTACCCAAACTAGAGCATAAAAATGTCATTGGCACCAAATGGGTGTTCAGAAATAAGTTGAATGAGGATGGCACAGTGATTAGGAATAAAGCCAGATTGGTATGCAAAGGATATGCTCAAGAAGAAGGTGAAGACTATGGGGAAACCTTTGCCCTTGTAGCCAGATTGGAAGGAGTTCGTATGCTTCTTGCATATGCAGCTTTTAAGAGATTCAAGGTATATTAAATGGATGTAAAATTTGCATTCCTAAATGGTGTACTTGAAGAGGAGGTATATATTGAGCAACCAGATGGGTTTACCCTATCTGAAGACAGTGACATGGTATGCAGGCTACATAAAGCATTATATGGTCTAAAGCAAGCACCTAGGGCATGGTATGAGCGCCTACATTCCCATCTTGTGAAGATTGGATTTGAAAGAACAAGTGAAGATAGCAATATCTACTTGAAGTCTGAAGAAGATCAGATTCTGATCTGTGAAGTTTTTGTTGATGACATTATCTTTGGAGGAGATGACAAGATGAGTCATGAGTTTGCTAATGAGATGAAGAAAGAGTTTGAAATGCCACTCATAGGGGAGATTAATTTTTTCATTGGACTGCAGATCCAACGGATGAAAGATGGAATCTTCATCACTCAGTCCAAATATGTCAAAGAGGTGTTGAAGACTTTTGGCATGGAAGATAGCAAACCGGTTGGTACACCGATGGTGACCGGTTGCAAATTGACAAAGGAGGATGATTCCGCACTGGTTGATGAGAAGGAATACCGATCAATGATTGGTAAGTTGCATTATGTAGTGCATAGCAGACCAGATATTGCACATGTAGTTGGCATCACTGCAAGGTTCCAGAAAACTCCAAGAGAATTTCACTTGAGTGCAGTTAAGCGGATTCTTAGATATCTGAAGGGAACAATTGACTATGGATTGTGGTACCCATACAACAATAATTTCAATCTGAAAGTATTCACAGATGCTGATTGGGCTGGTAATGTGGATGACCGGAAGAGCACAACCGGTGGTGCATTCTTTCTTGGTGGTAGACTGGTCTCATGGATGAGTAAAAAGCAGAGTTGTATCTCTCAGTCTACAGTGGAAGCGAAGTATGTTGTAGCTTTCATGAACTGCACTCAGACAATCTGGATGAAGCATGTACTAGAAGGCTTCAAGATCCCTGTATCTGAACTGGTAAGTATATTCTGTGATAACACAAGTGCTATCAATATATCAAAGAATCCGGTTTTACATTCTAGAACCAAGCATTTTGAGCTTAAGTATCATTTCTTGAGGGAAAAGGTTTAGAATAAAGAGATTGCACTGGAGCATGTGTCCAGTAAGGGGCAGTTAGCAGACATATTCACCAAGCCTCTCCCAAAGACAACATTTGTGCATTGTTGAAGTGAATTAGGGGTATTGCCCCTTTAGGAGGTGAACTAAAAGTGAGTGTTCCACATTAGTTAGGTACTGGATAGACAAATCTTTGGTTGATTGGTGTGTTTAAGGATGCTACTCCTCAGGGGGAGCAGCATGATGAAACAGTGATGATTGTACCTCCACTTTGGCATTGTTGTCAAAGGGGGAGAAGGAGTGAAGCGAAAAGATATCTGTAGCAAATGGGGAGAAGATGTGAAGCAGAGAAGATATCTTTTGTATATTGCCATCAATGCCAAAGGGGGAGATTGTTGGCATTATGTGAACCGGCATGAGCCTTATGCCAAAGGGGGAGATTGTTGGCATTATGTGAACCGACATGAGCCTTATGTGAACCGGCATATGATATTGTATGTTGTCATTGATGTCAATATGAGACATAGTGTGAACTGGCACATGTGATAAGTGAAGAAAGAGGTACCGACATATGTGTGAACCAGTATATGCCAAAGTGAAGCGGCACATTTGTTCAAGGTGAACCGGCATGTAGTTATGGAACCGACACATGGAAGCACTGTATGACTACCGGTTGGTAGGCAGCTTCCACTTCGGGGTTTCCGGTTGGAGTACCTCAAGTCTGTGTGACTCAATCGGTGATCTTTGTGTGATGAGTTAGCAGTATGATGGAGGACAGATCGTGTTGCCAAGTAAGCTCTGTGCGCGTGAAGGATCTTGCATGAAGAAGACTTTTCCTATCTACCTCGAGAATGTACGAAGTATGTCAAATGGTGATAATGCGTGATGGGTTATCAGCCACCATGAAAATGGTGGATAATGGACGATGGAGAATGTCTTGAGATCAACTCAAGACTGGTGCATTTAATGCAGTATGATTCAACGGTCTGGATCGAACCGTTTGAATTGCTCAACCTAACAGGTCTAGGGTTTAGGGTTTTTGCTACCGACCTGTATGTTCCCTATAAGGTCGATGTTAGGTTTTTGTCTGAGGTTGTTGGCAAAAGTTGTGAGTGTGTATCCAAGGGAAGTGATACGTGATTCTTGTCAGACCAAAGGAGAGAAGAGATACCTGCAAAGTGAATGTGCAGAAGGTGAAGAGGAGCCAAAACAGATCTGCATTAGCATTGAGTGCTGTCAATAGATCATTGTAATACCTGTTGATCTCTAACCACTTCAACAGTTGTAAAATCCCCTAACAGGGTAGCCTTAACTGGCTTGATTCAAAATCCCTTAAATCGGGTGGTCTTAACCGGCTTGTTTCAAATCCCTTAACCAGGTAACTCGAAGCTAACGAGTTCTGATAAGCTAGAGAAGCTTAGGAGATCCTTTCATCTATTGAGATCTTAAAATCCTCTAACAAGGTGACCCTACTGGGTTTTACCCTTAACCGGGCATCCCTTAACCAGGTGATCCCTAACAGGATCGGTTCCTACCAGAACCTATTGTAATGTTAATCAGACAAGGCTCCTAACAAAGCGGACTTCTAAAGAGTTCAAAAAGCAGCTTGTGGGTATTCATCCTCACCATGGTTTTTCCCAGTTGGGTTTCCACGTGAAAAATATGTGTGTCATATGTGATGCTTTGGTCTTGTGATGCTTTGTTTTATCTATTATGCACATGAAGGTTCTATGTTTTATGCCTATCTATAAAACATATTGAACTCACTGTTGTGAAGATTTGATGGTTAAGTCTACTAGTTCATGCATGTGAATATTATGATAATGTGGTATTGAGCTAAGAGAAAAGTTTAATGATTGACCGGTTCATGACTGATTGAGCTATACTGGATATTACTGGTTGCACTCTATTCTACCGGTATCTCTATTTATTAGTCATTTGGAGTGTTTGCTGTCAAACCAGTTTTGGATTGTATTTGTGTTTGTACTGATTCACCCCCCCCTCTCAGTACCGGTTTGGCGAAGAAGGAATTTCAGATTATATTGATTGCAAGATAGAAGACCTAGCGTCCTTAGCCATTCATACTCAATTAGGTCTATTTTGCAGAAAGGACAAAAGGATCAAATTGGAGTTCAGTATCTTAGAGAAGAAGATTATGCTCAGTTCTTTTGTGATGGTCAGGGCATCCAGGTTCAGATAACATTTCTGGAGAATTTGCAGTCGTGGAAGTAATACCAGTTGAAGCTCTTGCAAATCCCTAGACCTTGTGCTGATCTCTTGCTCTATCTTGGCTGACTGGATCTGGAATCGGTGAATGGTTTGCCCATATGCTGCAAAGGAGTCGTAAGGACTCTTGAATGTGCTTAAGTAGGACTGTAAGTCCATTTGAAGCTGTTGCTTCTTGGCTAGCACATCATCACATAACAAATGAGGTTGACAGATTTTTCTAAGTAGCAAGTTTCCCTCATCCAAGGCACTCCTTATGTCCTTTTGATCCTTTAGCAGTTCAGTCCTAAGCTCATTTAGTTCATAACCCTTAATGAATTTGATGGAGGTGTTGTTAGATTTGGAAACAACTCTCCATGCATGGTGAAAGGTCAAGGTTCTATCTCTCTAAATGTAAAGAGTAATGCTGATGATGTATTTTGGGTTGATGGTATTAAGCACAATCTTTTAAGTGTTGGTCAACTCAATGATAAAGGTTATTAGCTTGAATTTAAGAGTGGAGTCTGCAGAATTATTGGAAGTAATGGTGAACTGATTGCTATCAGGAAGCAAACTAGAGGTAACTTATTCCATTTGAACAATAATGTTAATAATTGTCTTGTTGCAAGAATGGATGATAGTTGGTTATGGCATAAAAGATGTTGTCATGTTAATTTTGATAATCTGATTAAGATAAGAAATTCAAGTGTTGTAAGAGGATTACCACAACTAATCAAACTGAATAGTGTGATATGCAAAGATCGTCAAATCGGTAAGATGACCTCTATTTCTTTCAAGAGAAAGAATGGTATTTCTGAGAGTGTTTTAGATTTGGTACATACTGATCTTTGTGGCGCTATGAGAACAAAGAGTTATTATGGTGATAGGTATTTCATGATCTTCACCGATGACTATTCTAAAATGACGTGGGTAACATTTCTAAGAGAGAAATCAGAAGCATTTAATAAATTCAAATCATTTAAAGCTCTATTTGAGAAGGAAATAGGTAAGAACTTGGAGTGTTTAAGATCAGACCGAGGTGGTGAATTCACATCTGATGAATTTTTTAAGTATTGTGATGAATGGGGTATAAAGAGACAGATGTCAGCACTGAGGACACCACATCCGAATGGCATTGCAGAAAGAATGAACAAAACAATAGTTGAAGCTACAAGAACTATGTTATTACAGAGTAATGTATCCAAAGTGTTTTGGAGAGAAGCGGTCAAAACTATTGTATACACTCTTAACCGAGTACTGGTAAAAAGAGGTAACAATAAGACACCCTATGAGCTATGGTATGGAAAAACTCCTTGTGTTAGTTATTTTAAAATCTTTGGAAGTCAATGTTTTATCAAGAGAGATAACTACACTGAGAAGTTTGATGCAAAATCTGATGAGGGAATTTTTCTTGGTTACTCTTCTAAGAGTAAAGCATATAAATGCTACAATAAGAGGACTAAGAAAATTATTGAAAGTGCTAATGTAAAAGTTGATGATTTATCTGATAAGTCTGAAGGTACAAGTAGATATGAACCTGAAAAGGATGATAATGAGGAAAAGTTTGTGATCATTGAACCTAAAGCAAAGAATAATGAACAACTGGCAAATGCGGAACTAGGTGCTCAATCGGTGAGCGATAATAGTGAAGATGAAGAACCTGATGAAGAAGATGTAGAACTGACATAGGCAATACCTAGATATGTCAGACTGAATCATTCACAAGAACAAATAATTGGTAATAAGAATGCAGGTGTGCAAACCAGAAGAAAAATCATAGAGAATTCATGTTTGATATCTACAATTGAACCCAAGATAGTTAAGGAAGCACTAAAGGATGATGATTGGGTGAAGGCAATGAATGAAGAATTAGACCTAATTGAGAAAAATCAGACATGGTCACTTATTCCTAGACCGGATGATAAAAATGTAATTGGAACAAAATGAGTCTTTAGGAATAAATTGGATGAAGAAGGAAGGATTGTAAGAAACAAGGCAAGGTTAGTCTACAAAGGGTATGCTCAAGAGGAAGGTGAGGACTATGGTAAAAAATTTGTACATGTTGCTAGATTGGAAGGTGTAACAATGCTACTGGTATTTGTTGCATATAAAGGATTCAAAGTCTACCAAATGGATGTCAAGTCAGCCTTTCTAAATTGGATTCTAGAAGAAAAAGTATACATTGAACAACCTAATGGATTTTCCTTGACCGATGATAAATACGTGGTATGTAAATTGCACAAAGCTTTGTATGGTGTTAAGCAGGCACCGAGAGCATGGTATGAGAGATTACATGCACATTTGATCAAGATTGGATTCCAACATACCAGTGCAGACAACAATATTTATTTAAAGACTGATGGAGACAAGATGCTGATAGTAGAAGTGTTTGTTGATGCTATAATTTTTGGTGGCAATGATGATATGTGTATGGACTTTGCTGATATAATGAAAAAGGAATTTGAAATGTCTCTAATCGGTGAAATTAAGTTCTTTATTGGCTTACAGATTCAACAATTGGATGGTGGTATCTTTATTTGTCAGACCAAGTATATCAAAGAGGTGTTGAAGACTTTTGGCATGGAAGATTGCAAATCGATAGGTACACCGATGGTGACTGGTTGCAAGTTGTCAAAAGAAGATGATTCCCATGTTGTTAGTGAAAAAGAGTACAGATCTATGATTTCCAAGCTACATTATGTTGTCCGTAGAAGACCGGATATTACTCATGTTGTTGGATTAGTTGCAAGATTTCAAAAAGAGCCTAAAGAAAGTCACATGGTGGCTGTGAAGAGAATTTTTTGGTATCTCAAAGGCACAATATACTATGGTTTATGGTATCCCTATAAAGGTGATTTTACTTTGAATGTCTTTACTAACGCTAATTGGGCAGGTAAACTTGATGATCGGAAAAGCACAACTGGTGGAGCTTTTTCTACTTGGAGGAAGATTAGTGGCATGGACGAGCAAGAAACAAACTTGTGTTTCTGAATCTACAGCTGAAGCTGAGTATGTTGCTACATCCATGAATTGCACACAGGTAATATGGATGAGACATGTGCTAGAAGGATTCAAGATAGATATGTCAGAATCGGTGACTATCTATTGTGATAATACAAGTGCAATCAATATTTCTAAAAATCCTGTGTTACATGCTAGAACCAAGCACATTGAATTGAAGTATCATTTCATAAGGGAAAGAGTTCAAGATAAGGAAGTGAAGATGGAATATGTGAAGAGTAAAGATCAATTGGCTGATATCTTTAATAAACCCTTTCGACATGTTACTTTTGAGTTTCTTAGAGGTAAACTAGGGGTTAGACCTCTACATCGAAAGAACTAGAATGATGGAGATCCATCAATGCTGTGGATTTCATGTTTATTTTACACTAAGGATTGATGAAGGTACAAGCTACTCCTTTGGGGAGCAAGTCAGATGTAAAATTATGATTTAATACTCTGTTATAATTTTCTAATTTCTAATTTACATCTTTGGCATTGTTGTCAAAGGGGGAGAAGAAATGAATAGAAATCAGATTTGGCAGACATGTGAGAAGTTGAAGATCAGATTGAGTGAAGCATTGGTTTAGGGGGAGATGTAAAGGAGAGATCATGTGATATTGACAAGAAAGTTGATGATGATGATGGTATTCTGATTGTGTATCTGATTAGTGTTGTCATCAATGCCAAAGGGAGAGATTGTTGGCATTTGGCATAAGTGATGCAGATCAAGTCATGCAGTTGAAGTTGTATGACTACACCGGTAAAGGATAGAAGTCTATTTGTGATGAAGAGATTGAGATTCTATGAATATATGACATGATCAATTATTTGTGTTGTCATTGCTGGCAACCAATGTTCCTGATGTTTTGTTTTATCATCTAAGTGATTTGGTTTACCGGAAGATAGGGTTTACCGGCAATGATCTAAAGTCTGTGAATTAGGACTTTAAATTTTGATTGGATCGGTCGATTGGAAATGATTGGCGATTTGTGGTTTGGATGGTGAACTTGTATGATGGAAAGATGTATGTGACTGGAATCAAAACTTGTGATGATTACCAGAAGGCGTGTTTCAATTTTTGATGAAGTTTTGCTAAGGTTTTAGTAGGGTTTAAGGACTAGTGAAGAAATCTTCAAACCGGTAATGATTTATTTTATGACGGTGATCGATAGCGAGTCTACTTAAAGTTGGTAATACGACACAACCTGCGTGAAAGATTTAATAGTTGTTTTAGCATGATTCAAGGAAGATTTTCTTGGAAACTAGCGAAATGCTTTGGAGAGTGTTTTGAGGATACAAATCAAATTTTCGTCATGAGTTATGATCATTCAATGATTGATATTGCATTGTAATTTGTTATTATGATCTGGATAGCGATCTTTGATGATCTTATTGTAAATTCTTGACGTAATTAGGTTTTGTGGCTGACCTAGTTGAGATGGCCATTTATGTAGACACAATTGATGTTTATTGAGTCGATGGTTTTAGAGAATGTGTTAAGTCATCCAAGTGAAGTGTGTAATCTGCCTGAGAGTTGCAGAGTGGTGTATAATTGGATCTGATCAAGCAAGCAGACAAGTGCAAGAAAACAAATCATTTTCTTATCGTTGTTCCCTAACAGTTGCAATAGGTTAAATCCCTTGACCGGGTAGGTTCTAACATGCCTTAATCATTTAAGTCCCCTAACAGGGCAGCTCTCAAAAGAGTGTTAAATCCTCTCACGAGGTTGATCCTAATAGATCATCAAGCTCCTAATCGAGTTGCAAGGCAAATCCCCTAATCGGGTGACTCCTAACAGGTTCTTCTCTTAACTGGGCGTATTGTAAGCTTCTAACAAGGCTAAGCTCCTAACAGGGCATACTTCGAAAGAGTACAAATATTTGTGGGTGCCAACTCCCACCGTGGTTTTTTCCCTATTTGGGTTTCCATGTCAAAAACTTATGGTGTTCATGTGTGGAATGTTTTTCATGTGACGTTCTTGTTTATATTTTATTTCATGCATTATTTCTGAGAAACCGGTTATGATGTTTTATCAAAAGTTTATCAGAGGTTACCGGTACTGATAAGAAGTTGTTTGAGAAATTTTTTGATCTTATTGATAAGGTTAATGAATTGGTAATTGATCAAGTTTATATGATTACTTTGGTGGTGAAAGTATTGGTAAATGATTTGATTAATGTGTTAAGAAAATCTGGTAAAGAGGTTATTAGATCTGGTTACAGAAGTTGAGATATTTTCAGATCTGAGATAAGATGAAATAAGTTTGATTTTGAGTTTAAGTTGAATTGGTCTTAATACTGATTCACCCCCCCTCTCAGTATTAACTGGATCCTCATAGGATTAACGCAAATAAGAATGGTTTTGAGGTAGATTCTTCATAGAATGGAGATTTTTGCATTCATAGGGTGAATGGATGTCTTCCAAGGAGTGAACACAAGCCTATGCTTGTGATTTCAGCTAGGATAGTGGAGGAGGATGTTTATTATCTTTCTAATCATTCTTTTTATTTGAAAATTCATGGGGATAATGATTTCTTTGCATTTCTTGGAATCATGGGCTTGTCAGACCTAGAACCCGGAGGGGGAATTGGAAGTGATGCTGGTTGCCAACAACTATTTTTTGGTGGGTTTTTCTTGCATTTTTTATAGAAATAAGGCCTTTGAAGGGGAGTCTTAATTTAATAATCAAGTGGGTTCATTAATTAAGCCTTGGCATGTTGGCTTCAAACCCATAGATGAATTGTGGTCAAGAGTTCCAGTTTGGGTGTGGTTGTTGTTGTTCCCATTGGAATTTTGAAGGTGTGACATCTTCCAATCGGTGGCCTTGCTTCTTAGAAAAAAATGGTGGGCCCTATTAGCATCTAAAAAATTTGGCAAAATTTTGAGTGCCCATGTTGGAAAAACCCATCACATCATTCATAAATACATTTGGGAGATATGCCCTGGAAGGCTACTTTGGAGGTGTATAACATGAAATCCCATGATTTTTATGTTAGACCACTTGGTGATCATGTTCATCTACTATTAGTGAGTTTGTTTATCCATTTGTAGCTTTCTATAGTTAGATTTGATATGTTTTTAAAGTGACAAGTTTTAAGGTTTTGAAACAGTTTTGCATTTTGCATATCAAAATCCTTTAAAATAGTCATGTCTGAGAAGTCAATATTTCACTACCTAACGTGTATCCTATCAAAAAAAATATTCTCCACAATTATCCCTATAATAGTGAAACCCTATGCCTATTCTTAGAGCATCATGTTCGCATTCGATATTTTTCTGAGACCCAAAGCAAATACAATTTTTTAGGTTTTCCTATTGCTATTTGTCAAAACTGTCAAAACAAATTCCTATGGGAATTAAAATTTCATACTTGGATAATGTTCATGCCAAAACAATTGGTACCCAAATTATCTTGGTAACAATGAACTCCTATGTCCATATGTAAAGCCCCAGGACCTTGTTGTAGAACACAAGATGCCACTGAGAGGGGGGATGAATCAATGGTTATCCATATTTTTAACCTTAAGCCTTTTTAAACCTGACTATGTGTACTAGTTAGAAATTACAAGACTAAGGGAGTATAGCGGTGAGATAAATGAAATGATCAAATATAAAGCACACACAAGACACATCACATAACATCAGATATACGAGGAAAACCCAATGTGGGAAAAACATCGGTGAGAAATGTTGCTGGAGTCTACTAGTCCAATCTAGCCTCACAATGAACAACTGTATTACAACATTTAGGGAACCAACCCAAGGAGCACCAACCCCTATTGATTGAGGGCACCAATCCAAGGAGCACCAACCCCCATTGATTTAGGGCACCAACCCAAGGAGCACTAACACCTGCTAATTTAGGGCACCAACCCAAGGCGCACCAACCCCTGCTAATTTAGGGCACCAACCCAAAGGAGCACCAACCCTACATCTAGCACCAACTCAGTGATTACAATGAATACAAGCAATACAATAGTTATAACCTGGTTATAAATAAATTTTGTAACCTCTATATACAATTCACCCTATCAGTTCAACTCTTCTTTGTCTGTCTGCTTCTCATCACTGCTCTACCTTACCATTTAGATCCACCATAGTCTGATTCACCATTTCTTCTTTACCGGTGAACCTCTTTCTCTCACTCTACCTCTGAACTCTGTCCCTTACTGGTAAAGTCTCTATCAGTATAACATACAGTTATGTTATGTAGCTGCTTTACCCTCTGTTGCCTCCTACCGATTCAAACACTACCAGTATAATTCTCTGATAAATCTGTGATAGCTCACAATGACTCTGTATCTTACCAGTCAAGCTCCTCTTACCAGTTAAACCCTTCTTTCAGTTCTCTCAAGCACTTAGTCACTTCAATGTTCTTTGATGAACTCTCTGACTGATTAACTCTCTGCTGCACTCTCACACTCTGATCTTCAATATTCGACACCACAACATCTGGTAGCATCAATCAACTATGATCTTTGATCTGCACATTTATCCTTGTGCTTTCCCACCAAAACATAACTTCAAACTTAGCGCGCTAGGGTTTTCTCTCACCGACCATGAACTATATCAAATCATATCTAATATGCTTGGGGATTGACAACCTACAACAAATCAGATAACACACCATCTTCTGATCCTTCTTGTGCATGTTTACTATACTTAATAGTCCGCAACATGTTTGTCGGCCTTGACCTTATCGATCACCATAAATTATCTTGCGGTTGCTTTCACCAAATCTGATCTGCATCCGCACAACCTACAACGATTATCACACCAAGCCGCATCTTCCTGAACCTAACCCGTGATTTTTGCAGTCGACATTAATGTCGATCTACTCACCAACTACCTCACTGATGCACTCTTCATCTACCTCTGCATGCTTGCCACTTCGTAGCCACATGTCATCTTTGTCGGCATCCAACTCACTTCATTGTGTCGGTTCAAGCTTAGTCACCGACCACAAGACACAACCGGTGTATACTTTATACAATCGGTCCTTTTTCCCTATCGGTCATGAAATAACCGGTCAACCTTTGAACCGTGCAGTCTCATGTTCTATTGGTGGGATCACATCAACTCGGTCACCAACCTTGTCAATCCACATCATGCTCATCTTCATTTGATGGGAGCCTTTCACTTTTGCACTTTCTTGCATACCGGTAGTTCTGTTTACCGGTTGACACTACTCTTGCCTTCATACCAGTAACAACATGATAACATCATGCTAGCAGTCATTGCATCAATCTGCATCTACATTTCGGTTGACATCAATGTCTCGGAGTGAGTCCATGTCTACAAATGCCAAACCTTCCTTCTCCTTCATTTGCCTGGACCTCATCTCAACCGATTTGCCAAAGTGGCAAGCTCATCACAACTCACTCTTCCTTTTCTGTCTCGGTAGCTCATCATGCTTACTCTTGCTGATCCAGTGCACATCTCTGGTTTCACATGCTGGAGGCTTCCTCATGTTCCTCTATGGTCATCCAGTATAAGCCTTCAATCACCTGCCTTTAACTTCTCTATCTTATCCCAGAGAATTATCACTTACCAGTGGGAGTAGATGAACCATTGCACTCAACTTGCCAATCACCTAATGAGAGTGGATCCTTGTCACCTGCTGACAAATAACTGGTGGGAACTGGTTGTCATTACATTGTGCACCCTACTTCTAGTGTTACACCAATGTGACTTCCCTATTTGAGAAGATACATATTTAATCAAAACTCATAACCTGGTAGACATCCCTTTTGTCTACCTTGCTATCTGTCAATCTTCTCTTCATCTGGTGATAACATCTTCATCCAGTGGGAGTCCTGCTGTATGACATCCAACTGAATACCGGTTTCCAACACTTTCTCCGTTAGCTCAACCTTTCTTTCTTACCGGTCACATGATTTTCGGTTGGCAACCATACACTGCCAAATCATTACTCATAGGTTGGCATTTCCATAATGCCAACTATCTCCAATGCCTATTCACCAATCAACATCCCAACATTCCATATTTACCGGTGACAAGCTATACTGATAACATGCTATACCGGTTGACATCAATGATACCATTACCGGTTGACATCAATGACAACACAATGCCAACACTTGTTTGACGATTTTACCGAGTACAACCTGATGCTCTGCAAAAAGGACAAGGTTAGGATAAAACAAACACTGAACAAGAAACAAAAAGAAGTCGATTGTTAGATGTTAGAAAATCATAAATTAAAAACTATCCTAAGCAAGCATATCAAGAAAGACACTACCAAGCAAAAAGAAAGCTTAAGGAATCTACAAAAAGCAACTAAGCCCCTCCAAATTCTCTCTACCATGCTGGTAGCTTCTCCTTCCTTGTTCCTCTCCTCTCCAAGTTCCAAATTAGTGTAGCTCTCAGCAGCTTTTTGCACTATGGATGCTTATGGAGGTTTGAGATCAAAGTATTTGCTCTAAAATATGAATGAAAAGCTAATACTATATGCTATAGATACTAAGATGATTTGTTTTAAACCAAAATGACAATTATATGAGTTTATTATGCTAAAATTCTCTCTATTATTCACTATAGCTTAAATTTATACAAGTTTTCAGGATTATGGCTATGAATGATTAATGCTTCAGGGTTTGAAAATGAGGAATGTGAGCTCTATTTATAGGTAAAATAGAGCAATGGATGGTTTTGATCGAGTAATCTCAACAAGGGTCAGGATTAAATGATTTGAGATCCATGTGAGGACTTTCAACCCAATCCCTGGTTGACAAGTGTCAATGTGAGATAGGTTGAGAGGAGAGGGAATAAGCATTAAATTCTTGACATGACCTGAGAGTTAACTTGGGAGTTAAGGTCAAGGTTGGGTTGAGTGAATAAATTCTTTATTCAAAGAATAAAGCCTTTATCCACTGGATAAACTCTTGTGCAAAGGAAAACGAGATAACCATGGTCAAAGCAATAAATGCTTGAGGAGACACATGAGTGCAAGTTGAAATAACCATAAATGGTCATGTAAGAGCCATTAGTGGTTTGGAAGACTTTGAAGGTTAAATTGTTGAACACACAGAGCAATAAATGCTTTTCAAAGACTTTGAAGTCTTTGAGAAGTGACTCCAAGTTGCTTAGGAATGTGACAATAATTAGGGGATGGATTAGGCTAATTAGGAAGGGCTTAGAATTAGGCTAATTAGGAAGGGCTTAGAAGAATCTAGAAGGGGGTTAAGATTGCAAGATTTGGTGGGTGAGAGAAAATAGGATTTTATTAAAATAAAATTCATTTATTTCAATAAATGTGTGCAAGTTGCATGTGTAGGAAAATGCAAGTGGGGGGATAAATGATTTAAATAAATGTTTTATTTAATTTATTTAAAAGAGGAATAGGGGATTAAATGAAATAAATATGATTTATTCATTTAATTGATTGTGAATTTGGTTTAATGAATTGATTAAAATAAATTGAATAATTTATTTAATTAATAGGAGAATGTTTTGAAGATGAATTAATTTAATTTAATTAACTGATGGCTAGTGGATTTATAATCAAATAAATAGGAAATATTCATTTAATTAAAATGGACAGATTTATGTAACTACACAACCCATACACAATTATTTAGTTTGTTTCTTGCACATTGTAAAGTTTGTCAGAGTAGCCATCTTTGGATATTAGTGTTTCATGGAAGGTTGGTAGTCATATTAAAAAGATTGGTTCATGTGATTCTCTCTACCTTCATATACTCATATACACAATTGCAAAATTGTATGGCTTGGTTTGATATTTTTTCAAAGTTGAAACCAAATGGAATTTCTACAGTTTTGTTCTTAACAATGTCAGAGTGGTCATCTTTGACCTTTAGTAACCCGCACACGAAGTGAAATTTGGTGAATCCACTTGGCACAATTTCTCATTATCTCTTAATGAACTAATGTGCCCAATGGTGGTTTCTCAGGGTGATATTTAGTATTTTTTCAAGGCATGTGATTTACAGGGTTCAAGTTACTCCTAACAAGTGCAATTTTAGAAATGACTAAGTGGCCAACTTTGATGATTGAAATTTTGGGATGTTAGGCCCAATATGGAAAGCTAATGTACTGAGAGGGGAGGGGTGAATCAATACTCCAAAACTTTTCCTCAACAATAACTTTACTATTATATATAAACCGAATAGTGCAGTAACATAATATAAAGCTAAAACAAATAGATAACAATCATACATGATTCACTCCATAACACATATATTTTGGTTACGCAGAAACTCTTGGTTAGAGAGAAAAACTATGGTGGGGATGGCACCCACAACTTCACTACTGCAATAATAAAGGTTGCTTGATTAGAGATACATGTTTAGCTATTTCTGATAGCTTACCCTGTTAGGAGTATCAAGATCTGTTAGATCTACCTTGCTAAAGGATTTTACAACACTTAATCTAAATGTTGCACCTGGTTAGAGGCTTTACAATTTATAGACTTGATTAGAGTCTTTTACCCTGTTAAAGGTTTCTCTTACAACTTCAAAATATTACAATAAAATCATTAAAAATATCTGCAACTTTACATCTGAAATGTTATAGCAGATTCTATGTGCTTAGAATAAGATTACCTTGCTTATAGCATACCTCGGTAACCCATATAGTAACTCGGTAAACCCTTCTGTTTACTCTGTTCTTTGAAATCCTTCTCAGTGACCTCTGTGTCTCTGTAATAGTCATAACACTTAGGGCTTTCACATGTCTTGCTTCATATATTTCTATCTTCCTTTCTGTCATGCTACATGTGTTTTTCTGATCTTAATCCATGTTGTATAAATAGATCTCTTATGTCGGTGATCCATTCATTGCTTCGATCTTACAAACATGTTTTATCGAATCAATAGCCATGTAAAATATTTCATTGGTTAGATGACCTCAAAATCATACACAATCTTTAAGTGCAATTTCCAATGTGATAACAGTTAGATGTTCCTCGATCTTGTAACACATTTTCATATGTATGTCCAGGTTCAATGAATTTGGTAACACGTTTCACTCGGTGTATATCAACTCGGTGTGTCATCTTTTCTGCTCGGTAGACATGAAATGATACTCGATAGACAGCTCGGTGTATACTACGCTCTGAGACTACTTTCTTCTATAACCGACTGGACTGTGCATACCGACTAAATATCTTGGTAGAGATAACCGACTAGAGTATATAGAATAACTTTGAACATAAAACTAATGGCAACTTGATAAGTAGTAACAATCTCCCCTTTTGACATTAGTTGAGATGTTTGACAAAAACTACTTTCAAAGTTATAACTCAATAATCTATATACCTGCAAAATTTGACTATACTGACAGTATATACAATAGTCAATGAAATAGTAAATCTAGATATACTCCCCTTATCGATATAATGTACAAAATTATGATTTTGCATGCTTGGTGATCAATGTTCTGTGTGCACTTGTTCTTTGCTTACTGTTCTGTTTACTGCTCTTGGGTACTCTGCTTACTCTACTCGGTATACTCCCCCTATATACTACACTCCTTTTGCTTGATACTATACCACTCCTCTAATACTATATCACTCTCCCTTTTTGACAAACATCAAAACTTAGTTACCATTCAGTGGTGGCAACTGGTCAAAAATGGATTTGTACTTTGTCCGTGCTTCGATGAGAGCGACAGAGAGTGCATCCTTTACACTGTCCATTAAAGAATTTTGGGCTTGAATGTCAACCAATAATGATATTAAGCCATCTAAAGTGCTTCCCTCTTGTGTAGTGGACAAGTATGTGGCTCGGTTGATTTGTTCTTGGACGGATGAAAGATGAGGAAGGAATAATGTCTGAAGTGTCATTATGTCCATCCGGATCTTGTGTTCTTCATTTCTTAGGTCCAATTGTTGAGCCATGAGCTGTTGTAGCTTTGTATAGAAATTCTAAACTGAATTTAGCTCTGTGGTCAACTTATTTGAGAGATTGGTGATCTCTTTCTCAATTGCTTCCGTTTTATTTTTGATGTCTTTAATGAATAAAGAAAATGTACAGAGTTTCTGAAATAAATAATGAATGTGCTTGAGTTGAGGAGTCAACTCAGCAATAAATTTGACAAGTTTAACTTTGCCAATAGCTATAGCTTTCTGTACCTCTTCTATCATTTTTGCAGTGAGCTCTTTGTCTTTTATCTTGCTCAAATATTCTGATGCATCTACTCCAGATGTATCTATCTTTGTTAGGAGTTCATCCAGTTGAATGCGGATGGATGCATCTGTTGACACTGTAGCTTCAGGTAGCATATCTATTAAGAGTGCTTTCACCTTCTGAAGTACTTTATTTTTCTTTTGAATCACCATTTGCTTCTCTTGTTCGGCCTTTGCTTTGCTTAGTTCACCGAAATCAATAAGTGCTTGCCCCTTTAATTTTAATATGTCTACATTGGGTAACACTATTGGTTTTGACAAATCAACTTTAAAACTATGCTTTTTCATCTTCTTTTCTTTACCTTTCACTGATGGAACTAAGACAATGGCTTGTGAGGCTTGATGACCCTCGGTAGGTTGCTCGGTAGAGGCAACACTTTGGTCGGTTTCTTTAGCCTCTGTAGAGTCCTTTGGTGTCTCGGTACTCGATGTCTCAGTTGCAACATTTTCAGTGCTAGAAGGTGCTTGAGACGTATGTTCTTGAGTAGTGCCTTCTCCTACTGTAGACTTGTGACCTTCGGTGCCTTGATCCGTATCTTGAGGGGTTTCGGTTGAGACAGGTTGATTGACTGATGGATAAGGCTGAACTTGTTCCAAGACTGATTCATTGGATACAAGTTTTGCATATGCATTACCTTCTATCATTTCCTGTTCCGATGCCTCTGTATCCATGATATCTTCATCTATTTGAATGGTGTCAGCAGGGTCTTGCTTAGTAACATCAGGATCTTGCTCGGTGACATCAACAATTTCAACTGTATCTTGCTCACTAGCATCCTTGATTTTAAAGATTTCCTACCACTTTTATTTTGTCTCATTTTCTACTTCAATATACAGCCCATTCATCAGTTTTAAGGCTCTTTGTTTGACGAGAAATTTTGAGTTGTAGGTTGTCAGATGTTCCTTTATTTCAACTACTGACATGTCAGGAAAGAGATGTACCAGACTTCTTTCTCTGATCTGTTTCTCTGAGTCCATTGCATACTTCCACCTATTGTCAATATGTAAATATAATTCATTTGGAAGTGACTTAGATAGTTCCAATGGAGCCAACCGAAATTTTAGAAGTGTGCAGATGACAGCTTCTTCAATTTGTCTCTTTTCATCATTATTTCTGCTTTCATACTTAACATATCTAAATCCTCCAAATCAACCATATTCTTTCAGATTAGCACATAAATTTTCAACACTATGTACATTTACCTTCTTGCTCTTGACAATCTGAAATTTGCTTGCATCCTCAGATTCGGTGTCGCTAGACTCTTTTGCCAAAATGAGTCTCCGAGTAGTTTTCTTGTAAGTTTTTGTTACCTTAGGAACAATAACACTCTTTGCTTTCTTAATCGGTGAAGCTGTAAATGCTCTAGTGTTAGGTCGCTTTGCTGGTGGAGTCAGTGAGGCATTTGATGAATCCAGTTTCTTTTTTTTCAACACTTTTCCCTTAGGCAATTCGGTGCTCAATGTTATAGCCACCTCTTGGGCTTCAGATTCCTCTTCGGTAATGGCTAAAGTGGCTTTGACAGGTGTGGAGGAAGAATCTTCTCTGAATTTCTCTGATAATGTCTTTATCATCTTTGTTGCCTTTCTTGTAGCTTTGGGTACTACAATGCTCATCTTTACTTTTTCCTTTACTTCTTCATAGGTTCCATACCTCAGCTTGGTAGCATGTCTTGGCAATGTAAGAAATACATCAATTTGTTGTTGTGTGATATCAAAATCAATCTCATATCCCATAGGTGACAAAGATTGAGTTCTTGGTTCCACAACATTCACATAACAGTAATCAATATCTACTTCAAAACATATGTCATTTTTGTATTTCTCCACTAGCTGGGGTGGAATTCGGTACCTGTTATGCATTTTCTCTTAGAACTTACTGAAGTAATCATCCATAATATCATTAAAATTATCACCTAACTTCTTGATGAAGTCATTGATCTGATGGGTGATTGGCCGGTGTAGTTCCGAAACAACTTTACCGACTGATGGAAAAAAAAATTTAAAATAGAAAAATATGCATACAAGTAGTGATCCAAACTTTAGTGTATTAGCTGAGTTGTTCTTCTTTGTCTTCCTGATGGTGTTCAGATTCTCAAACAGGTTTTTCAGCAACACCTCACATAGATCAATTTTCATTCCCTTTTTCACAATTTTGTATGCTAGGTCTACTGCTGCACAGGGTACACTGTTTTCCCTTGCCGATTGGAAGAAATAGTAACCTATTACTCTAATGGCAAATTTTAGTTCTGCATCAGTGACATTGTTTAATTTCAATCCTCTGCAATCTGATTCCACTCCGGTTAAACTGATCAATTCCTTCTGTGATATCATCTTTTGAGCTCGGGCATGATCATAAATAGGGTAACCGGTAATCATATGAATGATTTCCTTGGTAATCTTAAATGGTGGCTCCTCTAACCACATGAAATCATCGTGAACTATGCTCAGAACAAACTTGACCCACTTGGGTTTGAACACACGTGGATAGGTTAGGGCTTCAGTTAATCCCTTGATCTTAATGTGCTCATACTTACTATTCAATTTACCATCTGTGCATAATTCATCATAGGTGTCTTTGATTTCAACATGACCGAGTTCTTCAACATGACATTTGGTGAAGAATCTCACATCCTCGACTAATAACACTCTATCCGGGATGAGTGAAAATGCGGTTTTGTCATCCGGTTCAGATGCAACTTTGGGAGTCAAATAGTATTTTAGTGAGGACTTTTCAACATTCTTGACAACAATGGGATCTTGGATCTTAGGTGTAGATTTCAGATAAAAACTAACAAAAGATCCTTAGGGTTTCAAGATTTTCAAATGGCAGATGCTTCACACTTAGCAGATAATAGCAACTTGATAAGATCGGTAAAACAGCTTAACAATGCGTTGAGATTGATGTAAATACCTTGAATTTTCTTTGTAGGAGGTTTGATCACCTTGGATTCATTTTTCTTTGCTCTCTTGAAAACTTGGTAAGTAAAAATGACCGCAAAAATGCTTTAAGTACACAAAATACCTTATCGGGCTCCGTGCGGGTTAGGTCAAAAACATTAAATGCACTCGGTTCCACTAAACTTTCTTTTTTTTTTTTTTGCTTTAACCGAGTAACCAAACTTCCTTCATTTACTGACTTGACAGGTTTCTTGTATTCACCGACTTGACAGGTTTCCTGTATAGTGGTCCAAAAGACTTTGATATAATTTCAAACTTACTACTACATCTTAATTATGTAGATTTTGAATTAAGTACATAATAAAGTAGGAACTGTTAAGATTTAACCTTGAGAGAATACAATCCCTTCATACCTTTACCGATTAATTTGGAATAGGTGCACCTAACTTGGTAGGTAAGGTGCTTTCTTCATTTGACACAATTTCCTTCTTTTTCCAAATCATCTGTAATTTGTCTTTTATTTCCTCAGTGTCTTTTCTAGGTTGATCTCTGAAATCTCTAGCCAAGTGTCCAACTTTGTGACAATGAAAACATGCCATACCAAGATTTCTCCATGATCTTCGGTTGTACATCCCAAACCTTATAAAGTAGTTGGCACTTATATGTCCATATCTTCCACAACATTCACACCATATCCTTGTATTGTAATCCCATGGTACTGCAGAATACTGTCGGTAAGGATTTGTGTGAGTTTGGTAACATCTAGCATTTGCTCGGTGTGCAGACTACATATAGTTCTTTTGCGTAAGCCAACACTTCTCAGCACTGTGTCCATATCTATTGCAGTTTTTACAAAACCCTTTGAATTTTTCCTTCTGATAATTGTTAACAGACTTTGTTCTACATTGATTAGATGTGTGACCATATTTATTGCAATTGTAATAATAACCATTGTACTTAGTGACATTTGGTTACTTACCTTTTCTGATTTGGCATATGTTGGCAGTATGACCTTGATTTACACAGTAGTTGCAAATAGGCTTCTTTCTTTTGATGTTCTTTTTGTTTCCAGCTTGCTTTGACGATTCTCCTCTCTCGGTAGTATGAATTCCCTTCTCGGTAGAGTCTTTTCCTTTGTAACCGAGTCCTGCATCTTTGTTGGGTCATCTTGTGTTCAGTTGCTCATCCAACATCTTTGATGCTTCATAACTCTTCTTTAGTGTTTCTTTGGATTTCTTCTCTATTTCAAGTTCATCGGTCAACCTTGATACTTCAAGTTTCAATGCTTGATTCTCATCATTTTTCAGATTTGCTTCATGATGTGCATAACCTAGTTGATCTGACAGGTTTTGTTGAATTCCAGTCATCCTTGTGATTTCATCATTCTTATCAGATACTAAGACTTCAAGTTGTTGTTTCTCTCTTTCTAGATCTCTTACTTTATCCTCGGCTGTTCTCAATGCATCAAGATTTTTAGTCATCTATGTACTGAAATGTTCATGTTCTCTTTTCATTGCTTTTAGTTGATCAGCCAGTGCTTTGTTCTTTTCTTTCAATACTCCAATCAGTTCTTCAGTCTCTTTAGATATACTATTATCAGATGATGTCTCAATTTGTTCCACTAACTCTTGAGAGTCCTCCAAATCATCAGATAATCTTCTTCTCACTTTCAAAGATTTTTGCATTTGCCTTTGCATGTCTGCAATCACTTGATTAGCATGATCCAGCTCTTCTTACAGATACACAATCCTCTGAGATTGTTTATAGCCTTCCATTGATAAGATCTTTCTCTTTAGCCAGTTAAACCCTTTTCCAAGATTGAAGGTCTGATACCAATTGCTAGGCCCAATATGGAAAGCTAATGTATTGAGGGGAGGGGTGAATCAGTACTCCAAAACTTTTCCTCAACAATAACTTTACTATTATATATAAACTGAATAGTGTAGTAACATAATATAAAGCTAAAACAAATAGATAACAATCATACATGATTCACTCCATAACACATATATTTTGGTTACGCAGAAACTCTTGGTTAGAGAGAAAAACTGTGGTGGGGATGGCACCCACAACTTCACTACTGCAATAATAAAGGTTGCTCGATTAGAGATACATGTTTAGCTATTTATGATAGCTTACCCTATTAGGAGTATCAAGATCTATTAGATCTACCTTGCTAAAGGATTTTACAACACTTAATCTAAATGCTGCACCTAGTTAGAGGCTTTACAATTTATAGACTTGATTAGAGTCTTTTACCCTGTTAAAGGTTTCTCTTACAACTTCAAAATATTACAATAAAATCATTACAAATATCTGCAACTATACATCTAAAATGTTATAGCAGATTCTATGTGCTTAGAATAAGATTACCTTGCTTATAGCATACCTCGGTAACCCATATAGTAACTCGATAAACCCTTCTGTTTACTCTATTCTTTGACTGTTCTCTGAAATCCTTCTCAGTGACCTTTGTGTCTCTATAACAGTCATAACACTTAGTGCTTTCACATGTCTTGCTTCATATATTTCTATATCTTCCTTTCTGTCACGCTACATGTGTTTTTCTGATCTTAATCCATGTTGTATAAATAGATCTCTTATGTTGGTGATCCATTCATTGCTTCGATCTTACAAACATGTTTTATCAAATGAATAACCATGTAAAATATTTCATTGGTTAGATGACCTCAAAATCATACACAATCTTTAAGTGCAATTTCCAATGTGATAATGGTTAGATGTTCCTCAATCTTGTAACACGTTTTCATATGTATGTCCAGGTTCAATGAATCTGGTAACACGTTTCACTCGGTGTATATCAACTCCGTGTGTCATCTTTGCTGCTCGGTAGACAGGAAATGATACTCGGTAGACAACTCGGTGTATACTACACTCTGAGACTACTTTCTTTTATAACCGACTGGACTGTGCATACCGACTGAATATCTCGATAGAGATAACTGACTAGAGTATATAGAATAACTTAGAACATAAAACTAATGGCAACTTGATAAGTAGTAACATGGGACTCATAAGTGATCTTGTAAATCTATATGGTAGAAAGTTTCTTGGTATATATGGTTGCACTCCTATGTGATTTTGAAAAGATCGAAGAAGTTTTGACACGGTTTTCAATTGTGATTTGACGGCTCTCAAGTGAAATTTGGCATCTCAGAAAATGTGAAAATTTTAAAAATCAAAGATTATCAGAGGTCTTGGGATGGTTACAGGAGTCTCTAGTTTCAATTTCGTCGAAATCTGAGCCCGTTTGATGTATTATTTTAAAATTCACATTTTCTCACTATGCGCTCCGATGGGCTAGTTTACAAAGCAAGTACTCCAAATTTCTGATCTGCTTGAATTCTAACACAAAACCCATGTTTTATTTTAAATATCATGTCTTCTTGCCATTTTTTATGGCTCAAGGATGTCCGATTTGTCTGCAGTGGAATTACTCCGAAGTGGTGGTAGGAGAAATTATTTTTTTCATATTTCTTTATAGTTTGAAGGATTATTAAAAAAATATTTAAATGTTTCTAAAAATGATTTTAGGGCAAATGAAATTGATAAGAAATATTTCATAAAGTTTATGATCTTGTTATTTGAAAATTTTGTACACTTGGGGGATGTGCAAAATTGTGGTTTTAGCCACAGTGTGTGAGTATGATACTCTCCTAATTTAGGGAAGGCTCCCCCTATCTACAAAATAAACTAATCTAATATGGGTGGGACAACAATATTTCTTCTTCTTTCAAAAAAAACTATACTCTTTTCTCTTCACATAAAAGTAATAGCAATTGGAAATAATTGACAACAAATATAGAAATGAGACTTTTGTAGAATTTTTGTAACATAAAGAGAAGCAAAGTTTCCATGAAGGCACAAAGACCTCTGTCACTTCCCTGGGATGGGAAAACAAAAATGAAAGAACAAAGTCTTCAACACTTCTACTGTCCTATCAACCTTTGTAGATGATTTTCTGGTAACTAAGCACAATATGTAGCATCTCAAAGTCTTACCACATGATGCACCTCTTATGCACAAACATAGAAAATAAAAACAACATAAAGTATGCAAGTTACCCCTTTTCTTGAGCATTCTACAATAGTTTCAGATGTGACAGGCAACTCAAAGTCTACAACATCAAATCTTAAAACCAATCTAAAATTCCAAACACAATAAGCAGCTCAAAGTCTGCAAGATTGAGCTTGAATCCCTCTTGTATAATGCCTCAAAGCTCACAATCAATCTCTAGAAAATGTCGTCACATAACACCTTGAATAAACACAAAAAATGAAAGCAATTTGCCTCTTTTATTGAAAGCAATCTGATTTACATCCAAGCTCAAAGTCTTAGAGTGCACATACAAACTGACAGAGTTTTGTTGCATTGCCAAAAGATATCAATTACAATAGATCCCCTCAAGTATTTATAGAAGAGGAGCCTTGAGAAAAAGGTGGGAGAATCCTAACTAACCTGAGAAATTCTCTCAACCACCATGACTTATTCCAATTATAGTCCTAATTGAACTCAACTTGTAGTTGCTTTACATGTAATTACAAAAGTGCAAGTGATGAGTTAACTTGCAATTACAAAGTTATTTTTTACATGTAACTTGTCAAAACAAAATTACAAATGCATAATTAAAACTATTCTATGTGTCCAAAGACACGACTCTAACTACTTCATCCTTTGTCTATGATGATCTTCATGCTTCTTTAGGATGCTAGTACTTGAAATATTCTGGACCAGTGAAGACATCTTGAACCAGAATGAGAATTTTTATCCTTAATGATCTTTGTGTCCTTGGCCAACGAATTTCAACCTTATCTTCTTGTTTGGGGTAGTATTGGATTTTCAGGAGGGAAAGGCCTGCCTTCCTCTTTTCATGTCATGACCATCTCTGTCTTGAAAGCATTCTATGCTCTCGACCATGAATTTTTGTTGTATCTCTTCTTTGTATCATCCTCCAATCTTGAAATCTGCTTGCAAAATAAGGCCCATGCCTTAATCCATTGATTTGATAGATCGTGTGTTGAAACCAAACTGACAAGGGAAGGGATAAACTGATGCAAAAATAAGTTGACAAGTGGATTTTAGGTTCTGGAAGCTGCATTACATGTGTGGGAAAAACAAGAGCATTAACTTGCAATTGTGGAGAACAAACATGCAACTTCATATTTGTAATGGGTAAACACAAGTTTGCACTTGTGATTGGACCTTTAAAACTCATGTTCAAGTGTTTTTTGAGTACATTTTGGACCAATTTCGGATCTTGGGGAACATTTTACATGTATACAAGTGGGTAAGAACAAATGTACAATCGGGCTTTTGAAACTCGAATGCAAGTATACTTGTAAAAAGGAAAATGAAGTAGTGAGTGAAAAATGAGATTTTGACATGTAGGAATTGGTGGGAATGGTATGTATGGATGATGGCAATGAATATGAGTGAAAATGAAAATATTTTGGGAAGATCATCTTTATAAAAATGGGAAGAACTTTCAACTTGTAATCAAGTTTTAAAAACCTGATTTTGAAAGGATGAGCATTTTTCCAACTTTGAAACTTGGAATTTCAACAAAAGATGGTTAAAAATTTTCAACCAAAGGGGTAGATCAACTATTTTCATCTCACTTGCAATCGGATTTTTAAATCCCGAATGCAAGCAAAGAGGGAAAATGGAAAGACAATGCAATTTGCAAATTGTTTTGCAAACTTGGAACAAAGGGGAAAATCTCTCACAAAATCGATTTTAGGCAAGAGCAAACCAAAACTAACATATATACAACTTGATCAAGGAAACTAAAACAAACTAAAATAAGAAATGGAAGCAAGAACAAGAGAAGAAAACATACCTTGATCAACAAAAAAGACCTCCAAAGAACAAGAAGCAATCCTTGAAAGAAGAGAATGAATCTCTTAAATAGACAAAAGAAGATGATTCAAACCCTAGCCACGTTTTTCAAAAATACCATATGCTAAAAAAAGGCATAAAAAATGCATGAAGAATAGGTCAAATGAAGCTTCCAATCCCCACGCCTAGGTAAGAGAAGCCAAAATGACTTAGGAGAAGGAGGATTCGTGGCACTTTCAAGAGGTAAATCGTGGCATTGAAGAACACGTGTTTGCTATTTTAACGCCTTTGAACCAGCAAAAACAACTACCATATGACACAAAAAGAGTTTCAAAATGCATGAAAATAGCTTAGGATTCAAAACGCTTTCCTCCTCCTAAAATCTCTCCACAAAAATTGATTAAATCCTTCAACAAATTCGAATTTAATAGCTAGTCGGGTTCTTGGAGAAGGGCAACAATTTTAAAATGTAAGCAAAAGACATGAAATTGGGTTTGTAAATCCCCTTTACAAGTTTTAGTTTTCTTCACTTGTCATGCATTAAGGCAAAATCGGGTTTGTGAGAGAAAAATACAAGTTTAAAATACATGTAATAGGGAAATACAACTCCCTTTACAAGTTTTAAACAACTCAACAAAAGACTAGTAAAGGGAAAATAAAATTCCTTTAACAAGTCACAAAAATAACTTAACTTAAAAATAAAACTTGTAATAGAGAAATAACATCCCTATTACAATTTAAAGTGACTTTATAAAACTTGTTAATGGAGGAGAAAAATCCCTACCATAACTTAAAATCACTTAAGTGAAACTTTTTAAATAAATTACAAGGTTTATTTTAATTTTATAATTTAAAGTTCACTTGTAATATGTTCAAAAATTCCCTACAATGACTTAAAAGACAAAAAGGAACAAGGGGGAAATTAAAACTTGCAGCTTAAGGAAAATTCCCACCTGCAGTCAGGGAGAAAAAACCCGAAATTGCACAAAAGCTAGGAAAATGAAGACCAAAACTCACCAAAATTTGTACAATGATGGCAAAGACACCCCCAATGATTTGACACTAACAAATATGTTTTGTACCTTGAAAAACATGCCTTGGAAAAAAAAATGACACATTTTAAACAAATTTTTTTAGGGGTTGTCACATTTTTGAAAATCCAAAAATGAGGACAATAGATCTTTAAAACTTTATGGAGTCTATTTTTCATTCTTCCCCAGTCCGCCAAGGAAAATTGGGGGCTGGTGAAAAGTTTTTGCTAGAGTGGAGGAAGCACATCCCATCCTGCGAAGACCACTAAATAAACCCTAATTTGATAGAGGTATTGTTGTGAGTTACTGAGAGAAATTGTGTTCATAGATATAAATTGATTCTATCATTCTAAACACAAACAATGTTATGGAAGATATTGCAGATTCCAAATGAAATAATTTGAAAATTAAGCTTGCATTATAATGGAATGTGATATTTGTAAGTTATGCAATAATGGATTTGTTGAAAAGGCTTTAAACACTCCAAAATAAATGCAATTAACAAATAAAGCCAAATTCTACAATCTTTGCCAGCATTGTCCCAGTGATAATATGTAAGTTTTGCAACACTGTATGAGCAACCATCAAAGCGTGTTTGAAAATGGATTTTTGTCAGATATTTTGAGTGCAAATGCCTTGATAGACATATATACAGACAACATACATGAACTGTTTGACAACCCCTTGAATGAAGATAAATAATTACCTGTGTACAAAATAAAAGGGCTTTACAAACCTCCAACCTCCGCCAAAGCAAAAGCTCTAGAACAGTGAATGAATATCCATCAAAACAAAATGGAAGACAATTTTTTTAAATGATACAGCTAGAAATGCTCTGGTAGACATGATTGCTGCAAATTGCAGAGGCATAGACATGTCATGTGAATTGCAATCCATGAAACATAATGTGTTTGTTGAAAATACTTTTGAAAACTATTAAGAAAATGCAATTAGAAGGTGTAAAGACATGTTCATTAACATTTTCCATCATCTTCCCTGACTATGGCAATATGGGATATTGTGATAGCATATGGATATTCACCGAAGCATAAAAGATTTCATCAAGTGTTGTAGTTGCAAAACGCTGCGACAAACATGCATGCGAGAATGCACATAAAATGAATTTGACAAGAAACTTTACAAACTTTTAGAAAATGCTACGAATTTAGCAAGAAAATTTACAAAATTTCAGCAAATGCTAGGGTGGTTATGGCGAATGATTTTGTTATGTGGAGCCCTAAATACAAAATATGTGGTGTTTACTTTTTCGTTGGAATTGCGAGTACAATTAGTGAGAAAATGGGTTGTAGCTATTTTGGCTCCAAAATGGCATGCCATGCCATGATGCAGCTCCAAAATCGCATGCCCTTCCATGATGCCATGAGACATGTTCTCAGACCCACCATCTGGCTGACGTGGAGGTATGTTGCCATTTTGTAGTTGACAGAAAAGATTTGAACGCAGCTAATTTGAAAATGCTCGTATCGATTTGAAATGATCGTGTTAATTTGAAACGCCCGCCTTAGTTTGTAAATGTGTCCAAAAATTTGAAATGCCCGCCTCAATGATTATTTTGTTAAAGTAGTTGCATCCGGTGAGAGAGAGAAATAATCTGGAGGTGGAGATTTTGGTTGAATAATATTGAAGTTATGTGCTAGTGGAAGACGTTGAGCTTGTTGTTGTTAGTTAGATGAGAGGGGGGGGTGAATCAAATAAACTCACAATACAATGATCTATCCAGATTCAACCTCGGTAGAACTTACTTGATATGCAGCTATGACTGTAAATCATTCAAACTCATAAACTGATAAAATTGAAACAACAAAACACATATAACACCAGATTTAACGTGGAAACCCAAATAGGGAAAAACCACTGTGGGATTTTGGACCCACTAAGAAAATATACTCTTCTAGAGTATGCTTAGTTAAAAGCCAATCGTGTTAAAGATTATATAAACACATTGCTAGATGTGACCCGGTCAAGGGATTTCCCTCAGATCTATCAGAATCTTGCACTTTGTTAGAAGTGACCTTATCAAAGGATTTCAAACACTCATTTAGAATGTTACCTTGCTAGAGGATTTAAAAATAAGACTGTTAGGTCCACTCGGTTAAGAGATTTCCTGTCACTTACAAAATAAATAACAGTAATAAAATATATCTGCAACTTCACATCTGAAATGTTAAAGCAGACTCTATGTGCTTGAAATAATCTTGTCATAAGACTTATCTTCCTCCTTCCTTAGCTTCTCAATCTGTTCTTCAATCTGATCTTCAATATTCTATACTCGGTAATCACTTCAGCAGCATCACTATTCTTCTATTTGCCCGCATTCTATGTTCATCAACTTTTCCTTATTTATAAGCAATTCCAAACCGCTTAATCTCCTTAATCACATTTCCCATGATTAATCTTAGCCATTAGATCTTCAAACTTGACTAGGTTCATTGAATCCTTTGAACTGAAAAACATTTTATCTTGCCTTGGAACTTGTATACCTTCCTTGGTACTTGTGCTCGGTTATGACCGTTCAATCTGTGTTGTAGATCTAACTCTTGAATTTTCATTGCCGTTGATCTTTAACAAACTTCTTGCATGACATTCCAATCTTCTATAAATCTCCAGCTCATTGGCATCCTTCATTTAATAATGTATTTATTCATCCAATGCATTTTGTTATTGCTTGGTTGATACTCGGTAAATACAGAACTTTACTCAGTAACTTCTTCCTTCTTTAACTGACACTGATAACCTTGGTGTTTACCGACTAGCTCCTTGCTCGGTAAAATAGAACAATATCAAACCTTTACTCATTCTGATGCATGAAATCTTTTCTCCTTCATATCCAGTCTTCGAATACACATATATAGGATATCAAAGCAAACAAAATAACATAATCTCATCACTGTCTAACTCGGTAATAGTTGCCCATTGAATAAATTATTACTCCCCTTCATTTTCACATTATTTCTGTGTCACTTACCAACATCTTTATACTCATCAAAACATACTTTTTAAGATATGGCAACATCATACTGAATCAGAAAACCAATTGCTTGATATCAATGACAAAATAATATTATTAAGACAGTAATCATCCTTTATCAATTATATCATCAATCTCCAAAAACCTTCTCAATATCAACAAACTTAATGTAATGCCAATAGTTGTAGTTCATGGCCCTGATGGTCCTTAGAATTTCTTTTGTCAGAAAGATTAAAATCGGTATTTAAAATGTAGGCCAATATTTATCAGAAAACATTAGCGCTATGGATTCCATCAAGGAGGTAAAACACATTTGAACATTTCTTTTTATATTGGGTGGGTGAACATGAAAGTATTTACACTTTTGTTTTGGTGAGATTTGCAGGCGAAATCTAATGGACAACAAATTCAACTCGATGAAGCAAACCGCAAGAAGCCCTTGGAAAAGCAACAAAGTGAACTCGAGGAAGCGGACCGTGAGAAGCCCTCGAAAAATAAGCCCTTGAAAAATCTACTGATTAAGGCTGACATTTCCATTCCATGGATGGTCCATTTGATTACATACACGACCATTTTAGTATGTAGTGGATCTCATTACCTACTCACTGCCATGAAAGCTAAGGGCCTTTTTTCATATATTTGTTGTGGGTGCTATTGTTGTATATTTTATTGTGATAATGGTACTTACGATCCTGAAGATTTGAAATCCTGAAGATAATGGAATCATTAATTGGGCTTTATTTTTCAGTTTACAAAGATGGGCTTTGGCCATACGTAGATATTATCAATTACCGCAGTCATGCATGCAACGAGAGAGGAGCTCTTCAACATTTTTACAAGTTTTTGAGAAAATTGTCAATGCCTTCTGAAGGGGAAGTAGGCTTCATAATAGTAAGTCAAATTTGTTATAAGTAGAACACACTAAAATTTGTAATGGCAGGCCTTTCATTCGGTGATGAAAGCCTATATACCCTGGTGTTTGATTTTCAATCAAAATTGTATAATATGGATTTGCGAAAAAAGACAACATTACTATTCTGTGCTAGGTGTCAATTTTAGTTTGTGCGGGTCTTCATTGACAGAGAGCAACATGAATCTCACAGCCATGGTTGCTGCTTTCATTAAGGATAATAAATCCTTATCTGTCATCCAATTGGAGATGATGGCAAAGTTACACAATATTGTTAATGCATTTAAGTGGTATAACATCCTTTAGGATTAAAAGTTTTGTAGCCCCTATTCTAGAGTGGCTTTCATTATTTTTTACTATTGTGAAATACAAGATTGTTTCGAATATTATCGTGTTACAATCACCTTTGGAGATTTTCATGTTTTATATTCTTGATATGCATTATGCTTAGGTTGTGTTTAACAATTGATGTCAAGTTTTATAATCCAAGAGGTTCTATTATTATTATGCTTTATGATTAGTTGGATCATTAGGCTTGATTGTGATTAAATTCATGATCTATTATTAGAAAGTAGAGAATAAGAGAAGAGATGACAATTATGGAGTTTAATTTCATATAGTCTTAGGAAAAAAACTTATAGTCAAAACTAGAAGCTGTGTATAGGGAGGAGAAAATAATCATGGAGTTTGATCCGAAATGTTGTAGAGGAAAAATATTTACAGTATCAATTCTAGAGCTTATGTAAAAATATGTTATGTAATGTGAATATCATGTGTAAAGTTTTGCTATTACCAAAGTAAGTTATGGTTAATTTTGTTACATTATTTATTTAATGTTTTTTTATCCAATTTTATTTTTATTATAAAATATATAATTACAATAGTTGTTAAGAACTATAATATTAGTTAGAATAAAATAAATATTATCAAGTAAAATATTTGAAGTTGTTATACATAATTATTGCTTGTGGTTCATGTGATGTTATTGCTTGGGTTCCACGTTGGAATTATTTTATATAAAAAAATATATTATATTTTGGTGAGCAACTATATTAATGTATTATGTGTATGTGGAATTATTGGAAGTGACTTTCTAATGATTGGCCATAATATCTCACACAAGTAGTGTTATTTATCACTAATATTTTGGTTCATCTTTGACATCTTTATCTACAATAGAAGTTATTTCAATAATCCCTTCCCTATTTCATTTTGTCCTGACGACTAAGAGGATTTTGGGCTTCTTATGAGATTTCTCTTTATTTATCATTGCTTGTATTGCTACCAAATCTAATGATTGCACTTATGCAATCCTTTTTCTAGAGAAAAAATCTAGCTTAAGAAAAATTGGGCCCATGGACAAATTGTAGAAAAATAGGAGGAAATTGAGATACCTATTGTCTAGGTCATCACCTCTACATCCCACCATGTCTCTCCCCTCTCTAGGTTTCTCCGGACGCATCTATTCTGACTCCAAAAGGGACCTATCATACCAATGACATGCATTGACATACATGTCTGAGACATGGATACCATGCTAATTTTCCGCAGCGGCCGGACCCACGGTATGTGACGTGGAGTTGTCATGGACTCATTGGTTTCAATCGTTGGGCCCCACGGGAAATTACGTGGACATGTCGGAGGACGGCCACGGCTCGCTTAGTGGTTAGCGATGGTATTTTGTGCATAACATGCAAATTAAAAGGCAGAAAAAAACCACCAACGACTAAAGAAACCGCGTTCGGACGACATACCGGCAGGAAAAAGAGGGTGTGGGCTTAAAAAAAAGCCATAAAATTAAAAAAAACTATTGACGATTTAAGAAATTGCGTTTGGATGATATACTGGTGGGAAAAAGAGGGCGTTGCTTTCAAAAATGAAATGGTCATTTCGTGGGGCAAAAGGAAATGGCGGCTAGGCAGTCCGTGAATCAGGGAAAGCGACTAACACACCATGTTAGTCAAATTCATCGTTTCACGGGGCAAAAGGAAATGGCGGCCACATAGTCCATGAATCAGCGAAAGCGACTAACATGCCATGTTAGTCAAATTTGTCGTTTCATAGTCCAAAAGGAAATGGCGGCCACGCAGTCCGCGAATCAGTGAAAGCCACTAACATGCCATCTTAGTCAAATTTGTTGTTTCGTGGGACAAAAGGAAATGGTGGCCACACAGTCCGCGAATCAGCGAAAGTGACTAACATGTCATGTTATTCGAATTCGTCATTTCGCGGTCTAAAAGGAAATGGTGGCCACCTAGTCTGTTAATCAGCGGAAGCGACTAACACACCATGTTAGTTGAATTCATCATTTCGTGGGGCAAAAGGAAATGGTGGCCACATAGTCTGTGAATTAGCGAAAGTGACTAACATGCCATGTTAGTCAAATTTGTCATTTTGCGGTCCAAAAGGAAATGGCGGCCATGCATTCCATGATTCAGTGAAAGCGACTAACATGCCATGTTAGTCAAATTTGTTGTTTCACAGTCCAAAAGGAAATGGCAGTCACGTAGTCTGCGAATCAGCGAAAGCGACTAACATGCCATGTTAGTTGAATTCGCTATTTCGTGGGGCAAAAGGAAATGGCAGCCATGCAGTTCGTGAATCAACAAAAGCAACTAACACGCCATGTTAGTCAAATTTGTCATTTTGCAGTCTAAAAGGAAATGGCGGCCACGCAGTCCGCGAATCAATGAAAGTGACTAACATGCCATGTTAGTTGAATTCATCGTTTCACGGTCCAAAAGGAAATGGCGGCTACGCAGTCCATGAATCAGTGAAAGCGGCTAACACGCCATGTTAGTTGAATTCGCTATTTCACAGGGCAATAGGAAATGGCGGCCACATAGTCCACGAAAGCAAATAACATGCCATGTTAGTCAAATTCACCATTTCGCGGTCCAAAAAGAAATAGCGGCCATGCAGTCCGCGAATTAGCGAAAGCGAATAACATGCCATGTTAGTCAAATTCATCTTTTTGCTGTCCAAAAGGAAATGGCGGCCACACAGTCCGCAAATCAGCAAAAGAGACTAACATGCTTAATTGCAAAATCGACGGTGTGAAACATGCAACTAACACACGTGTTAGTCAATCTGTACTATCATTTTGGAGCCAGAATAGACGCGTCCCGAAATAAAATGTCGGCCAGGTCATCTGCGAATCAACGAAGGCGCATAACACACCATGTTAGTCTAATTCACCATTTCGTGAGGTGAAAGAAAAAGGTGGACACATAGTCCGCAAATCAATGAAGGTGCATAACATGCCATGTTAGACACTTTTGCGATTTCGTGAGGCCAAAGAAAATGTCGGCCACACAGGCCACGAATCAGCGAAGGCGCATAACACGCCATATTATAGCCAGCACAAACCTTTCGTAAGTGATCGACAACACAACTGAAATTTTTTTATAAGTGATCGACAACGCAACTTAAAAATTTCATAAGTGATAACCCTATTTTCAGCTCCAAATTCTCATTCGAGGATAGAAATTCGCGAGTCAGGGTCAGCGGCAGAATTTGGGGACAAAATTTGGTGGAAACTTGCAAGTAAGTATATAGTCTCTCCCTTAACCTGATATCTATAGACACCATTTATAAATTATATTAGGATCATGGTGTGGCTTTCTTGATTGGTGAGGCTTCATGAAAAGTGTTTTGTTTGCCGAGTAGGATCGAGTACTTGAAAAGACAATTATAGCCAACCAAACTAAATACCATCATGCTACCCTCAACCCTATCTACCCTAAACAATGTTCCATCAATCTTGTATCCTATACCTTATACTTAGTTGGGAGAGAGAGGGGAGACATACATACAGGGGCATAGAGAGAGGTGCCTAAACAATGTTCCATCAATCTTCTCTCTCTCTATCTCACTCACTCTCTTTCCCTCTCTTTCTCTCTCATTATTTCTCTCTTAAGTCTCTCTCCCTCTCTACCTCTATCTTTCTATCTCACTCTCCTCCTTTGTCAAGTGTATCTCTTTCCCACTCTCTCCCTACCTCCCCCCTCCCTTTCTCTTTTCCACTTAAGTCTGTCTGTCTGTCTGTCTCTCTCCCATTCTTTATCTCTAAAGTCTCTCTCTCTCTCTCTCTCTCTCTCTCTCTCTCTCTTATTATCTCCCTCTCTCCTCCCTCTCCCTCTCTCCCTTTCTCATTACCTCTTTCTCACTCTCTCTCTCTCTCCCTCTCTTCGTACCTCTATCTCTCTAGTCTCTTGTACTCTCCTTTCATCCCTTCCTCCCTCTCACTCAGACTCTCTCTCTCTCTCTCTCTCTCTCTCTCTCTCTCTCTCTCTCTCTCTCTCACACACACACACACACACACACACACCTTCCCTCCCTCCATCACTTTGGTCTCTCTTTCTCTCCCAATCCCTCTATCCACCTCTTAGATCTCTCTATATCTCCCCCACTCCCTATCTCTCTCTGTCTCCCCCTCTCTTAGGTATCTCTATCCCATTCTCTCTCTCTCTCATTTATCTCCTATCTCTCCTTCTTAGTATCTATCTCTCTATCTCACTCTACTCCTCTCTTAGGTGTCTCTCTCTCCCATTCCCTCCCTCTCTAGGGTCATATAGTATTCTTACGGTTCATATGGTATCCTAGGGATCCATGCATGTGTCCTACGGGGTCATATGACACCATATGACTCCTTAGGACACTATATGACCCATAACGACACATAAGATGCCATATGGAGTCCTAAGGGGTCATATGACACCATACGATCCATAACAACACCAAATGGTGTCCTAAGGGGTCATAGAACATTTATGACCTCTTAGGACACCATACGATCCATAACGATACCATATGGAGTCTTAAGGGGTCAAATGGTGTTGTAAGAGGTCGTAGGAGACCATATGACCCCTTAGGACACCATACGACCCCTAATGACACCATATGGTGTCCTAAGGGGTCATAGGATAACATAAGACACATAATGACACCATATGATCCTTAGGACATAATATCACCCCTAACGACATCTAAGGGGTCATAGGACACTATATGATCCCTTAGCACACAATAGGACCTATAATGACACCAAATAGTGTCCTAATGGGTCATAGAACACCATATGACCCTTTAGGACACCATATGGTGTTGTTATGGGTCATATGGTGTCCTGAGGGGTCATATGGCATCCTATGACTCCTTAGGACACCATATGGTGTCATTATGGGTTGTATGGTGTCTTAAGGGGTCATATGGTGTCCTAAGGGGTCATAGAACACCATATGACCCCTTAGAAACACCATACAACCCATAACGACACCATATGGAGTCCTAAGGGGTCATATGGTGTCCTAAGGGATCATAGAACACCATATGACCCCTTAGGACACCATATGACTCATAACGACACCTAAGGGGTCATATGGAGTCCTAAGAGGACATAAGACACCATATGACCCCTTAGTACACCATACGACCCATAACAACACCATATGACCTCTTAGGATACCATACAACTCATAACGACACCATATGGAGTCCTAAGGGATCATATGGTGTCCGAAGGGGTCATAGGAACAAGACCAAATGGTGTCCTAAGGGATCATAGAACACCATATGACCTCTTAGGATACCATACAACTCATAACGATACCATATGGAGTCCTAAGGGATCATATGGTGTCCGAAGGGGTCATAGGAACAAGACCAAATGGTGTCCTAAGGGATCATAGAACACCATATGACCTCTTAGGATACCATACAACTCATAACAACACCATATGGAGTCCTAAGGGGTCATATGGTGTCCTAAGGGGTCATAGGAGACCATATGACCCTACTGACACATAAGGGATCATATGGTGTTCGAAGGGGTCATAGGACACCATATGAACCCTTAAGACACCATATGAACCATAACAACACCATATGGTGTCCTAAGGGGTCATATGGTATCCTAAGAGGTCATAGAACACCATATGACCCCTTAGGAGACTATACAACCCATAAGGACACCATATAATGACACCAAATGGTGTCCTAAGGGGTCATAGAACACCATATGACCTCTTAGGACACCATACGACCTATAACAACACCATATGGAGTCCTAAGGGGTCATAGGACACCATATGACCCTTTAGGACACCATACGACCCCTAACAACACCACATGGTGTCCTAAGGGGTAATAGGACCCCATATGACCCCTTAGGACACCATATGACACATAACAACACCATTTGGTGTCCTAAGGGGTCATAAGACACCATCTGACCCCTTAGGACACAATATGACCTCTAACAACACCTAAGGGGTTATATGGTGTACTAAGGGATCATAGAACACCATATGACCCCTTATGACACAATACAACCAATAACGATACCATATGGTGTCCTGAGGGGTCGTAGAACACCATATGACCCCTTAGGATACCATATGGTCTCTATCTCTTTCCCTCTAACATAGTCAATTTATTTGCTTGATCCTGTTCTTGCCTTTTGAGATCCTCTCCTTCATGTTGATGTGAAAGTGATCTCTTTAACACCTCATTTGGAAACATGATATCATGCACTTCTCCCTCATGTTGTTCATGAACTGCCTCTCCAAAAGATGTTGGCTTAGTGTTCATATTTGAACAAAATCCTTCTAACTCACCTCAAAAATAATCTTCCTCCAAATATTCTTCACTTATATACATAATGGGATTGATTTTGACCTCATTGCAACTCTTTCCAATGTTTTCTTGATAAAATAGCTATTGTTCTTGAGAAATAAGCTCTTGTCTTTTAGCTTGTTCAACTTGACTAAAATGTTCACCTACTTTAGAAGACTCACTTGAAGGTTGAATAGGCTTACCTTTCCCAAAAATTTTAAATTTGTACTTACGAACCTCTTCTTTCATAAGACGATCTATTGTAGTTGAGGGAGCTTGTTTGAGGATAGGAATTGAAAGAGCCGATTAAGTCTCTAGCCTCTAAAATTGAGCAAGAAAAAACTTCATCTACTTCTCCTTGGTTTTTATCTCACTGCAAGATATTCTTCATACTACTTCATTTGATCCTCTAAATCTTTCTCATGATGATAGGCTTGATAAGCCCACTCATCCTATTGCAAATCAAATTCTTGTTGTCTTTTGATCTCATCAAAATTTTTTGAAAGTATATGGCCATATATTTTGGGCTCATTGTATCAGTACTCTAAAGTTGAGTACACTTATATTCAAGTTCCCAAGGGGTTTGAGCAGGGATGGGTGGGTGGTAAGCATATTGAATATGCTAATAGCTTGCAGTAGAAAGTTTGTCTGGGATAAAACTAGTAGTGTTTTGGGTCTAATATAGATAATATGGTGTAGGAATATCACTCTCATGAAATAGGGCTTGATAAGACAAACTCTTATGAAGTATAGACATATTTATTCATTCAAAGAGCCAAAGAATCAAAATAAAATAGATTTTCTTTGAAACATACCAACACTTGGACTATTGAACCAATAGATTTGAACTCAGAGTCACTAGGCATGTGAAGATATTGCCTTAAAAGGAATATATCATTGATATAAATACCAATATCAACAATTTATGGAAAATCCTTGGACTGAAACAATCCAAACTATCCCACTTGGTGTGCTAAAATCTGTTGTTACTAAAGATTGTGCCCAAATGCTAAGATGTAAAACTCAGTAATCTTGCACAACATGGGGAGTTTCTCAAGCTATGAGTGACCTAAAACAAGGATGAACCTCCATATTATGGGATACTTCCCTTGGAGAACCTCCTAAAATTATTGCACTTGACAAGAGAAAACAATAGAAAGATTGCTTTTGAATTGAAAACTACTAGCCCTAGGAGGTGATGCACTAAAATTTTGAGATTCTACTTGCTATCCTAAAATCACAATCAACTTCAATGGAGATCAAATTTCATTCTCAACTCAAATTAGAAACATTGAGTATATAATTGATTCATAGGAAAGTTTTAAATTCAATAATTGCTTGAAGGAAAATGTTTGTATTCACAACTTCAACTTGTCAAAACACTCAACACAACTTAAAACCTCTACTAACATGACATTTCTTGCCTTGAAAATGCATAGATGAGACAAAATTGAAGGATCTTTAAACAAACCATAGGAACACCATCATATCATCCATTTAGGAGTCAAATAACAAGTTTAGATTTTATTTATTGGTTAAATGTTATCTCTATTAGCTATGTCTATAGAAAACTATAAAATTTTATAGACTAGAGAAAGTGTAGATTATGTCATTGAAAGACTCATTCAAAAGAAATAATATTGAAGCTTTAAATAAAAACACCATGTAACAAAAGAAATCAAGCTCATGATTATAGTTTTTACATTCATGATAAGTGTAAATGAGACAATGAATTCACTTATCAATAACATGTGATGTTAACTAGAGGGGAGATTTGTCACCAAGATATTGAATATTGGGGCACATATTAGTGCATCCAATTGTGATCAACGATAAGAATTTTTTTTTTTGTGTGTGATAGATTCCATCAGTTTTGATGTTAAACCATTTGTGCATATTTAGGATTAAGATTATATATGCTATATACACAAAAATGTGACTATACATAGACAATTAAAGCATGAAGTTAACCAATATAGATCACATGGACACACAATTTAGTCACAACAAAAGAAAATTAATATAATGAAAGCATACCAAATATTTTTGGCCACCGCGCCGTATCAATGCACCAAGCTATGATATTCATATCCAAGGATATAGATTGGGTAGACTATAATATTAAATTCTCATAATGACAATACAACAATGTGTAACATCTAAGAATTTCATTCAAATGGATTGGTTTGCAACAAATTTATAGATTTTTGTGTGAGAAAATAGAGGGCCAAGATTAGTTGGAGAGACTTGAGAGGATTGGGAGCATAAGAAGAGAACAAGTTTCATGCTTGTAATTGAGGAACTCAGCATCTCTCCATGATTCAAGGGGAATCAAGGGTGAGTGACATGTGTCTTGGATAGAGTGGATGGTAAGGATTTAAAAAGTATTTTTTTTGAGGGATGTGAAAATAACTCCTATGCCTTAAGTATTGCAAGTGTACAAGTGATATGACATATGCACCTACTTGAGAAATTGAGAACATAAATATTTGAATATTTATTATTAGGCATGCATAAATGATTAGGGGTATTAATTAATTTTTCCTAGGTTTTTAATTAATTAAATATTCTAGTGTTTATTAAATTTTTAGATGGAGGTGAGATAGAGATTTATTTACCTAAGGGAGCTTATAGAAAAATGATGTGGAGTAAATGCTAGAAATAGGAATCAATAATAATAAATTTTAGAAAGAAAATAAAATAATTAATCAAATACAAATGATTAATTAGAAATAAAATGACAATAGATGAGCTGGAATGATGATGTGTCAATTTTAGTTGTCTAAATATACTTTTTGTGAATTGTATAATGAACATTTAATTTATTGGAAAAATATTCTTATGACCCAAAATATAGAGTTACACTTGCAACATTAGCTATCAATTGATGGAGTAGAAGAGGACTAAAATCATAATAAATTCAATCCAATTATCTCACACAATGTTTAAGTACCACATGCTAATCACAATGAAGTGTGATACAAAATACTAAAAAACTAATTAAGTGCCTAGTAGAATAATAAGAACATCCTCATAAGTGTTCTTTTGGTCCAACCCTTGCTTGTAGTGATTCGATATTTTGTTACATATTCTTGATCATAATTTATGTTGATTTGTTCATTTTTTTTTTCTTCTCTTTAAGAAATATCTAAAGAGAATTGAAAATTTCCTTGTCTAGCTTGTTCAAAAAGTTTTAAGTAAATTTTGGTATGCTTCTATACCTTATTCTTTGTCTTATTCACTCAACATCTCTTGAATTATCACCTTCTTGCTTTAGGAGGGTTGCCTCCTATGGGATGAATGAAGTTATTGTGATTCACTTATATGTACACTTTGGTGTATTATTGTATTTATGCTACAAAATTGATGAGTTCATATATGATATTTAGAGTTTTAAAGAAAACATATGAATTGCTTATTCATTAGATATAGTTGCATATTTGCATTTAGTGATTTCAATGGAAAGGAAATTATATACAATGTTGAGTTTGTTAGGGTTTATAATTTTGTTTTCCAATAATCCTTGAACATAATTAAATATACATATGACTATTTCTTGGATCAAATTTTAGGACTACATCTAAAATTAGTTTTGTTCATAGATATTACTAAAAGACCTATATGAAATTCTGGTTTTGCCATAACTTTGGCTATCATAAGCCTATGAATTAATTTATAGAAGTCAGTTTAATATAAAATATTTCTCATCTTGATTACATTTACTATCAACAAGAAAAAATATTAGAGCTTGACATTTTTTACCACATTGATTACCTACATATAAAGAAAAAAGGATAGAGAAATACTATAAAATTTTGACCAAAAAACTTATAATTAACTAATAAAAAACATAATTTACCATTATATTGATAAGAGATGACCAAAAATAATTTAACATAATTAAATATATAATATTAATTTAGTTATGCACAAAAATACTAATTCTTTTGCACAATTTATGGCCATAGGTGAGATACATTTTAAGTTCCTACCAAGGTGCTTTGGGGTAGTCTGGTTTCTACAAGACAATTCAGGTACATTGTTTGTGCTTCCAAATTTTACATAACCTGCAATCATGGCATCTGTAAACTATTCTTGGAAGCATTTATGTCAAACAGTTCACGTGCCTTTTTTGTGCTTGCATGCTGTGCGTACATGTTTATGAGGGCAGTTGCAGCTATAACATTTGGAAAATCCTTTCCTTCATTGTAGCGCATGCCCATACTCAATGGAGTCTCTGATGTTGGCATAGGCAGGGAGGATGTTGCCAAAGAATGCAGAGACTGACTTTACACCTGTGAATGGCATTTTGTTCATGTTCTGCAATCGTATCATTTAACAAGCCCACATTTTTTTTGAGGCATCCTGTGTAACAAATTGCATGGCTTTTCTATGCTTCCACATTTTTCCATTTATGATGGGCATCCATATCTAGTTCAAAAGCTCCCATTTTGGCACAAGCCATATGCAAATACAAACTACCAGAGTTGTTGATTGCAGTTAAAAGACTTACGGACGAGAGAAAAGAGTTTAAAAAAATCAAACTTTTCATGGGATTACGGATGACGAAAATGGTAACCGATAATGACGAAGCAGATGGGTCAGAGGGGCCCACACCAATCACTCTAAGCGGTCAACACTTTGAGTGTGTTGGTTAAGCCTTTCTGTCAACCAAAAAATGACAACATGCCTCCAGGTCAGCCCAATGGTGGGTCCCAGAACGTGACTCATCGCATCATGGGAGGGCATGGGAGGGATGTATGTCAATGGGCTTTGGATGCATGTTGTTTGTACGATAGTGCCATTTTGGAGCCAAAATAGATGCATCCAAGAAAATGAAAATGGAATGATTATCTTTGATGTGGTATAGCGATCTATAGCACATTCTTATGTCAAGTGAAGTTTGAAGTATAAAGGAGGTTGATGAAGGAGTAAAATTAAAAGAAAGCCTGGATATGTGTTTTTTATTAATGAAAAAGCAGGTTTTGAAGGGGCCCCGAAACCCTTTACAAGCAAGACTTAAACAGCAAAGCCACGAGAAATAGAGAGGAACAGAACTAAAAAGAAAAAACCAGCGAAAAACCAAAGAAAACCCACAAAAGCCCCGAAAAGTCAATAGGCTATCTAGGAATCAGATTTTTTCCAGGGCTTTAGCCAGGGTGCTGCTAATTTCTTGCAGCTCTTTGATGTTGTCTTTGAAGCTGGGTGGGTCCTTAGCGGTAGCAGCCACAACTTTCTTGATACTGGCCCTGGTTCTTTTTGCAATCTCGCCCACCAGGGTAGCATCACCACTTCTAGTCTGGATGGTCTCCTCCTCCAGGTCAAGATCCACAACTGCTTTAGGAGTATGGTCAAAGACCTTGGCAATGTCCTCCAGGTTTTTGGTGACAACAGAGAGGATACTTGGGATAACTCCCATCAGATTTTTCATCGCTTCTTTTCCCTCTTCCAATGATTTTACCTTGTTCTCCATTTCCTGCTTCCAATTAATATGCTCTTTGTTTTCATCTTCCCTCTTTTTATCCAAATTTATCCCTTTCTTCTCTAGGTTTTTTAGGGTTTCGTAGGTCCATCTGTCGAAATCCATTCTGGCCTCCGAGAGCTTCTTGAGATTATCTAGGATAAGTCCCTCACTAGCACTTTCCTTGTCCTTGCTATCCCTTTCCTCAGCCAGGTTCTTCTCAGAGCCTTTGTTTGTTTCCTTCTTAGAATTAACTTCGGTTTCCTCATTATCCTTGGGAGTTGTTTCTTCCATCAGATGGCTATTGTCCTTATCAGGGTGATCACTTAGAATAGGGCTATCTTGACCAGGCTCAAAATCTCCACTTTCTTCCTCGTTTCCCAGCTCCTCTTCTTTCCAGCTGTCTTCACCGTTAGAGTCGTCCATCTCCATACCACTGCTTTCCTTGACAATGTCCCCAGTTTCCAACCCGGAGGCACTTTTCCTTTTCTTGCTGGATGACGCCTTCTCCTTGCTAGTATCTCCCTCTTCCATCCTCCTTTTACCCAGGGAAGCGAAAATCCACTTATTTTCCAGCAAAGCAAGGGTTTTGCAATGCTCATAGATGAGCAGCAGGAGCCCGTAGTGGAGAATCGGGCTGGAAGGGTTAGTCTTGTGTTTGTTCAGGGACCTGGAGAGGGATCGAAAAAGGTAGTAGGGCAGAGACACTTTTTTGTCATGTCTGAAATGGTTTAAGAGCACGAAGTGGTAGGTGTGGGCCCTGGAGAAATGGTCTTCAACCGTAATATACTCTATGATTGCGTTCAGGACCCAGCCCCACAACTTCTTGATGTTTGCAGCATAGTAGTAGCCCCCGGTAGCCTTGCCTATTTTGGCCCGCTCTTTCTCTTTTTGTGGGAATAGGGTAACCGCATTGTTGGAGACCTTGAGGTCTCAAAAGAAGTTAAGCTCGGTGTGGGGCATTCCAGTCACAGTTGAAATAAGCCCAGCGTCCAGCTTAAATTTAACTCCGTAAAGTTTAAAAGAGCCATTAGACTAGTTTTCAGAAATCTTGGAAACGACTAAGTTAACCCTGCCTTTGTCATAGTCGTTGAGCTTTTCCATGAAGCTAGTGAGAGAGCCCTTCTCCATCTTTGCCCAGAATTTAGGCATTGCTTTCCAGGTTGACGTTTTGTCAGGTTCTTCGCGTCTTAGATCTCCTCCCATTTTCGAATGCTGGCTATCTGCTCTGTTTCTCTGCAAATTGAGACCTTCTTTCCCTATGCTACTCAAATTTTTGCACTGAGCAACCCACAAAGTGTGCGGCGATTTATTGGAGATAGTAGGAGATTTTCCGCAGTGCCAGGTAATGATGGCCTTTCTAGCAAGGCGTAAATGATGCTTTTTACTTGTCATGATTTAATTGTCCTTCTCTCCCCGTATAATGGTCCTTTCTGAGTATCTCTTTAATATTTAAATTGAGATCATCCTCGTGCCAAATCATTTGAGCATCAGAGTTAACTCCAGTATTTGCTAAACAGTCAGCAACACTGTTTTTCTCTCTGATGGCATGTTGTATAATAATTTCTTTGAAACTGGCAATGATCTCTCTAGCTTTCATGATGATATTCTCAATAGACCAAGAAGGCTCCGATTCCCCCTTTAAGCACTTAATAATATTAAGTGAATCCCCCTCAAGCCATATTTTGTCATAATTGAGATTTTTGGCTATAATTAAAGTATGCAAGGCAGCGGAGGCTTCAACAAAATGGCTAGTTTGATTCCCCAGAGGCCCAACCACCGCCTTAAGACAACTTCCAGCAAAATTCCTGATAATGCCCCCATATCCAGCTTTACCCGGATTTCCTTTAGAAGCCCCATCAAAGTTAGCCTTAATCCATCCCTGTGGGGAGAAACACCAGACAAGACCTTCTCTACCTTTCTCCTTGCTAGTAGTGGCAATAGAAAGATTCCATCTGTCTTTGAAATCATCTTTAGCAGCAAGTCCTTGATTAGTACCATAGAGGCATTCGAAAATACTCCTAAAGATTTTATTTGCAACCACTTCAGGAATAGCCCTTTTATCTTTAAAAATCCTATTGTTGTGCTCTTTCCATATATTCTAGATAACAATCGACAGAGTAAGTCTCCAGGTCTCCACAATTTTAGGAATAGAGTTAGGACAATGCCATTGAAGCCAAGTGTCACCAAGAGAGTTCGGGAAGACCCAGCTCAGGTTCCACTTGGAAAGGATGATTTTCCAGATGTCCTGGATAAAAGAGAATTGATTGAGAATATGGAAATCTATCTCTTCTTTCCTGCAACAAAGAGAACACCTATTAGGAAAAATAATACCTCTTTTATGAAGATTATCCAGGGTTAATATCTTATTTTGGATGAAAATCCAAAAGAAGATGTTGACTTTGGGAACTAAGTTCTTATTCCAGACTTTAGCTCAGATGGGAGTAGCTTCCACCAGGACATTGTTAATAGCCACAATAGAGGAAACAAAGTATTTCCCATCCAGAATTTTCCCCCATATCAGAATGTCATCTTTGTTGTCTCTGGGGATTTTAGCAGAAAGAGCAATCTGAAGGAACTTGAGATCCACGCACTGCTGGCTAAAGTCAATCCAGTCCCCATTTCTCCAGTAATCTCTTACCATTTCACCATACCTGCATTTGAAACTATCTTTCCAATATTTGAGGATAGGGATTTCCTCCAGAGGTTTATCCAGGATCCATCTATCTTCCCAAAATCTTATTTTCCTCCCATTCCCAAGGTTCCAGGTTCTGCCAGCAGCAGCCCAGCCTTTAGTAGATTGCACTGCATTCCAAATGGCAGATCCATCAACAGAGAAAGAGTTGTCAAAGAATTCTTCCTCAGAAGGTTGCATATAGAGATATTTTTTTTTTCAGATAGAGTTCCATTCTCTTTCCTCCCCCTTGAATCTCCAAATTTGCTTGGCTAATAAAGCTTTATTCATAGAACTAATGTTCTTTAAGCCCAGCCCACCCGAGGCCTTAGGGGAACAAATGTTATTCCAGGCAATAAGGGGGATTCTATTTTTAACTTCCACACCCGACCAAAGGAACTTTTTTTGGATTCTTTCAATAGCTTCTGCAAACTTTGAGGGGATTTTGAACAAGCTAAGAGCATACACAGGAAGATTTTGGACAGTGGCTTTGAGCAGAGTGACTTTACCAACTTGACTAAGAACAACCCCTTTCCAGCCAGCGAGTTTTAGGTTGAGTCTGTCAATTAACTTATTCCAGAAGGAATCCTTAGGCTTGAGACAGAGAGGAAGCCCCAAATAGGTAGAAGGAAACTCATATATGTTACAACCAAGAATCCTACCAATCCTAATTTGCCTTTGGGCCGGGGTGTTGATGAAAAACACAGAGCTTTTATCCCAGTTGATTTTTTGACCAGAGGCAGATTCATAAGTATTCAGAATGATTTTCATGTTTTTGGCTTCCAAGATGGTGGCTTCCCCCATGGTGATAGAGTCATCAATGAATTGTTCATGGGAGCAAACAACATTGGATGAAGAAGGTTTCAGACCCTTAAGATTGCCTAATTCTACATTTTTAAGGATGAATCTACCCAGACATTCAACAAGAATGGTAAACAAGATAGGGGAGATGGGGTCTCCCTGTTTGAGACCTCTGGAGCTTTTGAAGAAACTAGACGAGGAGCCATTAACAATAATGGCAGAGGAGGAAGTTTCCATGAGTTGAGAATAGAGCTGGATAACTTTGTCGCCAAAACCAAACGATTTCATGATCCTGAGGAGAAACTGCCAGTTCACTCTATCAAAATCTTTAGCCATGTCTAACTTAAGGAAGAATCCCTCTTTACTCGCCACTTTCAGGGAGTGGATATTTTCATGAACAGATATAATAGAGTCCAAAATCTTTCTTCCGGGGACAAAGCCATTTTGTTGGACATAGATAATCCTTGGGAGAACATCTAGCAACCTAGAAGTCAAAACTTTGGAAACGATCTTGTAGACAGAGTTACACAAGCTGATGGGTCTAAACTTGTTAAGAGAATCAGCTTCAGGGATCTTTGGGATAAGGACAATGAAAGTGGCGTTTAGTTCCTTAAGAAGTCTCCTGGAGCCAAAGAATTCCTTAACACCATTGCAAATGTTAGCCTCCACAATGTGCCAGAATTTTTGGAAGAAAAACATGGGGAAGCCATCCGGGCCAGGGGATTTATCACCCTGAAAGGAGAACACCACCTTTCTGATTTCAAGATTAGAAGGAATACGGGATAAGAGGCGATTGTCAGCTTCCGATAGGATAGAAGGGATAGCTTGTAAAAGGGTATTTTGCTTACTGTAATCCAGGTTATCCGCTTCACCCAACAAGGTACTGAAATGCTTGAGAGCTTCCTTCCTGATGTCACAATCCTCTGTTAGGATGCCTTTATTGCAAGTAAGTCTAGATATTCTATTAGCAGCCCTGTGCTTAAGAGCGGTTAAGTGAAAGAAGCGGGTGTTTTTATCTCCTTCCTTCAGGAACAAGGCTCTAGATCTTGTCTCCAGAAAGTCTCTTCATTAGAAATGATGGAGTGGTATTTAGATAAAAGATCATTTTCAGCCATCCTAAGATCTTCGGTCAACCCCACCTCTTGGATTCTATCCTGAACATACTTTAATTCAGCTTTGACTTGAGTTTTGTTCTTGAATATGTCCCCAAAAATCTCTTTGTTCTAGGTTTTAATTTTGGCTTTTATGATGTTGAGCTTTTTAGCAATTCTAAAAAGAGCCTTACCCTCCACTTCAGAGTTACACCATTCAGCAATGCAGGCTTCCAGAGAAGGATGGGAGAGCCAAGCTTTTTCAAATCTGAAAGGGAAGTTTCTCTTTGCCGAAAAAGAGTTGGCAGAAAAGGAGATGGGGAAATGGTTTGAACCGATTTTGATAACAGAACCAAGGGAGAAGATATACTTAGAAAGCCAGTCAGGAGAAATTAAAGATCTATCAAGCCTAACTTGAATCAAATCAGCTCCGGTTCTTCTATTGGTCCAGGTGTAATTGATGCCCTGGAGATCAACATCAATGAGAGCTTGGTCATTAATGAAATCCATAAGGTTTTGTTTTCCATCAAGATGTAAAGGGATACCTCCCATCTTTTCTTCATCTTTGAGTGGGGTATTGAAGTCTCCCATAATAATCCGGCTTTGATCAGCAAACTAGAGTCTGTCAGCGGCAAGGCTTTTCCAGTATTTAGCTCTCCCGGATTTGGTATTAGGAGCGTAGACATTAGATAACACCCAAACAAAGTTGTCCTTAATATGCTCAAGCAAAAGTAAGTTCCTATTAAAAGTGGAGATGATTTCCTTTCCTATTATAGTATTTTTGTTCCAAAAAATCGCAGTTCCTCTAGAAGCACCCTCCGAGTTAGTTCCTATGACTCCGTTTTCTTTGAAAATTCTGATCCTTTCAACTTTTTCTTTAGACATCTTGGTTTCCTGAACAAGGACCACATCTGGTTTATGATCTCTGATGACATTTCGTAACACATCCTGCTTATGGGGGGCATTTAGCCCTCTGATATTCCAGGATATAATCTTCATGCTTTAATTGGGGATAGGGCTGACTCGATGGAACACTGTGTTCCATCAGCACGGTTCTTCCAGCTTTCTTGTTCCCTTTGATGTTTTAGGGATGGCCTTCCCTGCTTTTTATTTTGACTTCCAACATCTGCCTTTTTCTTAATCTTGCTTCTAGTTGAGATTCCTCCATTGAGTTCCTCCTTGTTCGATTTTCCTTCTCTCGACCCAGGTATCCAGAGAATCTCATCCAACATATGCACACTTTGGGTAGGGGTTTTACAGAGGAGAGGCTTTGGGCTTCCATTAGTTAAAAGCAGTAAGGGCTCAGTATTAGAAGGGTCTTGGGCTTCATTAAAGTTTGCCTCGAATGATTTAGAGAGTGAAGAGGCTGGATAGGATTCTTCCTTCTCCTGGCTAGCTGATCCGTCCTCCTGGTCTGGAATGGTTTCTTCCTTCTCCTGAGCTTCATGGTTTTCTTTATTGATCAACTTAGTTCTTGGCTCTGCTTCTTTAGAGCTCTCTAGTAGGTCGTTGGAGCAAACACAATCCTATTTATCATTGCTGCTACTCCCAGTCCTCTTGACTTCATTCATAAGTTTCGTTGCATCCTTTTTTTGGTTACACTTGGATGTTGATGAATCTACTTTTTTGTTTGTCATTTGCCAGATCTTTTTGTTCTTAGTGTTACTATCAGTCTTGAGTTCCTTGCCTTTCTTGAGCGGACAAGATTTTGCCCAATGCTCTGATTTTTTGCAGTGGAAGCAAGCAAATGGTAGAGATTCACATTCAATAGCTTGGGACCATTTTCCTAGTTTAGATATGATGTCTATGGATTGAGGCATATTTGTCATTTGGTTAACATTTACGCAAATGCGAGCAAAGACTAACCTTGATTTAGCCGCCATCATCGGGTCAATCGACAAGAGTTCTCCAAAGGATTTCGCAATGCCCTTGAAAACTTCCTCGTTCCAGTATTCGAGCGGAAGACCCGGGAGGCATGTCCAGACTGGCATAGAAACGAAGAAGGATTCATCCAGGACGAGATTCGGGGCCCATTTCTGGAGAGCCAGGGAAGACTTGCCAAACATCCAGGGGTCTTCATAAAGAGCTTTGTTCATTCCTTCTTCAGAGTTGAAAGCGAAGGTAAAAAACCCTCTAGGCAACGCCGCCACTTCCACTTGTCCTTTAACAATCCATTTTCTCCTTATGAAATTCCTAACATCATCAATGTTAGGCCTAAAGCCAGAGAATCATCCCACTAATGTCATAGATAGGCCAGCTACAGTCATATCGATGACTTTGTCCAGAAGGGAAATAGCGATCATACCAGAGGCGGGGTCTGAAATGTTCATTACTTCCGGAAGCCCAGATTTAACTAGCGGCTTCACTCCAAAGAGAGAAGACCATTTTTTCCATTTTCCTCTGTCGTGTGAGTCCTTGGGTATCGAATCTTTTTCTTCTCTTAGTTTTGCTTTTTCCTTGTCCTCTTCTAACCCTTGAGATGTCTGACCTCCTGCCTGCTTGCTAGATCCAATCCCAGAGGAACAACAGTTTTCAGGAAATCCACCTTCCCCAGGAATTCCGCCATTTCCCAATTTGAAATTTGGGATTCCCGCTCCTTTTCGCTTCGCCATCTAGTTGAACTGACACATTTTGTAGGAGGTATATTATTAAGGGAAATATTAATGTGCACAGAGAAGTTAGTTTTCACTAAAATAAAATGCCCTTCCCAAAAAGATAAAGAATAATCTAAAACTAGAAATACCCAAGTTCCTTGTTTTGTTGAATGTCTAATGGTCACAAATTTTTTATGGATTCCATGTGATAATAGATTTTTGTTGGAATATTACTTCATTGGCAGTAATAATTTGCATGAGAGTTGATTTTGCAAAAATTATAAAGTCGGTGCAATATTGCAAATTAAAAGACACATGGGCAGAATGATTGCAAGGGGTAAGAAAATTTTAATACACACACACACACACACACACAGATATATATATATATATATATATAGTAAAGAATAGGCAGAGATGAATTATTTTCATTCAAGGTAAAAAGTGCAATAATCAGGTAAATCTATTTTATAGAAGATAAAATGTGAGTAAAAATAAAAGGATTAAAAGTTGTAATGTTAAATTGACAAATGGTTATATCTTTCATATTAGGGTAGTGCAATCATTATAACAGTCTGAAACACTCCCTTAACTTTATAAAACAAAAATCATGACCGAGAGGGCAAGGGAGGCAGAATAAGAGAACATTGTAACATATCATTTTATAGCATTATATTATACATTTTTAGGGCTTCCAAGGAGAACATGCAGGAAATATTTTGTTTTGATGATGTCTTAAACTGTTTATTAATTTTAATGTAAATATATCATTTAAACCGTATCCACACTTATATTTTCTTAATCATATGAATCAGTGTATCAAGGATACATCTCATTTGTCGTAGCACCTTAATGCTTTTGTGTATCTCGTTTGGCTGCCCTCTTCAAGGAACAGTTAAATTTTGTCAGACAAGTATTGTGATTTGGAGGAATAAGTTGGATCAGTAAGAAGGGTTTTGTGATTGGCATACTTGCATGTTTATGTAAAGCATAAGCAAGAATAGTGTTGAGCAGTTTGAATTTTCAAACATTGGATGATAAAATATTTATCATGACTCTGTTGCCCAAGATAAAGCATTGATCAATATTACATTCAAAAGAAAATAAAATCAATTTATACATTTTATTTTTCAGTTTCAATTGTAAAGATAGGAGTGGGAAATAGTTTTGTATACAAGTATCTGTTTTAAAAAATTATGCCAGTTTGAGGTGGATTAAGAAAGATTTAATTAAAAAACTATAAAAGGCTATAATTTGCTTAATCATCAAAAGGGTACACCCACCTTGGTATAGTAGGAACCAGAAGTGCAGGAGAAATTGATCCTTTCATGGATTGAATCTCGTTCGTTGGCCAAGTCCAGTGTTGAATCTGATCATAAAGATGGACATACTTTTGGGGTTTGACAATCTATTCATTTGGGAACCAACAAATTGGTGACTCTACTGGAGATAGACAAAAAATATTATCATTGGGAAGAATCAAAGATTATTTGATTTTAAGTTTATTGCAACATATTTGAAGATTGCAGAAGGTGACTATGTCGACTTGATGAACCCAGATGAAAGTTTGATATTTTTTCACATCAGGAGGTGGCAACTCTGAAAATTATTTGTTGTTGCAATACAATCCCAAAAAAATTGAGGCAATTAGGATGTCTTAGTATATACACTCACATGAGTTTCAAAATAGATCTTTCTTAAGTTAGTTTGTTATGCACACAATTCTAATATAAATTATAATACAATATGTACAAATGTGCATTGTACAGTCGAGATTGAAAATGATTGTCAAGGTACCAATGCCACTTTCTTCCCCACATATCTTCCTCAACACTAGCAACAATGCACTCAGCCCCAAATTGAGCCTGGGAAGAACTCAATTTTTGTGGATCCTGCAATGTGGCATCCGCTTCACTATTTCCTTCTCTTAGCGTATGCATTACTTTGAATTGCGGAAATTCACCAAGCATCTTAATAATGATAATATGAATGATCTTATCAATTTTCCAATGATTTGATCTCCCTATTGAGATCACATGTGTTATTATTTTAGAATATCCTTCCAACTAAAGGTTTCTCATCCCAAGCCTCTTGACCATTTGGACTGCCAACAAGGCCGCATTAGCTTCTGCTAGGTTATTGGTTGTAATACCAAGGACTTGTCCGCACTTTGCTAGGCATTTGCCCTCATGATTTCTATCCACACACCCTGAACCTAATCATCTTGGGTTACCCCTTATTGCTCTGTCAAAGTTCACTTTCACCCAATCTTCATCTGGAGGTTTCCATTTAAGTGGACTAAATAAAAAATATAAGATTTTTATTTACTTTCTTTTTTCATTTATCTATATAACTATTTTTTTTACCTTTAAATTGTTTTATTTAAATAGTTAGCTTTTACTTTATGTCTAAAATCTATCTTAAAATAATAATAATTTATTGCACTTCAAATGTTATTCAAAATAATTCACTTTTTTTTTACATTTATTATTCTTCCTTCTTTATATTTTTCAAAGTTATCTATTTAAAAGTGAAGATTCTTTCTTTTTTCATAGTTAATTCTAAATACATTTCATTAATTTTTATTATAATATTATACAATTATGAAAAAAAATTAGTATCACTAACAATTAAAGGTGGATTTATATTCTATATTTGAAAAATTTGATTATTTTGAAAAGAGAGTATGAGAGAAAAAAATTAAAATAATATTTTATAAATAAATTTAAAAAACAAATATGTTAAATAGAGAAAATAGTAATTTAAAATAATAAAAAGATTAAAAAAACTTTAAATAATTTATTTTTTAAAATCATATTTTTGAACATAATATTTGAAAATAATCTCAATTTTTATTTTTATTTCAACTAACTCGAGATAAATACTATAAACAAAGTAAAAGGAAGTTATTTAGAAACTCTAGACTATAGATATAAATAATTTACAAATTGAAACTAAGTTTGAAGCACTTTTGGTCAACATTACAGCATAAACATAAAAAATATAACATGATAAATATAAATATAAAGTTTAAGCACTAGAGAAAGTAAATATAAATATTAAAAATATAACATAATAGTAAATATAAGTATATAGTTTTATAGTATAAATATTATTTTTAAAATACATTGAATAATTTATATTATGTTAATTTAAAAAATATATATAATAATAAATGTGATGCTAAAAATGTGGTATATAGAAAGGCATACACATATAATGAGACAATAAAACATAATGGAAAGCTTAATTGAAAACTAAATTAAAGATGCAAACCATAAGCCTTCCTTGAAATGTCCCATTTTCCTCTATTCTTGAGGACCTTGAAGGTGTTAGATTGGTTGGCTCTCAGCGGAGCAATGACCTCCAAAGTGGCAACCCAAGAGTTGAGTAGCTACTTGACCATGATTGATTATGCAAATGATATGAAATGCAATGCTATGATTAATCCAAAATGCTAATTACAAGATGATTGAAATGAAAATGCCTATAGTAATGATGCTAAAACTATGGATGCAAGGGATCCTTATTGCTCCAAAATAGGGGATATTTCTAGGAATTCCAAGGCCAAAGCTGAGGTGGCAAGAATTGACGGTCCAGATCTAATTTGAAGATATCAAGGGTGAAATTGGAGGAGGTTGGAGAAGAGGTTGGAGAGAGGGATACTTGTCATCTCTGTGGTGACAAGTGTCAAGGAGCCTTGCTCCTAAGAGGGAAAGTGTCCAAGGGAGGAGACATGTGGCATACGTTTCATGTGTCTCAAGGGAGAATATCCACACCATAGGAGGTTAGGATGAGGAGGTTAGGATGTGCAAGATAGGATAGGGTTAGTTAACCCAGAGTTAGATGGAATGGGTTAGGTTAGGGGATGGTTAGGTTAGGTGGTTAGAAGTTAGGAGGCATGTGGGTAATTTGAATTTAAAAGTTCAAATAATAGGAAAAGACTAATTAACTTTCAACAACTCATAAATTGATTTGTTTTAATTAATTAGGGGATTAGAAGGAATGCATTAAATGGGGGGAGGATTAATTAATTTGGATTAATTAATCAAAGGGAACTATTGAGATGAACATATTAAATAAATCCTTAGATTTAATAATGAGTAGATGAAAGGGATTTAATCAAATTGCTAATGAATTTAATTAAATTGGGAAGGGGGATTAATTAAATAATTGCTTATTCAATTAATTATCTTCAGACCATTTTTAGGTGTATACATTTTGCCCCTCTTTGAAGTGAGGTGTGATGATGCATTGATTCAAAGAATAATCTCAATGTGATGATGTTGATGTGATATTGGTTCAATAGGATGACCCATATATTGATTGATAAATTACAGTACGATGATACCCCCTTGGGAGATCAATTGAGATAATTGACCTTTGGAGTTTTTGGATCTTTGCGAAATTGATTTCCTGATAGATTATTGGATGAATCCTGCAATTGTGGTTGATGAAAGTGCAAGTTCTTCGATCACTTTGATGTGGTTCTTGATGTGATGATTGATAGAGTTTGATTGAACTGATAAGATTGATTAGATTGATTAGATTGATAAGATCAAGATTTAGTCTGGTTTCAGGAATGACACCTCTTGTATAAGACAAAGATGATCAAAGCGTCTGGTTTCAGGAATGATATATCCTGTATAAGACTTGATCAAAACGTTTGGTTCCAGGAAAGATACATCCTGTATAAGATATGATATAATAGATCAGATGAGATCGATTGGTAAGATTGATTAGATAAAGAACTGACATTTTGTTGATATCCTATTGTAGGAAGATTCAGATAAGCTAATGTGGGTTTTTTTGAGGGGGTAGCATAAGATTTGCGCTGGGTCAACAATATCTGGAGAGAGATGAGTCATCAGTCTAATTGGGCATACACTTATGATGATGCTTTCATGATTCCTGCAATAGATTTAGCGTTGGATAAGATGATCTTGTGTGATCGCATGAAAAATGAAATGCAAATCTACTTTAAAAATGCAAATGCAAAATGAAATGAAATGTAACGATCGGACTAGTCATGTGGTCATTGCTTTGTTTCATCATTGAGCTTTTAAAATGTGGGAAGTGAATGCAAACATTAATGGTATAATTGAACCATGATGACCCGAGCACTACTTTCCTAGGTTTTGATATTGCAAATTAGCACAAGCATCGAGGTATAATTGAACCAAGATGACCCGAGTGTTGCTTGCATAAAACAGGCAGTATTAACCATTTCTATATGCAAGTGCAAAATGTCTTCTATGATACTCCGATGATCATGTCCTGAGACAACTTTGCACATATTAATGATTAATTTACAAACAACAGACAAGAAAAATATCATGTTCCTTCCTTGTTCCTCTAGTCAATGACATCTTGGAGTCACTCAGAAATCATGATAGCGAAATTCAAGATAAAATAGTTGAACCATTATTGTCAAAGTGTTAAAATCACGAGTCAAGATATATCATCCATTGATACGTGTTTGTCATGTTTAGACTGATATGTGATAGTTAATGGTTGATAATGTAATCTTATGTTCAACATTGGACGTGTCTCATTTTTTTGCTTGACAAGTGTTGCCTAACTGTTGTTCTACCTATTTGATGAAGCTCAAAATGATGAAATTTTTTGCCCCCAGCTAGGTTCAGGATTTTGCCCCCAGCTAGGTTCAGGATTTTGCCCCCAGTCTAGAAACAAACTTTATTATGATATATACAATGATCCAAACCATGACGAGAAATCACCTGGGATGCCTGCGTATGTACAAAGGCTTTATTATGGATATGAACAGCGCTGATGGAAAGGAATGCAAGCGGAAGGATGCATGAACAATTAGATGGAAGAGCTAGCTGACAGATAGTGCCTGTTTGTCAGATTTTCACCATCTGTTTTTATTGCACTTTTTCTCATATTTGTTCATTATTTTTTTTTTCACAGTTTTTGTATTTTCTGCTTTTTCACTGTTTTTGGATTTTCTGCTTTTTCACTATTTTTTAGATTTTTCTGCTTTTCCATTGTTTTTGGATTTTTTTGCTTTTTCACTGTTTTTGGATTTTTTTCCTTTTTTACTATTTTTGGATTTTCTGCTTTTTCACTATTTTTGGATTTTCTACTTTTTCACTGTTTTTGGATTTTCTGTTTTTTCACTGTTTTGGATTTTCTGCTTTTTCAGACATAAAACCTCTTCAAATGCATGTTATTTATGGGTTCCTTTAGTTGATCCCCGTCCTGTGTTGATAGCTGATATGCTTGTTGGCATTTCAATAGAAGGAGCCTATTGATATTCATTAAGGATATTGAGAAGGTTGTTGAAGATTATTGATATAACTAAAAAAGGATGATAACTATCTTTATAACATTATTTTGTCATTGATGTCAAGAAATTGATTTCCCGATTCAGTATGATGTTTCCATATCTTAAGAAGTATGTTTTGAAGAGAATTAAGTGGTCGGTAAAAGACACAGAAAGAATGTGATGAATAAGGGGAGAAATAAGACACTCAATGGGCAACTATTACCAAGTCAAACAATGATGAGATCATGATGTTTAGATTGTTTTGATATCCTACATATGTTGTTGATTGTAAGGTTAATAGTATACTATGTCACCGAGCAAAGAACCTAGTTGGTAAAACCTAAGGAACCTAGTCAGTAAACCCTAAGGTTATCGATATCGGTTAATGAAGGCGAAATGTCTACTGAGTAAAGTTTAGTATTTACCGAGTTGCAACCGAGTTATGACAGATTGCATTGGATGAATAAAAGCATTATTTAATGAAGGATGCTGATGAGCTGGAGATGTATAAATGATTGGTATGCCGCGCATGAAGTTTGTTAAGGATCTGCGGCTATGGAAAATCAGGAGGAAGATCTACAACGCAGATTGAACCGCAATAACCTTGTGCAAGTTCCAAGAAAGGAATGCAAGCCCCTAGGAAAGGTAAAACATTTTCAAATCGAAGGATACATTGAACCTGGTCAAGTTTGAAGATCTGATGGCTAAGATTGATCATGGGAAATGTGATCAAGGAGATTAAGCGGTTAGCAATTGTTTATAAATAAGAAATTATTGATGAACAATGTATGCAGGTAAGTGTAAGCACATGGATGCTACTTAGTGAGTACCGAGCACAAAAGCTTGAAGATCTGTTTGAATAACAGAGTAGGGAGCCCAACAGAGGGACAAGATAAGTCCTATGACAAGATTGTTTTGAGCAAGTAAGAATCTGCTTTAGCATTTCAGATGTGAAGTTGTAGATATATTTTTATTACTGTTATTTTGTAAGTAACAGAAAATCTCTTAACCGAGTGGACTTAACAGTCTTATTTGTAAACCCTATAGCAAGGTAACATTCTAAATGAGTGTTTGAAATCCTTTGACAAGGTCACTTCTAACAAAGTGAAGATCCTAATAGATCTGAGGGAAATCCCTTAACCGGGTCACATCTAGCAATGTGTTTGTAATCTTTAACAGGATTTGCTTTTAACTGAACATACTCTAGAAGAGTATATTTCTTAGTGGGTCCGAAATCCCACAATGGTTTTTCCCCATTTGGGTTTCCACGTTAAATCAGGTGTTATATGTGTTGTGATGATTATGTGTTTATGAGTTAGCATGTTTAGCAGTGTTTGGTTATATTGCTGAAGTATAAGTTACTGAGGTTGAATCCGTTGATTTTATGGAAGATTAAGTTTGTATGATTCACCCCCCCCCTCTCATCTTGTTAGCTATTGGCATTTGAAATTTACAATTGGTATTAGAGCTTTGGATTCCGGAAGAAAAGTTTAAAGGTACTTGAGGCAAAGATCCGAAGATGTATAAAAGGGATGCACCGAAGCTGAACAAGTCAGGTTTCTCCACATGGCAGAAAAGGATGAAGCTGCATTTATCAGGAATTGGAGAATATGCAACATATTATTTGGAGAATGATTACATACCACCAAACACCAACCCGATGACCTTGGAAGAGATAAAGGCAAAGAAAGAACATATTCAAGCTATGATTGAAATAACATAAGCATTGACCGACTCAGAGTTTAATGATCTAGAAGGTTGTAATGATGCAAAAACAATGTGGACTAAGCTCATATCTGTGTATGGCGGTGATGAACATGTTCAAAGAGAAAAAGTAGATAGTCTAAGAGGACAACTTGAATCCATGAGAATGAATGAAGGTGAGAACATAACCCAATACAGTACAAGGTTAAAGGAGACTATCAATCAAATTAAAGGAGCAGGAGGAACTATTGAAGAAAAGGATATAACAAGTAAGTTGTTGAGAACACTTCTACTAGCTTATGCTATTCGAGTCTCTGCAATCAATGAATTGAGGTCTGTACCTAACATGCCAGTTTATTTGGATGCTACTATTGGTAAGCTACATGCATTTGAGTTAAGTAATTTTGATAACAGTGGATCTTCGGTAAATAAAGTAGAATCTGCATTCAGTTCTTTTCATATTGGTGAATCTGATGATTACAATGATAGAATGAGTAAGTACTCTGAAGGGAATCATAGTGGAGCAAGTGAAAGATTTCATAAGAACATGGAAGAAGTACACAAACTGTATGAGGAAATCAAGAAGCAAGAAGAGTTTGAAGCATTATTAGCCAGAAGGTTACCGAGAGGAAAAGGTAAGTATAAAGGAAAGCTGCCTTTAAAATGTTTCAATTGTGATAAAATAGGACATATGGCTTCTAACTGCCCTGACAAAGAATCTAGTGAAAAGAGAGAATACCGAGATAACAGGCAGAAAGACAACCAATACAGAGGACACTGAGACTTCAGAAGGAGAGACAGAAAGACATGCCTAGTAGCTGATGAAGAATCCAACGATGACAAATCTGATGAAACTGATACAAAGGAAGTTGTTTATGTGGTTATTAAAGATGGATCTGATGAAGAAAGGTATGAAGAAAAAGCCCTAATATCTCACATAAATAATAATTATTCTTGGATCATAGATAGTGGATGCTCACATCACATGACAGGTAATAAACACAAGTTTGTTAAATTAGAAGACTATGATGGAGGCTATGTAAGATTTGGTAATGATGCACCATGTCCGGTGAAAGGTAAAGGATCTATTACACTTCTTGACAATGCTAAATGTGATGATGTATACTGGGTTGAAGGTTTGAAATACAATTTGTTGAGTGTAGCACAGCTAAACAATACAGGTTACCGAATAGAATTCCAGAAAGGAATTGTCAAAGTTCATGACAAGCATGGAAAGTTAGTTGCTACCGGGACACAAACAAAAGGTAATACATTTCATCTTGACATGATAAGATAGATGATACCTGGTTGTGGCATAAAAGGTTTTGTCATGTAAATTTTGATAATCTGATCAAAATAAGTAAGAAGCACCGAGTAAGAGGTCTACTGAGTCTGGAAAAACCTAAGAATGCTATGTGCCGAGGATGCTAGATGGGTAAGATGATAAGATCAAGCTTTACAAGTAAGTCCTACACTTGTAAAGGAATTTTAGATTTAGTATACACTGATCTTTGTGGTCCCATGAAAGTTCAAAGTTATTATGGTGATAAATATTTCATATTATTTGTGGATGATTACTCAAGGATGATGTCAGTTATGTTTTTAAAAGAAAAATCATAAGCTTTTCAAATGTTTAAATGGTACAAGGCAAGAGTTGAAAATGAAATAGGAAGACAGCTGAAATGTCTTAGATCTGACAGAGGAGGAGAATTCACTTCTGATGAATTTAACTTATTTTGCAATGATCATGGTATAAAAAGACAAGTATCTGCACCGAGAACACCTCGGCAAAATGGGATAGCCGAGAGAAGAAACAGATCAATTGTAGATTGTGCCAGAACCCCGATGATAGAAAAGAGGGTACCCCAAACATTTTGGAGAGAAGCAATCAACACTGCTGTTTACACCCTGAACCGAGTTCAACTGAAGAAAGGAACTATGAAGACACCATATGAAATCTGGTATGACAAGAAACCTAATGTAAGTTATTTTAAAATCTTTGGAAGTAGATGCTATGTTCACAAAGATGACATAAATGGAAAGTTTGATCAAAAAAGTGAGGAAGGAACATTTCTTGGTTATTCTTCTAGAAGTAAAGCATTTAAATGTCTGATCAAATCATCTAACAAAATAGTAGAAAGTGTAAATGTGAAAATTGATGAGTTTGTAGAAAGAAACGATGAAGGAAATTCCAAAGAACCAGAAGATTATGAAGAATTTGTTTATGTTCAACCGAGAAGTCCTACTGAGAAACTTGCTGAAGAAAATGAAGATAATGTCTAGTTACTGAGTGATGAAGAAGATCATACAGAGCCTACTGAGCCCATATTAGCCAAATATGTTAGAAGACATCACGCATCAAGTCAGATTATTGGAGATAAGGATGATATAGTGATGACAAGGAACAAACTGAGACAGAACACATGTCTGATATTTGAATTTGAACAGAGAATAGTAAAAGAGGCATTTAACAGTGAAGATTGGGTAAATGCTATGACAGAAGAGATTGATCAAATCAAGAAGAATGACACATGGATACTGATCCCAAGACCGAAGGACAAAAATGTAATCGGTACAAAGTGGATTTTCAGAAACAAGCTAAATGAAAAAGGTGAGGTCATTCGAAACAAAGCAAGACTAGTTTGCAAAGGTTATGCTCAAGAAGAAGGAATAGCTTATGGTGAGACTTTTGCACCTGTGGCTAGACTTGAGGGAGTAAGAACATTGTTGGCATATGTTGCTTTCAAAAATTTCAAGGTATATCAAATGGAAGTTAAATCTGCATTTTTGAATGGTATACTAGAAGAAGAAGTTTACATTGAACAACCTGAAGGATTTGTTGTAGACAGGAGTAAAGATCAGGTATACAAATTAAACAAAGCTTTATATGGTCTGAAACAAGCACCTAGAGCATGGTATGAGAGACTGCACTCTTACTTAATCAAGAATGGTTTTATAAGGACAAGTGAAAACAACAATATGTACATGAAGAATGATGAGGACAATGGAATACTGATCTCAGCCATATTTGTTGATGATATTATTTTTTGTGGTAATGACTCCTTATGCAAGAACTTTGGAAATGAAATGTGCAAAGAATTTGAGATGTCATTAATCGGTGAGATAAAGTATTTTATAGGTTTACAGATACTGCAAATGAAAGATGAGATTTTCATTACTCAATCCAAGTACATAAAGGAAATCTTGAAGAAATTTGGAATGGAGGATTCTAAACCAGTAAGTACTCCTATGACTGCTAACTATAAACTATCAAAGAATGATGAATCTGCATCTATTGATGAGACACTTTACCGATCTATGATTAGAAAGTTGCAATATGTTGTGCATAGTAGACCGGATATAGCACATGCAGTAGGTATTGTTGCAAGATTTTCTGCAGATCCCAAGGAAACCCATATGACAACAATCAAGAGAATTTTCAGATACCAGAGAGGCACTAAAGATTATGGCTTAGTATATGAAAAGAGGAATGATTTTGATTTAAAAGTTTATACTGATGCTAATTGGGCATGCAACATTGATGACAGGAAAAGCACAAGTGGTGGAGCTTTCTTTTTAGGAGAAAGACTAGTGAGTTGGCTTAGTAAGAAACAAGGATGTATTTCACAGTCAACAGTAGAAGCTGAATATGTTGCTACAACATTGAATTGTACCAATATAGCATGGATCAAACAACTGTTGGAAGGTATAAATGAAAAGGTTACCGAGCCAGTAACTATATTCTGTGATAATACTAGTGCCATTAACATTTCAAAGAATCCAGTAATGCACTCTAAGACAAAGCATATATCTATAAAGTATCATTATCTCAGAGAAGAAGTTCAAGAGAAGAAAGTTGTGCTGGAATATATGAGTTCAAAGGAGAAATTAGCAGACATCTTCACAAAGCCATTGCCAAGGGACACTTTTGAGTATCTCAGAAGCAAGTTAGGGGTCCTACCCCTATCTTCTACTCACTGACAGAGTTCGGTGAAACCATCAATTCAATGAATCTACAGAATATTATGTGTGGATTGATGCTAATTTACGCACTTTCGAAGGTTTTCTAAAGGTGTGTAGGAAATAGTGAATAGAGGAAAAGTTGTTATGACCGAGACTGAGATGATACATAGCAAAGCAAATCACTTCACAGGGGAAGAAAGCATGATTTAGTCCTTTTACTTTTTGGCATTGTTGTCAAAGGGGGAGAAGATTAAATGGTTGACTGAATGGTAAAGCTCTAAATGAAGAAGATAACAAAAGACTAATGACAGGGGGAGAAGATTGCAAAAAGGGAGAAGACTAAATGCAAGTCAACAACTCAGAAGCCTAATGAAAAAGGGAGAAGACTTTAGAAGATTTTAACAGCTCAAGAATAACAGGAGAAGTCTAACAACAATCTGAATCCGAATCAATTTGAATATCTTGTTGGTATTACCATTTAAAAGTTGTTTTTTCCATCAATGCCAAAGGGGGAGATTGTTGATATTCATTAAGGATATTGAGAAGGTTGTTGAAGATTATTGATATAACTGAAAAAGGATGATAACTATCTTTATAACATTATTTTGTCATTGATGTCAAGAAATTGATTTCCTGATTCAGTATGATGTTGCCATATCTTAAGAAGTATGTTTTGAAGAGAATTAAGTGGTTAGTAAAAGACACAGAAAGAATGTGATGAATAAGGGGAGAAATAAGACACTCAATGGGCAACTATTACCGAGTTAGACAATGATGAGATCATGATGTTTAGATTGTTTTGATATCCTATATATGTTGTTGATTGTAAGGTTAATAGTATACTATGTCACCGAGCAAAGAACCTAGTCGGTAAAACCTAAGTAACCTAGTCGGTAAACCCTAAGGTTATCGATATCGGTTAATGAAGGCGGAATGTCTACCGAGTAAATTTTAGTATTTACCGAGTTGCAACTGAGTTATGACAGATCACATTGGATGAATAAAAGCATTATTTAATGAAGGATGTTGATGAGTTGGAGATGTATAAATGATTGGTATGCCATGCATGAAGTTTGTTAAGGATCTACGACTATGGAAAATCAGGAGGAAGATCTACAACGCAGATTGAACCGCAATAACCTTGTGCAAGTTCCAAGAAAGGAATGCAAGCCCCTAGGCAAGGTAAATCATTTTCAGATCGAAGGATACATTGAACCTGGTCAAGTTTGAAGATCTGATGGCTAAGATTGATCATGGGAAATGTGATCAAGGAGATTAAGCGGTTAGCAATTGTTTATAAATAAGAAATTATTGATGAACAATGTATGTGGGTAAGTGTAAGCAAATGGATGCTACTTAGTGATTACCAAGCATAGAAGCTTGAAGATTTGTTTGAATAATAGAGTAGGGAGCCCAGCAGAGGGACAAGATAAGTCCTATGACAAGATTGTTTTGAGCAAATAAGAATCTGCTTTAGCATTTCAGATGTGAAGTTGCAGATATATTTTTATTACTGTTATTTTGTAAGTAACAGAAAATCTCTTAACCGAGTGGACTTAACAGTCTTATTTGTAAACCCTCTAGCAAGGTAACATTCTAAATGAGTGTTTGAAATCCTTTGACAAGGTCACTTCTAACAAAGTGAAGATCCTAACAAATCGAAGGGAAACCCTTAATCAGGTCACATCTAGCAATGTGTTTGTAATCTTTAACAGGATTTGCTTTTAACCGAGCATACTCTAGAAGAGTATATTTCTTAGTGGGTCCGAAATCCCACAGTGGTTTTTCCCTATTTGGGTTTCCACATTAAATCTGGTGTTATATGTGTTGTGATGATTATGTGTTTATGAGTTAGCATGTTTAGCAGTTTTTGGTTATATTGCTGAAGTATAAGTTACCGAGGTTGAATCTATTGATTTTACGAAAGATTAAGTTTGTATGATTCACCCCCCCTCTCATGTTGTTAGCTATTGGAATCTGAAATTTACAATGCTCCTGACCCAAATACCATTGTGACCACAAATGAACCTAACCAGTTTGGTTCAAACTTTCCTAAATATTTTCTCGATCTGACTGGTTTCGTGGATTTTTTTTAGTACTAGTTCCCCAACTTGAAATGCTCTCAGTTTGACCTTGTTATTGTAACTGCGACACATTCTTTGCTGATATACCTTTAATTGATCAAAGACATTTTGTCTTCGTTCATGAATCAATTCTAACTCTTGTAATGTAGATACTCGTTGTTCTTCATCTGGGATAAGGCCTTTTCATGATACTCGTAGAGAAGGTATCTCTACTTCTATTGGCAGTATTGCTTCTGATCCATAAACAAGAGAGAAAAGTGTGGCACCTGTTGGTGTGTGGATACTGGTACGATAGACCCATAGAGAAGGGTTCAATTGAATATGCCAATCTTTGCCAGCATCATTCACTGTCTTTTTGAGGATTTTCAAAGTAGTTTTGTTTGATGCTTCTGCTTTCCCATTCCCTTGTGGATAGTAGGGTGTGGAAAATATGTGTTGGATCTTGAATTTCTCACATAGTTCTTAGACATCCTAATTCTTGAATGGTTTCCCATTATCAGTGATAATGGTCATAGGTATTCGATAGCGACAGATGATGTAGTTCAAGATAAATGCAAAAATTTGTTTTCCTGTGATATTTGTGAGAGGTACTGCCTCAATCCATTTTGTGAAATATTTTGTAGCTACAAGGATGAATTTATGACCATTGGATGAAGAAGGATTTATCTTTCCTACTAGATCAAGACCCCATTGGAAAAAAGACTAAGATGTTGCCAAAGCATGAAGTTCTTGTGCTGGTGCATGAATCAAATTCCCATGGATCTGACTTTGTTTGCATGTTTTAGCTATCTGAAAAAATCCCGTTACATAGTTGGCCAATAATAGCCCAATCGTATGAGTTTTTTCGAAAGGGTAAGACCACTTGAATAAGTGCCACAAATGCTATTATGGACTTCATTTAAGGCCTTCTCAGATTATTCTTGTTTGAGACATCTTAAAAGAGTATTGTCCAGACCTCGTTTAAACATGGTATCCGCGAAAAGAGTATAATTGGAGGATTGACAAATTGAGTTTCTCGTTTGATTTTTTGACAAATCAGGAGGTAGGGTGTTATCTTTCAGGTATGTATAAGTTTGGCCATAGTGGGAGGAATCATGCCCAACTAGGTGACAAATAGTTTGGGAATCAGAACAAATATGAGTAGGGCAAAACAACTCTTCCACCAGGAATTCGTAACGCTCTTGATTTTCCTGTGTTTGAATTAGAGAAACAAGTGTTGCCATGGCATCTGCTGCTTTGTTGTCATTCCTTGGAATTTACTCAAAAGTGATTTCTACAAAATACTTCTTGTAATCATCTACCATATTTTTATATGGCATGAGTTTGTCATCCTTTGTTTGGTAATCATCATTAATTTGATTGATGACAAGATGAGAGTCTCCAAAGACATGAAGTTGTGTAATGTTCCATTCTATAGCCATTTTGATATCTATAACCAAAGCTTCATATTCTGTTGTGTTGTTGGTGCATGGAAAGCTTAATTTTTACGCCTTTGGAATTGTATGACCTTGTGGTGTGAGGAATAGAATGCTTTCTCCTGATCCATGTTGTGTCCCATTATTGATGCCTTCTCTTGGACTGATATTCAGGTGAGGTATTAAAAAATATTTGGATCTAACCCTGGAATGTCTGCATATGACCAGGTAAAATTGATTTGCCATCTTTTGAAGGGTTCCAAATATTTCTACCCTTCTTGTTTTTATAGAGAGATTGTTGGATGTAGATCAATTGTGCCAATGGTAATTGCCTCTATTGGTTCTATCAACATAGATGACCTCTCTTGATAGTATTCGAGTAAGGTGTCAAATATCCCATCTTTCGGTGCCTCGAGGAGGTTTTCACCATTAGATGCGTCCTTTCTTTTTACTTTTTCTAGGTCTAGTGTTGCCAATAAATGGTTTTCAACAGTAGATCTGATATTGTTTTCTTTATTTTCATTTTTGTGACTAGGATATTTGGCACCCACGTGACTCGAAGATACGTTAGCAAAATCCCTGGCGGAATTTGTTGTGGCTTCAATTGCATTAATATATAAGGATATGGCATGGTCATTAGGAAAGGTATCAATGGTGGTATGTCTTTCATTTTCCCAGTCCATAAGTTCAGGATGGATTAAGGGTAAAGGATCCTCAGGGTGAATTATTTCAAAGATATTAGGGGTCATGATAGAGATGTCAGAGCTTTCAATATGCATTTCCATGTCTAGAACGATACTCTCGTCAGAATGACCTTGCACAAGTAGCTCCTGATCATCCTCGATTAAGTCCAAGTCAACCGAATGTGATTCTGATTCAAGTGGGCTAGTTCCTAATGTTTGTCCTACATACGTGTGAACTATATCGACACCTACATCTTCTTCATCCCTTTCAATTTCAAGTTGCTCTTGTTTGTTTTTCCATGATAGAAAATATTCTTCATTCCCTTGATCTCTTAGCTGCATTTTTTTTTCCATGCTTGACAAAATTGATGCAAATGATTGTTCCTTGGATTGTGTACTTGAAGATGCCGCCTCTTTGTTATGTGGAATAATGACCTCTTAAGCTAGTTTTGGATTACTACAACACTGTAATGGATTTGAGTCTGCTGAGATCGTGACTTCCTTCCCATTATATAGAAATTTCAGGCACTGATGACATGTTGATGGAATAGCCTGTATGTCATGTATCCATGGTCTTCCCAAGAGTATGTTGTATGGTAAGTCCAAGTCTAGAACTTGGCATGCTGTCTCTTTCTGCAAAGGTCCCACTCTGATGGGTAATATCACAATTCCTTTAGAGGAATCCTCTTCCTCATCATATGTTTTGAATGTGATATTTTTATGGGGATCAACTGTATCTTCTGAATAACCTAGAGCATAGACAAGACTCAATGAGAAAATGTTTAAGTCAGCTCCCCCATCTATTAGGACACGTTTAATGAGCATTCTATGAATGAGGACTTCAATTTGCAAGGGAGCGTTATGGGGATGTTGCAAGGAATCAATGCTTGGACATGAAGGAGAAGGACTTTAAATATGATCCTCTGAAATAGGTTTGATGGCCATTATGGATATCCCTTGGGGAACTTCATCCTTGGGTGTATTGTTTGGTGAGGATTCTATGGAAAGTTCTTGCAAGTTTTTAAGAGGTGTAGGAATAGATGCCTTTGGAGAGTCAATTTTCTTATGGGGGGATGAGCCATTGCTAGACATAGGTGCGTGATTTTGATCTTCCTCAACAAAATCCTTTAGGGATCTCTTTAAGAGTTGTAGAAAAGAGCCACCTTTCTTTGGAGATGCATTTGAATCCTTGTGTGGTTTTGACATAGTTGGATTTTGATTTTGGACTTGTTTGATTTATCTGATATGTTGACCTGTTATGTCTTCTTCTTGTATTTTTCTTTGGTATTCCATGTTTCTATGCTCTTCAGCTATTTCAAATGTTTCTATTTATGTTTCTTCGATATTATGCCTCTGCGCTCTAGTTAAAACAGGCATACACGTGTGTTGAATGTTGTGCAGGAATTCGATTGTCTAAAAGGTGTTTCGATAAGTGAGTAACTGTCAATGTAGATATGATAGACTGATATGGCATGAAAATATAATTCAAGTATTTGTAAGTTTGTAAGTTTTTTGATCTTAGTTTTGGAGTGCAAATTTTGTGATTTTTGATATGACCAAGTTCAATTGGAACAATATATCCTATGATAGAGAACAAGGTTAATTTGATCAAGCGTTGTAGTTTCATGATAAAGAATGATAGATCTTGATGAGAAACTATGTTTGAACGATCAATTTATCAAAAAAAATGTGATGTTGCACTTTAAGATGTTAGATCTTGAACTTGTTTGAGGTGAATACTTGAGAACCTTAGTGTGTCTAGCTTTGAATATGTTTTAACAAAAGATAACCTGACTGAGTGACTTGAGAAGATGACCTAGTCTGTATGTTTGACTGTTTGAGAAATGGGTTGTTTTTGTTTTTCGATTTTGGTGTAGTTTACCAGAAATGCTAACAAAATGACCAGAAACTCTACTAAACTTACCAAGAGCACTGCTATACTGACTAGAAACGCTGCTATATGGACCAAAAATGCTGACAAACTGACCAAAAATGCTGACAAATTGACCGAGAACACTACTATACTGACCAAAAATGCTATTATACTAACAAGAAACACTGATAAACTGACCAAAAACACTGCTATACTGACTAGAAATGCTGCTATATGGACCAGAAACGCTGACAAACTGACCATAAATGTTGCTATACTGACCAGAAATGCTGCTATACTGACCAGAAATGCTGCCATATGGACCAGAAATGCTGAGGAACATACCAAAAATGCTATTCTATAGTGCAGTGACTCTAAAGTTCAAAACAATGATGTTTAGACTTAGCAAATTGGGTGTTTGAACTTAGGAGATTGTTGTTTTGACCTAACTTTTTGATTTTCAAACTCAGATAATTGATATTTAGACCTAGCAAGTGCAAACTAGGAGATCTAGTGTTGAAACATGAGCAATTTGATATTCAACCCAAAAGAGTTGTTGTTTAGATCAAGAGAGCTGACATTTAGACCAGAAGAGCTGACATTTAGACCAAGAGAGTTGATGTTTAGACCAAAAGAGCTGACGTTTAGACCAAGAGAGCTGATGTTTAAACCAGAAGAGATGACGTTTAGATCAAGAGAGCTGACGTTTAGACCAAAAGAGCTGGCATTTAGACCAAGAACTCTGAAGCTTAAAATAGTGATGTTAGAACTTAGACAATGGTTATTTTGACCCCAAGAGTTAATGTGTAGAATGAGAAAATTGATGTTTATACCTAGCAAGCTCAACCTTGGAGAGTTAATGTTGAAATATGAGAAAGTTAACATTCATACCAAGAGAGCTGACGTTTGGACCGAAAGTGCAAATGTTTGGATTGAAAGAGCTACTGTTTGGATTGAAAGTGCGAATGTTTGTACCGAAAGAGCTAATTTTTTGACTGAAAGTGTGATTGTTTGGACCAAAAGAGCTAATGTTTGGACTGAAAGTGCATCTGTTTGGACCAAAAGAGATACTGTTTGGACTGAAAGTGCGACTGTTTGGACCAAAAGAGCTAATGTTTGGACTGAAAGTGTGACTATTTGGACCAAAAGAGCTACTGTTTGGACTGAAAGTGCGACTGTTTGGACCAAAAGAGATACTATTTGGACTAAAAGTGTGACCGTTTGGACTGTAAGTGCAACTGTTTGGATCGAAAGTGCGATTGTTTGGACCGTAAGTGCAACTTTTTGGACCGTAAGTGCAACTGTTTGGACCAAGAGAGCTAATCTGCTGTGAAACTTGTAAATTTGACAATTTGAAGTTTGAGTTTGCAATTTTTGTTGTATTTCAATGGATGATATCTTGATTTGACTTACAAACACAGAATTCATATTGTATTTTTGTCCCAAAGGACACATAGAGTGTATGTTCAAGAAGCTTTAAAGAAAGCCCAAGTTTTCACGGGTTTTGAACAATTGAAAACACACCATTCAGTCTATCCTAAGGAGATTGGCTTCATTATTAGTTCTTAGCCCACACTTGGTACCCTGTCAGCTCACATAGCCTTGTCACCCCCCTAAAGGGCGCTCGTGTTTTTGCCTTTGTGAGAGCTAGTGGAGTCCCATTATGAGCCTAGCAATAAGGTCTAAAAAGGGGAGTTCGCACATACGCTCAAGAGGGATATATGGTGACTATCTTAAGGAGAGATTATTCCCTCTCCATGCACTAAGAATTTAATCATGTTCAGAGGTAAACTGGGTAGCTTCTAATTTTAATTGGAACTAGTAAGGGATCCATTCGGTGCATCGGGGTATAAACTCAATTAAGAGGTCTCCTAGCCTTGAAACCAAGGTTTGATATACCCAAAGGTACAAAGGAGAGCTATTCCTAAGCACTGTCATTGACTTGATTTTCATCAAATCACATTTATTTTATAGTGGGTTGGAGTACTTGGTGTTAGCCGTTCCCACTTGGGTCATTCCCCTCTCACCGGCCTTAGTGGCTTTGGCCTTATAGGCTCCTCGGGAGGGCAGACCGGCTAAAGATATACACTATTGAAAGAAAAAGATGAGTCTATCTTTCTGATCACCTAATAAAGGTGAGAGCATACTCGCCTATCATCAAAACACATAAGACATGTTTGTTCATTTCCATTGTAATTAGTCTATATGCCTAATCTAACAAATATAAGTACAAAATCCCACGGCTGCAAACAAAGTTAGTAGTTTATATTGCATTCTTTGATAGCAAAATGGTTTATGCCTCCGGTCTCTCACATCGAAATGAGTACCTGCAAAACCAACAATCTGCAAATTAGGTTTAGGAAAATGATAGTCCAGAAGCAAAAATAAGGAATGCAAAATACAACATTTAAAAACTCAATAAAAACTGAAAACACCATCAAATTGACCAAGAACGCTGCCAAATGGACCCAAAACGCTATTCTGCATACCAGAAATGCTATTCTACACACCAAAAATGCTGTTAAACCAACTGAAAGTGCCAAATATACCAGAAATGCTACAGAACATACAAAAAATGCTAAGGTACAAACTGAAAACGCTAAAATAGAGAAAAACTAAAAAACAGAGTTGAGGAATCTCCCATAAATGTCATTTTAGGTGTCAGGACGCTACAATAGAGACCAAGAACATGATTTGGGAGCTTGAAAGAGCTAATCTGCACACCGAAAGAGCTCATCAACCTGTCAATTAAATTTCCTGCAAGCAAACTTGTTAAAGATCAAAGGGGCTAGGCCCCACGGTGGGTGCCAATTAATGTGATGCTAAAAATGTGGTATATAGAAATTCATACACATATAATGAGACAATAAAACATAATGGAAAGCTTAATTGAAAACTAAATTAAAGATGCAAACCATAAGCCTTCCTTGAAATGTCCCATTTTCCTCTATTCTTGAGGACCTTGAAGGTGTTGGATTGGTTGGCTCTCAGCGAAACAATGACCTCCAAAGTGGCAACCCAAGAGTTGAGTAGCTACTTGATCATGATTGATTATGAAAATGATATGAAATGAAATTCTATGATTAATCCAAAATTCTAATTACTATATGATTGAAATGAAAATTCCTATAGTAATGATGCTAAAACTATGGATGCAAGGGATCCTTAATGCTCCAAAATGGGGGATATTTATAGGAATTCCGAGGCCAAAGCTAAGGTGGCAGGAATCGACGGTCCAAATTTGATCTGAAGATATCAATGGTGAAATTAGAGGAGGTGTGAGAAGAAGTTGGAGAGAGGGACACTTGTCATCTCTGTGGTGACAAGTGTCAAGGATCCTTGCTCCTAAGAGGGCAAGTGTCCAAGGGAGGAGACATGTGGCATACGTTCCATGTGTCTCAAGGGGATAATATCCACACCATAGGAGATTAGGATGAGGAGGATAGGATGTGCAAGATAGGATATGGTTAGTTAAACCCAGGGTTAGATGGAATGGGTTAGGTTAGAGAATGGTTAGGTTAGGTGGTTAGAAGTTAGGAGGCATGTGGGTAATTTGAATTTAAAAATTCAAATAATAGAAAAAGACTAATTAACTTTTAAAAACTCATAAATTGATTTGTTTTAACTAATTAGGGGATTAGAAGGAATGAATTAAATGGCGGGAGGATTAATTAACCAAAGGGAACTATTGAGATGAACCTATTAAATAAATCCTTAGATTTATTAATAAGTAGATGAAAGCGATTTAATCAAATTGCTAATGAATTCAACTAAATTGGGAAGGGGGATTAATTAAATAATTGCTTATTCAATTAATTATCTTCAGACCATTTTTAGGTGTATACAATAAATATATACATTTAATTTAAATTTCAAAATTTGTAATATTCAACATATTTCAAACACTCAATTTTCAATTTCATGAAGGTGGTGTTGCAAGTGTTACAATTTTTAAAATGTGATCTATATTATTTTTAAAAATGATTTATTAAATTCATTAATAAAATAATATGTATTCTCAATTTAAATTAATAAATAAATTTAATTTAAAATTATATAAATTATGTTATAATATAAAATATATTAATATTTAACTAATATTCTATTCTACACTAAAATTAACAGATTAGTTAATACTTCAATTAATATTAGAAGTGCATGGGAGTTATTAGTTTGATATTTCTCAATAAAAAGTAGAGCATGGTGGATAGTGCAAAAATCTTAATTGAAAAAGGGTCATTGGTTCAATTCTTAATTAACCTGGTATGATGGGAGGACATGTAGTCAAGACCCAATGGTGATTTTCACTTGCCCTTATCAAATCAATTATATTTTAACACAACACTAATAAACAACAACCTTTCAAATATAACTAGCTATTGCACCTTAGTATGCAATGGGTATACCGAAAATATGTGGAAGATTAATTAAGAAAAAACATGGTCTATTAGTTTCATACATCTATGTGGTACACTAGTTCAATTGGTAGGCCATTAAGAAAATGATGTTATTGTGTGCAAGAAAGGTTTGAATGTAGAAGTGATAGGTTTGAATCAAGTATGCATCCTTTTAAACATGATCAAAATGAAACCTCTAAATTCGAAAGATAATGAGGCTCCATTACCAAGAAGCTAATGTTATGTTTGCAATATGGAGAGAGAGAGAGAGAGAGAGAGAGAGAGAGAGAGAGAGAGAGAGAGAGAGAGAGAGAGAGAGAGGGAGGGAGGGGAGGGAAGGGAGAGAGAGATAAAGAGATTAGGAGAGAGGGAGAGAGAGAGATTAGGGGAGAGGGATAGAGATATTAGGGGAGAGATTATGAGAGAGAGAGAGAGAGAGAGAGAGAGAGAGAGAGAGAGAGAGAGATGGGGAGGGGGAAGGGAGAGAGAGAGATAGAGAGAGATTAGGGGAGAGAGATAGATGGAAAGATTAGGGGAGAGGGATAGAGAGAGATTATGGGAGAGAGAGAGAAGAGGGAGAGAGATAGAGAGAGATATTAGGGGAGAGGGGGAGAGAGAGATTAAGACACCATAGGACCCAAAGTGACCCAATATGGTGTCATAACGGGTCGTATGGTGTCCTAAGGGGTCATAAGGGTTCATGGGACACCATATGACCCCTAAGGACAACATACGACCCCTTATGACACCATATGGTGTCGTTAGGGGTCATATGGTGTCCATAGGCATCATATGGTGTCCTAAGACACCATATGACCCCTTAAGACACCAAATCATGTTGTTATGGGTCATATGGTGTCCTAAGGGGTCATAGGACATAATATGACCCTTTAGGACACAATATGACCCAAAGCGACCCAATATGGTGTCATTAGGGGTCATATGGTGTCCTAAGGGGTGATGTGATGTCTTAAAGGGGTCATATGACATAATATGACCCACTAGGACACAATATGACCCATAATGACCAAATATGGTGTCTTAAGGGGTCATATGGTGTCCTAAGGGGTTGTAGGACACAATATGACCCCTATGGACACCACAAGACCCCTTATGACACCATATGGTGTTGTTAGGGGTCATATGGTGTCCTAAGGGGTCATAGGACACCATAGGACCCCTTATGACACCATATGGTGTCGTTAGGGGTCATATGGTGTCCTAAGGGGTCATAGGACATAATATGACCCCTTAGGACACCATAGGACCCAAAGCAACCCAATATGGTGTCATAACGGGTCGTATGGTGTCCTAAGGGGTCATAAGGGTTCATGGGACACCATATGACTCCTAAGGACAACATACGACCCCTTATGACACCATATGGTGTCGTTAGGGGTCATATGCTGTCCATAGGCATCATATGGTGTCCTAAGACACCATATGACCCCTTAAGACACCAAATCGTGTCGTTATGGGTCATATGGTGTCCTAAGGGGTCGTAGGACACAATATGACCCCTTAGGACATAATATGACCCAAAGTGACCCAATATGGTGTCATTAGGGGTCATATGGTGTCCTAAGGGGTTATATGATGTCTTAAAGGGGTCATATGACAATATGACCCATTAGGACACAATATGACCCATAACGAATAAATATAGTGTCTTAAGGGGTCATATAGTATCTTAAGGGGTCATATGGTGTCCTAAGGGGTCATAGGACACCATAGGACCCCTTATGACACCATATGGTGTTGTTAGGGGTCATATGGTGTCCTAAGGGGTCGTAGGACATAATATGACTGCTTAGGACACCATAGGACCCAAAGCGACCCAATATGGTGTCATAATGGGTCGTATGGTGTCCTAAGGGCTCATAAGGGTTCATGGGACATCATATGACCCCTAAGGACAATATAAGACCCCTTATGACACGATATGGTGTCTTTAGGAGTCATATGGTGTCCATAGGGGTCATTGTTGGCAATATAGCATTATAATAGACAATGAAAGATTGTTGGCATTTCAATAAGGATATTGAGAAGGTTGTTGATGATTATGGATATAATTGATTAAAGATGTTTACTCTCTTGATATTATTATTTTGTCATTGATGTCAAGAAATTGATTTTCTATTTCAGTATGATGTTGCCATATCTTGAGAAGTATGATTTGAAGAATATAAAGTTGTCGGTAAAAGGCAGAGGAAATATTATGATGAATAAGGTATTCAATGGGAAACTATTACCGAGTTAGACAATGATGAGATCATGATGTTTAGATTGTTTTAACATCATACATATGTTGTAAATTGTAAGGTTAATACTATACTATGTTACCAAGCAAAGAACCTAGTCAGTAAACCCTAAGGAACCTAGTCGGTAAACCCTAAGGTTATCGCTATCGGTTAATGAAGGCGGAATGTCTACCGAGTGAAGTTTAGTATTTACCAAGTTGTAACCAGGCTATAACAGAATGCATTAAATGGTTACATGCGTTATTTAATGAAGGAAGCTAATGAGCTGGAACTGATTAAATGATTGGTATGCCGTGCATGAAGTTTGCTAATGAATATAAGGCAATGGAAAGTTGGCATGAAGATCTACAATGCAGATTGAACCACAATACTGTGGCACAAGTTCCAAGAAATGTATGCAAGTTCCTAGGTGGGGTAAAATGTTTTTAGATCAAAAGATGCATTGAACCTAGACAAGATTGAAGATTTGATGGCTATGATTGATCATGGGAAATGTTATCAAGGAGATTAAGCGGTTACCTAATTATTTATAAGTAGGAAACTGTTGATAAACAATGTATGCGGGCAAGTGTATGCACAAGGATGCTACATAGCGATTACTGAGCATAGAAGCTTGAAGACCTGTTTGAATAACAGAGTATAGAAGCCCAGCAGATGGATAAGATTAGTTCTATGTCTAGATTGTATTGAACAAATAAGAATCTGCTTTAGCATTTTAGATGTGAAGTTGCAGATAGATTTTTATTACTTTTATTTTGTGAAAGTGACAGAAAATCTCTTAACCGAGTGGACTTAATAGTCTTATTTGTAAAACCCTCTAGCAAGGTGACATTCTGATTGAGTGTTTGAAATCCTTTAACAAGGTCACTTCTAACAAGGTGAAGATCCTAATAGATCTAAGGCAAATCCCTTAAACGGGTCACATCTAGCAATGTGTTTGTAATCTTTAACAGAATTTGCTTTTAACCGAGCATACTCTAGAAGAGTATATTTCTTAGTGGGTCCGAAATCCCATAGTGGTTTTTCCCTATTTGGGTTTCCACGTTAAATCTGGTGTTATGAGGTTTATGATGTTTCTATGCTTTTGAGTTTGCATGTTTAACAATTTTGGTTATATTACTAAAATATATGTTACCAAGGTTGAATCTGATGTTTTTATGGAAGATTAAGGTTGTATGATTCACCCCCCCCCTCTCATCTTGTTGGCTAATGGATTTGTACTTATATTAATTATCAGAACTATCAATTGGTATCAAAGCTTTGGACTTTGGAAGAAAAGTTTAAAGGCACTTGAGTTAAAGATCCAAAGATGTATAAGAGGGATGCACTGAAGCTGAACAAGTCAAGTTTCTCTTCATGGCAGAAAAGGATGAAGCTACATCTATCAGGAGTTGGAGAATAGGCTGTATACTATATGGAGAATGATTTTGTTACACCGAGCACCTATCCATTGACTATGGAGGAGATAAAGGCAAAACAAGAACATATTCAAGCAATGATTGAAATAACATCTGCATTGACCGATTCAGAGTTTAATGATCTAGAAGGCTGCAATGATGCAAAGGCTATGTGGGATAAGCTCATATCAGTGTATGGAGGAGATGAACATGTTCAAAGAGAAAAAGTAGATAGTCTAAGAGGACAACTTGAATCTATGAGGATGAATGAAGGTGAGAACATAACTCAGTATAATACAAGACGAAAGGAGATTGTCAACCAAATTAAAGGAGCAGGTGGAACTATTGAAGAAAAGGATATAACAAGTAAGTTGTTGAGAACCCTTCTACTGGCTTATGCAATCTGAGTCTCTGCAATCAATGAATTAAGGTCTGTACCTAATATGCCAGTTTCTTTAGATGCTACTATTGGTAAGCTACATGCATTTGATTTAAGTAACTTTGATAACAGTGGATCTTCGGTAAATAAAGTTGAATATGCATTTAGTTCTTTTCATCTTGATGAATCTAATGATTTAAATGAAAGAAAGTATAAGTACTCTGAAGGAGATCACAGTGGAGCAAGTGAAAGATTTCGTAAGAACATGGAAGAAGTACACAAACTGTATGAGGAAATCAGAAAGCAAGAAGAGTTTGAAGCACTATTAGCCAAAAGGTTACCAAGAGGCAAAGGTAAGTATAAAGGAAAGCTACCTTTGAAATGTTTCAATTGTGATAAGATAGGACATATGGCTTCTAACTGTCCTGACAAAGATTTTACTAAAAGGAGAGATTACCGAGATGACAGACAGAAAGATAATCATTACAGAGGACACCGAGACTTCAGAAGAAGAGATAGAAAGACATGCTTAATAGCTGATGAGGAATCCAATGATGATAAATTAGATGAGACTGATATAGAGGAAGTAGTTTATGTGGCTATCAAAGATGGATTAGATGAAGAAAGGTATGAAGAAATACCCTAATATCACACATAAATGGTAATGATTCTTGGATCATAGATAGTGGATGCTCACATCATATGACAGGAGATAAACACAAGTTTCTTATATTAGAAGATTATGATGGAGGCTATGTAAGATTTGGTAATGATGCACCATGTCCGGTGAAAGGTAAAGGATCTATAACACTTCTTGACAATGCAAGATGCAATGATGTTATTGGGTTGAAGGTTTGAAATACAATTTGTTGAGTGTAGCACAGCTAAACAATATAGGTTAGCGAATAGAATTTCAGAAAGGAATTGTCAAAGTTCATGACGAGAATGGAAAGTTAGCTGCTACCAGGACACAAACAAAAGGTAACACATTTCACCTTGACTCAACTCGTAACAAGTGTTTGTATGCAAAGATAGATGATACCTGGTTATGGCATAAAAGGTTTTGTCATGTAAATTTTGATAATCTAATCAAAATAAGTAAGAAGCACCGAGTAAGAGGTCTACCGAGTCTTGAAAAACCTGAGAATGCTATGTGTCGAGGATGCCAGATGGGTAAGATGACAAGATCAAGCTTTACAAGTAAGTCTTACACTTCTAAGGGAATTTTAGATCTAGTGCAAACTGATCTTTGTGGTCCTATGAAAGTTCAAAGTTATTACGGTGATAAATATTTCATATTGTTTGTGGATGACTATTCAAGGATGATGTCAGTAATGTTTTTAAAAGAAAAATTAGAAGCTTTTCAAATGTTTAAATGGTACAAGGCAAGAATTAAAAATGAAACAAGAAGACAACTGAAATGTCTTAGATCAGATAGAGGAGGAGAGTTCACATCTGATGAATTCAACTTATTCTGCAATGATCATGGTATTAAAAGACAAGTCTCTGCACTGAGAACTCCACAGCAGAATGAAATAGCTGAGAGAAGAAACAGATCTATTGTGGATTGTGCTAGAACACTGATGATTGAAAAGAAGGTGCCACAAACATTTTGGAGAGAAGCAATAAGCATAGCAGTTTACACCCTAAACCGAGTACAATTGAAGAAAGGTACTTTGAAGACACCTTATGAAATCTGGTATGACAAGAAACCTAATGTAAGTTATTTCAAAATCTTTGGAAGTAGATGTTATGTACACAAGGATGATAGAAATGACAAGTTTGATCAGAAAAGTGAAGAATGAACATTTCTTGGTTATTCTTCTAGAAGTAAAGCATTTAAATGTCTGATCAAATCATCTAACAAAATAGTAGAAAGTGCAAATGTGAAAATTGATGAATTTGCAGAAAGAAATGATGAAGGAAATTCCAAGGAACCAGAAGACTATGATGAATTTGTCTATGTTCAATCAAGAAGTCTTACCGAGAAGACTGTTGAAGAAAATGAAGAAAATATCCAGTTACCGAGTGATGAAGAAGATCGTACAGAGCCTACCAAGCCTGTAATAGCCAAGTATGTCAGAAGACATCATGCACCAAGTCAGATTATAGGAGATAAGGATGATCTAGTGATGACAAGGAAGAAACTGAGACAGAATACATGTTTAATATTTGAATTTGAACCGAGAATAATGAAAGAGGCATTTAACAGTGAAGATTGGATAAATGCTATGACAGAAGAGATTGATCAAATCAAGAAGAATGACACATGGACACTAATCCCGAGACCAAAGGACAAAAATGTAATCGGTACAAAGTGGATTTTCAGAAACAAACTAAATGAAAAAGGAGAGGTCAGTTGAAACAAAGCAAGACTGGTTTGCAAAGGTTATGCTCAAGAAGAAGGAATTGATTATGGTGAAACTTTTGCACCTGTTGCTAGACTCGAAGGAGTAAGAACATTGTTGGCCTATGCTGCTTTCAAAAATTTCAAGGCATATCAAATGGATGTCAAATCTACATTTCTGAATGGAATATTAGAAGAAGAAGTTTTTATTGAACAACCTGAAGGATTTGTTGAAGACACTGATAAAGATCAGGTATGTAAATTGAACAAAGCTTTATATGGTTTAAAACAAGCACCTAGAGCATGGTATGAAAGATTGCACTCTTATTTGATTAAGATTGGTTTTATAAGGACAAGTGAGAACAACAATATGTACATGAAGAATGATGAAAATGGAATACTGATCTCAGCCATATTTGTTGATGATATTATATTTTGTGGAAATGACTCTTTATGCAAGAACTTTGGAAATGAAATGAGCAAAGAATTTGAGATGTCATTAATCGGTGAGATAAAGTATTTTATAGGTCTACAGATACTGCAAATGAAAAATGAGATTTTCATTACTCAATCCAAGTACATAAAGGAAATCTTAAAGAAATTTGGAATGGAGGATTCAAAACCAGTAAGTACTCCTATGACTACCAACTATAAACTATCAAAGAATGATGAATCTGCATCTGTTGATGAAATACTTTACTGATCCATGATTGGAAAACTTCAATATGTTGTTCACAACAGACCAGACATAGCACATGCAATAGGTATAGTTGCAAGATTCTCTGTAGATCCTAAGGAAACACACATGACAAAAATCAAAAGAATTTTAGATACTTGAAAGGCACTGAGGATTATGGCTTAGTATATTAGAAAGGAAATGATTTTGATTTAAAATTTGATACTGATGCTGATTGGGCAGGCAACATTGATGACAGAAAAAGCACAAGTGGAGGAACTTTCTTTTTAGGAGAAAGACTAGTGAGTTGGCTTAGCAAGAAACAAGGATGTGTTTCATAGTCAACAACATAAGCTGAATACGTTGCTGCAGCATTGAATTGTACCAACATTGCATGGATCAAACAACTGTTGGAAGGTATAAATGAGAAAGTTATTGAGCCAGTAACTATATTCTGTGACAATACTAGTGCCATTAATATTTCAAAGAATCCTGTTATGCACTCTAAGACAAAGCACATCTCTATCAAATATCATTATCTTAGAGAAGAAGCTCAAGAGAAGAAAGTGGTGTTGGAGTATGTTAGCACAAAGGAACAAATAGCAGATATCTTCACCAAGCCACTACCAAGGGACACTTTTGAATATCTCAAAAGTAAGTTAGGGGTCCTACCCCTATCTTCTACTCACTGACCGAGCTCGGTGAAAGCATCAATCTGATGACTCTATCGAATATCTTTTAGGAGTTGATTTTGCATTATACACTTTAGGATGTTTTCTAAAGGTGTACATGAAATAATACAGGGAACAGGAATTAAAGACAAAATGCTCTGACTGAGACTGAATTGACACACAACAGCAGGAAATCACTTCATACAGAAAGAAATTATGTTTTAGTTCTTTACTTTTTGGCATTGTTGTCAAAGGGGGAGAAGACTAATATCAGGGGAGAAGACTAAAAGCAAACTTAGAAGACTACAATTTGGAAAGAAGACTGAGAAAATAGGAGAAGTCTAATGTATGGGGGAGAGCATTTCAGCATTTCAGAATCACAACCGAATCTTTTAAGGTCAAATCAATTGGTTTTGCCATCAATGCCAAAGGGGGAGATTGTTGGCAATATAGCATTATAACAGACAATGAAAGATTGTTGGCATTTCAATAAGGATATTGAGAAGGTTGTTGATGATTATGGATATAATTGATTAAAGATGTTTACTGTCTTGATATTATTATTGTGTCATTGATTTCAAGAAATTGATTTTCTAATTCAGTATGATGTTGCCATATCCTGAGAAGTATGATTTGAAGAATATAAAGTTGTCGGTAAAAGCATAGGAAAGATTATGATGAATAAGGTATTCAATGGGCAACTATTACCGAGTTAGACAATGATGAGATCATGATGTTTAGATTGTTTTAACATCATACATATGTTGTAAATTGTAAGGTTAATACTATACTATGTTACCAAGCAAAGAACCTAGTCGGTAAACCCTAAGGAACCTAGTCGGTAGACCCTAAGGTTATCGCTATCAGTTAATGAAGGCGGAATGTCTACCGAGTGAAGTTTAGTATTTACCGAGTTGTAACCAAGCTATAATAGAAGCATTAAATGGTTACATGCGTTATTTAATGAAGGAAGCTGATGAGCTGGAACTGATTAAATGATTGGTATGCCATGCATGAAGTTTGTTAATGAATCCAAGGCAATGGAAAGTCGGCATGAAGATCTACAACGCAGATTGAACCGCAATACCCTAGCACAAGTTCCAAGAAATGTATGCAAGTTCCTAGGCGGGGTAAAACATTTTCAGATCAAAATTTGCATTGAACCTGGACAAGATTGAAGATTTGATGGCTATGATTGATCATGGGAAATGTGATCAAGGAGATTAAGCGGTTACCTAATTGTTTATAAATAGGAAACTGTTGATAAACAATGTATGCAGGCAAGTGTATGCATAGGGTTGCTACATAGGGATTACTGAGCATAGAAGCTTGAAGACCTATTTGAATAACAGAGTATAGAAGCCCAACAGATGGACAAGTTTAGTTCTATGTCTAGATTGTATTGAACAAATAAGAATCTACTTTAGCATTTTAGATGTGAAGTTGCAAATAGATTTTAATTTCTGTTATTTTGTGAAAGTGACAGAAAATCTCTTAACCGAGTGGACTTAAGAGTCTTATTTGTAAAAACCTCTAGCAAGGTGACATTCTGATTGAGTGTTTGAAATCCTTTAACAAGGTCACTTCTAACAAGGTGAAGATCCTAACAGATCTAAGGGAAATCCCTTAACCGGGTCACATCTAGCAATGTGTTTGTAATCTTTAACAGGATTTGCTTTTAACCGAGCATACTCTACAAGAGTATATTTCTTAGTGGGTCTGAAATCCCACAGTGGTTTTTCCCTATTTGGGTTTCCACGTTAAATCTGGTGTTATGAGGTTTATGATGTTTCTATGCTTTTGAGTTTGCATGTTTAACAGTTTTTGTTATATTACTAAAATATATGTTACCGAGGTTGAATCTGATGTTTTTATGGAAGATTAAGGTTGTATGATTAACCCCCCCTCTCATCTTGTTGGCTAATGGATCTATACTTATATTAAATATCAGAACTATCAGTCATATGGTGTCCTAGGACACCATATGACCCCTTAAGACACCAAATTGTGTTGTTATGGGTCATATGGTTTCCTAAGGGGTCGTAGGACACAATATGACCCCCTAGGACACAATATGACCCAAAGCGACCCAATATGGTGTCATTAGGGGTAATATGGTGTCCTAAGGGGTCATATGATGTCTTAAAGGGGTCATATGACACAATATGACCCACTAGGCACAATATGACCCATAACGATCAAATATGGTGTCTTAAGGGGTCATATGGTGTCCTAAGGGGTCATAGGACACCATATGACCCCTATAGAAACTATAGGACCCCTTATGACACCATATGGTGTCGTTAGGGGTCATATGGCATCCTAAGGGGTCGTAGGACATAATATGACTCCTTAGGACACCATAGGACCTAAAGCAACCCAATATGGTGTCATAACGGGTCGTATAGTGTCCTAAGGGGTCATAAGGGTTCATGGGACACCATATGACACCATATGGTGTCGTTAGGGGTCATATGGTGTCCACAGGCATCATATGGTGTCCTAGGGCACCGTATGACCCCTTAAGACACCAAATTGTGTCGTTATGGGTCATATGGTGTCCTAAGGGGTTGTAGGATGCCAGACACCATATGGTGTCCTAAGGGGTCGTAGGACACCATAGGACCCCTTATGACACCATATGGTGTCCTAAGGGATCGTAGGACACCATATGACCCCTTATGACACCATATGGTGTCATTAGGGGTCATATGGTGTCCTAAAGGGTCATAGGACATAATATAACCCCTTAGGACACCATAGGACCCAAAGCGACCCAATATGGTGTCATAACGGGTCGTATGGTGTCCTAAGGGCTCATAAGGGTTCATGGGAAACCATATGACCCATAAGGACAACATAAGACCCCTTATGACACCATATGGTGTCGTTAGGGGTCATATGGTGTCCATAAGACACCGAATTGTGTTGTTATGGGTCATATGGTGTCCTAAGGGGTCGTAGGACACAATATGACCCCTTAGGACACAATATGACCCAAAGCAACCCAATATGGTGTCATTAGGGGTCATATGGTGTCCTAAGGGGTCATATTATGTCTTAAAGGGGTCATATGACACAATATGACCCATTAGAACACAATATGACCCATAACGACCAACTCTCTCTCTCTCTCTCTCTCCTCCTCTCTTTCTCTCTAAAATATGACTAATAAAATCCGATATTGGATTTAATCGAATATTTGATTTCTGCCATTGCCATTAATGTGGCAGTTCAGTAAAAAAAAGGCGGCAACGGGAAAATTTTTGGGGACCACAAATTTATACATTAAAATGTACATAAAAAAGAGCCTTGTGGGCCATTTTGTGGATTCCAATGGCCCACAGTCTGCATATTCTATTTTTTGTCGACGATCATGGGTTTTTAGATAGGTTGAGACAAATTTGTGCTTTTGGGAGATTCTTAAAGTCAAATATTACATTGTCAATCATGTAGGAGCATCTGTGTGGAGGGAAATGAGGAGTAGTAGTCGTCGGAAGTCTAAACGCAAAAGAAAACTTTCAAATGACCAAATTGAAGTGTATAGAGAAAGAGATAGAGAATGTCATAGGAGGAGAAGACAAGGTATGTTAAATATTTCTAATGTTACTTCAACTGTAGAGGAAATTGAATTTGAAAATGTGCCACAAGTTATCGAAAATGAAAATGTAGATTTTGAAAGTGAAAATTTTGAAAATGTTGAAAATGTTGAAAGTGATAATGAAAATGCTCAACATGTGGAAAATTTTGACATAGGAGGTGAAAATGTGGACCCCTTTGACATTGAAGGTGGAATTGCTCAACCAAGTGAGCCATATGTAACACCTAATTACTTTAGAAATGAAGACCCTCTCATGGATGAAAGACAAATTCCAAATCCAAGACCTTGAAGAACCCCAAAATGGTTATTTGAAATCGATGAGAACATTATTGCGAATCTTGAAGGCAAGAGGTCAACAAGAACCATTCGGTTGTGGGCTACACAACTTTTCAACCAAAATTTTAGCAATAAGACATTGACTAAGCAATGCCAACTCTTTGGTCAATTGCTAAAGATGATAAAGATGAGACCATTGCTAAACAAATTGAAGATTCGTATGAACAAGAAGATGGAGAGAAATTCTATTATTGAAAAAAATCTATTTGACGCTCTTAATTCTATTGGAAAGAATACCAAAGAAAGAGATAAGAGAGCCACTCGAAGAGTGATTACAACCTCCTTAGTAAGCCATCAATTGAGGATGTCTCATCAAATGAGACAAACTTGTGTTGATTTTAACATAAACCGTAAAACTTTGGATAGAGCACTTGCACGAAGACAAAGACTTGACAATCCACTTCAAGAAGATACATGGGCTTTTGGTGGGAGGCTTCCACGTGTTGATAGAAAGTTGACTGACAATGTGAAGGAGGAGATTCAACAATTTTGCCACTCTAATTATAGAGTGTCACCCAATGTAAAGGACGTTTTAAAATTAAGAATCGGCAACCAAGACCACACACCGCATCCCAAACATTTCTTGGAATCAAGCCAAACAATGTTGTACAATTTTTTTTGTGAATTACATCCAAATTTGCAAATATCACAAAGGGCCTTTGAATCATTGAAACCATTTTATTGTGTTCCTCTTAAGATTCACAATACTTGTTGTTGCAAGTACCATGTGGAGTTTTCAATGTACCATGAACTTTTATGTCATATTCATTCTATGATGCATACTAATGAGATGTTGCAAGAATGTGGTGCAATTCTATTTCCGAGATCATCAAGAGACTTGCAAGATGTATTTTTATGCCCTAGAGATGATGGCTGCTATTTCTATAGAAATGATTGTTTGAATGAGAAGTGCTCAGAATGTGGTGGGTTATCAAAGTTTGTTTCATGTTTTCATGAGGGTAGCGAACACGAGTTTGGAAAGAATTATGTTGATAAAAAAAGATATGAGACAGTGAAATATACTTTGAAGAGTGGAGGTGAAGGTTCTAGATGCGAATTAGTATCAAGAGAAGTGAGTATTGCTGATTTTATTTTGGATTTTAAGGAAAATTTTGTATACAAGTATGCAAGGCACACCCATAGGTCTCAGTGGTTGGATCAACAATTCAGGATGTGTAAGAACTCTTTCCCGATTGGCACTATTGTATCTGTGGTTGATTTTGCAGAGAACTATACATTGCAACCACAAAATGAGGTACAGTCTCAGTACTACAATTCAGTCCAGATTGCTATTTTGTTCATATTACATATAGACATGCTCCTGATAGTATAGAAGAGGACAAGAAGATAATTAGGGAGTATCATTTTTATATAAGTGATGATAGATCACACTCCTTCGAGTATGTGCAACATTCTTTGAAGAATTTTTTTGAGTTCTTGCATAAGAAAGATATTGTAATTGACCGACATATAATATGGTTAGATAACTGTATGGGTCAATTCAAGAATGCACGTATATTTTATTGGTTGAGTAGAATGCATGTAGAGAGGCGTATACCTCATATTTGGTGTTTTTTTGAGGCAGGGCATGGGAAGGGAGAGCATGATGGAGCAGGTGCATGTTTGAAGAGAGCTCTAGTTAAGGAGCAATTGAGGTTTTCAGGTGCAAATTTCTCTGATGCACGTTCTATTATTGATTGGTGTAGTTCAACATTGTCACATGGAGGTACTCTTGATTCAGCAGTGACTAGATTGTTTTGGTTGGTTGAGGAGGGATCAGTGCGAGTCAGTGAGTGGGTTGATACGTGGGTTCCCCACTATCTAACTCCTTTATCTCAAATAATATCCTTGTCAAATGATGACATGGAAAGTTCACTTGATTATGACCGTCTATCAGATCTTGTACAACCAGGACATGTTTTTGTAGTTGTCGCATCGCAATGGAATGAAGAGAGATCAGAATATTGGTTGGAATGATGTGTACAGGGAAAACAAAAGCTAACACAACCAATGATAGATGATGATGGGTTCACATATCCTACAAGTTCAGTTGTTGTTGTGGGAAGTTGGTTGCGAACATACATGATTAGAAAGAATGGCATACCTGCATTTGAAGACTATGAGAGACACAAAACCATTATAATGTATTCACACCTTATTATAGCTACAAATGTCAAGTTGTTGAAGCATCAAGCAAAACCAAAGACCAAAGAGCTATGGACAGTGACTACTGCTGATCATGAAGCAATACTGGATACTCTTAAGCAAAGAGATGACCCTTCAGGCACACTTGAGTAGTAGGTCTTTAATGGTGCCTTATTTTTTTATCATGCATTTCATTTCAAACAATGATCATTAAACCTTAATGTTCAAGTTTGTTACGTGTATATTAAGGATGTGTTCAAAATGCAGGTCTATTGATGAATGTTTTTTTTTGGCAACACGGTTTTTGCATGCACATAGCGGGTACACTCGATATAATCGGAAGTGACGTATTTTTGCAACATGACTTATTATCATGCATTTGATGAGCTTTACAATTTTTGTTATTAGAGAACACTATTTGACAATTTTTGATGATATAATTATCGCAAAACCTTTATGCTCATGCAGGTCTTTTTTGATGATATACAATAGTATCACATTATGATTTTTGCGTCAACATAGTGGGTTCTATTGATATAATTCGAAGGGACATATTTTTGTGGTATATAATCCCACCTTTTCATTTATTATCATGCATTTCAATTGAAGTGATTATCATAAAGCCTTTATGTTCATCCATGCATTTTATGTGTAGACTAACAATTCTTAAAAATACAGGTTCATGCTAGATCATTCGCTATTGACAAGACCCTCTCTTGGTGGTGGTACATATTCCTTTGTGCATTAATGAGATAAAATTTTGTGCATAAACATTAAGTCAAGTGAATGTATTGCTATTTATAAATGACCATATCTACCATCGTCTTCAACCATGCAGAGAAATACAGTGAGAAGGGCTTTAATCAACATGCATCTTTCTTCAAAGTTATGCTTTTATACTTTGCAGAGAAACTGGTAAGTTTTGTAATTATACAATCTTGTACGTCTTAAAAATGTTTCAAATGATCTATTTATAATATACCAAACTAATTTGTATTAAGTGTTATAATTTGTTTCTTGTAGCACATTCATTCCACATAAAAAGGTTACTTATTTTGGTCTTCATTTATATGCAGGCATTGTTGTACGTAAGCTTTTCTCTTAGGACATGAGGATGTCTGATCCAGATGAAGTGGGATGTTGTATTTGTATATGGATGTGAATTGATGTAATATTGTTATGATGATATACAATGTCCATGAGCAAATTGGTTTAGTTATATTGATGATAATGTCAATGTATTTGTACATGAGTACATTGGTGTAGTTGTATTGATAATGAAAAAAAAATCATGTTTGCATATCCCTTCATGGATGTCACATGCAAGTGTAATGGTAATTATGTGTATACAATACATGGAAATATTGATGATCATTATGTGTCTACAGTGTAATGCTTGTTTATATATAATTGAATCATTCACAGGTGCCACGGATTCTGAGTTAGGGCCCATCAAAGTTTGACAATTTTTAGCACTTAGGGCGCTCAAGGGACGACGCCGGTAGGGTATGACCCCGAGCGTTTGATCGATTGGGGGAGAAAATAGGAGCATGCATAGGGTAATAATGGCTAACTGGACATGTCAAAGCTGATGGTTCATCATCGCGACAAGCAGAACGAGAAATTGGCCATGCAACAACATTCGATTGAGTGAGACTGACGATTTTTTTGCCAACCAAAAAATTGTTGTCCTAATAAAACCGTAGAGAAACTTGAAAAACCGAGATAGGATTTTGTAGAGACCCCTCTCATGACCCCATAGGTTCAAATGGATCATTTGCAAGTGCCATGGATTCCGAGTTAGGGCCCATCAAAGTTTGACAATTTTTAGCACTTAGGGCGCTCAAGGGACGACACCGGTAGGGTATGACCCCGAGCATTCGATCGAGTGGGGGGGGGGGAAATAGGAGCATGCATAGGGTAATAAAGCATAACTAGACATGTTGGAGCTGACAGTTCATCATCGCGACGAGCTGAACAAGAAATTGGCCACATGAGAACATTCGATTGAGTGAGAATGACAATTTTTTCACCAACTGAAAAATTGCTGCCCTAATAAAACCTCGAGCGTTCGACCAAGGTGGGGGGAAAAATAGGACCATGCATAGGGTAATAATGAATTGTATCAAGTATTGTTCATTAAATTAATTGTATTGTTCATTAAATGATTTGTATTGTATTGTTGAATAAATGAATTGTTTGTTCATGAATTGTATTGTTCATCAAATGAATTGTATTGTATTGTTCATTATTCAAACAATACTTACGATGAAATGAAATGAATTGTATTGTTCATTAAATAACCATTATTAACCATTGTTAATTATTGGAATGAAGATTAAAGATTTCCATGATAACACCACGTACAGATGAAAAATAATTTATATGATCGAATATCAACTTCTGTATATATAAAAATGTCAAATGATTACAAATGTATGTCCATAGACAAATATGGCATAAACGCCAACTGAAAAAAAATGTATGTCTAAATACATGAATGGATGTCCATATACAAAATATACATGCCAACTAGACATGTAAGCATCCCAAAACTATCTATAACATCCTAAGCTGCTGATGGATCATCAAAATCAATCCTCTTCGCTGCACTGCTCGGCTCTGAAGGATCCTGCACAAGAAAAACAAACCACGATTAATATTAGTTATATTATATAATTCACATTCAAAAAGTTAACATAAAAATGAATGATGATTGAACTATTCATGTTTACCTCATCTCCACGTTTTCTCTTCGGCTTTGCAGGACTCTTGATGTATGTCTTTGGTAGAGGAGGTATGTTTTGAATATTTTCATACACAACCTACATATGTTAAAAAACATGACATTGATACAAGTTAGCATATAATTGTCACTGATAATAACAAATTATATCTACTAATCACAAAATAAAATAAGCACACATCTACTCGAGGCATCTCTTCTTCTTCTTCAGGTATACTGGGTGTAGTCATCAAGGATGTGAAGCCAAGAATTCTCTGTATATATACACAAAAAGTATATGAAACTATCAATCTCTGTCTAGACGTGTATAATAACTATAAGTTATTTAAACTATTCATTCAATCATATTTGCATTCAATTACCTTTCCCTTGTCTCCAACTACACTACCAGATCCTAAATCACACTGCCCCACACTCGTGCTGCTTGAGCCCTACAAGAGTAAAATAAGATATACATGCAAGTTACTACAAAATCTAATCAATACCAATATAAATGATGAGCATGTATGTACAATAAAATACAAACGACTAGGTGCAATAATATATGTACCATAAAGCTATCAAGGCCAAATGAAATGGCTGACAAGGTGCCCTCCTAAATCTGTCTCAACTCCTCCTAGGTCATCAACTATTAAATAGACCATGTAAATAAAAATTAGTACTTAATATTATCTAGATTATAAATATTCATTTAAAATATAACATGAACTGTGAAAATACAAATTTTACCACTACATCATCAATGTATGATGACGGTGCCTCCTCGCCTCTAGCATGTGAGGACTCCCCAGGGCATCCTCTAGTCTGTGTAATAATATCTGGTGCATCATGCATCTCATGCACCTCATAATCTGCACTGTCCGCAGCAGGATCAACGGGTTGTCCAACTGGACCCAAGAATACGTGCCCACACATGACACAACTATGGGGCACACATATGTGTGGAGCCGAGGATGGCATGTCAGCGCCATCGGATGCACCGCTACCATCAAGAGTAGGCTGAGCTACTGACCTAGCTTGAGAAACCAAAAGGCTACTCAAAGAGTGAATAGCCGATATGGTCCGTGAAGCCGCCTCACAAATGATATCAGGATGCTGCATTATAGGTGGGGGATTAAAAGGAGGAGGGGGGACATATGGGCCCTGAACTACTCTGACTACCCTAGGTCTATTTTGGGGCATACCTAAACCTACACCCTAGAAAGGTTGGATGTCAAAGTAGTTAACATGTTTGCGTAAAACAAACCCAACATATAATTTTTTTTTGAAATAGAAGGGGACATCAAGATTGTTGTTGGGTGGTTTGTCAAAAACCATCCACCAACGATCTCAAAAGTTTTTCACAATACCATCATTTGTGCACCATTTAATAGAAAGTTTTTTTTTTTTTGGATCTACGGGTTGACCAGTGCAGGGATTCACAAACAATGAGGTGATATCGGCTTTGGATATCTTGAGATCCTTGATATCCTTATACGACAAGCCATCTGCATATTTTTCCCTCATAGAATCTCACCACAAAAGGGCAACATTGTGCTCCTCAGTCATGGTTTCCATACTCTTTATGATCGACGTCAGAGGATCAAACATTAGGTTTAGATGAGGGATCCTACGATATACTTCTGCAATCCCCCTCAATTCATTCAAATTTTGTGCAATCAAATCCTAAATTGAGGGGGGGTTTGGCAAAGGAGGGTTTGGTTGTTGCAGTTGTGGTTGATCAATGTTTTCATTTTTATCCCTCATTTTAAACCTAATTGAATGTAAACAATTAAATTTAGTTAACAAATTTAAATAATTAGGTATTTGATTTAAAAAACCTAGTTTTCATGAAAAAAAAACATTTTTCAATGAAAAATCACATAAACATTAACAAAAAATACAAAAAATGAATGAAAATGATTGAAAACAATAAAATTCTTACCTTTCAATCTATTTTTAGCAATTTTTGGCCAAAACACCGGATATCGGATTTTTATAAAATCGTGCAGCTCGTGAGTTAAAAATGACTCACAAGCTGTCACTGTCAAAATATAATATTATGACCCAACATGATTGTCAAGTATCTTGGTATCCCCTTCTCTATTTCCCCCTCTCTTCGGGACATGTGGACCTGGGTTAAGGGGAAAATGGATAAGAAGCTCAACAAGTGGGATAATAGGATCCTCTCCCTAGCAGGTAGGGTTCAAGTATGTCAAAAAATCCTCTCCTCATACAGTATCTACTACTCTTCGGTTTGGATGTTCAACAATTATCAAATTTATGAAATTCAAAAGGCTATCAGACGCTTTCTCTGGTCTGATGGTAAGGGCAAAAGAAAGGCCCATGCAGTAAAATGGGCCTAGTGATGTATTATATATTATATTATTATATTATAATAATATAATAATATATTATATAATATATTATTATATTATAATATAATATTATATAATATATAATATAATATAATATAATATAATATAATATTATATATTATATATTACATTATATATAATTATATAATATATTATTATATTATATAATTATATAATATATTATTACATTATATATTATATAATATAATAATATATTATATATTATATAATATGTAATATATAATATATTTTTTAATTTAAAATTACAAATAAAAATCGGATATCCAATTTTATTGGATATCCGATTTGCATAGGTAATTACCATGCCAACGTGTACTGACACCCAGGTCAAGGAAAAAGTCAACACGGATTTTCGCGTTTTTAGGTGAGTTAAGAAGGCTATTTTTTTCACATCGCCACTTTTTGGCCCCCCATGATCCTGCACTAACCCCATAAACAATACTATAACAATAATTAACAACAACTATCAGCAAAAAGGAACCAAGTATTTAGAAATAAGAAACAACAGCAGAAAACAAAAAACAAACTATAGGAGTGCCTTATGCACCCCAGTGGCATCCACAGCATTGTTCCATTCATTTGATAGGAACTTGTAGAGGTCCTTAGCCTCCTGCTTGTCCTCCTCAGTGTCCGCATAACATTCCCTCAGCAGAGAGAGGGTGAGCACGAAGCTATGTAAAACCTACACATGGAATTTGTTAAGGCCCACCATTTGGGCTTCCCAAGACTCCATCTTGTTCTTGAGCTAGTTGACATCCTCCTTGATAGTCTACAGATCAAGCACAGGGCCAAGGTTTTCAATTCTTTGCATGATGTCCAATACACCCATGTTCAAATTTTCCATTTGTTGGAGACTAGGGACCTCCTGGGGGTTCTCAGCAGCCATGTAATCCATAGTTTCTTCGATCTCTTTGGGCACATCATTAGCAAGGGAGTTATCACTATCATTAACCAGACCCATCAGATGGATAGAATGCATCACCTGTTCAGTCATTTTTTAAATTCGGGTCCAAATTACCAGATTCTAGGGCTTTGCTATCAAAGATTTCCATGCCCATAAGACCCTCAATGTCTGTGTTCATAGGGGTCGTATCCTTAACATCAATGAGGTCTTGGGTTCGCATTTCAGAGATACTCATGTCAGCAACACCAATAGTGGTTGGAACCATGGGGTCCCTAGTCACATTTACATCCACAACATCCCCATCAGGGGTCCCGATAGTGGTATTAGGGCCCTCCTCCCTCTTGTGCCCAATGGGGTCCTCCTCAGAGTCCAGATTCTTGATCACCAGGGTCTTCTTTTTGCGGCTTTTGGAAGAAAGTTTGGAGGATCTCCTTTTAACCTCAGAATTTGGGGAAGGATTGTTGTTCTCAGCATCCTCAAAGGAAGAATTGTCATCAAATACAATGTGTTTGCGTTTAGTGGGGGTTTTGCCTTATCCCTTGGATAGGGAGTGGGAAGCACTGGGAGAGGCAGATAGAGTTAAACTAGGAGAGACTGTCGATATGGAAACACGTGAGGCATAAGAAAGCAAGGAAATGGTGGCCATAGAAAAGCCCTCATGGGGATATTGGAAGAATCTAGGGAAAGCCATAGATAGGGTCGCGAGCTGTTAAGGAGTCGACATGGGGGGCTGAGAGAGTGAAATATTCTGGGAGGGACAGAGAGCCTCATGGAATTTATACAACCTATAAATGAGCACCCGATGGAGGAGGTAGGGAGGCTTATCCCCATGCTTGAGGTCTATGGTGTCTTTAACAAAGCTTTCTATAGAGTGCAGTAAATAAAATGACAGACAAAGCAAATCATTGTTACAAAAGTGATTGAGGAGGGGAAAATGGTAGTAGTAGAATACATTATACCTACCTTCGAGAGTGAATTACTTCATGATCATGAGGTAGATCATGTTCCATGAGTGCTTGAGCTCCTCCTGAGCAAACCCACCTTGCAGCTTGACGGGTTCTTCATAGTTATGGAAGAACCATTTCAAACCTTCACTATTTGCAACATGACTAGTATGCTTCCAGCGGTGGCCATCAAGGGTCAGCTTTGTAGCTTGGGTAATAGTCTCCTCAGAGACATCAAAGGCAATGCCGCCAACCGAGACCCGCCTCCCAAACCAGGAGGAGGCAAAAGCATCTAAGAGATCCTCATCATGGCCCTTCAAGCAATCCAGAAAATCGGCAACCCCACCTTCAACACAGAAGTTCCAGACCAGGGGTTCATTTTTAAAATCATCTGGATTATCCGGTTCATATCTAACTCTGTCGCCCCCCATGTCATCCACCAACAGAGATTCTTTAGTCATGAAACAGAGAAAGTTGCAGAGACCCTTCGAGAAGCAAGCCAAGAAGAGATAATGGGAAGTGTGCGATCCCGACATCAATAAATGAGGAATGAAGTTGGGCACATGGGAAAAAATGAAGTCACTTTTAGAAATGATTTCCTGGTTACGAGACATTAAGAGCCAGCAAATACCGATGGCAACCAACACATTTCCAATCCAATCATACCTCATGACTCTGCAAGCCCAAGTGAAATGCCAACACATCAACGCGTATGTCATCGCTAGCGTGGCCGAACGAGTCACCACCACATCAGAAGGGATTAGAGGGATATTCCCAATATTTGAATTATAAAACCACCACCTCTAGACTGCCCTGAGGGAAGAGAGGAGGGTAAGGGAAGCACTTGGAAACTGCTCAATCATTAGTGAAGATTTTGGATTTCTCTTCCTAGAGAAGGAAGTTAACATGGTCTGGGAGGGAGTTGTGACTCCTCCAACATCTCAGTCCTGAGAGGTTTAGGCCAATGGCTGCCATGGCATCCGCCACACGATTGTCTTCTTTGTAGATATGCATAATTCTGAATGAGTCAAGCCTGGAGATGAGCCTCAAGGTGTCCTTGATGGTTCCCTCAATTGTCCAATGAAGCTTATTCCACCCTTTAACAACATCAATGATAATCTTGGAGTCCCCCTCAATGTCCATAATCTTGATTCCCATGGAGAGGGCAATGCGGATTCCCTAGGCTAAGGCCATCGCTTCAGCCTGATTAGAGGAATGCCCATTTAGGTTACTCGCATAAGCAGCAACAAGGGCCCCCAGATGGGATCTAATAACCCCTCCACCAGCAGCCAGGCTCCCCTGGCAACCCCATCAAAATTGAGTTTAAAATTTGTAGCCAGGGGGAACCAGACCGTGCTTTGTCTTAGAAGTCTCTTAGAGAAGTCAATAAGAGAGAACGAGGGGGGAAGGTTCCAGCATCTAGAAATATCCTAGTCCCAGGTAGAGGGGGGCTTAGATGCCATCCGAGTTTTAGAAACAAAGATATTCTCAAGAATCAATTTAAGGAATCAAGCAAACATAGTTTCCACAGAGGCCTCTTTGTCTCTGAATATCTTGTCATTCCTTTCCTTCCAGATACACCAGCTCACGTGGGGGGGGGGGGATCTTCTTTCATAATTGTTGGATAAGGGGGTTGGAAGAGGGGCCCCGAAACTCCTGAGATAGATTTAACAAATTATCATTCATAACCCAACATATATTAATCTTACTATAGACCATCCCCCATAGCTTCCGAGTGAAGGCACAGTGGAGGGAGAGATGGGCAGGATTTTCTTCATCATTTTTGTAGAGGATGCATCTGTTAGGGAATTGGAATCCCTGCTTGACCAAGTTGTCTTGGGTCAACATTTTGGTAAGGAGAGCAGTCCACCAGAAGAAATTAACCTTGGGGAGGAGTTGGGGATTCCAGACCTCTTTCTAGATAGAGGAGTAAACAGGTTCCCTAAGTAAGCTGGTGTAGGCAGTTCTGACAAAGAAGTCTCCAGAGGGGTCCCACTTCCAAATAAGTTTATCCTCCCTAGGAAACATGAGGAGGAATATCCTGGCCAAAAGCTTCTGGAGCTCTCTAGAAGCAGGGAGGAGGAAGGGATGGTCAATGCAATAGTCCTCCAAGGCCCTCCAAGTGCAATTGCTGAAGTAATCACTGACCCTTTCACCAAAGAAGCCTAATTGAATAATTATGTATGTTTCAATCCTAAAATTGAATAATTATATAATGAAAATAATCTTAGATAATTTTAATTAAAGTTCTAATTCTAAAAAATAAATCTAAAATGAATAAATATATTCTAATTAACTATAAACATAATTAACACTACTAATACATATAATTAAATATATATGATTGTAATTGTAACCTAATCTCTATAATTATAATTAAAAAATAAATAATATATAATATTAATATAACACACTCACTCATTGTTATAGAATATAATAAGTAAAATAAATGATAATTAGAGTTAGAGTTATAATATATTTTATTAAAATATTTATAGTTACTTTAAAATTTTAGATAATATTAATAAATTATATTTTATATATAATGAAAATAATCTTAGATAATTTTAATTAAAGTTCTAATTCTAAAAAATAAATCTAAAATGAATAAATATATTCTAATTAACTATAACCATAATTAACACTAATAATAATTTAATTAAATATATATTATTATAATTGTAACCTAATCTCTATAATTATAATTAAAAAATAAATAATATATAATATTAATATAACACACTCACTCATTGTTATAGAATATAATAAGTAAAATAAATGATAATTAGAGTTAGAGTTATAATATATTTTATTAAAATAATTATAGTTATTTAAAATTTTTAGATAATATTATTAAATTATACTTCATATTTTATATTTTATGTATCTTTCAATCCTAAAATTAAATAATTATATAATGAAAAAAATATTAGTTAATTTTATTAAAGTTCTAATTCTAAAAAAAATCTAAAATGAATGAAATATATTCTAATTAACTATAACCATAGTTAACATTAATAATGAGTTAATTAAAAATATATAATTATAATTGTAACCTAATCTCTATAATTATAATTAAATAACAAATTTGATCTTAAATCTTATTCTTAAATACAATTATTTAAAAAACTAATAAACAAATTATAATTATTTTTACCCTTAATTTTATTTCCAACTCTAATTAATTATCTTTGATTTTAATCTTCATTAATTTTGATTCTAAGTAAATATGTTTTTATAAACATAATAAATATAAATAAAATAAATTAAAACCTAAAACCTAAAACAAAAACATTAAAATGAAAAATGAATAAACACACATTAAAATAACTATTTGTTTTTACCATATGTTAAATTTTGACATGGGTTTCTACCACATTTTCTATACTGTGTCTTTTTTATTGCATTTTTATTTCCCTCCCATTGTTAATTCATTATTTTTTATTTGGTGGTATATTTCCTTCCCTCATAATTTTAAGATAACACTAATAATATAGAATAGTTAATAATTTAAAGAAATTGCTAATAATAATAAATATATAATTAATATGACCTAAAAAATATCAGGTGGTATCGCTTCTAACAAGTCAGCTTACGATTCAAATTCCTGGGACAAAATAATTAAAATGTTACAGTGTGACATAATACTTTTACAGTAGCAAATGTCTGATAAAAATCACTAAAAGAAAATGAAAAGGTCAGTTTAAAATCAACAACAAACAATCTTTCAATTATCCCGCATGTTCTTTTAACTTGCATGTTCTTTTAAGGGCTATCAATCATTGATTTAAATATTCAGCTTGTCCATTTCATATATGAAACACCTTCGATGTAATTAATGTATTTTTATATACTCACATGATTGAAATAAATATTTTTTTATTTTTTTAATTCACACGGTTGTGATTAATCGATCTTGGGTTGTCTTGATGGTAAAATGAAAAAAATTATACTGACTAAAATATTATTGAGAGGAAAGTGTAAGGTTAGGTCACTCGATTAATAGTCACCATCAATCAAAAAAGTCGTTGACATAAAGCACCCAAGGCAAAAGGCAAATGCATAGTATACAACAAATAGTAATCCCCATTTAAAACAAGACTCTAACAAATGTTGTGTGCAAATAACCTACATGGTATGAGGAGGATAAATGACATGTTTTAGTATAAGAATTTTCCTATAAATTTGTGTTGATTCTTAATTTTTTGGCTGGTTTGAACGTTTTGTTAAATGTTCCTTTGATGAGCTTTCTCCCTTGTTTTTATAAGGAGATTTACAAAATTAGAGCATTTCAAATCATGGCTTTTAATTTTGATTGCAAATGTAAGGACTGTAAAATTGGAAGAAAAGCTCAAATATTTGAGATGAATGGCATGGTCCAAGTTTAGAAATGGCTAGAAAAAATTGTGAATTTCATTTTCTATCAATCTTTCATTGATAGACAAGACTTCATGGAGAAGCAAAAGAGATCAAGCACAACTAATATGAATTTGAGTTTTGCAGATTAAGTAGTTTTAACCATTGTTGTGACACAAACAAGACCAAAACTCTAATTTTTGCCATTAAATTGTTCATCGATGATAAAATTATGCCTCAAATTTGTGCTCCAAAAGCTCAACTTTTGAGTAAGGACAATCATGGGAGTCCTAAAATCTCATCACTGGTTTGATATGAGTTGTATACTCTTTCAAAATCAGGCAATTGTGAAAACAACACATGCAAATTTGCTTGGTGGTTGTCTTATAGGTGGGAGAAAATGTTCAAGTTGAGCAACAATGACCATTTCTTTCCCATCATTAATAAATGCTTGAACGATGCATGAATGTTTTGTAAAAGCATTTGCTACAGTCATTAATGGTGTACAAAGGAGAAACAGGGTATGGTCTGAGTGAGGAGCAAATTACGTCAAGTCTGAATGAATTCTTGGTAACCCAAAAAACCGGTGTGAGACATCAGTTCCAACCATGTGACAAAGTACTTTTACAACATCAAATGTCCGATAAAAAGCAAGACAAAGAGAAGGAGAAAATGAAAAGGCTAGTTTAAAATCAACGACAAACAATCCTTTAATCGTCTTGCATGTTATTTTAAGGGCTGTCAACCATTGATTTAAATATTCAGCTTGTCCATTTCATATATGAGATGTACCTTTAGCATAATAAAAAATATAAATATAATTATAGTTTCCAAATACGTATTGCACCCCAACAGTTTATGTACCATAATGTATTTTTTAATATGTGGATCTATATTTTATATTAATAAGTGGCGTGGTATTGTATTCAAAGAATTTAATATATTGTGATGTTTGATATAATGAAAATTATAATATGTAATATTAAAAACTAAAAATTGATTTGTTTATCCAATGTTTGTAATTTAGATCAATAGAAAGAAAGAAAATGAGATTTGCATAATGATGTAAAATAAAAAATAAATATAAACTATATAAGCTTCATTCAAAAAAATTAATTTTGCCACATGATTGATCAAGCTTATAGGAAAAAATGAATGCAGTGGTTGTATAAATATCCTGCGTGTAGAAACTAATAATACAAATCTACATGTACGTTGCAGCATAGTTTCTCCAAAAGTTGGCAAAATTGTTTTGTTATTTGCAAAATAAACAGTTTAAAATAGAATTCACTTGCTTAAACAATTTCAAAATAAATTTGACTTGCTCAAGCAATTTGAAAATAAATAAATGAAACATAGAGATGATATTATAAATTTTTTTTATTAAAATTATAATTTTTATTTTAATATTAATGAATACAAATCTATTTAGTTATTTAGTTTGAATAAATGTCACTACTATAAAATATTAATTAAAATTAGTGGTAAAATAGTTCAACCATGTGAATCCATTTTCTTATAAAGAAATAAGAGTTTAATACAAGGACTTAAAGAAATAACTTGTAATTCAATATAAATAAATAATTCATTTTACAGTTAAAAGCTTCCAAATCAAACAAAAATATTTGCAAATTGTTGTAGATAATTTTCACTTGGAATAAACTTATCTCCAACCAATAGGAAAAACTATTTACAAGAGCTTATGGTTAGTGCAAAACAAATATGAAAACAAAAAAGTCATCATAAGAAATAAAGATAATTTAAATATTATGCAATTGATTCTAGAAACATTTTTTATATCACAACATCTAAGACTATGCATGCTTAAAAAACTTCCCCTAATGACTCATTCTCCTGGAATTGAATTTCTGAAATAGCCTTTCTACAACATTAAAGGTGATCATGGTAGAGGAATCCAATATATTGTTGCCAACTTGCTTCCACCAAGAGCTTATCCAGTCAATAAATTAACATTATTTGTACAAAGAGTTAATATAAGAGAAATTTGTGCCTATAGACAGAATAAATTTGAAAGACAGTTATGAAAAATCCAATTAAAACTATTTATTGGATCTTTCTGTTCAAGAATTTGTCAAATACTAATAATTGGAATTCTTTAAAAAATTCAATAATTTTATGAAAAATTCAATAGTTTTCAATGAGACACAACAATTTAACAAGCCAAAAATGAACCATTATGAAAGAAGAGAGTCTTTTTACTAGTCCTTGCTTAGGGTTAGGGTTTCATTTGAGTGTCCTAAGATCTAAGAGTTTAGTTTACTTTGATCCAAGGGTGTAGATTTTAATCACATTTAAGTAGTGATAAAGTAACTTTATGTTTACTTAACCTATCTTAATAGTAAAGTTTATACATTGTAGGCTCCCTAATCACATAACTACTTCATTCTTAATTTTTGTGAGATTATTTGTAGGCTCCCTAATCACATAACCACTTCATTCTTAATTTTTGTGAGATTAGCATCAATATTTAAAATGTACTATGATAATTGTTATGTTAAGGTAAAAATGCTATAAAAATTATCTCTTGACACTCTCTTTCATCCTGATGATGGATCATAGAGTGTGATCCACAATATTGATGCATAAAAGATATAATCAAATTCAGAAAACAACTTACTAATTTATTTAAGGTCTATTCAATAGTTAAAAATAAATTTAAATTTTATTATTGAAAAGAAAAATAATTTATTATTGATTTATTATTTTTTATCTTTAAGTATTTATTTTAAAATAATTATACTTTGATAAATTTTGTGTGTGTGTGTGTGAGATAAAAAAATTGAAATTTTTGAAATAATAAATTACCTTACAACTAAAAATGAAATCTTTTTTTTTTTTTTTGAAAAGGTGGCAGTGCCACTTAATATATTTTATTATATAAAGCTGATTCAAAGAGCTCCCAGAGAAAAGAACCAGTAAGAAAAACTCTGATCCTTGTTCTACAATACATAGAAAGGTTGTGAGATTTAAATCTCAAATATGCCAAAAAATACAATATCTTATAGTGTCTAGGATACCGAGTGCCATAAAACATCCCCTAGTATTGAATGCTTTCTGGAATATATTGAACAAGATGCAGTCCGAACTAAAACATCACGAGAGCTATACACATTTACATAGTAGTCCACAATCTGTATCACTTATGCATTTATCCAACTTACAATCCAACATGCTTCTCAAATTGATATCCCTTCACAATATACAGATACAAAACCACAAGACCCTGCACTTATAATACCACACATACCAATTTATATCATAATGAAAAAGACCACTGCATAGCTATATGTAATATTATCCTATACCCATATCCTCCAAAATTTTCCCCTTAAGAATTGAATAAGAATCAAAATCACAATTCGGACCCATCATATTAAGTTCCTCCTTGGAACTTCCCATATTTGCCAAATGATCTACAACCCGGTTCCCTTCTCTATACACATGTGAAATGGTGAAGTTTGTAAATGTATCAATTAGTGTCCATGCTTGTTCAAGTAAATATCTTATCTGCCAACTATCAATATTTCTCTTTATGCAAGTGTTGATAATAATAGCTGAATCGCCTTCAATGTGAATATAAGAGATGTGCAGTTTTTTTACTAGTAGAATACCTTCAAGTAAAGCATATGCCGTTGTAAAGTTGTTAGTACCCGATGGAATAAAAGCAGATTTCAAAGCAAAAACACATCCTGTGTGATCCCTTATGCATACTCCTATCCCTGCATCACCTGGGTTCCCTTTAGAGGAGCCATCAAAATTTAATTTGAAATGCATTTAATTCGAAGGACACCATTTCACTTTATTTCTATCAATTTTACTAGTTCTCACTCTCGGAAGACAAGGTGATATAGGAATAGAAATGCCCTTCCAACAATTGATAACTTGACCATCCCAAAAAGTAAATTCCCTATTTGAATTGAACTGATTTGAAACATGAGCATTAACTAGTTCTGATATTGATTTTTTAATATAAATGAAAACATCAGAAAGAGGAGATGTTTTCTTTCTAAAAATACGCTTATTTCTTTCCCACCAAAGTGACCATACTACTATGGATGGGATCACTTTCCAAATACATGAAAAAAGAGAGGATGAGTATAAGACTAGCCATGACTAGAACAAATCCCATACATTATCTGGAAGAGGGGTGCTAAAGGAAAGCTTATCAAGCACAAACATCCAACAATAGTGAGCAAAATCACATTGGAGGAGGAGATGATCTAACATTTCACTGTGTTCACCACAAAGTACACAAGCAAATGGATGTGTAATATTCAATTTAACAAGTCTCTCACTGGTGAGTATTCTCTTATGTAGAGCAAGCCAAACAAACATCCCTTCCTTGGGAAGAACACTATTGTTCCAACAAAAAATGTAGGCTCTTTGTGAATAGGATTGAACATACATTTGATGAATTGCCTTATACCCTTCCTTGATAGAGTACTTTCCATTCTTCGCAGGAGAAAATTTTACCTTTTGACCCGAGGAGATTGGGAGTAGAACTGGGTTCTTTTAAATGACATGATTTGAAGGCTTCTCAAGATCATCTATGTAATCATTAAGGTGAGAACCCTGATTTGAAGGCTTCTCAAGATCATCTATGTAATCATTAAGGTGAGAACCCCAATGAGCAGTAAATATAGGGATCACATCTACTAGGGACTCCTCAAGATTAAGAGGGGGGAGACCACTCTATGAATCATACTAAAAATGAAATCTTGATAAATAAAAGAACTAGATTTTAGTATTATGTAAAGAGATTAATCAATTCAATTTAAAAAAAATCAAAAAACATTTACTTTTAATTTAAGAGCTATGACATAAAGTTTAGTCTTATTAGTAAATTTCTAGTCTTATGACAAAGTTTATTCACTTGTTTGTTCTTTGGTAGAAGTACTAATAGTTAGGAAATATGTAATAATAATATTATAATGTAATTTAATATATTGATAATAGTGTATTTGTATAATACAATAATATTTAATTATATGTAAAATAATATATTATAATATTTTTTTTTGATTGATAACAAGTATTTCAGCTGCTCTGCAGCATTCAAACTTTTAGGACAATGGGGTCTTGCCCCTAAAATAATCAATTTTTATGACTAGAGCTATGAACCAGTGGGGTCACAAAGGGGAACCCCATCCCCATGGTGAATATGTCTGAAGCATTAACACTTCCAATTTTTGTCTCCTGCAGCTTATCGAACCATCACACCCTAAATCTCCTTATATCTCCCTTCTCCTTATCTCTCCACAAGACTCCTTATGCCTCCCTCCTTATCTCTCCAATCATCTTATATCTCCCGCCCCTTATCTCTCCAATCGCCTTATATATCCAGCTCCTTATCTCTCCATAGCCAACTCCTTATCGCTCCACAACCAACTCCTTATTGCTCCACTGCAACTCCTTATCACTCTACATCAATGGTCTCCCTTATCACTCTGCTGGCCAATAGCAGGGCTAAGTCGTGGCGCCTGGCAACAATGCCCGTGCTCCTGTGTGGGGAGTACAACCTACCCTTCATCCGCCACCATCGCGAAAGCCTGCAAGAGGTTTGAACCAATGACCTCCCCATTCCGGGACTCGTGACATTACCGTCATGCTGCTGGGTGAACCCCAATAATATTATAATATTAATATATAATATAATTATTTATTTAAATATTTCTAATTTTCTATATATTATAATCTTTATTAACAATATAATATTATTATCTAATAACTATAATTATTATTTGAATAGAATATTATCTTTAATTATATTATATTATTATTGTCAAAAATAAAATAAAATATTTATTATCTTTAATTGAAAAATAAAAAAATATTATTCAATTGTTTTTAGGTTTAATTCTCATACTTTAATAAATTTAATTTTTTATATTGTATATATAAAAATTAAAATATATAATAAAAAATAATCTATTTTTGTGAAAATAAAATATAGAATAATAATTATTTTTGAACAAAAATAAAAACTTAATAAATAAAATACTTATATTTTAGTTTTACATGAAAATAGATTATTGAAAACCAATAGAATTTAAAATATATTAATCAATTAAGTTTAAATTTTTTAAAAACTTTTACTTTAAATTTATAAATCATCAATGCCATGCGTCAAATAGTTTAGTTTTATTAAAAAAATTCTTGGCTCTTGTCCAATCATTGCAAAGATAAAATAGTTTTTTTCAACAGATCTATAAGAAATGTTTACTTTTCATAATCAAATATTTTTGAACATTGAAAAATATTTTTTTGCTTGATTTTTATTGGTTGCTGTTAAATAGTTTATTCACCTGTTGGTTGTTTTTTGAAAATCCAGTCTCACCTATAGTTCCAACATGATAACTAATGAATTCTCCCTATTGTCATCAATGTGTTTTCTTGTGGTGGTTCTTTAAAGAAAATTTACATAACTACATTTACCTCAATCAAGTGTAGACCATGGATAACTAATGAAAATGTACACAATGACAAAAAGATTCTAAGATAGGTGTTGGGACTCATTAAATTTGAGTAATTTGAGAGGCCCATTTCAAAAAATTTTCTATTCACATTTTTAGAAAGGCACCTAATCTCATTCAGGTGGCCTAGTTAGAGAGAGGGTAAAATGAAGCCAGTTAATCATCAAGGGGTAAGGCTTTGGAAACTTGTTGTACACCTTTCATTTAGCTAATGAAGTGTTGTGCAACTTTTAGAATTCAGTTTGGATCAATTTATCAGGTACCCATTTCAAGGGGTGAGCTGAAAGTGCATTTTAGGTGCAAATGCAGACTTTATTAAGTAGACTACTTTGAATGCCTATAACTTTTGCCCTGTTGATCGCCATGGTGAAATTCAAAGTGCACTGAATTCTATGCATAAATGTGAGTCAACATGCAAAATTTCAAGTCCATGTGAATCCATTTGCTTAGTTTGGTAAGCTCAATCCATTTGCAATTTATTGTTTGCACAAATCCCTGTTTCAGGAGCTAGCCAGAGCCTTACTTTGCACATTTGTAAAAGATGCACCGGTGAATGTCATGTCATAATTTTTTTTTCTGGGCTATTTCTGGTATAAAAGACAAGCTATGTTTCAAATTTCAAGCTCCTGCCAATCTGTTTGATCAGATTTTAAAAGGGTTTCTTGAGCCACCTTATTCAGTGTTCCGTACTTTCATTGCCCCATTAGTTAAAATAGTTATTTTCATGAGCGCACCATTTGTACCCTATCAGCTTCCTGGTCGAACTGAGCATTCTAAGTTTTGATCTGTACTTCAAGGTACGTATGCCCCGGATTTGGGGGTCTACGAAGATCGTTTGATATTTTTAAGAAAGGCATCATAAGTTCCCTGGGCATTGACTTCATCAGGTCCGCAGTGTCGACAAAGCCAGTTGGTCATCTTTGACCATTAATATTTCTTCACTCGGGATTCATCTTGAGAATCCGCTTGGTAGAGTTCATGTTTGTATATCAGAGTACACACCTGTCAATTTGCAAGGTCCAGAAAGGTGTTTTGACTAGTTTGAAAATTACATCTTTGCGATTAAATGCGAAAATGTGGCACAAGCACCTGAAAGTTGCGAAACTCAGTTTGATGATCTGAAAAACTATGCCAATCGATTCCAGAGGCATGTTCAAGTTTCTTGAGGTATTTTCAAAGGTCAGTTGCATGAAAACAAATTTTTTTTTAGCCGGACCCACTTTGGGGCCTGACCTGGCTCATGCCCGTGCATTGATTTTTATGGCGAAAATGGTCTTAATTCATGGTGATGCATATCAATACCAACAAGTGTATTTGGCAATTTGGTTTATTAAGAGCTTGATGGACTGTTTTAGACTTGATCCTTGATCCTCGAGATGGAATATGTAATGCAACTGGCTTGTGTAATGCATTTTTTTTTTTACTTCAGCGACAGAGAAGAGACATAAAAAAATACAAATTGGTATGTGACTAAGGTGAAAGAAATTTCCAAGTAAATATCAATTTCCCTGTGGTTGAGAAGACCAAGAAGCTTTCAGCAAATGTGTAAATTGCCAGTCTTCCCTTTTCTGTGATCCTCTATGTGATGGCGTAGAAGGCAGAAAGTTTCAATGCAAATGCTGGCAGGTGTAATTCCAGATTTGCAAGGTAGCCAACAATCCCTCCTCTGCTTGGCAAGTGAAAGAGAAAAACTTCCAATCAAATCCAATTTAGCAGATTCATCCTCTCTCCTCCCTCATGTGGTTATTGAAGTTTTCTTTCAAATGCAAATTAGTAAATGATACCAATGTCCTCCTATGGTGTGGTAGTTTGAAAAGGCATTTAAACTTCAACAAAATGCATTGCCAGGTAAGAATGCAGTCCTCCCTGTGTGTGGTGTTGAAAGGGGGTTTTTAAAATCTTTAAAGCAAATGCAGTGGTTGGTGTAAAGCCCACTCCCATCGTGCTTTGCCAGCATCCTCTCTACGTTGAAGGGGAGGCATTAAACTTTAGCCAATGCAATAGCAGGTGTAATAAAATCCTCCCCTGCGCTATGGAGAAAGGGGCGATGACAAATGTTCTTCCACCAACGCACTAGCAGCTCCCTGCACGGTGGTGAAGGTTGAAACCAAAATCCTCCTGGGGGCAACGTTGAAGAGGCTGCAGAAACTTCTTAGCAAATGAAATTGGCAGGTGTAACAAATCTTTCCTCCTGCGTGGCAAATGAAATGCCGAATTCCCCCTGCTATGCGTTGAGCTTGTGTGGAGTTTAAAGAACCGTTGAAAACTTTCAATCTACAGACAAAGGCATCATTAAAACTCTTTCAAAAATGCATAGTCCCAGGCAGAGCATTATCCCACATTGGTTGTGGAGGGGAAAATTTTAATATTTAAATACAAATGCACACTCATTCATAATGTCAAAGCCTCAAAGGATTTTGATGCATAGTGCCGGTTGGGTGCTCAGTGGACCCAATGTGCATGGGCGCGAGCAACCAGATAGACCTGGACCCCACGTGTGCACGGTTCTTGAGGTAAGTGAATTTTGCAGAGAAAGAGCAGATAACGAGTGAGCAAGCTCATAGCAGATTGACGGTGGATGGTGCACGCAGTTTTGCAAGACAAAGTTGCTCGAAGAATAACCATCACGAAATGGCGAAAAGTACGTGCGAAAAGGGGATGTTAAAGATCGTGTAGGTTCATCAAGATCGGACGCCCAGAAGTTAATTTTTGGCCAAATATGCAAGTACTATATATCACCGGAAAGCTCTCGGAATGAGAAATATAGTTATGGAATTAGTTTTAACATATCTCAAATATTTTGAGAGCAGTTTTCATGGGAAGAAAAGGAGATATTCTTGCAGTTTTGAAAAAGGAACACTGGACATGTTCTGATGGATTCTGATCTTTTTCCCTCTCCTTCTTATTCCCATTTCTTCTCAATTGTAAGGGTTCTAGTTTTTGAGAGATTTTCTCCAAGGGAGAAATCCAAAATTGCAGGTTCCAGTGATGACATTTTTCATTTTTTACAAATGACAGTGTGTTTATTCTAGGTTTTCAGTGTTGTCTTTGTTGTAGGTCTTGTTTCAGTTTGCAGGTTTACACATGTGCAAGGCATATGTGATTTTCCACAAAATTGTCTCCAAAATACTATTTGAATTTATACAGTTTCATCTTATCAAGGATAATTTGAGGTGTTTCTTTTAGTCTTCTCTGAGAATGTAATGTTTGTCTTTTGGGTATTCTTCAAGGAAGAATTTAAATCTTGAAACTCAGCATTAATGATTTTGAATGTGTATGTATGTATGATTTTGTGACAGAGCAGAGGATTGTATTAATGCAATGCATTTATACATGAAAATTTAATGTTGAGAGTATCTTGCATCTGAGATTTTTCTTCTAGTTTTATGCATGACTCTGTGGCCTGGATAAGGCACTGGTCTTTTGTAACATTGAAGGATTGTCAGAACATCATTTAAAATCCAAAATCAAAATATCTTTTGTTTTCTGTTCTATGGTTGTGTCCATCTATCTCATGCTCAAACATATTTGAGTTGTATGTGTAGATCTATCCCATCTGCAGTAACCTACTTGTTGTTGAGCTCTCATGAGATCCATATGCTTTTATTGATGCTGTCATATGTGGGTAAATGAGTCTGATTCAATGCATCAAAGGGTGTCCCCCCTAGGTCCAGCATAACCTGAAGTGTAGGAGGATCATTAGGATCCTATATTATGTTGTCCAAGCCTTGAAGTGTTTCATTGATTGAGATTGGCTTTCTCATAGATTGATTTGTAGGTGAACTTGGGTTAACCAGATCAGGTGAACTTGGGTTAACCAGATTTGGTGAACAACAAAAGGTATCACAAAATAATGTCAAAAATAATATATAAAATATACACCAAGTGTCACAACTTCTCTTAAAAGTCACCTATTTTTTATAAAGGATGTTGAACTATTAAGAACAAAACATGGCCTAAAGTTAAATAAGTTTTCTTTCTATGTACATTGTAAATAAATAAAGTTATCATTGCAATATACAATGTAATAGATTTGAAAAATATGATATACATATATATGTGATAGTATTTATTTATTAAATTTTATTTTGTCTTTCAATAGATGTAAGTGACAATTTGATGATAATAATAAAAATATTATTTAAAATTAGTAAATTTAACATAGTGTTAAAAAATGTTGGAGAAAATTATCATCATGAAAATTTCCTCGATATCACTTAAAAAATATTTAGCATATAGATATTGTTTGTGAAAAAATGATTAGTATTTCCTAATCTGTTCTGATATCATATTAGAAATTAGGATATTAGGATACTAATCATTATAAACAAAATATAAAATAAATAAAATGAGAATCATACAATCATAAATTTAAGCCATTATGCAAGATATACATTGAGAAAACTCTTTGGGGTACAAAACATTCCATAAAGCATCATTTTATTAAAACACTTAGAAGAATAGTCTATTAAATGTAGATTGAACCTAGGGATACTTCCCCTTACTTCCACATGGCTAATAACATATTTTGTGCATAGTGATATGACTCGCTATAAAAATCCATATTCACACACTCTCAATGAGAGAGAACCTCCTTAAATATATGAGGAAAGGTGGCAATATACTTGAAGGAGTATTAGTTACACCTTTTCAATAACCCCCATTCATAAATAATTAATAATTTAATATCTTAGATTAAAATTATTTTAAATGAAATATTCTTAATAAAGAATATAAGATATGGGGATTTATAACCTTATATGAGAACAATATATAAATGTTTATAAGGGTGTGACCCCTAATACCATTATGTTCTAACAATAGGGCTATGTTATACAAACAAATAATGGTGTACAAAGATGCATATGAGCTAAATGTTAAATAGAGGTCCATGAAGTTATATTGAATAAAATGATGATGTGTGGAAACTAGCACCTAAGAGGAACTATTGAATAGAGTAGAGGATAAACAAATGTATGAGATCAAGGCTATGTGTTGGGTTGTGATTAAGTTAGTGAAGATTGTAAATTAGGAGATTTCTAACCTTACAATTCTTATGTTAAATATGTCCATGATGTTCTTATGTTTCTTATGTTTGGTTCTTATGATGTTAGATCTTATGCTTTCCATTCTACTTTCATTATTGTTATATTATTATGCTCCTAATGCTCACACATATTTATGACACTTCTACACATTTATCATGTATATCATGATTGCATTCTTTTCATGTTTACATATTATAATATTTATCTACTATATGTTTATGACATGTTCATAATTTATAATAGTTATGATTCTCATATATCATGATAACGTATTTATGCTCAAATTTTTATATGTTATTATTTTTATCATGCTTATATCTTCTATTGCTTATGTTGTCATTGATGTCGATTGTGTGGTGATGTGCAGCGATGATGGAAGACTAGAAGTATATATCACTGATATACCTTATCTCCTGAAGCTCCTGTTTGCAAGTAGTTTGAAGGAATTTTGTTAATGTCAGATTAAGAAAGGTGTCACATAGGCTTTAGCAAATGTACCCCATTTCTCCACTTTTGAAGATATGGTTTCACAGTTTGGAAGTAAGATAGAGGATGATGAGAAGTATGTACTTTTCTCACTTCAGGTTACAAAATCTAATATTGAATTTTCCAAGATCTGCAATGTGAAATCCGTATTGTTTATTGTCAAGATGGGTCAGAGGAATGCTCCACATTTCTCTAATTTCAATACTTGTTCCTAAAGATTGGAGGATTTGTTCACATTGTCTATATACTATCTCATCACAAGTTTTAGGTGTTGAGGTGTAATGCAAGTATTAATTTAAATGATCTATCTCAAAACTATGTTTTCTGGTTTGCATGTGCCAGTTCAATTTTGTTTGATAGTGTAAAAGGGGTGCATGAGAATGCAGTTGAATTTCATATAATGATTATATATGCTCCGCATATTGGTTCCTAATCTTTACAATAGTGTTTGTGGTCTAGAGTTAATGCATGGAAGGTTAAGTTCTTTTTGGGATAACTTGGGATATTTGCACTGATGCTATGACATGTGTGCCCATGTGGAGATGAGTGCTAAGGTGAATTTAGTCTTTTTTATTTCCTTGTTTGGACCATAGTTATTTCCCTTTCTCCATGGAAGGTTTTGGGCCAACCTTTTATGGGTGATGTGCATTACATGTCTACATGTTTCATCTTGGTTGACTAGGAGAATGCTTATTGATGTTTGCAGAAGATATAAATGGATGATACAATCTATTACAACCTGTGTGTGAGGAAAATTATGTTTGAGGCATTGTGCCAAAGGCGGCTAAATTATTTAGTAGAGGTGTTGTGGAGGAAGTTATCAGAAATTCATACTATTCTAAGGCTGAAGTCCCCTTCTATAAGTGTTGTGATTTGTAGTGAGGAGTGAACTTCCTTTGGTTGTATCCATAAAACTGTGTTTTAGGGAGATGTAGCTTCCTTTGAATTGTATCCCATAAAACATAATATAGGATTGCTCACCATGGTTTTTCCCTTGTTGGTTTTTCCATGTAAATATGGCATCTCCTTGTGTAATTGTGATGAATTATCTATTTCATTATTGTTGATCCATTTTGAGTAGGGTTTGGATTTATATTTATGCTGAAGGGTTTGATTTTTACTTAAATATTGATTCACCACCCCTCTCAGTATTCTGGTGCATATAACAAATGGTATTAGAGATAGGTTCCTTAGAAGAAGTTTAACATCTTGAAGAATATGCTGGATGGCTCAAGATGGAGCTCATTCATACAATGCACCTCAGTTTTAGGGAACAAATTACACCTTTTGGTGGGTTAGGATGGAATACAATATGACCTCTTTAGGGTTTGGTGTTTTGCAATCCGTTAAGAATGGTTATACTATTCTTGTTGCTCCTCCAACTAATCCAGCTAAGAACAAGGCATATAAGAACAATGCTAAAGCAAATAATTATATCTTGAGTGGGTTAGCAGATGTTGAACTTGTAAAAGTGATGCACTATTGTTGTATTAAGAATGTCTAAGAAAAACTTAGTAGCATTTATCAAGGAGATACTAAAGTAAAGCAATCTAAGATATCGATCTAAATTTGAGAACTTGAAGATGTCATAGGATGAGGATATTGCTAGCTATTTTCTTTGAGTAGATAAAGTGGTCAATACTGTTAGAGTTCTTGGCGAGGAACTAAAAGAAGCAGTTGTGTTATAAAAGGTACTCAGATCTCCCTAAGTCTCATAACCCTAAAGTGTCTTCTATTGAGGAACCTGGGGATTTAAATTATTTTTCAAAGGATCAATTTTATGGTGCTCTCACTTCTTATGAAATCAGAGAATTTGACATGGAAGCCCCAAAGAAGGAAACAACTTCTAAATCTAGTTACAAGGAGAAGAATGGAGCATTTGATTTGAGCAATGACACTAATGAGGAGGAAGCAAACTTTGTAAGAAAGATAAAGAAGGGTATTGACAAATACAAAGGTATTTTACCCTTTAAATGTTTTAACTGTGGCAAAATTGGTCAATATGATTTTAAATGTCCCTTAAGAGAATAAAAAAATAGAAAGAAGGATCCCAAAATAAATAAATCAAAAGGAATATCTATTCCAAGAAATATCACTACACTTTATAAGATGAGGAAAGTAGTGCTCCAAATGCTAATATGGAAGAAACTCATTTCATGGCCTTGAATTTTGGTGATAATGTTATTGAGAATCCTAGCACATTGGAAATTGATAATGGTATAAAAATGTCAATGCTAATGTGAAATAATTATCATGTAAAAGAAGAATCAACCTCTTAGGTGATTGATAGTGGTCGATCCAACCAAATGACAAGTGATAAAAATAAGTTCATCACCCTTGAGAAGTGGGATGTAGGATCAATCAAGTTCTAAGATGATACTTCTGCAAAGATTCATGGATTGGACACAATAAGTATTGATGGAAACAATAAGACATAATATGTTCTCTATGTTGAAGGTATCAAGAACAATCTTCTCAATGTAAGTCAAATGTGCATCAAAGGATACAATCTCACGTTTCATGATAAAGGATGTGAAATTAAAAAGGAAAAATCTGGAAAATTGGTGGCAGGTGGATCCAGGATGAAAGGTAATGTATACAACCTAAAGGAGGCTAATGAGATAAATTCTCTTATGGGATAAACAAGTGAATGTTGTTTATGACACAAAAGAATGGGACACATCAACTTTGATAATCTTGTGAAGATTATCTCTACTCATGTGGTAGGAGATATGCTAAAGATTGTCAACCCTACAAATACCTTGTGTAAAGAATGTCAGGTTGGAAAGAAGACTAGGAGAAGATTCAAGACCAAGGAATTTTATTCTACAAAACCATTAGAACTTATTCATATGGACTTGTGCAGGCCTTCCAGAACAAAGAGTCCTCAAGGTGAAAGGTACTTCATGTTACTCATTGATGACTTCTCCAGGACGACATGGGTTAAATTTCTAAAATCACAAACGACCTGGAATTTTTGCATAATTTTGTTTTGAAAGTTGGGGATAGTATTAGGAGTTCTCAGTCCAAATTCAGATTTTTTGGAGCATATTTGATTTTTTTATGATTTTTCATAAAAAAATAATTTTTGGAGCAAATTACAATTTTTTTAGATTTTATTATATTTTTGGATAGGTCACAGAATTCTATAGGGGATCTATTTTTTATGATTTTAATTTGGGTTCAAAATAATTCGTGAAAAATCAGATCTTTAAAAATTAGGATTTTGCAATGATTTGATCACATATTATAAACTGTTTGGATTTTTTGCAGGAATTTGTTTTTGCAGCTTAGGAATGGCACCAGGAGTTCTCAACCCAAAATTCAAATTTTTTGGATCAATTTTGAATTTTTTATGCTTTTTCATAAAAAAATAATTTTGGGAGAAAATTAGTGATTTTTTTGGATTTTCTTACATTTCTAGAAATGTCTTGAAATTATACAGGTGTTCTGTTCTTTATGATTTTAATTTTGATGCAAAAATTTTCGTGGAAAATCAGATATTTGGATTTGTCAAAAAACGTATTGTCGAAGGCCCCCCCTTTCACATTTGGAAATTTGGATTTCTAAAATTAACCTAACAAGTGTGCTTGCGGGTGGGGGTAACTTATTAAAACTACTAATCATTTGTTGTAGGGGTAATCTAGGTGTGTGCCTTTGGATTTTTAGTCTAATTAGGGTCACATCTATTTTTTATTTGGGGTTAAAGAATTTGTTTGAAGTGTTTGGTGCTCTTTGCACATTTTATGTTTATAACCCTAGAATTGATAACAAAAGTATCCTCTCCCCTCACTTTCCATTGGACCTTGGGTGTAAGAGAGATTTTTATCATCTTCTATTTAGGAAGGAGGGCCTGCCTCCCAAGTATCCCATAAGGCCAAGTGAGAGGGAACAACCCAAGTGGTAACAGGCTAAAGCCAAGCTCTTCCAAACTACTATAAATAAGTGTTTTTGATGAAAGTTGCAAGCAATGAGTGTTACATGCTGGAATAATGGTGTTATGACTCCCCTAGTGTCCGCGTGACACGTAAAACCTTGTGAAGCATAACCTCTACAAGACTGGGAGGCCTTCCTTAACGAAGCATAACACACCACTGATTATGGCCACTCAAATGGATGCCCTTACTAAAAACCCCTTGTTTTAGAAGCCAAAAACCTTCTAGTTGGTATAGGAGGTCGGACCTCTAATGCCATCTCACATTCTTATGGTTCTTAGTAGAGATACAAAGTTTTCCATGGGGAGTTTTCATGGGGACTGGTGCTTGGCTGCCCTAGAGAAGTGAGTGCCATAGAGTGGAGCCAGTGGGGTTAAGCATCTAAGTTTCCACTTTGAATAAGCGTAGTTGGGAAACCACGTGAGATCCAACAACTATTGTCTTGGCTAGCCTTAGGATTTATGCTTGCATATTTTTATTTCAAATCAGACAAACACACTTTTAGATATTGTGTCTTCATTGTTTGTTGTGTCTTCTTGCCAGAAAAATACTCAACATTGAGATTTGGTCACATTCAACAAATGCACATTTGGATAGAATCAAAAAATCTATCAGAAACCGTGTCTGTGTTAGTTTAAACCACATCTAGGTTGGGAAATCGTGTCTACGTAGGGTAGAATCATGTTTTTGTTAGAAAGAAAAACATTATAAGTTCAACAGTTTAAATTGTGTCAGTGTCACCTAAAACTGCATTTGAGTTGAGAAATCATGTCTATGCAGAACAGTTTCGCATCTCCGTTTTAGAACATTTTGCAAAACTTGAAAAGAGAAAAATGGGCTTAAGTTTTGAGATTTAAAGAGATTGCAAGGCATTTCATATAGTGCATCATCATTTTTTAGTCAACCAGTATTGGTCACATATTTATCCATCATTTCCCTTCATTTGCAATACCTCATACACATTTTCCAAAATAGACTCAAAAGGTTGCTTTGTTGTCCTCATCATATCTTGCAAACTTACTACAACATATAAATAAGTGGTTCCCGCATTAGATCTATCATCTTAGGGTCCCATTTGGTCATCTTTAGTCAAGGTCAACTTACCTCATCAAGAGATCTATCATCTCTTTAGAAGCCACACCTTTCTTTAGATCACACATATCTTGAACCTACACTTGTGGACATTGCAAGACAACCCTATATTCTTATCATCTCATATCCTTTCTTATTATTCCATAGTCTTCACATTTTGCTCCATTCCTCATTCAAGGTCAATTTCATGGTTGAAACCTGTTCCCAAAGGTCTAGAAGAGAATCTGAAGAATCTCTAAGATCTCTCAACATGAGTACCTATGTGTTTGATGGAGATGAATTTTACAACCCATTTGACAATCACAGTAATATACCAGACAATGACAATTAGAACACCAATGATAATGAAAATGCATCTATCAATTCCTTAGACATTTAAGAGAACATCATAGATCCAAGGTTAAATAGATTGGTTGAAGAAATCATGAGAAGGGATAGAAAATACTTCTTTCAAGTCATGACGCAAAGTGGAATGAAACTACCTCATGATTTTGATGTGTCACAAATTATAGAAGAGGACCCAAATCAAGGAAATCAAACAAATGCAAATCCTAGAGGACATAATGGTGGTAATAGGAGAGAGTGTTTTGTGCTGGAGTCACTTCATCCTTATTTCAAAAACCAAAAGTTCCCAATACCTATGCTCATGCCAATTTTACTAGGAAATCTCATGAACAACCTTGCAGTCGTCCTTTCCCATGGAGGAGAATTACCACTACACATGCTAATGATAATACCCACTATCATACTAATGCATACAATTACACTCAAGAGAACATTCAAAATCATGACATGAGGATACCCCATGTCAGATTTGGGGGCAATACTCAAGATCACTCTTATGATACCTCCCATCCTTATGGTCATAACATGTATTGACCTATACCTAGTGCTCCTCATTACAACACCATACCGAGTGGTCCATATGAAAGCTACAAATATGTCCCTCCTCCATATGAACACATCTATGATCAATACCATCCATATATGCATTATATCCCTCCTCTTCCACCCGGTGGCTCAGGAATGGGACTAGCTCAAAGAGAAAAGACACCACCCAAGAATGACTTGCAACAACAAATCAAGGATTTGCAAAAGCAAATGGCAAACATGAATACACCAAAGAAATAGTACACAATGAAAGATATATGTCCTTACCCATTTGATAGAAGCATTCCAATGCTTCCATTTCCTCCACATTTTTGTGACACCAAATTTTGATAAGTATAGAGGCAAAGGGGATCCTAAGGCACACATAAGAGAATTTTTTACAGCTTGCATTGAGGTAGCAGGAGAAGAAACATACTTGATGAGATTGTTCCCACAAAGTTTAGGTGGACAAGCTATGGAATGGTTCTCCCAACTTCCATATGGAATCAAATCATGGAGTGATCTAGGAGAGGCTTTCATACAACAATTCTCATATAACATTGAAACAGGTGTGTTAGTGACCACCTTATGCAATACTAAGCAGAAAAATGGGGAATCTTTTGCTTCATTTTTACAACGATGGAGAGGTCTTGCTAGTCAATGCTCTTGTGATATCCCACAAAAAATAAATCATAGAAATGTTCACTCAAAATGTTAATAGGGACATTGGATATGAGCTAAGAAAGGATTATTTGTCTACTGTCAAGGAGGTCATTGAGAAATGATTGGCAACTGAGACAGTCCTTATTGAACAAGGCATCATTAAGATATTCAAAGAAAACAAAGAGGAATCAAATTGGAAAGACAAACCCTGCTTTTGGAACAAGAATAAGAACATAATAAATGATGGGGTATTAGATGCAAATATTGTAAAACTAAAAGTAACTTTCCTTGGTGCAAGTTCATCTAATGCAAGCAATCAAGTAAACAATCAAAGGCCATCAAAGCCTCAAAGGAAATACACTCCATTGGGAGAGCCAATTGAGACAACACTCAATAAATTGGTTGCAAACAAGCTCATAACACTATCAGATAATCCACCTTATGAACCAAAAGTGAAACCTGGGTGGTGGAATGATGATGAGTATTGTGAATATCACAAGAGCAAAGGACACAAAACTAGTAATTGTCACAGATTAAAGGATGTCATACAAGATCTTATTGATAAGGGCAACATAGAAGTTGATGGTCATACCTCCAATGAGGAACATGTGATGTTTAAGGAGCCATTTCCTAAACATGATAAAGGAAAAGCCAAAACACATAACCAAGCCAATTATACTGAGATGTCCTATGATTATGAATCGACTATTAACCACATTTTAGTGGACAATTATGTTTCTACCATTATCATTAAGGACAAAACTCCTGAAGGTTCTACCCAAAGGAGTAAAGTTATTTTAAAGGCATTGGACCATCTTCTTCATCCTCCAAAGATGAAACCTTCGAATGTAATGTCACAACCCATCGAGGTAAAGTCACCTTGCAAGGTGTTCCATCCAAGACCACAACATCATCATCTACCAAGAATGAGTATGACCTTGTAGATCAGTTAGGGAAGACACCCACCCTCATTTCCATTCTTGAGCTCTTACATATATCCCCCTCACATAAGGCCATCCTTGAAAAAGCATTGAGAGAGACCTCTATACCCACTGATTTGAACGTGGACCAGTTTCAAGCCATGGTGGGATACCTTTCCACTCTGCATTGCCTTACATTCATAAAAGATGATGATGCATCCATATGCCAACCACACAATGCACCCCTCTACATTGAGGCCTTTCTCCATAAAAACCATATCAAATGAGTCTTGATAGATGGAGGAGCAGGTCTGAATATTTGTATATTGAATATTATTAAACAATTGGGATATTCTAAACAAATTGTGAATTCAAATAATATGATCACCATTAAAGTAGATGATGACAAAGAACGCTCATCCAAAGGAACAATCACCTTACCTCTGAGAATTGGGCCATTCACGAAGGATGTGGTTTGTCAAGTCCTTGATAAATATCTCACATACAACATACTTTTGGGATGTCCATGGATACATGAAATGAGAGAAGTACCATCAACTTATCATCAATGTATCAAATTTCCTTACAATTGAGTTGAAGTAACAATAAAAGGTGATCCAAATATTTTCATATATTGCAATAACCTGTGACCAAGATCAAAGATAATAAATCTTCTACATCAAAACAAGTAGAGCTCAAAGAAAAATGCAAGGTTAAAGACATGGGATGTGCTGAGTATATCTTTCATGTTGATCAACTCCCACTATCTCTTAAGACATTTAGTCAACATGAACAACCTACAAAAAAATTGCAATATCAAGGAATTGGGTTTGAACCACTTAGTGTTGTGGCTACTAAGTCTAAATGAAAATCTCCTCTAGTGGTGCAAGTAGCTCTTGATATCAATAGTCCTAAGAGTGGTTCCAACAAAGAATTTGTTGAATATATTGCCAAGCTTCTTGAGAAGTCCTATAGCCTTACCATTTCATCCACTCATTCCATTTCCACTCCTCTCCTAGACTTGGATCAACAAGAATCACAAAATCCCTTACTAATTGGGGATCAAAAATCAAGCCTTGAAAAGAAAAATCTTAAAGTAAAAAATAAAGAAAAGTCCTTTAGTCCAAATCAAAATCAAAAGCTATTGGACTCTACAAAAATCAAATTCAAGGATAAAAATCCTATGAAGAAAAAATAACAAGAGTTGATCTCCCCTAATATCAAAATAATTGGGGGCAAAATTTATAAAATTATAAGTCAAGAAGAATACTTGTTGATCCTAAGTCTCCATCATGCTATACTACTTTCACTTCTTTTTGCAATCATAAGCCTTCATTCCTCATCCACTTGTTCCACACATCCATCCTCTTTTGGGGATACATCACATCAATGGACCTTTCATGGAACTTCCTTGAAGGACTTTGTTATCAAGGATGCCCAAACTTCTTTAGGTGACATGCATATGGGCCTACGTAGTTCACACATTAGTAATTCTACCTTAGTTCCTTCATCAAGGAAGACAATCAAGGGAGAAACATATCATTTAGTAAATGAATTTTGAAGCTACAATCATAAGGTAAAGCCTCACACATTTGAGGTGGGTGAATTAGTTCTCAGAGAAAATCCTAAAAATCAGCAAGACAAAGAGAAGAAGGGCAAGTTCAAACCAAATTGGCTTGGTCCTTACGTCATCACAATAGTCTATGGATTAGGTGTATATCATCTCTCAACACCAGATGGAGAACCTCTGGAGGATCCTATCAACAACATGCACCTTCGCAAGTTTTGCACATAGTTTTTCAAAATATTCCATTATAAAAAATAGAAAAAAAAATCATAAAAATAAAAAAATCGTTACTTGGTGAAAACCTAGCAAACATGCGCCTTGTGACACAAAAAAATTGAAAATTATAAAAAAAGTAAAGAAAAATAAATTCGTCCAATGGTGAAAAAAACTTCGGTGGCACCCTGAGCAAGTACCATGGTAAAAACTGGGTTACCGACACCATGTGTAGAGACATTGATCCTCCCTCCTTCAGGATTCAATCTCATCCTTTCACTTTGCACACACTTATAGCCTATCCATCCATTATAAATTTACCCATTCCCTTCATGGCTTGTTATTGATCTACGTAAGATTGGTTAACCATTCATAATAAACCTCCCTTTTCACCCCTTCCTTCCATAATAAATCAGGTCCAATCTCCAACTGAGGCAAAATCCTAAATCTAGTGATGGAAGTGGTACCCTGAGCATTGCATGTTTTGAGGAGCATCAATGTTTTCTTCCTCCTTTTCATGCACAATCCATAATAAGAAGTCATTTGCATCGCCAATCCACAATAAAGTTCCATTCTTCTGTTTCATGGATTCATTCTATTTTAGATGAGACACAAGCAACAGTGGACTTTCAACAAATCAAAATTTTCAACAGACTTTGGTAGCAACATGGTTTTCAACATGATTTTTCCTTTATCAGGATGATAACATTGTGACCAAATCAAACATGTTAGCATATGTGGCAAGAAACACAAATAACTTGAATATTTCATTGTGTGTTGGTGTCAAGTCTTGGTTTTATTTTGATTTCATCTTTTAAGGTGACATGTCTTTTAGGTTTTCCAGGATGTCTCTAACTAGAGATTCTATCTCCAGGATGTCTTTGACTAGAAAGGTGAGGATGGGATATGATTCACCTCCTATTATTTTTCTATCTGTGGATTGTCTCTTAGTAATGCTATGGCTTGTCCAAGGATATGAGGATATTGTGAGTCTAGTATGAACTGGGGCATTACTTGTATGCAACTGTCTGATCTCCATGCAAATGGGTACAATGATTTTCTAGGTCGAACTTATACCTAGATGGTCATAACCGATTTGCCATAATAAAGCTCAATGATGATAAAGCACAAGAAGCTCTTTCACTTCCATATCTTCTACCTTCCATCCCCCTTTTATTTTTGTCTTCCATCATCCTTCCTCGAGTCTGTATAGCCCACTATTACATGTCTGAGTATAATGATATGCCCAAAATATCTGCATTTCATGTAATTTGTACCTGCATTTTCACATGATTAGTACATCATGTATATGTATATATATCATGAATAGAATCACATCCTGCATATCTCATTGATTAGCATTTGCATTCTCATATAAAAACATAAAAAGAAAAAAATAACACATCATGCATGTTCATAATGTACATGAATCATAAGCATACATCCATTTGCATTTTACATTTGCATCATGCATCTAATTATAACCATATACTCATCTACATTTAGTACATACATATAAAATCCAGAAAATAACAAAATATATTGCATTCCATCATGTACATATCCATCTCATTAAGCATCATAATCATCATAGCATCATAATAAAATGTGTCACATGCATCATCACATAGGATCATGACATCAGATCATAAAATCATCAAAAAACATATAGAACATCTCATAGGAACACATGCATATAGCTACCGCAAGGATGGATCATCTCATATATATATCAAAATAATATAAGTGTCATAATACAATGATGTCAAAATATCTCATATGGCTACAAAATCACCCAAAGGTGTCTACATCATCATACAAAAACTGATACAAAATGGGATCCAAGAGAGCTATGATGAAGACCCTCCCTCAGAGCCAGCTGGCCTTGAAGGAATCTGAGCTCCCAAAGGACCAGCCCCTGGATCATCTCGTTTGTCCCCTCCTACAGACCGCGTGGGACCATCTTTTCACCAAAGCAGTTAACAGTCTTGTTTTTCCCCAAATCTTAGGCATATACATAATGTGTCTCAATCCCATCACCTTGATCACGATGTGGTCCTCAACAGTCAAATCTATTTGTAATCTCTATGTCACAGGGAATCGCTCTCTAGACTCAATCTTGGGTAAGTACTCTTGCATCCAATCAAATCAATCGTGTAAATCCTAGTGGTACTCATGTTCATCACATAGTGCTGCTCATTTTATCCTATCCTATCCTAGTGGTACCTATGTCCATCACATGGTGTTGCTCATCAGGCTCTATCCTAGTGCTTATGTCTATCACATGGCACTGCATCCTAGTGTATATGTTTGTCACATTGCACTATATCCTATCTTGCTAGAGCACTCATTAGATTTTATCAATTCGATGACTTATCCTATTCTCAGCTTAGCAAACCTACCTATTTTAGGGCACCTGTTGAGTGAATCCTCTCAACAACTTATCCAATTGGTAATGTATGTTTATCACAAAATTGTCAATTCTAGCCTTCTTTCTAGTTTGTCTTCCCTAGGGTACTTGTTTGAGTGAATCCTCTCAGCAACTTATCCAATTGATAGCTTATGTTCATCATATAGCTATCAATTTTGGCCTTTTAATTAATACATACACATGATTCTATTGATTCCTCTTGAGTCAGTTTTTTTCCTGCATGACCTTGTCACCCTATCTTGTCAGTACTTTCTAGCCTTTTTTTTTTTTTTTCTTATCAAGAGATTATATATGATCTTTTCAAACATTTTCATCCAATCTCTTGAGGAGGCATATCATTTCCATCATGGGGCAACTTTGTATCAGTTCATCTTATCTTCTTTGAGCCAACGCAACAAGTGGCATTGTCTCAAAGAGGGGCAAAGTGTAGACACCTAAAATTGTCCTTTCTAATTAAATAAATATTTTATTTATTTAATTATTTTATCCTAAGTCTTATATTAATTAAATAAATTCTTATTTATTTAATTTATCCATTAATCCTCTTCTAAGCCTTTCCTCATTTAAATAAATACTTTTATTTATTTAAATTGTCCTTTTCCTAAATTAAATAAATATTTTATTTATTTAATTGATCCCACTTCCTCTATTAATTAATTAAATATTTATTTAATTAATTAATTAATTATCCTTTTCTACCCATGACACATGTCATTCATCTCTTAATTCTTCTCTTACCTACCCCCTTTATCATTTAATTATTTCTGTCTCACAATAAGATGGTTAGTGCTTGATTAGTATCCAATAAACACAAAAACCATTTAAATGAGATATCAAGAAAGATTTGAACAAGAACATCATGAAAACAAAATAAAACATAAGTATACTCATGAAGCTCCCATTGCAAGTAGCTCTTCCTTGTCCTCCTTGCCTCCATGAACTTTGCTAGCTCCAAAGTTTGACAAATGGAGAGTTGGAGAGAGTTGAGTGAATGTGGATTTCTCTCCTTGTGCTCAACAAGGTAAGTGGATTGATGAATTATTGGATTATTGGATTTGAGTAAGGATTAGAAGAGGATGAGAGGAGAATAGAGCAACATGAGGATGCATGAGAAGTGGATCCTTTTGTGAGGATAATTGGCTCCAATTTATATATTGGAGAAGGCCAATGGAGGGCCAAGATTGATTTGATTATGAAGGATTGAGATTGATTTTGGATAGAAGGTATGGATCAAGGGTGCCTTGGGAAAATAAACAGGAATATAAAATTCCTTTGGAAAAAGGGGGGATAAATTTGAATTTCAAACTTGAGGAATTAAAAATTCCAAAATAAGGATGCATTGAGGGATTCAAAGTTTGATGTGACATGAGTGGGAATTAAAAATTGGAGAATAATGATAATCATGATTATGAGAGATTCAAGGAGGATTAATTAGGTTGAGTGACTGTAGGAAAAGCGATTTGTAGGAATCACATGACTAGGTTAATTAATTAGAATTAATTAACTGAGTGGGTTTTAGAGGAAATAATTATTGAGAGGACTTTAGAAGAATAGGAGAAATTAATTTATTTGATAAATTAATTATTGGACTATAGTGATAGGATTAATTAAATTAGATTTAATTGATTCTGAGAGGAATAAGGATAACACAATTAAGTTAATTAATTATGTTGATAGGCTTAAATTAATCAAATGTTAATTTTAGGTGTCCACAATTTTCTCTACCTACCCTTTAATCCTAGTCGACCATTTATCTTTACACCTCTTAATCTTATCCCTCCATTTCTTACTGTGTTCTCTATATAAGAGGATACCCTCTTCCTTTTGCTACTACTTATCAAATTGCCATTAGTTTTTATATTCAAAGTCATACTATATACTCTAGTTGGTTAAAACTACCGAATCATGTATTCGGTATATGCAGAGAAGTCGGTATGCACAGTCTAGTCGGTTACAGAGGAAAGCAGTCACAGAACGCAGTATACACCGAGCTGTCTACCGAGTATCTTTTCATGTCTACCAAGCATCAAAGATGACACACTGAGTTGATATACACCGAGTGAAACATGTTACCAGATACATTGAACTTGGACATGCATATGAAAACATGTTACAAGATCAAGGCACATCTAACCATTATTACATTGGAAATTGCACCAGAAGATTGTGTATGATTTTGAGATCAATCTAACCAATGAAATATTTTGTATAGTTATTCATTCGATAAATCATGTTTGTAAGATCAAAGCAATGAATTGGATCACCATCTTAAGAGATCTATTTATACAGCATGAGTCAAGGGTGTATATATGTGTGTAAGAAGACTGTTACAGAGACACAGAGGTCACTGAGAAGGTTTTTAGAGAACATTCAAAGAACATAGTAAACATAAGGGTTTATTGAGTTACTATATGGGTTACCGAGGTATGCTATAAGTAAGGTAATCTATTCTGAGCACATAGAATCTGCTATAACATTTTAGATGTAAAGTTGCAGATATTTGTAATGATTTTATTGTAATATTGTGAAGTTGAAAGAGAAACCTTTAACAGGGTAAAAGACTCTAATCAAGTCTATAAATTGTAAAGCCTCTAACCAGGTGCAGCATTTAGATTAAGTGTTATAAAATCCTTTAGCAAGGTAGATCTAACAGATCTTGTTACTCCTAATAGGGAAAGCTATCAGAAATAGCTAATATGTAGCTCTAATCAAGCACTCTTTATTATTGCAGTAGTGAAGTTGTGGGTGCCATCCCCACCGCAATTTTTCTCTCTAACCAAGAGTTTCTGCGTAACCAAAATATATGTGTTATGGAGTGAATCATGTATGATTGTTATCTATTTGTTTTAACTTTATTTTATGTTACTGCACTATTCTATTTATGCATAACCATAAAGTTATTATTCACGAAAAGTTTTGGAGTACTGATTCACCCCTCCCCTCTCAGTACATTAGCTTTCCATATTGGGCCTAACAATTGGTATCAGAGCTTGAATCTTGGAAAAGGGTTTAACTACCTAAAGAGAAAGATCTTATCAATGGAAGGCTACAAACAATCTTAGAGGATTGTGTATCTGCAAGAAGAGCTGGATCATGCTAATCAAGTGATTGCAGACATGCAAAAATCTCTGAAAGTAAGAAGAAGATTATCTGATGATTTGCAGGATTCTCAAGAGTTAGTGGAACAAATTGAGACATCATCTAAGAACACTGTATCTAAAGAAACTAAAGAAATGATTGGAGTATTGAAAGAAAAGAACAAAGCACTGACTGATCAACTAAAAGCAATGAAAAGAGAACATGAACATTTCAGCACACGAATGACTAAAAATCTAGATGCATTAAGGATAGCTGAGGATAAAACAAGAGATTTAGAAAGAGAGAAACAACAACTTGAAGTCTTAGTATCTGATAAAAATGATGAAATCATAAGGTTGACTGGGATTCAACAAAATATGACAGATCAACTAGGTTATGCACAACATGAAGCAATTCTGAAGAATGATGAAAATCAAGCATTGAAACTTGAAGTATCAAGGTTGACCGATGAACTTGAAACAGAGAAGAAATCCAAAGAAACACTAAAGAAGAGTTATGAAGCATCAAAGATGTTGGATGAGCAACTGAATATAAGAAGACCCAACAAAGATGTAGGACTCGATTACAAAGGAAAAGACTCTACCGAGAAAGGAATTCATACTACCGAGAGAGGAGAATTATCAAAGCAAGCTGGAAACAGGAATAACATCAAAAGAAAGAAGCGTATTTGCTACTGCTATGGAAATCAAGGTCATACTGCCAACATGTGCCAAATCAGAAAAGGTAAGCAACCGAATATCACTAAGTCCAATGGTTATTGTTACAATTGCAATAAATATGGTCACACATTTAACCAATGTAGGACAAAGTCTATTAACAACTATCAGAAGGCAAAATTCAAAGGGTTTTGTAGAAACTGCAATAGATATGGACATAGTACTGAGAAGTGCTGGCTTAAGCAAAAGAACTGCATGTGGTTTGCACACCGAGCAAACACTAGAGGTTACCAAACTCACAAAGATCCTTACCAACAATATGCAGCAGTACCATGGGATTACAATACAAGGATATGGTGCGAATGTTGTGGAAGATATGGACATATTAGTGCCAACTATTTTATAAGGTTTGGAATGAACAACCAAAGATCATGGAGAAATCCTGGTATGGCATGTTTTCATTGTCACAAAGTTGGACATTTAGCTGGAGATTGCAGAGATCAACCTAGAGGAGACACTAAAGAAATAAAAGAGAAATTAAAGATGATTTGGAAAAAGAAGGAAATTGTGTCAAATGAAGAAAGCACCTTACCTACTGAGTTAGGTGCACCTATTCCAAATTAATCAGCAAAGGTATTAAGGGACTGCATTCTCTGAAGGTTAAAATCATAACAGTTCCTATTCTATTATATACTAAATTCAAAATTTGCATAGTTAAGATGCATTAGTAAGTTTGAAATTCTATCAAAAGTACTTTATAGGAAACCTATCAAGTCGGTGAATATAGGAAGCTTGTCAAGTCGGTAAATGAAGGTAATTTGGTTACTCGGTTAAAACAAAAAAAAAGGGAGAGTAAATCGGTTAAAGAGGAACCGAGTGCATTTAATGTTTTTGACCTAACTCGCACGGAGCCCGATAAGGTATTGTGTGTACTTAAAGGTATTTTCGTGGTCATTCACACTCACCAAGTTTTTGAAAGAGAACATCAGAGTGATTCCAAGGCGATCAAACCTCATTCAAAGTGAATCCAAGGTATTTACATCAAATCTCATCGCATTGTTAAGCTGGTTTACTGATCTTATCAAATTGTTATTATCTGCTGAGTGTGAAGTGTCTGTCATTTGTAAACCATCAAACCCTAAGGATAGTTTGCTAAGTTTTACTTGAAATCTATAATGGCACCCAAGATCCAAGATCCCATAGTTGTCAAGAATGTAGAGAAGCCCTCACTGAAATACACTTTGACTGCTAAAGTCACCCCTGAATCGGATGACAAAACCGCCTTTTCACTCATCCCAGATCGAGTCTTGTTAGTCGAAGATGTGAGATTCTTCACCAAATGCCATGTTGAAGAACTCGGTCATGTGGAGATAAGAGACACCTATGATGAACTATGTACCGATGGTGCATTAAACAACAAGTATGAACACATCAAAATCAAAGGATTGACTGAAGCCTTAACCTATCCTCGTGTGTTCAAGCCCCAATGGGTCAAGTTTGTTTTAAGCAGAGTTCATGATGATTTCATGTGGCTAGAAGAGCAACCATTCAAAATCACCAAGGAAATCATTCATGTGATCACCGGTTATCCTATCTATGATCATGCACGAGCTCAAAAGATGATATCACAAAAGGAATTAATCAGTTTAACTGAAGTTGAATTTGATTACAGAGGACTGAAATTGAACAATGTCACTGATGCAGAACTTAAGTTTGCCATTAGAGTAATCAGTTACTATTTCTTCCAATCTGCAAGGGAAAACAGTGTACCCTGTGCCACAATTGACATAGCTTATAAAATTGTGAAAAAGGGAATGAAAGTTGACTTATGTGAAGTGTTACTGAAGAACGTGTTTGAGAATCTGAACACAATAAGGAAGCCGAAGAAGAACAACTCGGCAAATACACTAAAGTTTGGTTCACTTCTTGTATGCATGTTTTTCTACTTTGAAAAATTCTTTCCATCAGTCGGTAAAGTAGTTTGGGAGCTACACTGACCAATCACCCATCAGATTAATGACTTTATCAAGAAACTAGGTGATAATTTCAATGGATGATTATTTCAGCAAATTTCAAGAGAAGATGCACAATAGGTACCGGATTCCACCCCAGCTAGTGGAGAAATATAAATATGATATATGCTTTGAGGTAGATATTGATTACTATTATGTGAATGCTGTGGAACCAAGAACTCAATCTTTTCCATATGAGATTGACTTTGATATCACACAATAGCAAATTGATGCATATCTTTCATTACCAAGGCATGCTACCGAGCTGAGGTATGGAACCTATGAAGAGGTGAAGGAAAAAGTAAAAATGAGCATTGTAGTACCCAAAGCTACAAGGAAAGCAACAAAGATGATAAAGGTTTTAATGGAGAAATTTAGAGAAGAATATTCCTCCACACCTATCAAAGGCACTCTTGCTATCACCGAAGAGGAATCAAAAGCTCAAGAGGCAGCAATAACATTGAGCACCGAATTGCCTAAGGGTAAAGTTTTGAAAAGAAAGAAACAAGACACTTCAAAGGCCCTACCGACTCCTCCAACAAAGAGACCTAATACAAGAGCATCAATTGCATCACCGAGTAAGAAAAAAAAGAGTGTTACTGCTCCCAAGGTAACCAAGACATACAAGAAATCTACTCGGAGACTCATTCTGGCAAAAGAGTCTAGTGATACAGAATCTGAAGATGCAAACAAATTCCAGATTGTCAAGAGCAAGAAGGTAAATATACATAGTGTTGAAATTTTTTGTGCCAATCTGAAAGAATATGGCGGATTTGGTTCTTTTAGATATGTCAAGTATGAAACTAGAAATAATGATGAGAAGAGACAAATTGAAGAAGCTGTCATCTGTACACTTCTAAAGTTTCGGCTAGCTCCATTAGAACTAGTAAAGTCACTTCCAAATGAACTTTACTTGCATTTTGATAATAGGTGGATGTATGCAATGGACTCAGAGAAACAAATCAGAGAAAGAAGTCTAGTCCATCTATTTCCTGATATGTCTGTAGCAGAAATAAAGGAACATTTGACAACCTACAATTCAAAATTTCTTGTCAAACAGAGAGCCTTAAAACTGATGAATGGGCTATATATTGATGTAGAAAATGAGACAAAAGCAAAATGGTAGGAAATCTTCAAAATCAAAGATGCCGGTGAAAAATCTAAAGTTGAAATCATTGATGTCACCGAGCACGATCCTGATGTCACCGAGAAAGGTCCTGATGTTACCGAACAAGACCCGGCTGACACTATTCAAATTGATGAAGATGTCATGGATACAGAGGAACCAGAGCAAGAGATGATAGAAGGCACTACATATGCAAAACTTGTATCTAGTGAATCCATTTTAGAACAAGTTCAGCCTTATCCACCGATCACTCAACCTGTCTCTACCGAAGCTCCTCAGGATACAACACAAGGTACCGAAGGTCACAAGTCTGTAACAGGAGAAGATACTACTCAAGAATAGACCTCTCATGCACTGAAAATGTAGTAGCTGAGTCACCCAGTATCGAGACACCGAAAGACACCACCATGGCTACAGGAACAAACCAAAGTGTTGCCTCTACTGAGCAACCTACCGAGGGTCAGCAAGCCTCTCAAGCTATTGTCTTGGTCCAACCAACCAAAGGTAAAGAGAAGATAGTGAAAAAGCATAGTTTCAAAGTTGATTTATCTAAACCAATAGTGTTGCCCAATGTGGATATATCAAAATTAAAGGGGCAAGCACTCATTGATTTCAGTGAACTATGCAAAGCAAAGGCCGAACAAGAAAAAGAGATAGCCATACAAAAGAAGAATAAAGTACTTTAGAAGGTGAAGACACTGCTATTTGATATGCTACCTACAACTACAGTGTCAACCGATGCAGCCATCCACATTCAACTAGATGAACTCCTTAAATAGAAACATCCAGAGTTGATGCATCTGAGTATTTGAGCAAGCTAAAAGACAAGGAGCTTACTGCCAAAATGATAGAAGAGGTACAAAAAGCTCTAGCTATTGGGAAAGTAAAACGTGTCAAATTCATTGCTGAGTTGTCCCCTCAACTCAAGCATATTCTTTATTTATTTCAGAAACTCTGTACATTTTCTATATTCATTAAAGATATCAAGAATAAAATTGATGCAATTGAGAAAGAGATCACTGATCTCTCAAATAAGTTGACCCCAGAGCCCAATTCAGTTTAGAATTTTTATACCAAGCTTCAACAGCTCATGGCTCAACAATTGGAACTAAGAAATGAAGAACATAAGATTAGGATGGCTATAATGACACCCCAGACATTATTCCTTCCTCATCTTTCATTAGTTCAAGAACAGATTAACCGAGCCACATGCCTATCTACTACACAAGAGGGAAGCAGTCTTGATGGCTTAATATCACTATTGGCTGATATTCAAGCACAAAATTCTTTAATGGAAAGTGTAAAGGATGAACTCTCTGTCGCTCTCACCGACGCCTGAAAAAAGTATAAATCCATTTTTGACCAGTTACCACCCCTGGATGGAAATTAAGTTTTTGATGTTTGTCAAAAAGGGGGAGTAATACAATATATTTAGTGATACTATATATTTGGGGAGTAATACAGTTTTGGTGATACAGTTTTGATATAGTATTTGGAGTATTGTATACAGGGGGAGTATACCGAGCAGAGTATGTAGAGTATCCAAGGACAGTAAGTAGAGCACACAAGCACAGAACCGAGCATGAAAAATCAGAGTTATGTACAGTATAATGATAAGGGGAGTATATCTAAATATACTATTTCATTGACTATTGTATATACTGTCAAGTATAGTCATTTTGCAAAGTATATAGATTTTTGAGCTATGACTTTAAAAGTAATTTTTGTCAAACATCTCAACTAATGTCAAAAGGGGAGATTGTTACTACTTATCAAATTTCCATTAGTTTTTATATTCAAAGTCATACTATATACTCTAGTCGGTATACATAGAGAAGTCGGTATGCACAGTCTAGTCAGTTACAAAGGAAAGCAGTCACAGAACGCAGTATACACCGAGCTGTCTACCGAGTATCTTTTCATGTCTACCAAGCAGCAAAGATGACACACCAAGTGAAACGTGTTACCAGATACATTGAACTTGGACATGCATATGAAAACGTGTTACAAGATCGAGGCACATCTTGATAGTTCTGATACTTAATATAAGTACAGATCCAATAGCCAACAAGATGAGAGGGGGGGGTGAATCATACAAACTTAATCATCCATAAAAACATCAGATTCAACCTTGATAACATATATATCAATAATATAATCAAAACTGTCAAACATGCAAACTCAAAAGCATATGAACAATATAAACCTCATAACACTAGATTTAACGTGGAAACCCAAATAGGAAAAAACCACTGTGGGATTTCAGACCCACTAAGAAATATACTCTTCTAGAGTATGCTTGGTTAAAAGAAAATCCTGTTAAAGATTACAAACACATTGCTATATGTGACCCAGTTAAGGGATTTCCCTCAGATCTGTTAGGATCTTCACTTTGTTAGAAGTGACCTTGTTAAAGGATTTCAAACACTCAATCAGAATGTCACCTTGCTAGAGGATTTACATATAAGACTGTTAAGTCCACTCGGTTAAGAGATTTTCTATCACTTTCACAAAATAATAGTAATAAAAATCTATCTACAACTTCACATCTCAAAATGCTAAAGCAGATTCCTATTTGTTCAATACAATCTAGATAGGTCATAGAACTAATCTTGTCTATCTGCTGGGCTTCTATACTCTATTATTCTAATAGGTCTTCAAGCTTCTGTGCTCGGTAATCACTATGTAGCATCCCTGTGCATACACTTTCCCACATACATTGTTTATCAATAGTTTCCTATTTACAAACAATTAGGTAACCACTTAATCTCCTTGATCACATTTCCCATGATCAATCATAGCCATCCGATCTTCAATCTTGTCTAGGTTCAATGCATCTTTCGACCTGAAAATGTTTTACCCTACCTTGGAACTTGCATAATAGTCTTGGAACTTGTGCCAGGGTATTGCGGTTCAATCTGAGCTGTAGATCTTCATGCCGACTTTCCATTGCCTTAGATTCATTAACAAACTTCTTCCATGACTTACCAATCATTGATCTGATCTAGCTCATCAGCTTCCTTCATTAAATACCGCATGACAACATTTAATGCTTTCTATTATAGCTCGGTTACAACTTGGTAACAACTCGGTGAATACTAAACTTCACTCGGTAGACATTCTGCCTTCATTAACCGATAGCGATAACCTTAGGGTTTACCGACTAGGTTCTTTGCTTGATAACATAGTATAGTATTAACCTTTACAATTTACAACATATGTATGATGTTAAAACAATCTAAAACATCATGATCTCATCATTGTCTGACTCGGTAGTAGTTGCCCATTGAATACCTTATTCATCCCCTTATTCATCATATTCTTTCTTGTGTCTTTTACCAACATCTTTGTAATCTTCATATCATACTTCTCAAGATATGGCAACATCATACTGAATTAGAAAATCAATTTCTTGACATCAATGACAAAATAATAATATCAAGACAGTAAAACATCTTTAATCAGTTATATCCATAATCATCAACAACCTTCTAAATATCCTTAAGAAATGCCAACAATCTTTCATTGTCTGTTATAATGCAATATTGCCAACAATCTCCCCCTTTGACATTGATGGCAAAACCAATTGATTTGACCTTAGTAGATTCGAATTGCTGTGATTCTGAAATGCTGAAATGCTCTCCCCCATACATTAGTCTTCTTCCCAATCTGTAGTCTACTCAGTTTTCTCTTAGTCTTCTCTTCTTTATAGGTCTTCTCCCCTATATTGGTCTTCTCCCCCTTTGACAACAATGCCAAAAAGTAAAGAACTAAAACATAATTTCTTTCTGTAAGAAGTTATTTCCTGCTGTTGTGTATCAACTGAGTCTTAGTCAGAGCTTTTGTCTTCAATTCCTGCTCCCTGTAATATTTCTTGTATTAATTCTAGTACACTTTTAGAAAACATCCTAAAGTTTATAACTCAGCATCAACTCCCAAAAGATATTCATTAGAGTCATCGAATTGATGCTTTCACCAAACTCGGTCAGTGAGTAGAAGATAGGGGTAGGACCCCTAACTTGCTTTTGAGATATTCAAAAGTGTCCTTTGGTAGTGGCTTAGTGAAGATATCTGCTATTTGCTCCTTTGTGCTAACATATTCCAACACCACTTTCTTCTCTTGAGCTTCTTCTCTAAGATAATGATATTTGATAGATATGTGCTTTGTCTTAGAGTGCATAATAGGACTCTTTGAAATATTAATGGCACTAGTATTGTCACAGAATATAGTTACTGGGTCGGTAACTTTCTCATTTATACCTTCCAACAGTTGTTTGATCCATGCAATGTTGGTACAATTCAATGCTACAGCAACGTATTCAGCTTTTGATGTTGACTGTGAAAGACATCCTTGTTTCTTGCTAAGCCAACTCACTAGTCTTTCTCCTAAAAAGAAAGCTCCACCACTTGTGCTTTTTCTGTCATCAATGTTGCCTGCCCAATCAACATCAGTATAAACTTTTAAATCAAAATCATTTCCTTTCTGATATACTAAGCCATAATCCTCTGTGCCTTTCAAGTATCTAAAAATTCTTTTGATTGCTGTCATGTGTGTTTCCTTAGGATCTGCAGAGAATCTTGCAACTATACCTACTGTATGTGCTATGTCTGGTCTGCTATGAACAACATATTGTAGTTTTCCAATCATGGATCGGTAGAGTGTCTCATCAACAGATGCAGATTCATCATTCTTAGATAATTTATAGTTGGTAGTCATTGGAGTACTTACTGGTTTTGAATCATCCATTCCAAATTTCTTCAAGATTTCCTTTATGTACTTGGATTGAGTAATGAAAATCTCATTTTTCATTTGTAGTATCTGTAAACCTATAAAATACTTTATCTCACCAATTAATGACATCTCAAATTCTTTGCTCATTTCATTTCCAAAAATCTTGCATAAAGAGTCATTTCCACAAAATATAATATCATCATCAAATATGGCTGAGATCAGTATTCCATTTTCATCATTCTTCATGTACATGTTGATGTTCTCACTTGTCCTTATAAAACCAATCTTAATCAAATAAGAGTGCAATCTTTCATACCATGCTCTTGGTGCTTGTTTCAAACCATATAAAGCTTTGTTCAATTTACATACCTGATCTTTATTATTGTCTTCAACAAATCCTTCAGGTTGTTCAATGAAAACTTCTTCTTCTAATATTCCATTTAGAAATGCAGATTTGACATCCATTTGATATACCTTGAAGTTCTTGAAAGTAGCATAGGCCAACAATGTTCTTACTCCTTCAAGTCTAGCAACAGGTGCAAAAGTTTCACCATAATCAATTCCTTCTTCTTGTGCATAACCTTTGCAAACTAATCTTGCTTTGTTTCGAATGACTTCTCCTTTTTCATTAAGCTTGTTTCTGAAAATCCACTTTGTACCGATTACATTTTTGTCCTTCAGTCTTGGGATTAGTGTCCATGTGTCATTCTTCTTGATTTGATCAATCTCTTATGTCATAGCATTTACCCAATCTTCACTATTAAATGCCTCTTTCACTATTCTTGGTTCAAATTTAGATATCAAGCATGTGTTCTGTCTCAGTTTGTTCCTTGTCATCACTGGATCATCCTTATCTCCTATAATTTAACTTGGTGCATGATGTCTTCTGACATACTTGACTAATATAGGCTCAGTAGGCTCTGTATGATCTTCTTCATCACTCGATAACTAGATATTCTCTTCATTTTCTTCAACAATTTTCTCGGTAGGACTTCTCAGTTGAACATAGACAAATTCATCATAGTCTTCTGGTTCCTTGGAATTTCCTTGATCATTTCTTTCTGCAAATTCATCAATTTTCACATTTGTACTTTCTACTATTTTGTTAGATGATTTGATCAGACATTTAAATGCTTTTCTTCTGGAAGAATAACCTAGAAATGTTCCTTCTTCACTCTTCTGATCAAACTTGCCATTTCTGTCATCTTTATGAACATAGCATCTACTTCGAAAGATTTTAAAATAACTAACATTAGGTTTCTTATCATATGGTGTCTTCAAAGTACCTTTCTTCAATTGAACTCGGTTGAAGGTGTAAACAATTGTGCTTATTGCTTCTCTCCAAAATGTTTGTGGCACCTTCTTTTCAATCATCAATGTTCTAGCACAATCCACAATAGATCTATTTCTTCTTTCAGCTATTCCATTCTGCTGTGGAGTTCTCGGTGCAGAGACTTGTCTTTTAATACCATGATCATTACAGAATAAGTTGAATTCATCAGATGTGAACTCTCCTCCTCTATCTGATCTAAGACATTTCAGTTGTCTTCCTGTTTCATTTTCAACTCTTGCCTTGTACCATTTAAACATTTGAAAAGCTTCTGATTTTTCCTTTAAAAACATTACTGACATCATCCTTGAATAGTCATCCACAAATAATATGAAATATTTATCACCATAATAACTTTGAACTTTCATAGGACCACAAAGATCAGTGTGCACTATTTCTAATATTCCCTTAGAAGTGTAAGACTTACTTATAAAGCTTGATCTTGTCATCTTACCCATCTGGCATCCTCGACACATAGCATTCTCAGGTTTTTCAAGACTCGGTAGACCTCTTACTCTGTGCTTCTTACTTATTTTGATCAGATTATCAAAATTTACATGACAAAACCTTTTATGCCATAACCAGGTATCATCAATTTTTGCATGCAAACACTTATTTCGAGTTGAGTCAAGGTGAAATGTATTACCTTTTGTTTGTGTCCCAATAGTAGCTAACTTTCCATTCTTGTGATGAACTTTGACAATTCCTTTCTGAAATTCTATTCTGTAACCTGTGTTGTTTAGCTATGCTACACTCAACAAATTGTATTTCAGACCTTCAACCCAATAAACATCATTGCATCTTGCATTGTCAAGAAGTGTTATAGATCCTTTACCTCTTACCGGACATGGTGCATCATTACCAAATCTAACATAGCCTCCATCGTAATCTTCTAACATAACAAACTTGTGTTTATCTCCTGTCATATGATGTGAGTATCCACTATCTATAATCCAAGAATCATTAGTGCTTATGTGAGATATTAGGGATTCTTCTTCATACCTTTCTTCATCTGATCCATCCGCATGTCTTTCTATCTCTTCTTCTAAAGTCTCGGTGTCCTCTGTAATGATTATCTTTCTGTTTGTTATCTCGGTAATGTCCCTTTTCAGTAAAATCTTTGCCAGGACAGTTAGAAACCATATGTCCTATCTTATCACAATTGAAACATTTCAAAGGTAGTTTTCCTTTATACTTACCTTTGCCTCTCGGTAACCTTTTGGATAATAGTGCTTCAAACTCTTCTTGTTTTCTGATTTCTTCATACAATTTGTGTACTTCTTCCATGTTCTTCCAAAATCTTTCACTTGCTCCACTATGATCTCCTTCAGAGTACTTATACTTTCTTTCATTGTAATCAATAGATTCATCAAGATGAAAAGAACTAAATGTAGATTCAACTTTATTTACTGAAGATCCACTGTTATCAAAATTACTTAACTCAAATGCATGTAGCTTACCAATAGGAGCATCTAAAGAAATTGGTATATTAGGTATAGACCTCAATTCATTGATTGTAGAGACTCAGATTGCATAAGCTGGTAGAAGGGTTCTTAACAACTTACTTGTTATATCCTTTTCTTCAATAGTTCCACTTTCTCCTTTGATTTGATTGACAATCTCCTTTAGTCTTGTACTGTACTGAGTTATGTTCTCACCTTCATTCATCCTCATAGATTCAAGTTGTCCTCTTAGATCGTCTACTTTTTCTCTTTGAACATGTTCATCTCCTCCATATATTGATATGAGCTTATCCCACATTGCCTTTGCATCATTGCAACCTTCTACATCATTAAACTCTGAATCGGTCAATGCAGATGTTATTTCAATCATTGCTTGAATATGTTCTTGCTTTGCCTTTATCTCTTCCATAGTCAATGGATAGGTGCTTGGTGTAACAAAATCATTCTCTAGATAGTATACAACATATTCTCCAACTCCTGATAGATGTAGCTTCATCATTTTCTGCCATGTAGAGAAACTTGACTTGTTCAGCTTCGGTGCATCCCTCTTATACATCTTTGGATCTTTAACTCAAGTGCCTTTAAACTTTCCTTCTGGAGTCCAAGGCTCTGATACCAATTGATAGTTCTGATACTTAATATAAGTACATATCCAATAGCCAACAAGATGAGAGGGGGGGGGGGGGGGTGAATCATACAAACTTAATCATCCATAAAAACATCAGATTCAACCTCGGTAACATATATATCAGTAATATAATCAAAACTGTCAAACATGAAAACTCAAAAGCATATGAACAATATAAACCTCATAACACCAAATTTAATGTGGAAACCCAAATAGGGAAAAACCACTGTGGGATTTCGAACCCACTAAGAAATATACTCTTCTAGAGTATGCTCGGTTAAAAGAAAATCATGTTAAAGATTACAAACACATTGCTAGATGTGACCCGGTTAAGGGATTTCCCTCAGATCTATTAGGATCTTCACTTTGTTAGAAGTGACCTTGTTAAAGGATTTCAAACACTCAATCAAAATGTCACCTTGCTAGAGGATTTACATATAAGACTGTTAAGTTCACTCGGTTAAGAGATTTTCTATCACTTTCACAAAATAACAGTAATAAAAATCTATCTGCAACTTCACATCTAAAAATGCTAAAGCAGATTCCTATTTGTTCAATACAATCTAGACATAGAGCTAATCTTGTCTATCTGCTGGGCTTCTATACTCTGTTATTCTAACAGGTCTTCAAGCTGTTGTGCTCGGTAATCACTATGTAGCATCCCTGTGCATACACTTGCCCGCATACATTGTTTATCAATAGTTTCCTATTTATAAACAATTAGGTAATGGCTTAATCTCCTTGATCACATTTCCCATGATCAATCATAGCCATCAGATCTTCAATCTTGTCCAGGATCAATGCATCTTTCAATCTGAAAATGTTTTACCCCACCTTGGAACTTTCATAATAGTCTTGGAACTTGTGCCAGGGTATTGCGGTTCAATCTGAGCTGTAGATCTTCATGCCGACTTTCCATTGCCTTAGATTTGTTAACAAACTTCTTCCATGGCTTACCAATCATTGATCCACTCCAGCTCATCAGCTTCCTTCATTAAATACCACATGAAAACATTTAATGCTTTCTATTATAGCTCGGTTACAACTCGGTAACAACTCGGTGAGTACTAAACTTCACTCGGTAGACATTCCGCCTTCATTAACCGATAGCGATAACCTTAGGGTTTATTAACTAGGTTCTTTAGGGTTTACTGACTAGGTTCTTTGCTTGATAACATAGTATAGTATTAACCTTTACAATTTACAACATATGTATGATGTTAAAACAATCTAAATCATCATGATCTCATCATTGTCTGACTCGGTAGTAGTTGCTCATTGAATACCTTATTCATCCCCTTATTCATCATATTCTTTCTTGTGTCTTTTACTGACATCTTTATAATCTTCATATCATACTTCTCAAGATTTGGCAACATCATACTGAATTAGAAAATCAATTTCTTGACATCAATTAAAAAATAATAATATCAGGACAGTAAAACATCTTTAATCAGTTATATCCATAATCATCAACAACCTTCTCAATATCCTTAAGAAATGCCAACAATATTTCATTGTCTGTTATAATGCAATATTGCCAACACATCTAACCGTTATTACATTGGAAATTGCACCAGAAGATTGTGTATGATTTTGAGATCAATCTAACCAATGAAATATTTTGTATAGTTATTCATTCGATAAATCATGTTTGTAAGATCGAAGCAATGAATTGGATCACCGTCTTAAGAGATCTATTTATACAACATGAGTCAAGGGTGTATATATGTGTGTAAGAAGACTGTTATAGAGACACAGAGGTCACTGAGAAGGTTTTCAAAGAACAGTCAAAGAACAGAGTAAACAGAAGGGTTTACCGGGTTACTATATGGGTTACCGAGGTATGCTATAAGCAAGGTAATCTATTCTGAGCAGATAGAATCTGCTATAACATTTTAGATGTAAAGTTGCAGATATTTGTAATGATTTTATTGTAATATTGTGAAGTTGAAAGAGAAACCTTTAACAGGGTAGAAGACTCTAATCAAGTCTATAGATTGTAAAGCCTCTAACCAGGTGCAACATTTAGATTAAGTGTTGTAAAATCCTTTAGCAAGGTAGATCTAACAGATCTTGTTACTCCTAACAGGGTAAGCTATCAGAAATAGCTAATATGTATCTCTAACCGAGCACTCTTTATTATTGCAGCAGTGAAGTTGTGGGTGCCATCCCCATTGTAGTTTTTCTCTCTAACCAAGAGTTTTTGCATAACTAAAATATATGTGTTATGGAGTGAATCATGTATGATTGTTATCTATTTGTTTTAACTTTATTTTATGTTACTACACTATTTTGTTTATGCATAACAATAAAGTTATTATTCAAGAAAAGTTTTGGAGTACTGATTCACCCCTCCCCTCTTAGTACATTAGCTTTCCATATTGGGCCTAACACCTTTTCAACCCTAATCAATCTAGCTAGCTAATCAGTGTGTCTAATCAATCTTATGCAATCAAGCCTTTTTGCAATCAAGCTATCAACCACAATCCGTTCTTTATTGAGCTCTTGTGCACACATACAATCTGAGAGAAAATATATCAAACAAGATCAATGGAGACTGAAACCCTACTTGACATGTGAATGGTAATATTGCTTTATTTTGTTTATTTGCATGATCTTAGGTATCTCTATTGGTATTGGTGAATATTTTATTGTAGGACCTAGATTGTTTGTGGTTGAATCTGTATGGTTTTACAATAGTTTATCATCATCACTTTTCACCGTATACAACTTTAAGTAGGTTTAAGATCTTCAAGTCAATGTTTGAAAATGAAATGAATGTTAGAATTAATTGTCTTAGATATAATAGAAGAGGTGAATTCACTTCAAATGAATTTGATAAATTTTATGAAGAACATGGAGTAAAGAAGCATTTATCTACTGCTAGAACTCCTTAGCAAAATGGAGTAGTGAAAAGACAAAATAAAACTATTTAGGAGTTGACAAGAAAATTTTTGAAAGAAACCAAATTGGCCAATATATATTGGAAAGAAGTACTTCATATTATAGTTTATATTCTTAACAGAGGCCAATTAAGGGTGAACAACACCAAGAATCCTTGTGAACTATGGCATGGAAGACTTGAAACTATCAAGAACTTTAGGATTTTTGGTAGTAAATGTTACATCAAAAGAGATGAAAAGGAAATTGGGAAGCTTGAATCAAGATCCGATGAAGGAATCTTTCTTGAATACTGTAGCGTCCTAAATTGTAGTCACCTACAATTTTGTCCTCACTTAGGCCTCACTTTGGCATCTCTCCTCTAAGGCCTGATTAAAGAACTAATTATACTCACACTAGTTATCAAACTCAATTTTCTCATTGTCTGCACTTTCTCCCCCCTTAATCCTAGAGCCTTGTGTGTAGGGGAAAAAGCGAGACTAGGCTAACATGTCCTAATCCTACCTTTTGACACACATTGTGGAATACGAAAGAGCCTAGAGGTATCACACAATTGGCTACTTCTTTTTGTGGAAGAGAGAGCCATGAGCTACCTATTAGGATTTCTATTCCTTTGTTGTAATTGAAAGATAAAATGATGCAAGTTCAATTCCTAACCTCAAAGTGCAAGTATGAACTAATAACAAAATTGCAGAATTGAAGTTAAACAATGGAAAGCTGCGAACACAAGGACAAGACAAGAATGCAGATGCGTACCCGAAGCTAAAATCTGAGTGAAAATGTTCGGGATGGGGGCGCGGGTGCCACTGTCCTGATACTGCCCCTGGAACTGCTCCTGAAACTGCTGTTCTGCAACCTGAAAAGCTGTCTGAAACTTGTTGTCTGACAGAAGGACCAGGGCACCCAGCGCCCCTGTCCCAGGGACAAGGGCACCCACTGCCCCTATCCTGGCAGGACCAGGGTGCCCCACGCCCCTGTCCTGGTCTTTTGCTCTAAAATTTGGTGTGTTGTTCTGTCTCGGTCCACTTCCGTCGGATTTGCAACTTGCGGCGTCGTCTGAATCCCGAAACCTACACTTATATCTGAAAATGGATGGTGGGCAGCTATATAGGGTTTTGCCTTAGTCAAACCTCCACTTTGGTGGTTTCCACCTCCACGAATAGCCAAGTTGTATAGTAAAAGTTGTGTGTGCAGACCTTGTGTGTGTGCAAGATCCTAAAATGCAAGTAAGCAAACTAGAGCAACCTAGAAAGTAAACCCTAATTGCTTGCAAATGATAATGTAAATGCTCTAAATCAAGATGCAAATTGATCTAAAGCATGAATATAAATGATATAATGAGGCTTATGCAAAGACATGAAAACAACATGAAATCATAACCAACCCCAAGGGAGGGGTACAAGCCAATCTTCAGTCGGTAATCCCCTATTGCTCTTCAATGTCTTCAAAGCCCTAAATGGATGAATGAAATTGATGAATGCTTGATGGATGGATGTTGAATGTTGTTGAAGTCTCCAAAGATCTTCTCTTTCGCTGCATAGAAGGTCCCTCAAACAAAAAATCGGATCCTTTCAAATGAAGAAAGAGAGCTCTTATATATGAAACCCTAGGTCTTAATTTCAACTTTAGGCCGACTTAGAGATTGAATCTCCCACCAATTTCTTGGGGTTAAGATTTATTTTATGATTGGATTGCGCTCCTAAAATTTTGGGAAAAATGTCTGGGACCATGTGCACGCCGGGCGCCATGGTCTTGACAACTTTTCACCAAATTTTCAGGGCCGTCGGATATGATGATTTTAGAGAGAATCCTGAAGTTACAAGTGATTTCGAGATGTTTTGACCCCCGAAATCAAGCCCCCAAGTTCAAAATAGGACCTAATTAGGGCTTTTGATTAAATGATGTATTGGAGGAATAAAATGAAAGGGGCCCAATTTAATGAAAGGGCCCAACTTTATGATGTGGAAGATGATGAAATAAGACCTTAGACCTAATTAATTTGATTAATTAAGTGCTAAAGGGGAAAGGCAATGCAAAATGCAAAATGCGCCAAGGCGGGTGCTAAACTAGGTGTGAAATTGTACCACTTTAGCAAGTGCGTACAATTTATGACGCTACATTTAGCCCCCACTTTAGCGGTCATATGAACACTACATGCATATGCAAGCTAAAGTACAGAAAAGTAAACATTATTTGAAAAAGGATATATCCATAAGTCTGTCGAACGAAGCCCCCAGCGGTATCTGCAGTACACAGTTAGGAACCGCACCCTACAAAACACACGTTAGATCACAAAATCACCTAATGCTTACTAAGGAAGGTGATGAAAATTCGAGGGTAGCTATATGCCCCCCCTGTTTTGGCTTGCTAATTTTAGTGAGTTGAAACAGGGTATCATGTTTACCGCTTCGAATTGTTAAAGAATATTGATGACAAATGCTCACAAGAAGATTTGATATGAGATCAAAAACTAATGGAGAATCATTTGGTAAGAAAGAGGACTAAATCTCAATTCCAACACAACAAAGAGTGTGAGGATTTGAGAGTTCTCTAACACAAGATGAAGGATGTAAATGGAAACAAAATGCAAAGAGAAGAAAAGAAAGGAAAAGAGGCATGAATACACACATTGGTGATCCATGAAAAGAATAGTGAGAGAGAAAACATGGACTTCTCGCCCCTAGGTCTTGTCTAGGTGATCCATGTAAGGGAGGAGAGTGAGAAAGTCTAGCCTTATGATGCTAGTTCCACTCAACCTCGTGCATGTGTGTGTAAGGGAGGTTAGAAGCACCTCATAGGAGTCTATGCCCGAGTATGCTACAACCTATATATGTATAGTACAAAAGCATGACATCTCGCTCTAAGAGTCTGTGCTCTGGTTTCGAGAATAATCACCTTGCATAAAAGAAAAATGGAGACATCTCGCTATAAGAGTCTATGCTCTGGTTCTGAGAATGACCCATTGCTCAAAAAGTGTAATGTTTATGTCATAAGCAAAGTAGAACAAGGATACCTACCTTCATCACAAAAGAAGATACCCCAAAAATGCAACAATGTCATAGATCCAAGCAAGAGAGTTTTGCACTCTTTAAGAAAGGATAAGATAGTTGAAAAGGAATATCTTGTAGTATGTGTAAAGGAGATCCTTAGAGGAGAAGAGATCTTTGTACAAAAGATACCTATCCTCGAGAGGAATTGTCTTAGACAAATATAGCATCTTCTAGAATAAGACAAAGAAGAGAATAAGAATGCAATACTTCCTTCTTTTGCGAGGTGAAAGTGATTCTTAATGAAGGATGACGCTCTTTTTAACCCAATTGAGAGAGTGAATTCATTATGGATGTATTTTACCAAGTGCAAAAGAGGTTGTAGTCAAGGACTTACACCTCTTGTAAGAGAGAATCCTTGAACAAGCAACAACAAATGCATACAAGGAATAACATCAAGTAATAAAGTTCACACCATCCACGAAATAGGAAAAAGTGGATCCTTAGATAAAAATAAGGAAAGATCATTGCCTCCCAAGGATAAGGAAAATGAGAAGGACTTACACAATCTTCTAGGGAGAGATTTAGACATAAGCGAAATGTACTACATACTCACATGAGTTCATGCAAGCAAGACATTAGTGTATGTAAAATGCTCCTCACAAGAACTGGGTAGGATAAGAAAGAGAATACACATCTTCTCCCATATCTAGGAAAAGAGGATTCTAAAGGAAAGATAATATTTCCACACTATTACCCCATAGGAACAAGAGATAACATAGAAAAATTAGGCTATTATGTTGCTTCAAAAATATGATTGCACTTGAAATTGTACCATCATGAATGACAATGAGCCCCCAGTAAATGAGCTACCAATGTCACATAATGATGAGCAACATAATAGCCATTAATGTTATTTAAAGACATGATAGATTTAATGAGGTATTTGAATATGACATGCTAAATGCTCAACTATAAGTGAGATCAAAAACATGTATAAAATGATAAAAATTGAAGAAGAAAAGTCACAAGAAATCTTAGAAGAGGGATGAGTGTAATTTATTAGAGCCTTATCCCTAGAAGAAAGGACTTTATGATGAATAGGAGATAAAGATTCATAAGTGGATTTAGAAATTTGAGGGGAGTCATAAAGAGATTTGTTCATCGCCAAGATTTCCTTATGAGGGGAATGAGAGTTGATAGAAGTAGAAGATGATTTAGTTGAAGTGAGATCATCATCACTACTAAATATAGCATTCACATTGAGAGATGGTCTTTTAGATGCTTTGGTGGGCTTAGAAAGATTATATCCAGGTCCAAATGAATATTCATGCATGTTATGTTCTAAAGGAACTTTAATTCCTTGTTCATTTGCGCCACAACCATTTCCACTATAGCCACTCTTAGCCAAAATATGAAAACCACGACCATAACGATTAGCCATTTCAGAAAGAAAAGGTGGTTTTTCATAAGACAAAGAATCAAATTCTTCAGAATTAGAGGTGTGAGGAGAAGAAGTTTGAGAAGCAGCTACAAAATTATTGCTCATAGGTTCAGGTAAGACTGATTGATCTCTAGTTTCTTCCTTCTTTTTAACTTTAAGCTCTCTAGGAGGAACCCTATACTCACCTACGAAGGTGGGATTAAAATCAAGAGATCCCCAATCGTCTTCTGCGAGAACCTTCTCAGGATCAAAAGCCTTTTCATGTGTAGATTCAAGTTGAGAAGAATCTTCTTCAGGAACTTCAGACTCATCCAAAGAATTTTGATTATCAGAGGGTGATGATTCATCCATAGGTATCTTGTTTAACGAGTCATCACTAGAAGAGGAAGGCTTCGAAGAACTCCCTTTGGAAGTAGATGTTTGCAAACAAGTTTGAAAATTAGTATCACCTATCAAGGTATATGTCTTATTGTTATAAATAAATTTAACTTGTCTATGCAATGTAGAGGGGACAACTTGCATACTGTGAATCCAAGGTCTCCCTAATAACAAGTTGTATGTTAGATTTCCCGACATAACATGGATAGGAGTAGGCAAAGTAACAGGTCCCACTGTGATGGGTAAGGTGATAATACCTAATGAAGAATTAGCCACATTATCAAAGCCTCGAATGGGATGAGAGTCAGGCTCAATAAGGGATGTATCCACATTCATCTTATGTAATAGATTAATGCTACACACATTAAGGCCAGAACCATTATCTACCAGTGTTCGTCTTATAGCAGTGTCATTTATGATAACCACAATCATCAAGGGATCATATTGATGTTGAATTTCACTAGTAGGCAACTCATCTTGAGTAAACACAATTTGAGTTTTAGGATTCATCACAGAGTTAACCAAAGACACTATATTACTAGATGTATTAGGTGGAGGAACATTCAAATCTTTCAAGGCATCTTGTAACATTCCATGATGAGCGGAAGAAGTTTGGATCAAGTCCCAAAGGGATATCTTAGCAGGGGTAGCTTTAAGTTGCTCTATGAGATCATATTCCTTACCGAGAACTTGTGAAATACGTGGAGCTTGTGGAAGAATTGGTTGAGGATTAGGAAGAGACACTGGAGTAACAGGAGGAAGATTAGGCTGCCTATTATTTCTAGTATTATAAGTATGGGCAACCGCATGATAACTCTCTCTAGTCAGTTGCTTAGCATACTCATAAGGGATCTTAGTAGAATAACCTCCTTGCACAGTAATAATAGGTTTCTTAGGAGTGCAAAAAGAATCATTAGCATAACCGCCTTGAACCACTAAGATAGGCTTATTTAAAGGTTGAGAATTTTGAGAAGGACAAGCACCTTGGACAGTGAAGAGAGGTTTGTTAGGTGTTTCATTCACATGTATCAAATTGATTAAGGATGGTTTAGAGGACTGAACAAAAGTATTGGAAAAATTATTGATAGTCTTCTCTTGCACTAAAATCTTATCACGGATTAAATCAAATTTAGGAGAGAGACCAAGGGTAGGCATTGATGTTCTAGTAGGAAAAGTAATACTAGGAAAGGTCATATCATCCTCTATCATCAAAGGATCTACATGGGGAATAAACTCTCTAGGAGAAGGATCAACATTACTCTCTAAAGTCTCACTTTTGAGAGGGAGATCTTTGAAAGAGATGTCAACCATCTTGCTTTGAACTAGGGTATCCTTATGAGTAGAACCAAGTTGAGGAGAGGGAGATGCTTTATTTTTAGAGGGAGAATTATTGAGATTCAAGGAAGGTGAGAAAATATCAAGGAAGTTTTCAATCTTGATTTCATCCCCTTTGGCTAGGGGTAGAGAATAATCTATACCTTCTTCTAATGGTTCATCCCAAATAGTGAGGTTGTTGAAAGGAATGTTTGAAGTATTGTCAATTTTGGGAGAGGAGATAACATTGTTTATTAATTCCTCATCCTTAGGAGGGAGAGCATCAATAGATGTGTTAAACTCATCCTCTTTCCTCAAAATATGTTCAATATGATCTTTAGGGGAGAGAGAATTAAGGAAATTTCTTTTTATTTCATCTTCTTTCTCTAAGGGATGCTTATGGGTAAGACAAACTTTAGGAGAAGGGTAAGCATTTATCATTAATTCATCATCTCTAGTGGGAATTTTGTTGGAAAAGGAAATGCCATCACTAGGAAATGTAGGGATAATGTCATCTTCTTGCACAAAAGGATCCTCATGAAGGGAGCATTTTTTAGGAGCCACAAAGTCATCAAGGGCATCATGCAACAAAGCATGATCATATCTATTAAAAGGTTTATCTTTTGATTCAAAAGGAGATATCTCTTCATAGAGGGGATCATTGAAAACAACCATGTTACTAGATTTAGTGGAAGAGTTGATAGGAATGTACCCTTGAGAGGAATCATTCGACTTATCTTTCTCATCACAACGAAATGGCATAGTAACAATGTTTATGAGTTTTTGGTAAAATGAAGGTTTGGTATCTTTAGGTTTCAAAAACTCATCTAAAGCTTCATCTAACTCATAATCATCACAAATATGAACATCTTGCAAATAGAAATCTAACATTTTGAAATAAAAATTGCATAAAACCTAAACACACAATGCAAAGAAACAAAGAAACACACTCTTTTCTTTTCCTTTTTTTTTTTAATTTTTTAATTTTTTTTTTTTTATGAAAATGAAACTTAAATGAAACATGCTAAATCTAGACTTAGATCTAACAAATTTAATGCAAGAGAAAGCAATAATAAGATTCACGTCGGGTTCACCAAAATGTGTAGGGGAAAAAGCGAGACTAGGCTAACATGTCCTAATCCTACCTTTTGACACACATTGTGGAATACGAAAGAGCCTAGAGGTATCACACAATTGGCTACTTCTTTTTTTGGAAGAGAGATCCATGGGCTACCTATTAGGATTTCTATTCCTTTGTTGTAATTGAAAGATAAAATGATGCAAGTTCAATTCCTAACCTCAAAGTGCAAGTATGAACTAATAACAAAATTGCAGAATTGAAGTTAAACAATGGAAGGCTGCAAACACAAGGACAAGACAAGAATGCAGATGCGTACCCGGAGCTAAAATCTAAGTGAAAATATTCGGGATGGGGGCGCGGGCGCCACTGTCCTGATACTGCCCCTGGAACTACTCCTAAAATTGCTGTTCTGCAACCTGAAAAAGCTGTCTAAAACTTGCTGTCTGACAGAAGGACCAGGGCACCCAGCGCCCCTGTCCCAGGGACCAGGGCGCCCACCGCCCCTATCCTGGTAGGACCAGGGCACCCCACGCCCCTGTCCTGGTCTTTTACTCTGAAATTTGGTGTGTTGTTCTGTCTCGGTCCTCTTCTGTCGGATCTGCAACTTGCAGCGTCGTCCGAATCCCGAAACCTGCACTTATATCTGAAAAGGGATGGTGGGTGGCTATATAGGGTTTTTCCTTAGTCAAACCCCCACTTTGGTGGTTTCCACCTCCACGAATAGCCAAGTTGTATAGTAAAAGTTGTGTGTGCAGACCTTGTGTGTGTGCAAGATCCTAAAATGCAAGTAAGCAAACTAGAGCAACCTAGAAAGTAAACCCTAATTGCTTGCAAATGATAATGTAAATGCTCTAAATCAAGATGCAAAGTGATCTAAAGCATGAATATAAATGATATAATGAGGCTTATGCAAAGACATGAAAACAACATGAAATCATACCCAACCCCAAGGGAGGGGTACAAGCCAATCTTCAGTTGGTAATCCCCTATTGCTCTTCAATGTCTTCAAAGCCCTAAATGGATGAATGAAATTGATGAATGCTTGATGGATGGATGTTGAATGTTGTTGAAGTCTCCAAAGATCTTCTCTTTTGCTGCATAGAAGGTCCCTCAAACAAAAAATTGGATCCTTTCAAATGAAGAAAGAGAGCTCTTATATATGAAACCCTAGGTCTTAATTTCAACTTTAGGCCGACTTAGAGATTGAATCTCCCACCAATTTCTTGGGGTTAAGCTTTATTTTATGATTGGATTGCGCTCCTAAAATTTCAGGAAAAATGTCTGGGACCATGTGCACGCCGGGCGCCATGGTCCTGACAACTTTTCACCAAATTTTCAGGGCCATCGGATATGATGATTTTAGAGCGAATCCCAAAGTTACAAGTGATTTCGAGATGTTTTGACCCCCGAAATCAAGCACCCAAGTTCAAAATAGGACCTAATTAGGGTTTTTGATTAAATGATGTATTGGAGGAATAAAATGAAAGGGGCACACTTTAATGAAAGGGCCCAACTTTATGATGTGGAAGATGATGAAATAAGACCTTAGACCTTAATTTGATTAATTAAGTGCTAAAGGGGAAAGGCAATGCAAAATGCAAAATGCGCCAAGGCGGGTGCTAAACTAGGTGTGAAATTGTACCACTTTAGCAAGTGCGTACAATTTACGACGCTACACCTTGATTTCCAAGACCATGGCATTGGGCGCCATGGTCCTCTCAAAAGGGCCCATTTTTTGGGGCCTCATAACGGTCACCCAATTTTAGCGGGGACCTAGATCTCATGTCAACCTATATAAAAAATTCAATGTTTTTGGACTAGCATGTATAAAAGGAGGTCTACCCCTCTCAGTTCAATAATAAGAAATCATCTAATCCAAAACAAATTCATGATCTCTATTACACTCTAGCAAATTCAAGTGAGTAAGAAATCAGTCTTCTTTCAAGCATTGGAGAAAAAGTAAATTCAAGATTCAAGTATTGGACATGACATTCATGTTCTATGTTTTATGAAGACTATCTACATGAAACTATAATTCCTTATTAAGACAAACAAAACTTCATTAAAGGTACATCATTAGTGTTTTAGACATTTCCAACCTTTCCCTTAAAAACAAAACATTTTATTGTAGTACTTCATTTACATCTCAATTCTATTTTATGGTTAATTTAAAAACTAGGGTTTGACTTAAGGCAAATCCCTATTGCCAACAATTTTTCCCTTTTCACTATGTGCAGGAACAGGTACAGAGTTGCGTTCCAGAGAAATGACATAATTGACAGACATGAACAAGTTCCCCTTTGGAAGGCAAAAATTTTGGAGGACCAAGGTGACCACCACCACATTCCCAACAATTTAGGCTGAATTTCTGAGAACAAATCAAAACCTTCGTCTAATGCTCAGATCCAAGTTTATGGTTTTGTTTGACGATTATAGCTCACTGTTTATGCATAATTGCTTCAATAACTCACCATTTTACTCTAAAATTCAATTAATTCAAATTCAATTGAATTACTAGGAGAATAAGAGCCCCATTTAGGAGGCCTGGAATCTAATCATAATCTTGGTTTATTTGGCTTAGATCTATTAAAATCCTATCTTTCCCTAATGTGATGGTAATCAACTAGACTTAGTGGTTTTATTACATTCTATGGTGAAACCCTAATTTTCACACATCACATTTTGGTGAACTCAGCTTCTTACACCTTATTTTTTGATTTGTGATTTCAAATATAATTGTTTATGCATTTTCAAATTCAAATTTACATTTACAAGTTTAATTTTCAATTGAATTACATAATTTTAGAGGTTAAATTCACACAACCCCAATTTATAATTCTAAAATTGAACTTGTGGGTTGCCTAATTTAGATTAATTGTCTCAAATCTGATTGTTTATGCAACTTTAAAATTTAAATTTGCACTCATACTTTTCAGTTTCAATTGAATTGCATAAATTTAGAGTTTAAATCCATAAAAACCCTCATTTATAATTCTAAAATTTACTTGCGGGTTGCTTAAATTTTCAAATACATATTTAGATCTGATCTTTATGATATGTTATGTTATGATATAAAGGCATTTATCTTTCATATTCACAAGTTACATTACTTAATTAATTGGTTAATCAATCACTTTTACAAAATTTTGCATTGTTTAATCACAATTTTCAATTTGTGCATTCAAAATTCCCTCCTTTGTGCATGAGTTTTGTTACCATTAGCCCTACCTACAATATTCCCATGAGAAGAAGTTGTAGAATCAAGGATTCCCAAGGTTTAATTACTAAAGATATGTTAGACAGTTCAAATAACTAGAAGACAACTAAAAGCGGTGGGGGGGGGGGGGGTGAATCAGTTGTCACATATTACCAGAACATTTAGCAATTAAAACTTTAATACCTGAACCCAAAACATTAATACCAGAATGCTTAAACCAAATACCAGAATAGAAGTTAAACCAATTAAGCATAAACAATAATCCACATGACACCAAGATTTATACGTGGAAAAATGAGTAAAGGGAAAAACCACAGTGGGAAGCCTACCCACAATCAGATAATACTTTTGAAGTAAGTATGTGAATTACAATTGAGGGGCTTGCACTTGCAGGAAGGCCAATAGCTACATAAGGAGTCTCACTGACTACATAGAAATCCAGACTACAATCCAGAGAAGTGTTTGAATTGCAAAGATAACATCTCCTATGCCTGAGTATAGTTCTAGTTAAGCTCTATACCAGAGGACTAAATCCTCTTACATAAACCCAATTCTATCTCCAATGATCATCCAAATCCTCTGCCTGAATAATATTACATTATTCACACATTACATATCCCATTCCTTGACCTTATACCTATGATCCTATACCATGATGATCTATAATGAGATCTTACATCATATATATACAAACCCTCAACCATAAACAATCGAGTTGACCATCAGACAATAAACCAATTACATAATTACAAAAAATGTCGGCCTTAGACCAAACAAATAATATCCAACACATAAGAAGTCTCGGAAACACATCGAGAGATCCAATCCACACATTACATTAAGCCAGTCCATAACCTAGATCAACCGGGACCCAATATAGGTCCACACACTAAAGAAATGATCTCCATCAACCAAGTCTCAAACATGATCACCAACAACATCTTGAATCTCCACCAGAAGCTACACCAACACCACTTATGCATATCATCAAAGATCTTCATCAAAATCTCTGTCGGTGAAACCCTCGCCAGAACCACAAGCCAAGCTTCCAAGCAAACAAGATAGCATCCGATCACCACACCAAAACCAACTTCCTAAATATGAACATGAGTATCATAAATAACCCAATTCCATAGCCAAACTATATCGAATCATACCAGATCAAGCCAAATCCAAACCAACCAGAAACCACTCAACCTACCGGGACCATAAGGGTGCCGGTAAAGCATCCAAACAACTATTGTTGGCATCAATGACAAAACATCAATGCAAAACATTATCAATTTCTCCAAATGGCCAACAATCTCCCCTTTTAGCATTGATGGAAACACTAGATGTGAAAAATATCTAAGTACCAAGAAATGCCAAACAAGTCTCCCCCAATGGAAGACAACCAACAATCTCCCACTCAAAGATATAGCAATGAAGTTATGAAACAAAGACCAAACACCCCGAGTGAATGATATCTCTGTAAAGCTCTAAATTACACATATATCTCCCCCTAATGTATACAACTCCTTAAGTTTTTCATTTTCACATCAATATCTCTCCCCCTTTGACATCAATGCCAGAAATCTGACAAAAATATCAAAGCAAAAACATAAACCACTTAATCACAAAGCTGACTACTTCCCCTGAGCAGTCGCATCCTCACATAAGTGCTAGAATGAAAAATATCTCTGATAATGCATACCAGACTGATGCCAAAAAGTATCAATGAGTTCCCTACTGGAGGAGCAGAAACCCCTAACCTGTATGTCAGGTACTCAAATGGTTCTTTAGGCAAAGGTATAGTGAAAATATCTGCAATCTGCTCTTTAGTGTTCACATAAACCAGTCAAACTTCATTTTCTTCCACCTTCTCCTTCAAAAAATTATACTTGATAGATATGTGCTTTGTCTTAGAGTGAAATACCAGATTCTTTGATATGTCAATAGCAGCAGAGTTATGGCAGTGAATAACTACCGGTCTAGTGCAATGCACTTTGATATCCTTCAACATTTGCTTCATCCATAAAACCTGTGTACAGTTAGTAGTAGCAGCAACATACTCAGCTTCAATAGTAGATAAAGAAGTACATGATTGTTTCTTGCTGATCCATGAAACCAACTTATTTCCAAGAAAGAAAGCTCCACTGGAAGTACTTTTTCGGTCATCAACATCTCGAGCCCAGTCAACATCTATATATGCACATAAACTAAAGTCATCATCCTAAGGGTGCCGGTAAAGCATCCAAACAACTATTGTTGGCATCAATGACAAAACATCAATGCAAAACATTATCAATTTCTCCAAATGGCCAACAATCTCCCCTTTTAGCATTGATGGAAACACTAGATGTGAAAAATATCTAAGTACCAAGAAATGCCAAACAAGTCTCCCCCAATGGAAGACAACCAACAATCTCCCACTCAAAGATATAGCAATGAAGTTATGAAACAAAGACCAAACACCCCGAGTGAATGATATCTCTGTAAAGCTCTAAATTACACATATATCTCCCCCTAATGTATACAACTCCTTAAGTTTTTCATTTTCACATCAATATCTCTCCCCCTTTGACATCAATGCCAGAAATCTGACAAAAATATCAAAGCAAAAACATAAACCACTTAATCACAAAGCTGACTACTTCCCCTGAGCAGTCGCATCCTCACATAAGTGCTAGAATGAAAAATATCTCTGATAATGCATACCAGACTGATGCCAAAAAGTATCAATGAGTTCCCTACTGGAGGAGCAGAAACCCCTAACCTGTATGTCAGGTACTCAAATGGTTCTTTAGGCAAAGGTATAGTGAAAATATCTGCAATCTGCTCTTTAGTGTTCACATAAACCAGTCAAACTTCATTTTCTTCCACCTTCTCCTTCAAAAAATTATACTTGATAGATATGTGCTTTGTCTTAGAGTGAAATACCAGATTCTTTGATATGTCAATAGCAGCAGAGTTATGGCAGTGAATAACTACCGGTCTAGTGCAATGCACTTTGATATCCTTCAACATTTGCTTCATCCATAAAACCTGTGTACAGTTAGTAGTAGCAGCAACATACTCAGCTTCAATAGTAGATAAAGAAGTACATGATTGTTTCTTGCTGATCCATGAAACCAACTTATTTCCAAGAAAGAAAGCTCCACTGGAAGTACTTTTTCGGTCATCAACATCTCGAGCCCAGTCAACATCTATATATGCACATAAACTAAAGTCATCATCCTAAGGGTGCCGGTAAAGCATCCAAACAACTATTGTTGGCATCAATGACAAAACATCAATGCAAAACATTATCAATTTCTCCAAATGGCCAACAATCTCCCCTTTTAGCATTGATGGAAACACTAGATGTGAAAAATATCTAAGTACCAAGAAATGCCAAACAAGTCTCCCCCAATGGAAGACAACCAACAATCTCCCACTCAAAGATATAGCAATGAAGTTATGAAACAAAGACCAAACACCCCGAGTGAATGATATCTCTGTAAAGCTCTAAATTACACATATATCTCCCCCTAATGTATACAACTCCTTAAGTTTTTCATTTTCACATCAATATCTCTCCCCCTTTGACATCAATGCCAGAAATCTGACAAAAATATCAAAGCAAAAACATAAACCACTTAATCACAAAGCTGACTACTTCCCCTGAGCAGTAGCATCCTCACATAAGTGCTAGAATGAAAAATATCTCTGATAATGCATACCAGACTGATGCCAAAAAGTATCAATGAGTTCCCTACTGGAGGAGCAGAAACCCCTAACCTGTATGTCAGGTACTCAAATGGTTCTTTAGGCAAAGGTATAGTGAAAATATCTGCAATCTGCTCTTTAGTGTTCACATAAACCAGTCAAACTTCATTTTCTTCCACCTTCTCCTTCAAAAAATTATACTTGATAGATATGTGCTTTGTCTTAGAGTGAAATACCAGATTCTTTGATATGTCAATAGCAGCAGAGTTATGGCAGTGAATAACTACCGGTCTAGTGCAATGCACTTTGATATCCTTCAACATTTGCTTCATCCATAAAACCTGTGTACAGTTAGTAGTAGCAGCAACATACTCAGCTTCAATAGTAGATAAAGAAGTACATGATTGTTTCTTGCTGATCCATGAAACCAACTTATTTCCAAGAAAGAAAGCTCCACTGGAAGTACTTTTTCGGTCATCAACATCTCGAGCCCAGTCAACATCTATATATGCACATAAACTAAAGTCATCATCCTAAGGGTGCCGGTAAAGCATCCAAACAACTATTGTTGGCATCAATGACAAAACATCAATGCAAAACATTATCAATTTCTCCAAATGGCCAACAATCTCCCCTTTTAGCATTGATGGAAACACTAGATGTGAAAAATATCTAAGTACCAAGAAATGCCAAACAAGTCTCCCCCATTGGAAGACAACCAACAATCTCCCACTCAAAGATATAGCAATGAAGTTATGAAACAAAGACCAAACACCCCGAGTGAATGATATCTCTGTAAAGCTCTAAATTACACATATATCTCCCCCTAATGTATACAACTCCTTAAGTTTTTCATTTTCACATCAATATCTCTCCCCCTTTGACATCAATGCCAGAAATCTGACAAAAATATCAAAGCAAAAACATAAACCACTTAATCACAAAGCTGACTACTTCCCCTGAGCAGTAGCATCCTCACATAAGTGCTAGAATGAAAAATATCTCTGATAATGCATACCAGACTGATGCCAAAAAGTATCAATGAGTTCCCTACTGGAGGAGCAGAAACCCCTAACCTGTATGTCAGGTACTCAAATGGTTCTTTAGGCAAAGGTATAGTGAAAATATCTGCAATCTGCTCTTTAGTGTTCACATAAACCAGTCAAACTTCATTTTCTTCCACCTTCTCCTTCAAAAAATTATACTTGATAGATATGTGCTTTGTCTTAGAGTGAAATACCAGATTCTTTGATATGTCAATAGCAGCAGAGTTATGGCAGTGAATAACTACCGGTCTAGTGCAATGCACTTTGATATCCTTCAACATTTGCTTCATCCATAAAACCTGTGTACAATTAGTAGTAGCAGCAACATACTCAGCTTCAATAGTAGATAAAGAAGTACATGATTGTTTCTTGCTGATCCATGAAACCAACTTATTTCCAAGAAAGAAAGCTCCACTGGAAGTACTTTTTCGGTCATCAACATCTCGAGCCCAGTCAACATCTATATATGCACATAAACTAAAGTCATCATCCTTAGGGTACCACAAACCATATTCTGATGTACGTTGCAAGTATCTAAAAATCCTTTTCACCGCACTCTCATGATTTTCTCTAGGATCACTCTGAAATCTAGATGCAATACAAACAACATTCATTATGTCAGGCCTAGTCTGAGTCAAATAAAGAAGACCTCCAATCATAGATTTGTATCTTGTAGGATTTACCGGTGTAGAAATATCTTTCCTTGTCAATTTCACATTTATAATCATAGAGTACTTACCGGTTTAGAATCTCCCATACCAAATTTATTCAACAATTCCCTAGCATACTTATTTTGACAGATGAAAATACCTCTGTTAGTCCGAGCAATCTGCAAACCTAAGAAAAATTTCATTTCCCCAATCATAGATATTTCAAATTCTTTCTCCATATTTTTAGAAAATTCCATGCACAACTTATTTTCACCTCCAAAAATAATGTCATCAACAAATACTTCAATAATCAGTATATCATCATTAGTGGTCTTATAATATAAATTACTGTCAGCATTACCCTTAGTAAAACCAAGATTCAAAAGATATTTATCAAACCTTGCATACCAAGCTCTAGGTGCTTGTTTTAATCCATATAAAGCTTTCCTTAACCTAGAAACCATGTTTGTATCATCGGATAGTGAAAAACCATAAGGGTGCTCAATATAAACTTCCTCATCAAGATCCCCATTCAAAAATGCACACTTAACATCCATCTGATAAACATTGTAGTTTTTATGGGAAACATAGGAAAGAAATAATCTTACAGCTTCAATCCTAACTACAGGTGCAAAAGTCTCACCATAATCAATTCCTTCTTTCTAAGAATATCCTTTACGAACTAATCTAGCCTTATTCCTTAGAACTTGACCATCCTCATTCAATTTATTCCTAAAAACCCATTTAGTTCCAATAACATTCTTATTTTTAGGTCGAGAACCAAAGTCCATGTGTTGTTTTTCTCAATTTGATCTAATTCTTCATCCATAGCTTTCAACCAAGTTTCATCTTTACATGCCTCAATTATTGATACCAGTTCAACTTGTGAAATTAAACATACCTCATTAGTTGCCAGTCTTCTTCTTGTCATTACTCTATTGTTCTTATCCCCAATGATCTGATCTTTTGAATGATTCAATCTCACATACCTAGGAGTCCTCTGACTCTCTATTCCTCTTCCCGGTTCTTCAGTTATTGTAGAATTTTTTGATACTTCCAGAGTAACTGGTTCAACACTCTGTTCCAGTAAAGGTGCTACCAGTTCAGATATAATCATTTCCACCACTGGTTCCTTCTCATAAAATCTATTTTGACCTCTATTCAACTCATCACCTTGACATTAGCACTCTCCACAATTCTCTGCAATCTCTTGTTATAACATCTATATGCCTTGATTTCATTATAATAACCAAAAAATATGCCTTCCTCACATCTAGGATCAAATTTTCCAATGATATTATCTCTCTTGATATAACATTTACTACCAAATATTTTGAAATACTTAACTATAGGTGTATTGCCAAACCATAATTCACAAGGTGTCATACCGGTTTCTCCTTTGATATGTACTCTATTGAATGTATAAACCGTTGTGCTCACTTCTTCTCTCCAGTAGATATGAGGTAGACTATCTTCCATCATCATTGTTCTAGCAACATCCAAGATAGTTATGTTCTTCCTTTCCACAACTCCATTCTGCTGAGGTGTCTGGGGAGAAGAAAATTTTCTCTTTATACCATGCTTCTCACAAAAGATATTAAAATCACTGGATGTGAATTCGCCACCATGATCTGACCTCAAACATTTAATCTTCAATCCTGTCTCAGTTTCCACTTTATTCTTAAAGATTTTAAACTTTTCAAATGCTTCAGATTTTTCTCTTAGAAAAGTAACCCACATCATTCTAGAATAATCATCAATGATTAGCATGAAATATCTATCACCTTGAAAACTTTTAACTCTAGCAAGGCCACACAAATCAATATGAATAAGATCAAGAACATCATTAGATTTATCTTGTATACTCTTAAAAGAGGTTTTGACTTGTTTAACCATTTGACATTCTTTACATACTGGATTATAGGGCTTCACAATCTTAGGTATATCTCTAACTGCCTTAGTTGAACTGATCTTCATAGTGCAATCAAAATTTACATAACACAACGTCTTATGCCATAGACAACTCTCATCAAATTGTGTAATCAAACATGTCTTCTCACCAAAATTCAAATGAAATATATTACCTTTTGTTTGTCTATCGGTTGCAATCTCCAAACCTGATCTGTTAATGAATTTGCATTTTCCATCCTTGAATTGTAATTGAAATCCCTTATCCACCAATTATCCTACACTCAAAAGATTATGGCTCAAACCTTCAACATAATAAAAATTGTCAGTATTGTTCTTACCATCCAATGATATAGTTCCTTTTCCTTTGATCATACATTCTTTGTCATCTCCAAATCTAACCAGACCGCCATCATATTCTTCCAAAGATAGAAACTTCCCTTTATCTACAGTCATATGATGTGAACAACCACTATCAATTACCCATTCATCGTTGTCTTCAATTTTAGTAGCAAGTGCCTTCTCTTCAGGTACATTCTCTTCTAGTGCCGGAACATCTTCCTTGATAGCCAAGAACACCCATTCCTTTCCATTGCCAGAACCACTAGCAGTGTCTTCTTCCAGTTCAACATTAGAATCAGTAATGTCTTCCTCATCCACTATGTAGCATGATTTGTCTCTATTTTTCCTGTACTGATACTTGTTCTGATATCCAGGGTTAGGCTTAAAAGATCTTCTAACTATTTCTTCAAATCTTGAATTCCTTTCAGGACATCTAGATGCAAAATGACCAATCTTATTACATGCAAAACATTTAAAAGGTGCTTTTCCTTCATACTTACTTCCTACCAGTCCTTTAGGTACTCTTCTAGAAAATAGTGCTTGAAGTTGCTCAAACTCATCATCTTCTCTCTTCATATCATCCAATTCCTTTGCATATAAATATTTCCAATATTTCTTACTAGTTGTTGATGCAAATGCATGAAAAGAAGGTTCAGTCTTCACAGCTCCAGAGGGTCCAAATTCTTCAAGTTCAAAAGCAAATAATTTCCCAACCAAGGTATCTCTATTGTCATATGTATTAGCCATTTTTCTCAACTCATTAATAGTAGTAGCCTTCATTTTGTAAGCCAGTGGCAGGGCTCTCAGAACTTTAGAAACAATTTCATCTTCACTTAGAGTTCCACCACAACATTGAATTCCCATAACAATCTTATTTACCCTTTTCATGAATGTAGTAATCCTTTCATCTTCTTCCATCTTTAGGTTTTCATATATCACCCAGTAACCATCAAGTTTAGCAATATTCACTATAGGGTCACCTTCATTAAGAGTGTCCAACTTATCCCATATAGCCTTTCCAGATGATTTGTCAGTTAATCCCATTATTTGCTGATTAGAAAGTGCACATCAGAGGGATTATCTTGCTCTACAATCATTCTCAATCTTCTTATCCAAGTTTTCTACAAGAGGATTGCCAGATGTCAGATTATGAGGTGTAACACCATTCTATGTGATCTCCTAAATCTCTGTGCCAAGACATCTCAGATGAGTCTCCATCCGAATCTTCCATACTATGTTATTTGTTCCATCAAGTCTAGGAATATCTCTCCAAAAGATAGCTCCAGATGAACTAGATGAACTTGATCTGTTAGTTGCCATAGGATCTTCCTCAAGTGGTTAAGCTTTTTGCAGAGAGGACCAAAGATCCGATACCAATTGTTAGACAGTTCAAATAACCCGAAGACAACTGAGAGGAGGGGGGGTGAATCAGTTGTCACAGATTACCAGAACATTTAGCAATTAAAACTTTAATACCGGAACCCAAAACATTAATACCAAAATGCCTAAACCAAATACCAGAATAGTAGTTAAACCAATTAAGCATAAACAATAATCACAGATGAAATACCATCCACATGACACCAAGATTGATATGTGGAAAACCTGGTAAAGGGAAAAACCATGGTGTGAAGCCTACCCATAGTCAAATAATACTTCTGCAGTAAGTATGTGAATTACAATTGAGGGGCCCGCCCTTGCAGGAAGGTCGACAACCTAGAGCGCACTGCTCATCACAAAAGGAGTCTCACTGAGTACATAGAAATCCAAGCTACAATCCTGAGAAGTGTTTGAACTACAAAGATGGCATCTCCTATGCCTGAGTACGGTTCCGGTTAAGCTCTATACTAGAGGACTAAATCCTCTTACATAAACCCAATTCTATCTCCAATGATCGTCCAAATCCTCTACCTAAATGATATTACATTATTCACACATAACATATCCCATTCCTTGACCTTACACCTATGATCCTTTACCATGATGATCTACAATGAGATCTTACATCATATATATACAAACCCTTGACCATAAACAATCAAGTTAGCCACTAGACAATAAACCAATTAAATAATTACAAAACATGTCGGCCTTAGACCAAACAAATAATATCCAACACATAAGACATCCCAAAAACACATCAAGAGGTCCAATCCACACGTTACACTAAGCCACTCCATAACCTAGATCAACTGCGACCCAATATAGGTCCACACGCTAAAGCAATGATCTCCATCCGCCAAGTCTCGAACATGATCACCAACAACATCCTAATTATCCACTAGAAGCGACACCAACACCACTTATGCATATCATCAAAATCTCTGCCAATGAAACCCTCGCCGGAACCACAAGCCAAGCTTCCATGCAAACAAGATAGCATTTTATCACCAGACCAAAACCAACTTACTAAATATGAACATGGGTATCATGAATAAGCCAATTCCATAACCAAACTATACCAGATCATACCAGATCATGCTGTATCCAAACCAACCAAAAACTACTCAACCTACAAGGACCAGAAGGGTGTCGGTAAAGCATCCAAATAGCTAGTGTTAGCATCAATGACAAAACATCAATGCAACACACAATCAATTCCTCCAAATGGCCAACGGGATATGGTGCCTAATTTGAATAACTTATTTCATGATAATGTTTATGCTTCCTCTAACCCAATAAATGATGTTATTTATCTCCGTTCTTTTCATAATTCTCATGATGTGGATGAATCACTAACTAGGGTTCACATTGACCAATTGAAGAATTTTGACAATGAATTTGAAAATATTCAATAATGGATGAGTAAAAAATACTTGGAAAGTGAGTCAATCTCATTGATTGAAGGATTAAAAATAATGGTGCAAAGTGGTAAAATTGGTGTTGATTTATTGCATGACCTTTCTCATATTTGTGATACTAATATCATGCCTATAAAAATTTGTCTCATTGTCCTTGGTTACATAAACTACTAGTCAAGTCAATCATTCTATTCCTATCCCTACATCCTTGCCTAGTGTTCCTACATTCACATCTTCTATCATAATTAGTTCCTCACAAAATTTTAATCCTACACATGATAGTTAAGGTGGAAACCTTGTTAATCAAAATTCTTATATACCTCATTCCACGAGTCTTCCATTTGTATCCCAATCATCTCCCATACCTACATATCACAGTGTTCCACCTCCTTACTCTCAACCTCCACCTACATACAACAATGTTACTCCTCCCTTACAATCCAATACATCCAAATTCAATCCATCCATTGAAGCAACCATGAATAGCTTAGCTCAAACTATTTCATCCCTACAACAACAATTAGTTTCCATTTTCCAATCCAAGTTTAACGTGCCCACATTTGATGTAGTGAGCCCATTGTTCAATGACATTGTTCGTGTTGTCCCTCCTAAATGTATGGAGGTCCCTCAATTGGAGCTTTACAATGAAAAAAGTGATCCCTAGAGTCATGTGAAAATATTTCAAACTTTGTGTAGTAACTTTGCTAATGATCAAAGAATTATGGCTAATACTTTCATTCAACAATTTCACAATAATATTGGTCCTAAGATTACTTTGATTGATTTTATTCATTGTAAGAAAGGTGTCAAAGAAAAAGTGACAAATTTTATTGGTAGATATAAACATTTGTATTCTCAAATTGCTTATCCTATGCCTAATCATGATGCTCAAAGAATTTTTATTGCTAATTTACAAAAAGACATTAGGTATAAGCTTCTCTTTTCTGATTTTAATTTTGTAGACATATAAAATTGTCCTCACAATTATCATAATTCTTCTATAAGTAAAATCTAGGTATTATTATCTATTTAATTTCCTCTATCGATACTTTAAGATCATTTCCTTCATATTTCATTATTATCTTCATTTATTCACTTCTCTTCATTTTATTTACTCCATTTATTTAAATAAACACCTTTAATAAACTCCCCTTACCACTTATCCTTTCCCATTACCACTTATTTTCTCCTTACCACTCATCCCTCCTATACACTAATCTTCCATTATCCCATATTCATCTCGATACTCGATTTCTCCTCTGAGGATACTTATTTAAGCACTTCCCTCTCTCATCTTTTTGGGCATCCATTTATTGCATCCATATCTTGCATGTGTGAATCCATATAGCTTTTCAGCCTTTTTGCATCCATCACTCACATCTTTGCTTGTTTCTTGCATTCATCTCATAGTCTTTGTTCTTCATAGCCTCTTGTGTGTGTGCTTCTGAGAGCATCCATTTTAGACATAAGATATTGATAGATAGGAATGCAATGGAGCCAAATTCCTGTTAAATGCATGTGCATGTGTTTTTCTTATTTTATCTTTACATGTGTTTGTTTTCTTGCAGGTACTTCATTGTTTGATGTTAAATCAATCTGAATATTGACTCCATAAGATCTCAGATCTGATTTCTTCATCAACAACTTTCTTTACACATTTGTGCACAATGCTTCGTAATTATCACCTTCAAGTGAGACACTTTGAACTTTCTCCAATGAACGGCTCTAGTTGATAAGAATGAGAGTTTTCAACAATATTTTGTGAAGTTTAAACCAAACAAGGGATGCATCAAGATAAATGACAACATCAATTCTCAAATGGCAACTACAATATCAGGTGTGGCCCTTTTGTCCAAATATATTAGAAAATAATTTACTCCTCTTTCTGAATCTTTGCATAGCATAATGTCAAAATTGATAGATGAAAATGTGTTTAAACTTCCTCCCATCAAGCCAATTGATACCTCCAAACCTTTACCATCTTGTCATGATACCGAAGCCTTTTTCCAATTTCATCGTCATCCTAGTCATGATAATGAGAACTATACCTTAAGGAGTAGGATTCAAGACTTTATTGATAGTAATGCTATATCTGTAGCAGGTGTGAATGACAAAGGAACAAATCCGTTGCTCCTTCTAATCAAGACCTCCAAACCTTTACTAATTCTTTGCCTTCCTATTCTACTAATGTGGTTAGGTTTGAACCTCTTGCATATTCTCTCGATGACCTTGGTGTTGAGTCCAATAATGTTTTAAATCTTGTTGACAAACTTACACCTCCTAAAGACCTATGCATTACCTTTGATCCTAGTGAGACTATTTTTGCACTTGATGGCCCAATATATCACTGCGAAGATCAAAGAAAAACTGTCATGAGGAGTGCTCATTGATCTAGTGTGTATGGTGAATGTGATAATTGAAGAATATCTTTATACTTTACAATTCCATAAAGTAACACATGATAAATCTGATGTAATGGTTAAGGTGTATGATGGTTTCTCTTGCCCCACTATTGGTCCTATTAATCTTTACATTGAGGTTGGTACTAAGAGCTTAGATGTGAATTTAGTTGTCATTCCTACATTCAATCAATTACATTGGAAGTTGGGACATCCTTGACTCTCTTCCATGAAAGAGATCCCTTCGACTATTCATAAATGTCTAAAATTCCCTCATATGATACTATCATAACAATTAATAATAGCATGTACCAAACCGCTGCATGGCATGGAGATGTCACCCTTGATCACTTTTAGCCTAAACAATTTGAGCCTCTTTAGCCCTGAAGTGGTGTTCTTTTTCTATCTTATCAAAAGTGGAAGAATGAGATGATCTTATCTTTTAGTAAGATTAGAGACCCTAGACCTATTCATCCTCCTCATGATGGACCTAGTATCCTTCCTACACCTTCTATTCCTCCCATATATGCCACAATCTCACCTCCTAGATCTTACAAAGGAAAATGATCAACATCTCCTATTTCTCAACCTAGTAGATCTTGTCTAATTCCTCCTCATTTAAAGGAAGAAAATAACCCTATGTTGATTTATCCTAAACCTTCACAACCTTTGACTAAAAATAAAAGAAATCGTTGTGCGAGAGAAAACTAATGAATACGTTGTGCTAAGGCTCGTGAAATTTCTTCTCACACAATTTCCTCCCCAAAGATACCAAATGTTGACTTGGTCCAATTTGTCCAGCTTGTGCCTAACCCTAGGGAGGAAGTTCAACCTAAATCACCAAGATTAAAAATTCTTAAGAATAATGATTCTTTATGCTCTATTTGTATTAGAGATCCCATTTTTACTAATCTTGATGAAGAAATGGATAATAATGTTGTTCATGCTTACAATGTTGATTCTAATAATTCCAATTATATGTATGAGCTTGTTGATGTTGACAATGATTTATCTAAACAATTTTAAAAATTATTAATCCTAGCTCCTAGTGATAAGAAAAGTGACTCATCATTATCTATCATGGTCCTTGTTTGGAAATTGCAGTAGCGCCATCTACCATAATCAAAGTTTCTCCTCTTGCATCTTGTCCACCTTCCCACAATAATGTTCAACAAGATTGGGGGGCATATGATTTTCTTGATTAGCTTCATTTGTGTCGTATATTCTCTCTCTCCCCCCTTGCTTGTTTGTAATGTATTTTCCTCATGATGTGTTATGTTAGGTTCTCTTTGGATGACCCTTGTCACTCCATTTTTGAAAGGTAATAAAGAGGCCAAATTTGTTGTGACATTCTTCTATTTGTACCTGACTTCTTCTATTTGTACCTGACTTCTTCTATTTGTACCTGACTTCTTCTATTTATTTTCCCTTGTGTTGTCTACTTGGGGACAATGCAAAGTGTTGAGATCTCTTTTGGTCTCTTCCATGTTGACTCAAAAGACACATGTTCCCTTCTTCTAATGTGTTTGTGGTTCCACTACCTTTGGGGTATGAGGTCAATTCAATACAAATATTCACAATATAAATTCTTTATCATAGGAGCATACTTACCCCAGAGTTAGTGGATCCCTTATGTGTTTTTATGTTTTGTGACCATTATCCTTTGATTTGTCCTTTCTTGGGGGCATATAATTGTGGTAACCTACTTGTATTTTGGATACATTCTACCTTACAATAATTTCTCTCCTTAAGGCATATGTAGTCTCTTTAATGTGGGGGCATACACTCTACTCAATGTTTCACTTTACGCTCACACTATCACATATTTTGATACTCAAGTTACTTTGCAAACTAAGCCTTTTACTTTGTAATTTGTAATTTTTCTTTTTCATGACTCATAGTAAGCAAACTTTACTAGGGTATTAGTCATGATTCTTTCTCTCTTTTATCTTAATATTGAAGTTGTAGGATCCTAAAGTCCCTTTGGGGCTTAGTGTGTCTTGTCTCTTTGATGTCTTGATGAAATTTTTCAATGTAGACCTTTTTACTTTACCATGAGTATGCTTAGTGTCCCTCTAAAGTGGGGGCTAAGTGTAGCATTATAAATTATACTCACCTACAATTTTGTCCTCACTTAAGCCTCACTTTGGAGTTCGTACCCTAAGGCTTGATTAAAGCACTAATTCTACTCACACTAGTTATCAAACTTAATTTTATCATTGTCTGCACTTTCTCCCCCCTTAATCATGGAGCCCTAATATCTAGGACCATGGTGTTGGGCACCATGGTCCTCTCAAAAAGGACCCATTTTGAGGCCTCAGAATAGTCACACAATATGGGTAGGGACCTATATCCTATGTTGGTCTGTGTTAGACATTCAATTTGTTTTTCGACTAGCATGTATAAAAAGAGGTCTACCAATCTCATTTCAGTAATAAGAAATCACCTAATCAAAAACAAATTTATGATATCAATTACACTCTAGAAAATTCAAGTGAGCAAGCAATCCGTATTCGTTCAAGCATTGGAGTAGAAGTAAAGTCAAGATTCAAGAATTGGAGATGACATTCATGTTCTATTTTTTATGAAGACTATCTACATGTTTTTGCAGTGAAATGGAATGATAAACTATGTAAATCCAAATAAGATCCAACCACATAAAACCCTAGTTCTACAATCAGAATCCACCATACACCAATGAAGAACCTAACACATGCAAAACAACAAAACATAAAAGACTATACCATTCACATGCTTAGTAGGGTTTGATCTTCATTGTTTCCTATCTCCATTGATCTTTCTTGATATGGTTACTCTTAGATTTTGTATTGTGCATAAGAGCTCAACAAAGAATAGATTCTGGTTGTGTAGATGCTTGATTGCTTGATTGCATGAAGGTTGATTAGATGCATAGGAATTGATTCGGTTTTTAGGGTATGATCACATTAGGATTAAGGATTGATAAGGATGAAAGGATCCTCTTACAAAGAGAGTACCTTAAAAATGAAGGGCTAGGATTAAGAGGTGGAGGTATAGATTGTAAGATAGGATTAGAGGGTAGGTATAGAAAATAGGAAAATATTAGAGAGGTGGTTAAAGGTAAATTAAGAGATGAATGACAAGTGTCATGGAGGGAAAAACATAATGAAATAATTAAATAAATAAAGATTTATTTAATTAATAGAAGAAGTGGGACGAATTAAATAAATAAAGTATTTATTTAATTTAGGGAAAAAATATTTTAAATAAATAAAAATCTATTTAATTAATAGAAGGCTTAGTATAAAATAATTAAATAAATAAAATATTTATTTAATTAGGCTAGGACAATTTTAGGTGTCTACATTTTGCCCCTCTTTGAGATAATGTAGCTTGTCGCATTGGCTCAAAGAAAATAAGATTAACTGATACAACATTTGCCCCGATATGAGAATAATATGCCTCCTTAAGAGATTGGGTGAAATATTTTCAAAAATTTGATAACAATCTCTCGAAAAGAAAGAAAGGCTAGAAGGGATAAGGATAAGATGATAGGGTCAAGCGGGTGAAAACTGGACTCAAAATGGATCAACGGGCAAGTTAAAAACATTGGCAGGTGAGCACAACCAATTAGGGTTCTATAGCCTATATATAGCAGCCATGGGGAGAAACATCCTCATTTACATCCATAACATTTGAGAGATCAAAGCACAAAGCATCAAGAGAGATTAGGAGAGTAGTCAATAGTTGGAGAGCCATGGCAGTTGGACTGCACCGATTTGATCAAGCTTGATGCTTTGAGTGACCTGTAGACATGGGTGAGCCAGTATGTACCTCAAACTTTCTTGTTGATTTTGCATTTATTATGCTGGATTGTAGGACAAAGAAAAAACATGATAAGATAGTTTTAGGGTTTGAACATGTATAGGTAGGTTATGAGCTTGTATGTGATGCGATGACATGTCTAGGTTTAGGGAATTTGCGTATAGGTTTGTAATAACATGTATGTCAGGAAAATTTGCGTATGTTCATTAGGTTGTGCATATGTTGAAAAGTAGCATCTACATCAAACAATGGTGTGTATGTCCATGAAAACATGTATGTGCCAGATAAAACTGGATATAGGTTCTAGAGCCATGTTAGTGTTAAAGAGTGATGCATATGTGTGTCAAAACATGTATATGCTAGGCAAAAGTGCGTATATGAAATCTTTGTGCATATAGGAAGTCCCATAACGCGTATGTGTCAAGCAGGCACAAATTAGGGAAAAAATCAACAATAATGTGATAAACATATGTTGCAGATTGGATAAACTGCTGAGATGATAAAATCAAACAAGTGTTCTAACAAAGATAAGGTTAAGGAAGGGATTAGAAACAATGTGATAGACATGTGCAACCAATTAGATAAACTATTGAGTTGATAAACTCAGACAAGTGCCCCTAGCAAGGATATGATTAAGTGCAATGTGATAAACATATACACTAGAATCAATAGCGCCATGTGATAAACATAAGAACTATTAAGATAAAGCCTAATAAGAAGCACCATGTGATTGTTAGGATAACTAGTGAACAATTGAGAGGGGGGGTGAATCAGTTGTTAATAGATTATGTGAATTAAAGCACTTAAAATCTGATACCAAAATAACTGATAAAGCATTAAAGCATAATTGAAAACCAGAGAATCAATACCATGCAACCATAACACATAACACCATGATTTGTATGTGGAAAACCTAGTAAAGGGAAAAACCATGGTGGGAAACCCCACCCATAGTCAGATGATACTTCTGCAGAAAGTATATGATTACAATAGGGGCCTGCACATGTAGGAAGGCACACTGCCTAGAGCGCACTGCTCATCACAATGGAGTCTCACTAACTATAGAGATGTCAACCACCTCAAAATATTTGGACAACAATCCAGAGAGGAGAACTCCTGGTGATAGCATCAAACATGCCAAATTACAGTTCTGATTAAGCTCAATACCAAAGGTCTAAAACCTCTTACATAAACCCAACTCGCTCCTTGCCCATTCATATATCCATGATCTACAATGAGATATTAGATATATTTATACCAACTTGGGACCTAACCAATTAGGTCGGCCACCCAAATGATAATACAATAGACCCATTACATAATCTTGAAATAAAATCATAAAACATGTCGGCCTAAGGCCAAACAAACATCATCCAATCAATAGAACATCTCATAAGCGCATCAGAGGATCCACCAACATGTTACATGAAAACTGGTCCATAACCTAGATAGCACTGGACCTAAATTAGATCCACACATACCAAAGTAGTAACACCAATCAGTCGAGGCACGAACACAATCACCATCACCATCAACATCCTAAATCCCTTCTAGAAGCTACACCAACACCACTTATGCATTACATCAAAGATCTTCAATAAATCTCTGTCAGTGAAACCCTTACTGGGCCTATAAAGTAGGCTTACTAGAACATGAGATAACATCTGATCATCAAGTCAATACCAACTGACTGAAACATACTTCAGAAGCATATGAACCATCCATATAAGCTTATTCCATCATCCAAATCATACCGGTGGCAATCAACTAATAATCTTCCCAATCCAGTCCTTCTACCGGAAGCCGGTAAATAACCATAACAGCTAGTGTTGACATCAATGACAAAACATCAATGCAACACATAATCAATTCCACCATATGGCCAACAATCTCCCCCTTTGGCATTGATGGCAACACTAGATGTGAAAAATATCTCAGTGCCAAGAAATGCCAAACAAGTCTCCCCTAATGGAAGACAACCAACAATCTCCCATAAAATGATATAGCAATGAATCTCTGAACCAAAACTGAATCAAAAGACCAAATACTGCCAAACTCCCCCTAAGGAGTGCAATCAATCTAAAAAATAAATAGCAATGTTTTTTCACATATATTGCTCGCCCTTTGACAATAGTGCCAAATATATGACATAGATATCAAACAGAATATGAAAACTCTAAATCTCAAGGCTGACTACTCCCCTTGAGTAGTAGCATTATTTCATCAATCTAGAGAAAAAGATAGCTCTGATAATGCATACCGGACTGATGCACATTTGCATCATTTAAGTCTCTACCAGAAGGGTAGAAACCCCCAATATATCTCTCAAATACTAAAATGATTCTCGGGACAAAGGTTCAATGAAGATGTCTGCTATCTATTCTTTAGTGTTCACATAAACCAATCTGACTTCTTTTGCTTCCACCTTTTCCTTCAAAAAGTTATACTTGATGGATATGTGTTGTCTTGGAGTGAAATACCAGATTCTTGGATATGTCAATAGCTGTAGAGTTATCACAATGGATAACAACCGGATCATTACAACTCACTTGTATATCCTTCAACATCTGCTTCATCCATAGAACTTGAGTACAATTAGTTGTGGCTATAACATATTCAACTTTAGTAGTAGATAAAGAAATGCATGAATGCTTCTTGCTGATCCATGAAACCAACATCTTAAAGAATGCTCCACCGTATGTTCTCTTCTGGTCATCAACATCACCTGCCCAATCAACATCTGTATATGCACATAAAGTAAAGTCATCATCTTTAGGGTACCATAAACCATATTCAGTTGTTCCTCGCAAATACCAGAATATCCTTTTTATTGCACTTTCATGATTTTCTCTTGGATTACTTTGAAGTCTTGATACAATACTAACTACATTTATTACATCTGGTCTAGTCCAAGTTAAATATAGCAAACCACCAATCATGGATTTATATCTTGTAGAATTTACTGGAGGGGATACATCTTTAATTGACAATTTTTCAGTTGTAACCATAGGAGTACTAACTGGTTTAGAATTTTCCATACCAAATTTCTTCAATAATTCCCTTAGATACTTAGTTTGACAGATAAAGATGCCTTTGTTAGTCTGAGTAATTTGTAAACCTAGAAAAAATCTTATTTCTCCAGTCATAGACATTTCAAATTCACTCTGCATATTATCAGAGAATTCCATACATAATTTTTCTTCACCTCCAAAAATGATATCATCAACAAATACTTCAATAATTAGAATATTATCATTAGTGATCTTTATAATATAGGTTATTGTCAACATTACCTTTTATAAAATCAATCTTCAAAAGATACTTATCCAACCTTGCTTACCAAGCTCTAGGAGCCTATTTTAATCCATATAGGGCTTTCCTTAATCTCAAAATCATATTTTTGTCATCTGTCAGTAAAAATCCATCAGGTTGCTCAATAAAGACTTCCTCTTCAAGTTCTCCATTTAGAAATGCACACTTAACAACCATTTGATAGACCTTGTAGTTCTTATAGGCTGCATAAGCAAGAAATAGTCTAACAACATCAATTCTAGCTACCGGTGCAAAAGTTTCACCATAATCAATTCCTTCCTTCTGAGAATATCCTTTGCAGACCAATCTAGCCTTGTTTATGACAACTTGTCCATCCTCATTCAGTTTATTTCTGAAAACCCATTTAGTTCCAATAACATTTTTTTTTTTTAGGTCGGGGAACTAAAGTCCAAGTATTGTTCTTTTCTATCCGATCTAATTCATCTTTGATAGCTTTCATCAAACATTCATCTTTACAAGCTTCAATTATTGATGCCCGTTAAATTTGAGAAATAAAACATACCTCTTGATTTGCCAATCTTCTTCTTGTCATAACTCCCTTGTTTTTGTCTCCAATGATCTGATTTTCAGAATGATTTATCCTTACATACCTTGGTGTTTTCTGATTTTCAGGTTATTTGTGCTTCTCTTTAGTTATAGTTGAGTTTTCTGATGATGCCGGGGTAACTGGTTTAGTATTTTGTTTTGGTACAGGCACTACCGGATCAGATATGATCATTTCCATTGACGGTTCACTATCATAAGATTTAGCTTGGTCTTTGTATTGCTCATCCACTTTCACATTAGCGCTCTCCACAATTCTCTGAAATCTTTTGTTATAACATCTATATGCTTTGATTTTAGTTGAATAACCAAGAAATACTCCTTCATCACATCTAGGGTCAAACTTTTGATTGGAATAATCTCTTTTGATATAACACTTCGAAAGATTCTAAAATACTTAAGAGTAGGAGACTGACCAAACCATAATTCATAAGGTGTCTTACTAGTATCTCCTTTGATATGAAATCTGTTGAATGTATAAACCATTTTACTTACTACTTCTCTCTAGTAGATATGAGGCAAATTAGCTTCCATCATCATGGATCTGGCTACATCTAGAATGGTTTTGTTCTTTCTTTCCACAATGCCATTCTGCCAAGGTGTCCAGGGTGCAGATAACTGTCTCCTAATGCCATTTTTCTCACAATACATGTTGAATTCACTAGATGTTAATTCACCACCTTGATCTAATCTCAGACAATTTATTTTCATTCCCATCTTTGTCTCAACCATAGCTTTAAAGATCTTGAATTTCTCAAAGGCTTTATATTTCTCCCTTAGAAAAGCAACCCACATCATTCTAGAATAGTCATCAATGATTAACATGAAATATCTATCTCCTTGAAAGATTCTTGTATTAGCAGGACCACATAGGTCATTATGAATCAAATCAAGAATGTCATTAGATTTGTTAGGTATGCTCTTAAAAGAAGTTCTGATTTGCTTACCCATTTGACATTCCTTACATATCGGATTATGAGGCTTCACAATCTTAGGAAAATCTCTAACTACCTTAGTTGAACTGATCTTTACAATGCAATCAAAATTTACATGACACAAACTCTTATGCCATAGCTAACTTTCATAAATATGTGCAATCAAACATGTCTTTTCATCGAAGTTCAAATGAAATATGTTACCTTTTGTCTGTGTACCAGTTGCAATCTCCAATCCTGATTTGCTAATGATTTTGCACTTTCCATCTTTGAATTGTAATTGAAACCCTTTGTCTACCAATTGTCCTACACTCAAAAGATTATGCTTCAGACCTTCAATATAATAGACATTATCAGTGTTATGCTTACGATCCAATGAAATGGTCCTCTTCCTTTGATCATGCATGCTTTGTTATTACCAAATCTGACTTGACCACCATCAAATTCTTGTAGGGTTAGAAACTTTCTTTTGTCTCCTATCATATGATGAGAACATCCATTCATATTTATATTACCCATTCATATTTATCTTCAACTTTTTCTCCAAGGGTCTTTTCCTCATTTTTGATAACTGGTTCCGGATCATGTTCCTTCATAGCATAAAATACCCAGTCTTTTCCATTGCCAGATCCACTAGCTGAATCTCCTACTGGTTCTTCTTCTGAGTCATCAGTTTCTCCTTCCTCATCAGCATAGTAGCATGATTTGTTTTTGTTTCTCTTGTACTTATTCTTGATATGATATTCAGGGTTAGGCTTAAAAGATCTTCTTGCTCTTTCTTCCAATTTTGAATTCCTTTCAGGACATCTAGATGAAAAATGACCTACCTTATTACATGCAAAACATTTGGAAGGAGATTTTCCTTAATACTTACTTCCAGATGGACCTTTACGTATCCTTCTAGCAAATAGGGATTCAAGTTGCTCAAGCTCTTCATCTTCTTTCCCAATCTCTTCCAATTACTTTGCATACAATACTCTCCAATCTTGCTTGCTAGTTGATGATGTAGATGCCTTAAATGCAATATCAATCTTTGCAGCTCTAGGAGGACCAAATTATTCAAGCTCAAAAATAGATATATTTCCAACAAAAGTATCTGTATTTACATAAGAATTATGAATTGTTCTTAGCTCATTAATTGCAGTTACCTTAATCTTATATGCTGATGGAAACGCTTAATACTTTTGAAAATATCTCTTCCTTGCTCAGAGATCCACCACAACACTAAATTCCTAATACAATTTCATTTACCCTTTCCATGAATGCAAAAATTCTTTCATCTTCCTCCATCTTCAAGATTTCATGTCATACCCGGTAACATTCAATTTTTGCAATTTTAACAGTGGGATCACCTTCATTCAAAGTCTCCAAGTTGTCCCATATAGCTTTCCCTAATGATTTATCTGATAGTCTCATGATTTGCTGATCTGATAAGGCACTTAAGAGGGCTTCTCTAGCTCTGCAGTCATTTTGAATGTTCTTTTCCAAGTCTGCTAGTGTAGGATCCTTTCCAATGCATCTTAAATGAGTCTCCATCCGAATCTTCCATACTCCATAGTTTGTTCCATCAAGCCTAAGGTTGTCCTTCGAAAAAACCGTAGTTGAACTATTAGCTGCCATAGGATCTTCCTCAATTGGTTAAGCTTCTGCAAAAAGAGAACCAGGCTCTGATACCAATTGTTAGGATAACCGGTGAACAATAGAGGGGAGGGGGTGAATCAGTTGTTAACAGGTTATGTGAATTAAAGCACTTAAAACCTTATACTGGAATAACTAATAAAGCATTAAAGAATAATTGAAAACTAAAGAATCAATACCAAGCAACCATAACACATAACACATAACACCATGATTTGTACATGGAAAACCCAGTAAAGGGAAAAAAACATGGTGGGAAACCCTACCCATAGTCAAATGATACTTCTACAGAAAGTATATGACTATAATAGGGGCTTGCACATGCAGAAAGGCAAACTTCCTAGAGCGTACTCATCACAATGGAGTCTCACTAACTACAGAGATGTCAACCACCTCAAAATATTTGGACAAAAATCTAGGGAGAAGAACTGTCATTGATAGCATCAAACATGCCAGATTATAGTTCCGGTTAAGCTCAATACCGGAGGTCTAAAACCTCATACATAAACCCAACTCGATCAGCTATGATCAACCAAATCCTCTACACCAATTATTATTACATTATTCGCTCCTTTCCCATTCATATATCCATGATCTACAATGAGATCTTACATATATTTATACCAACCCGAGACCTAACCAATTGGATCAGCCACCCAAATGATAATACAATAGATCCATTACATAATCCTGAAATAAAATCATAAAACATGTCAGGATAAGGCCAAACAAACAACATCCGATGAATACAACATCCCGAAAGTGCATCGAAGGATCCACCATCATGTTACATGAAAACTGGTCCATAACCTAGATAGAACTAGACCTAAATTAGATCCACACACACCAAAGAAGTGACACTAATCAGTCCAGGCACAAACACAATCACCATCAACATCTTGAATCCCTTCTAGAAGCTGCACCAACACCACTTATGCATTACATCAAAGATCTTCAATAAATCTCTGTCGATGAAACCCTTACCGGACCTATAAAGTAGGCTTACTAGAACATGAGATAGCATCTGATCATCAAGTCAATACCAAATGACTGAAACATACTTCAGAAGCATATGAACCATCCATATAAACTTATTCCATAATCCAGATCATACTGGTGACAATCAACTGCTAATATTTTGAATCCAATCCTTCTACTGGAAGTCGGTAAACAACCATAACAGCTAATGTTGAATTCAATGACAAAAATTCAATGCAATACAAATCAAATCCATCATATGGCCAATAGTGATAGACATAAGTACTACTAGGATAAACCTGACTGTGTGATGCCATGTGATAAACATAAGCACTGTAAAGATAGGATAGACAAGCAACACCATGTGATAAACATAAGCACTACTAGTTTAAGATAGGATAAGCAACACCATGTGATAAACATAATTACTACTAGGAATGATAGAGTTGATGCACTTTGCTTGGTATGATTGTAGGAGTTCTTAGGTCCATTAGATTCCCAAGAGAGATTTCCTATGACATAGAGGCTATAGCCAAATTTGAGTAAGGATAACCATGCAGCGATAGGGATTATGGGATTGCAATATATCATGTTCATGCCTAAGATTCAGGCAAACATAGGGCTATTGACTACTCTTGTAGAGATGGAAATCCAAGACTTTCTGCTTTCATCTACTGATCGATGAGATGTCACTCACTCTAGAGGATATTATAGGATATTGAGGATACCTATCATAGGAGAGTTGGTTGTCTATGATTGAGATGGGGATTTAGATTCTCTATGATCTATTTTTGGGGATCCAGATCTAGAGATCCAAGGAGGACACCTTAATTGGTAGACCATGTACAAGAGTGGATATGTTTGGGTGACAGTTGTTGGTGGGATTATCAACAGATCTCTGTGTCCTAATAGGATGACACATGGTTTTTCTATTGGATAGGGGAGATCTCTAAAGAAGGTAATGGTAGAGAGTATGAGATTTGTATGGGGTCTATGTGTACTTATACATTTATATAATGAGTTGCATTAGTTTTTATACCTCGACGAATGCATCCTCAGATGCAGGGTTATACTATTATAGGTTTAGGCATATGAGCATATAGTAGTTACCAAAACAGTTTGTTTCAAATTTAAAGGGAACGAGAATACCTACTCCCATTATTACTCGATGATCAATTCTTAACCTCAACTAGGGAAGGTGGAGTATTGGTGTCAAGTGATAGATAGCATTGATACTGTTATATGGAGGCCATACTTGGATTGTGAGGTTTGAGGATGGTACAAAGCTTCCTTTTTGGTTTAGGACCAAATGCTTGATTAGGTGGACATCTACTAGATAGTTTCTAGATAGTTCGATAGGATACAACAAATGCCGAGGGGTTCCATAGTTTTCCCGTATTGTTCATGAGTAGGTACACTAGGGGCCAACCTTGTCATATGATGTTGCATTTGTTGAGTTTCAGTCTCTTGTGCCCATGCCTTGGGACTTGTAGAGGGATGTGGTAGATGTGAGTATGACACCTGACTATGATGATTATTTTAGAGCACATCCTTTCCCATGCCTTACAACACTATGAGAGATAGTACTAGGATTAGACGAGGAGGATGATGACAAGAATTGAGGACCTACATCGAGGAGGCAGAGGAGAGGAGGATACATGAGAGTGGTCCAAGGGAGGAGAGGAGCAGGGGATTATGGAGGTTAGAGAGGAGGGGATGGAGGCTAAGGGAGGGGGATGGAGGTAGAGAGGGCAAACCATTGAGGCCGCTTAAAGGGAAATGGGGACAACTGAAATAGGGTACCACATAGGTACATGGACAAATTCAGGATGCTCCATGATGTTGGGAAATTGGTGTCTCAAACTTGCAATTACATGAGGTTATTATATATATTAAGTTCTCATTTAAGCTCAAAATGGTGTGAAATTCTCCCCAAAGCTGTGGATTGGCTAGATAAGCAAGCTGGTAAATGTTCATTGCAAGATCATAGCTAGTTTTGAAGATATTAAAGTTTTTGTTTTTGGAGGGTGCGATGAAAGGTTTAAATTTAATTTTGAGGACTTTAGACCCTTCAAAATATCTTGAAAATTGGATGTAATTGATGTAGCAGTCATGAGGTGATAGAGAAATTCGCAAGCTTTACAACATTTCAAACGATTTGTCAATTGGACACACGGTTCACAAGTTATGACCTCCAAAAGTTTGGGCTCCTGAAATAGGAAATATAAATAGCATCAGACACATAATTGAGTTGTAAAAGTGAGTAACACATGTTGATATGTGTCTTGACATGTAATGGGGAATCTATAATTGGGATAAGGTTGGCTTTACTTTATTGGGTTGTTTTAGCCCATGTCTTTGTAATATCGTTTGATGGTTTCTTGTATTGTATCTCCTATATATGGGGTGCGTGAGATAGAGGTTGTGTGTACAAGTCTTATGGCTATTGAGTTACCTTTGAGTCTCTGATTAGTGGTACTCCTATGAAGAGATTGCTCTGGAAGTATATTATAATCTATTATTGATTGTTGAATAATATATTGAGCTACTTTTCGAGTGTGAGGTTTTTCTCCCGAAAGGGTTTTCCCCATGTAAATCACTGTGTTGTGGTATGCATGATATTATATTTATTTCTGTTAAGTTTTTGTAACTGTTGTCATGATCTGTAAATTTTTTGCATTACCCTCCTCTCAAGGTTAGTGTAGGAAGTTTTTTCACTACTTAACTTTCTTACAAGTGGTATTGGAGCCTAATCACCTTTCATGTCAGTTGTGGGTTGTTGGTTTTTTTAAACTAATCTAGATTTGAGTGGGAGCTTGTGTGGAAGATACTTTTTGATCTTGTTGCAGGAATTTTCAAATGGAAAGTTCACCAGGGAGAATAGAGGTGGAGAAATTTAATGGTAGAAATTTTGAGATGTGGAAGCTAAAGATGGAATATCTGCTAATAGATCGAGATTTGTGGGATATTATTGATGCGAATGTCTCAAGACCTTTGGATCCTACTGTGACTACTCAATATGATGTTATAAACCATAAAGCCAAGGGTCTAATTATATTGTGCCTATCAGACTCTGTTATGATCAATTTCCATGAAGAGAACTCTGCATAGAAGCTATGGACCAAGTTTGGTGAAATGTATCAAGGAAAAGCTTTATTGAATCAAATTTTCTTGAGGAAGAAATTGTATTCATTGGGAATGAAAGAGGGTGGATGGATTGAAGACCACCTAGAAAAATTTAATATGTTGGTGGCTCATTTGGCATCTGTTGGTGTTAAGATGAACAAATAGGAGAAATGCCAAATCTTGCGTTGTTCTTTGCCTGATTCATGGGATTCTCTTGTTATGGATATCGATAGTACTTCTGTTGTTTTGAAGTTTAAAGATGTGGTGGGTGCCCTAATTGATGAAGAGATGTAGAGGAAGGTATCCATCAATTCGAAGGAAGCCCTAAATATTTATGGAAGACCTAAGGAAAAAGGTAAGAAAAATGAGAAGCGCAATAAGTCCAAATCCTGAGGGCGATCGAAATCTCCTGGAAAGTCCAAAGTCATTTGCTGGAATTGCGACAATTCAGGTCACATTTGTAATGACTGCAAAGAAGAAAATAAGAAGAAAAATAAGAACTTTGATTCTAATTTAGAGTCCAATAAGGAAGATGGTGATGCATTCATTGTAGCTTTGGCTACTCATGCAGGTAATGATGCATGGTTAATTGACTTAGGTGCATCTTTTCATATGAATTCCAATAAAGATTGGTTTTCTAAATATGAAGAATTTAATGGAGGCAAGGTGTACTTGGGTGATGATTCACATTTAGACATTTTTGGTCGAGGTAAAGTTAGGATCAAGTTTTCTGATGGTGGAATAAAAATAAATAGTAGTGTGTTGTGTATCCCTAGATTAAAATGAAATTTATTAACTGTGAGCAAATTGATAGATGTAGGTGTGTTGGTAGTCTTTTCTAATGCACGATGTAATATGATTAAGGGTGTTATGGTAATTGCTAGAGGTGTCAGGTTTGACACTTTGTATAAGATAGAGGCATACACGATTGAGTGTAATAGCACTTCTATAAAAAGTAAATCTGTGGATAATTCATTGAAATATTTGAGGGTTTCACCTTCAATGAATGGACATGGCTTTTGGGTACATAAGGTTCTCTTTTTTTTGAAGCAAAGTTACCTGTAGAGAAGACTATGTTATGGCACCAAAGACATGGCCACATTGGAGAAAAGGGTCTAAGGACCTTGAAAAATAAAAACCTTGTTGAAGGTTTGAATGATTGCAATCTTGACTTTTATTTTTGTGAGCATTGCATTTATGGAAAAAATAACCAAGTTCAGTTTTACTCGAGTTCTCATAAATATTGTGGTGTTTTGGATCTTATTCATTTTGATGTGTTTGGTCTTGTAGATATTCCTTCCATTAGAAAATACACATATTATGTTTCTTTTATTGATGATTTTAGTAGAAGGACATGGGTATACTTTATAAAGACTAAATATGAAGTTTTCTGTCATTTTAATGAAATTTAAAGCAATGGTTGAATTGCAAACTAGAAAGAAAATTAAATGTTTGAGGACTGATAATGATGATTAATTTTGATCTAATGATTTTGATAGATTATGTAAAGACTGTAGCTTTAAAAGATAGAAGACAACTCTGTATTCTCCACAACAGAATGGAGTTGTAGAATAATAAACATGACACTGATGGGGAAGGCTAGGACTATGCTAAGTGGTGCAGTCTAGAACAAAATTTATGGGCTGAAGCTGTTGCCACTACTTGATAGCTGATTAATGGGTTTCTTACATCAACTCTGGTTGATAAAACGCCTATGGAAGAATGGTCAAGTCACAAGCTTTCATTGAGACATCTTAGAGTTTTTGGTTCCAAAGCACATGCATATGTGCCAAAGGAGAAGTAAAAAAAGCTGGAGAAAAAGGCTGTGAAATGTATCTTCATGGGTTATAGTTATAGTGTGAATGGATACACACTTTGGGGCCCTATTACACAAAAGGTAATTCATAGTAGAAGTGTTATTTTTAGAGAAATTAAGTTTCCTTCTGTTACATTGCAGCCAAAACATACTAAATAGGAAGATGTGATTCAATTCCTTTCTACATCTGAAAGAGTTGAATCGAGACCACTTGATAGGCAAAAAGTTGAGGAGAGCTCATCTAGCTTTGAATCTTAAGAAGAGGAGGAAGAACCTCCAACTCAGCTTGTTCGAAGGTCTACAAGATAGACAACCACCCGAAAGGTATTCACCTGATAATTGGAGATGTATTTTTTCTTTGAATACTAATGTGGATGAGCCTAGATGTGTAGAAGAGGCATTAGGTATGAATGATATAGAATCCTCGAGGATTGTTATGGAAGAAGAAATGACAACTTTGAAAAAGAATGATACATGGGATCTTGTACCATTTCCTGAAGGATGGAAGCCTATTTTTTGTAAATATGTGTTCAATAAAAATATTGGTTTAGATGGAAGCATTGAGAAGCATAAAGCAAGGTTGGTTACAAAAGGCTACTCTCAGGTTGAGGGTGTTGATTATGGTGAGATATTTTCTCCTATTGCAAAAATGGAATCCATTAGTTTTTTGCTTTATATTGTTGCTGCTTATGATTTAGAGGTTGAGAAAATGGATATGAAAACTACTTTCCTTCATGGTGATTTGGAGGAAGATATTTATATTATACAACTAGAGCACTATGTGGTGAAAGGTAACAATAATTTGGTATGTAAATTGAAAAAATATTTGTATGGCCTCAAACAAAGTCCTAGGATGTGGTACCAGAAATTTGATACATATGTGTTGAGTTTGAGATTTGAACGTTCTAAATTAGATCACTGTGTTTATTATAAATCTGATGGTGATCATTTCATGTACATTGCATTATATGTTGATGATATGTTATTCATTGGTAAAGGAAAGGTATGATTTCAGAACTTAAGTCTCAGCTTGCTACTAAATTTGAAATGAAAGATCTTGGTGTGAAAACTACTTTCCTTCATGCTGATTTGGAGGAAGATATTTATATTATACAGTTAGAGAGCTATGTGGTGAAAGGTAACAATAATTTGGTATGTAAATTGAAAAAATATTTGTATGTGTAGACACCTAAAATTGTCCAGTCTAATTAAATAAATATTTTATTTATTTAATTATCTAAGCCTAATTCTTCTATTAATTAAATAAATCCTTATTTATTTAATTAATTCATTTATCCTCTTCTAGCCTTATTTCTCATTTAAATAAATACATTTATTTATTTAAATTATCCTTTTCCTAAATTAAATAAATATTTTTATTTATTTAATTATCCCACTTCTTCTATTAATTAAATAAAAATTTATTTATTTAATTAATTCATTAGCCTTTTCTACCTATGACACATGTCATTCATCTCTTAATTCATACACTACCTACCCCTTTCATTATTTTATTATTTCTTTTACCCACCCTCTAATCATAGACGACCTCCTTTTACACCTCTCAATCTTATCCCTCAATTTCTTATAGTGTCTTCTATATAAGGAGATGCTTCCTTCATTATCAAACCCTAATCATGCATTCTAATCAATCATTCTAATCATTCATGCTAATCATCTTTTATGCAATTGACTACACTATGATCCTACTTGCAACCACATTCTGTTCTTTGTTGAGCTCTTGTGCATATAAAATCTGAGGGCAAATATATCAAGCAAGATCAATGGAGATAGGAAGAATGGAGATCAAAACCCTATTGGACATGTGATGGTATAATCTTTGTGATTTCATGTGATTTGCATTGTCTTAGGTAATCTTCATATGTTATGGTGGATCTTTGTTGATTGTTAGGCTAGGGTTTTGTGGTTGAATTCATTTAGCCTTTCAATATTATTATTTTTGTATCCATTTTCACCATATGCATTCTGGCACGCCTGGTGGGACATGGATTTTTGTTAGATCTGTGTTTTTTTCAGATTTTTCTAACCCTATATTGTTGTTTTGTAAAACAATTTGGAGAATAATCTTGTGCAGCTAGGGTTTTGGACACAAAATCAAGATCTTGGAGAGATTCGATCATATCTCACAAACGGATAGGAAATTTTTGCACCAAATTTTTTTTTGCAGGTTGAAAAAAGTATCAGGAGCTCTCAATCCAAAATTCAGAATTTTTGGAGCACATTTTCATTTTCTATGAATTTTTTATGATTTTTCATAAAAAATTAATTTTGAGAGCAAATGAGAGACTTTTTTGGATTTTCTTACATTTTTGGATATCTCTCATAATTATACATAGGATCTGTTCTATGTGATTTTAATTTTGATGCAAAATATTTCCCTAAAAATTGGATCTTTAAAAATTAGGGTTTTTCCTTATTTTGATCAGATCTCACAAACCGCTTTGAATTTTGACATAAAATTTTTTGTGCAGATCAGGAAAAGTATCAAAAAGATTTAGTAAAAATTTTAAATTTTTTGGATCGATTTTGAATTTTATATGAATTGTTTATGATTTTTCATAAAAAATTAATTTTGAGAGAAAATTAGCGAATTTTTTGGATTTTCTTACATTTTTGGAAATATCTAAGAATTATACATAGGATCTGTTATTTTTTATTTTAAATTTGATGCAAAATCATTCCTCAAAAATCAGATCTTTAAAAATTAGGGTTTTGCATTATTTTACTCATATCTCACAAACTTCTTGGATTTGTTGTAGAAAATTTTTTTTAAAGGTTTGGAAGACCATCAGGACTCTCCAATAAAAATTTCAGATTTTTTGGATCGATTTTGCATTTTATATGATTTTTTTATGATTATTTAATAAAAAATTAATTTTTGGAGCAAATTGGCAATTTTTTTGGATTTTCTTACATTTCTAGAAATCTCTTGAAATTCTATAGGTGGTCTTTTTTTATGATGAATCAGATCTTTGAATTGGTCAACAAAACGCATTGTTGAAGGCCCCTATTTCACAAAGTCTTTTGGATCTAAAATTTACCTAACTTGTGTGCTTGCAGGAAGGGGTGATCATTTGAAACAATCCAAACTACTAATAAATCTTTATTGCAGGTCCTTGGCAAGGGTTTTTTGGATTTTTATTGTGTGCCTTGTTTTCATAGACTAGCAAACACTTCAATTGGTGCACTTAAATTGAATCATTGTCTTTTGTGTCTTGAGCAATAGGCTCTTTTTGTTTAATCTTTAGAGGGCCTATCTTCCCGTGTGGTCATTACGACTACTAGTGAGAAGAGAATGACCCAAGTGGTAGTGAGGAAAACCCACCTCTTCCGAACCACTATAAACAACTGTATTCATGGTGAAAACTATGGATAACGTGTGATGATTAGTTCATACCGACACTATGTCTCCCCATAAACCCGTTTGATCAAATTTATTTGATCATTTGTAGCACGTAACCCCTACCAGCTGGGAGCCTTCTGTATTTATAGAGCTAAAAGTGCCGCATGTATGGCCACACGAGCGGATGCCCTTACTAGCACCTTTTTGTTTTAGAAGCCCAAATCCTTCTAGTTGTTGGGGCAGGAGGTCGGACCTCTGGTAGCGGCCCACACACATACGGTTCTTAGTAGAGATACAAAGTTCGCCACGGGGAGTTTTTGTGGGGACTGATGCTTGGTTGACACGAGAAGTGAGTGCCAAGGGTGGAGCTAGTGAGGTCAAGCATCTAAGTATCCGCTCTGAATAGCATAGCCTCGGGGGTAAAACCTCATGTGGGATCAACAACTATTGTCTTGGCCAGCCATAAGAATTGTGCTTGACTTATTTTAAACATTCAAAACATTCAAAACCAAACAACAAAACATTGTGTCTTTTGTGTTTTCAAGTGTATGCAAAACATTTTTACATCAAACAACATACTTTTCTTGGAGAGTCTAAACACTTGGAAACATTGAGTCCTCATCAACATTGTGTCCTCTTCTCATGAAAAATAGTCAAACATTCAGATTTGGTCACAACTTCACAAATTGGAAAAATTTTACAGTCCAGCAAACAAGAGCAATCAGTTTCGGAATTCTTGAGCTTCCTAGGTTGTTTCTCCAGGTTTTCATCTAGCATTCAAGTTGTCTTTGGGTCTCACAAAATCCATCATTGCTTTACACCTTACATTACATTCACATTTGTCTAAACTTGAGTCAAAAGGTCACTTGCTTGTCCTCATCATACTTTGTCAACACACTACATACAACAACACTTTGCTAAGTGGTCCCTCATCAAGGTTTCTTACCTTTGGGTCTCATTTGGTTTTACTTAGAGTCAAGGTCAGCTTACCTCATCAAGAGAAACTATCCTCTCTTTGGAAGTCACACCTACTCTACTACATACATACTTGGTCTTACACTTTGGACATTGCAAGTACACTTCAGACTCACTTACATTCCATTCAACTCTTGGTCTTCCATACTCTTTCCATTTTTCATCTAGTCTCTCACATCTTGGTCAATACCTAGTTCATGGTTGAAACCCGTCTTCAAAAATCTAGGAGAGAAACTAAAGAGGCTCAAGAGTCCGCAAACATGAGTTCTTATGAGTATGACAATGATATCTTTTTCAATTCTGATCATACTACATTACCTGACATGGATACCTATAGAAACAATCCAAATGTTGAGAACATGGACACTATAAACAACAATGCTACACATAATGACAATGTGGACAACTTTTCAGTACATTCAGCAGATGTGGAAGAATCCATTATGAATCCCCATTTCAATCGATTGGTTGAGGAAATAATGAGGAGGGATAGACAATACTTCTTACAAATGATGGCACAAGGTGGAGCCAAGATACCTCATGATTTTGACATGTCTCAAATAATGGAACATAGACCTTTGCAACAACCTCACTCCAACATGGATCAAAGGAGACCTAATAGTGGAGGAAAGAGAGGACCACACATGGTACCTGAATCTCCATCAGCTTTGCTTCAAAAACTAGAGGTCCCACATACACATGGTCAAACATATGATACTTACCTTTGTAGACCATTATGGAAGTCTTATGCAGACAAATATGCTCAATCACATACTAATGTTAAGGATCAACCACCAAAACAATTGGATGTTCAAAGGCATGCTCAAAATTTGGACACAAGGAAACCTCATGTCAAATTTGGGGGCAACACAATGGAACATGACATGCCTGTAGAATATGGTATACATGTGCAAAATAGATATGGGGTTCCTCAACATGAATCTATACCAAGTGGTCCATATACACAACATCATTACAGACCTCCTCCATATGAACATGTGTATGATCAATATCATCTATATATGCAACATGCTCCTCCTCCAATTGGTGCCTCAAGCATTGGGTATGGTCCAAGAAGTCGATCTCCACCTAAGAGCAATTTGGAGCAACAAATCAGGGACTTACAAAAGAAAATGGAGGACATAAATACACTGAAGCCAACATACACAATGAGAGACATATGTCCTTATCCATTTGACAAGAGCATTCCAATGCCTCCTTTTCCTACACACTTTGTGATGCCTAAATTTGATAAGTATAGAGGAAAAGGGGATCCTAAGGCACACATAAGACAGTTTTTTACAGCTTGCATTGAAGTAGCAGCAGAAGAGACATATTTGATGAGATTATTCCCACAAAGCTTAGACGATCAAGCTATGGAATGGTTCTCCCAACTACCACCTGGTATTAAGTCATGGGGTGACTTAGCAGAGGCATTTATCCAACATTTTTCCTACAACATAGAGACAGACATATTCGTCACTACTTTGTGCAACACCAAGCAAAAAGAGGGAGAGTCTTTTGCATCATTTTTACAAAGATGGAGAAATCTAGCCAGCAGATGCTCTTGTGAAATTCCACAAAAACAAATGGTAGAAATGTTCACCCAAAATGTTAACAAAGAGATTGGTTATGACTTAAGGAAAACTTGTTTGTCCACCTTCAGGGATGTTATTGAAAAAGGCTTAGCAACAGAAAAGGTCCTAATTGAACAAGGAGTCATTAAAATATTCAAGGAAAACAAAGATGACTTTAAAGGAAAAGACAAGCCAAGATTTTGGAATAAAAACAAGAACACAGTCAATGATGGTGTTGTTGATGCCAACACAGTGCGACCCAAATTCATTTTTTCTGGATCAAGTTCTACAAACAATCAAGTAAATACTCAAACAACTTCTAGATCACAAAGGAAGTATACCCCGTTGGGAGAACCACTTGAGTCAGTTTTCAAGAAGTTAGTGGCAAAAAAGGTAATCACTATTCCAGATTTTCCTCCATATGAGCCAAAGGTTAAACCAAATTGGTGGAATGATGATGAGTATTGTGAATTTCATAAGAGCAAGGGTCATAAGATAGGAAATTGTCATCGATTGAAGAACATCATACAAGATCTCATTGATAGAGGTGATATTGAGATTGAGGGACATTCATCCAATCAAGAACATGAGATGTTTAAGGAACCATTCCCAAAACATGACAAGGGAAAAGCTAAAGCCACAGATGATCAAACCAACTATACTAGAGCATCTTATAACTATGATTCAACTATCAATTACATCTCGATGGACAATTATGTCTCTACTATTATCATCAAGGACAAAGCGTCTGAGAATTCTACCCGGAGACCCAAGATTGTCCTAAAAGGTATTGGATCTTCTTCCGAACCTACCTCTGAATGTCATGTTACAACTCACCGAAGTAAATTCACTTTGCAAGGTGCTCCAACTAAAAACACCGCTTCTTCGTCAACCAAACCTGAGTATGACCTTGTAGAATAGTTAGGGAAGACACCCGCGCTCATTTCAATCCTTGAGCTATTACGCATATCTCCTGCACATAAAGCTATTCTTGACAAAATCTTGAGAGATACTGCTATTCCTACTGATCTGAACGTGGACCAGTTTCAAGCCATGGTGGGATACCTTTCCGTTCCACACTCCCTTACTTTCACAGAAGCCGATGATGCATCTATAAGTCAGCCACATAATGCACCATTACACATTGAAGCCTTCATACACAAACATTGAATAAAAAGAGTCCTGATAGATGGAGGAGCAGGTCTAAACATTTGTACATTGAACACTATTAAACAATTGGGATATTCCGACAAAGCTGTGAATTCTACAAATAAAATTACTATCAAAGCATATGATGATGAAGAGCGTTCATCCAAGGGTACAGTCACCTTACCTCTCAGAGTTGGGCCAGTTACGAAGGATGTGGTTTGTCAAGTCCTAGACATCGATCTCACATACAACATACTCTTGGGACGCCCATGGATTCATGAAATGAGCCTAGTCCCATCTACATATCATCGATGTATCAAGTTTCCACACAATGGAGTTGAAGTGACCATCAAAGTGGATCCAAATCCATTCATATATTGCAACAATCTGCAACCTCAATCAGAAATAACAATCCCAGTCAATCGCGAAGCTGTTCCTTCATCGGCATACGTGGATCCTGAATCCTTAAAAACTTCTACATCCAAACAAGCAGAGCTAATAGAAAAGTTCAAGATTAAAGACTTAGGATGTGGTGAGTATATATTTCATGTTGACCAACTCCCATTATCTCCTAAGGTATTCAGTCGACAGGAACAATCTACAAACAATTTGCAATGCCAAGGAAATGGGTGTGAACCACCCAGTGTTGCGGCTACTAAGTTTGAATGCAAATCTCCTCTAGTGGTGCAAGCATCTCTTGATATCAATAGTCCTAAGAGTGGTTGCAACAAAGAATCTATTGAGCGTATCGCCATCCCTCTTGAGAACTCACATAGCCTTACCATTTCATCTAGTCATTCCATTTCCACTCCTCTCCTAGACTTGGATCAACAACAATTACAAAAGCCCTTACTAATTGGGGATCAAAAATCAATCTTTGAAAAGAAAAAACTAAAAGTCAAAACTAAAGAAAATTCCTCCAGTCCAAATCAAAATCAAAAGCTATTGGACTCTGAAAAAATCAAGGTCAAGGATAAAAATTCTATGAAAGAAAAAGAGAAAGAGTTGATCTCCCCTAATACCAAAATAACTGGGGGCAAAAGTTCTAAAATTTCAAGTAAAAAAGAACACTTGTTGATCCTAAGTCTCCATCATGCTATCCTACTTTCACTTCTTTTCGCAATCATAAGCCTTCATCACTCATCTACTTGTTCCACACATCCTTTCCCTTCTGGTGATACATCATGGACCTTTAATGGAGCTTCCTTGAAGGAATTTGTTATCAGGGATGCCCAAACTTCTTCAGGTGACACACATACAGGCCTGTGTAGTCCACACACTAGTAATTCTATCTCAGTTCCTTCATCGAGGAAGACAGTCACTCAAGCTACACATCATTCAGTCAAGGAACATCACAACTACAATCACAAGGTTAAGCCTCGCACATTTGAGGTAGGTGACTTGGTTCTCAGAGAAAATCCTAAAAATCAACAAGGCAGAGAGAAGAAGGGCAAGTTCGAACCAAACTGGCTTGGTCCTTACATTATTATAGTAGCATATGGATCTGGTGCATATCAGCTCTCAACTACAGAAGGTGAACCTTTGGAGGATCCTATCAACATCATGCACCTTCGCAAGTTCTACACATAGCTCTTTGGAATATCCTAATTCAAAAAATACAAAAAAAATCAAAAAATTCAAAAATACAAAAAAATCAAAAATACAAAAAAAAATTATAAAACAAAAAAAAATCGTTACTTGGTGAAAACCTGGCAAACAGGTGCCTTGTGACACAAAAAAACATTGAAAAATTGGAAAAAAGTAAAGAGAAATAATTTTGTCCAATGGTGAAAACCACTTCGGTGGTGCCCTGGGCAAGTACCATGGTGAAAACTGGGTCACCAGCGCCATGCGTAGAGACATTGCTCCTCCCTCCTTCGAGGTTCTCTTTCATCATTTCACTTTGCACACACTCACAACCTATTCGTTCATAACAAACTTACCCATTCCCATCATGGCTTGTCAATTGATCTACCCAAGATTGGTTAGCCATTCATAATAAACATTCCTTTTCATCCCTTCCCATCCATAATAAATCAGATCCTATCTGTGGCTAAGGCAAAATCCTACGTCTAGTAATGGGTGTGGAACTGAGAACATCACATGTTTCGAGGAGTACAGTTTCTTCCAGCTTTCTTTAGTCTATCCGTGCACAATCCGCAATAAAGCAGTATTTGCATTGCCAGTCCGCAATAAGGTCTTGTCTTCTTCGCAATAAAGTATCAGCTTCATGGATTCAGTCAGTTTTAGATGAGGCAGCAGAAACAATGGGCTTCAACAAATCAAATCTTTCAACAGACTCAGACAACATTATGGTTCAGTGCTATCTATCCTTTCTGTGAAAGTAAACATTGTGACCACAATCAAATAAGACTTATACAAGTGACAAGAGACACTAAACTTGAGGACTACAGTGGATGTTGGTGTTGAGTCTTGGTTTTCTTTTGATTTCATCTTTTTTGGTGACATGTCTTTTAGCTTTTCCAGGATGTCTTTGACTAGAGATTCTATCTCCAGGATGTCTTTGACTAGAAAGGTGAGGATGGGGTATCGTCACCTATTTGTATTTTCTGTCTATGGATTGTCTCTTAGTAATGCTATGACTTGTCCAAGGATATGAGGACACTGTGAGTCTAGTGTGAACTGGGGCATTCCTTGTTTGTGACTGTCTTATCTCCATGCAAACAGGTACAATTACTTTCTGGGTCGAACATATGCCTCGATTGTCATAACCTACTTGCCATAATAAAGCTCAATGATGATAACGCACAAGAAGCTCTTTCACTTTCATATCTTCTGTCTTCCATCCCCCTTTCTTGATTGACTTCCATCGTCCTTCTCGAGTCCGCATAGCCTACTATCACATGACTGAGTATAATGACAAACCAAAAATATTTGCATTTCATGTAGTTGCACCTACATTACCACATATAAGCATTTCATACATACATATAGATATCACAACTGCATCACATCCTGCACACAACACCTGTTAGCACAATTTACATTTGCATTATCATATTCATTTGCATTACTTACATTCACATTTGCATCATGCATACACACACAAAACATAAACGAACAAAAAAATAAAATATTGCATTGCATCATATACATATTTGCATCCATATCATAAGCATCACATAAGAACATCTCATCACATAGGTACACATACATATAGTTGCTGCAAAGATGCATCATCTCATATATATATATATATATATATATATATATAAAGTGTCATGATACAATGATGTCAAAATCATATGGCTACAATCACCCGCAGGTGTCTACATCATTATACAAAATGGTACAAAACTGATACAGAGGAACTCACTGATCACTCCTGCCAACACTATTGGTAGTGCTAATCCTATCCATGTCATGGTATCCCATGCCACGTGTCCCACCCTCATCTCCAGTCTTGGATCCTAGAACACTCATCTCAGGGCCTCCCTGTCTCCATCTCGATCATACGGAATTAGCTCCCCGTCGATCAGTATCCGCAAAATCCTATATACATCCTCCAGGGTGATTGTCATCTCACCCATCGACAGATGAAACGTGCACGTCTTAGAGTGCCATCTCTCAGCCAGTGCAGTCAGCAAACCCATGTTTGCTCGGAACTTAGGCACATATAGCACATGTCTCAAACCCATCTCCTCGATGGCAGCTCTGTCCTCGAGCGACAACTCAGGTCGCAACCTCTACGTCGACGGGAATCTCTCCCGTGACTCTAGCATCGGCAAATACTCCTGCAGTCAAACAACTCAATCATGTCAGTTATAGTGGCATTCACTGTTTATCACAAAATGCTACTCGCTATCTAAATGCATATGGCTATCTACCCTAGTGACACTCACTGTTCATCACAAAGTGTTGCTATTTATCCTAGTGGTACTCACTGTTCATCACAAAGTACTATGTGTGTGACACTCCCTGTTCATCACAAAGTGTTACTCAAATTTGCACTCCCTGTTCATCACAAAGTGCTGTTCATATTTCAGTACTCCCTATTCATCACAAAGTACTCTATCTTGGTACTCATTGTTCATCACAAAGTGCCTTGATCTATCCTAGTCTTCCTAGAGGACCTGCTTGAGTGTATCCTCTCAGCAGCTTATCCAATCGACAGCATATGTTCATCACAGAACTGCCGATTTGACCTAGAAGATGCAAATTCATACTTTTCAAACGCAAACGCGCTTACATGACATAAACGCACTCAAAGACTGCATAGACGCGCCTGAAAAACACAGACGCACCTTCTTGACACAGATGTGCCTTCTTGGCACAAACGCGCCTGTCCATCACAGACGCGGCCATAATTGACGCAGACGCGGGTCCAGACATAGATGCGCCTGGCACAAACATAGACGCACCTAGAAAACACAGACACACCTAGCGAACACAGACGCGCCTGGCACCAACGCAGACGGGCCTGGACGTTTTTTGAAACTTTTTGGACCCTAGTCTAAGCGCATTTATTACCCTATTCAACATGCATTAATGAAAAAATTAAATGCATCAAAGTACGAGGAGGTTTGGTAGTACTTACCGGCTCTCCTGCCTCTGCTGGCCTCTGAAATCGGCGAACACGATCGAATCTGTGAACCAATGCCATCGCTGCTGACTGTTGCTACTCTTTTCTCTCTCTGCACTCTAATCTCTTGGAGGTGTAGATGACAATGAGGATGTATTTCCCTCATGGTCTATCTTATAGACTGCCCTAGCCCTCGTTTCCCGAGTCAGTTTTCATTATCCCGTGACTCTGTCACTTTATCTGGTCAGTCCATTCTATCCTGTTTTTCTTATCGAGAGATTGTCTGCAATATTTTCAGACATTTTCATCCAATCTCTCGAGGGGGCATATCATTCCCATTCTGGGGCAACTCTGTATCAGTTCATCTTATCTTCTTTGAAACAACGCGACAAGTCGCATTGTCTCAAAGAGGGGCAAAATGTAGACACCTAAATATGTCCAGTCTAATTAAATAAATATTTTATTTATTTAATTATCTAAGCCTAATTATTCTATTAATTAAATAAATCCTTATTTATTTAATTAATTCATTTATCCTCTTCTAGCTTTATTTCTCATTTAAATAAATACATTTATTTATTTAAATTATCCTTTTCCTAAATTAAATAAATATTTTTATTTATTTAATTATCCCACTTCTTCTATTAATTAAATAAAAATTTATTTATTTAATTAATTCATTAGCCTTTTCTACCTATGACACATGTCATTCATCTCTTAATTCATACACTACCTACCCCTTTCATTATTTTATTATTTCTTTTACCTACCCTCTAATCATAGACGACCTCCTTTTACACCTCTCAATCTTATCCCTCCATTTCTTATAGTGTCTTCTATATAAGGAGATGCTTCCTTCATTATCAAAACCTAATCATGCATTCTAATCAATCATTCTAATCATTCATGCTAATCATCTTTTATGCAATTGACTACACTACGATCCTACTTGCAACCACATTCCGTTCTTTGTTAAGCTCTTGTGCATATAAAATATGAGGGCAAATATATCAAGCAAGATCAATGGAGATAGGAAGAATGGAGATCAAAACCCTATTGGACATGTGATGGTATAATCTTTGTGATTTCATGTGATTTGCATTGTCTTAGGTAATCTTCATATGTTATGGCGGATCTTTGTTGATTGTTAGGCTAGGGTTTTGTGGTTGAATTCATTTAGCCTTTCAATATTATTATTTTTGTATCCATTTTCACCATATACATTTTGGCACGCCCGGTGGGACATGGATTTTTGTTAGATCTGTGTTTTTTTCAGATTTTTCTAACCCTATATTGTTGTTTTGTAAAACAATTTGGAGAATAATCTTGTGCAGCTAGGGTTTTGAACACAAAATCAAGATCTTGGAGAGATTCGATCATATCTCACAAACGGATAGGAAATTTTGCACCAAATTTTTTTTTGCAGGTTGAAAAAAGTATCAGGAGCTCTCAATCCAAAATTCAGAATTTTTGGAGCACATTTTCATTTTCTATGAATTTTTTATGATTTTTCATAAAAAATTAATTTTGAGAGCAAATGAGAGACTTTTTTGGATTTTCTTACATTTTTGGATATCTCTCATAATTATACATAGGATCTTTTCTTTGTGATTTTAATTTTAATGCAAAATATTTCCCTAAAAATTGGATCTTTAAAAATTAGGGTGTTTTCTTATTTTGATCAGATCTCACAAACTGCTTTGACTTTTGACATAAAATTTTTTGTAAAGATCAGGAAAAGTATCGGAAAGATTCAGTAAAAATTTTAAATTTTTTGGATCGATTTTGAATTTTATATGAATTGTTTATGATTTTTCATAAAAAATTAATTTTGAGAGAAAATTAGCGAATTTTTTGGATTTTCTTACATTTTTCGAAATATATAAGAATTATACACAGGATCTGTTATTTTTTATTTTAAATTTGATGCAAAATCCTTCCTCAAAAATCAGATCTTTAAAAATTAGGGTTTTGCATTATTTTACTCATATCTCACAAACTTCTTAGATTTGTTGCAGAAAATTTTTTGTACAGGTTTGGAAGACCATCAAGACTCTCCAATAAAAGTTTTAGATTTTTTGGATCGATTTTGCATTTTATATGAATTTTTCATGATTTTTCATAAAAAATTAATTTTTGGAGCAAATTAGCAAATTTTTTGGATTTTCTTACATTTCTGGAAATCTCTTCAAATTATACAGGTGGTCTTTTTTTATGATGAATCAGATCTTTGAATTGGTCAACAAAATGCATTGTTGAAGGCCCCTATTTCACAAAGTCTTTTGGATCTAAAATTTACCTAACTTGTGTGCTTGCAGGAAGGGGTGATCATTTGAAACAATCCAAACTACTAATAAATCTTTGTTGCAGGTCCTTAGCAAGGGTTTTTTGGATTTTTATTATGTGCCTTGTTTTCATAGACTAGCAAACACTTCAATTGGTGCACTTAAATTGAATCATTGTCTTTTGTGTCTTGAGCAATAGGCTCTTTTTGTTTAATCTTTAGAGGGCCTGTCTTCCCGTGTGGTCATTAGGACTGCTAGTGAGAAGAGAATGACCCAAGTGGTAGCGAGGAAAACCCACCTCTTCAGAACCACTATAAACAACTGTATTCATGGTGAAAACTATGGATAACGTGTGCTGATTAGTTCATACCGACACTATGTCTCCCCATAAACCTGTTTGATCAAATTTATTTGATCATTTGTAGGGCGTAACCCCTACCAGCTGGGAGCCTTCTGTATTTATAGAGCTAAAAGTGCCGCAAGTATGGCCACATGAGCGGATGCCCTTACTAGCACCTTTTGGTTTTAGAAGCCCAAATCCTTCTAGTTGTTGGGGCAGGAGTTCGGACCTCTGGTAGCGGCCCACACACATACGGTTCTTAGTAGAGATACAAAGTTCGCCACGGGGAGTTTTCGTGGGGACTGATGCTTGGCTGACCTGAGAAGTGAGTGCCGAGGGTGGAGCCAGTGAGGTCAAGCATCTAAGTATCTGCTCTGAATAGCGTAGCCTCGAGGGTAAAACCTCATGTGGGACAACAACTATTGTCTTGGCCAGCCATAAGAATTGTGCTTGACTTATTTTAAACATTCAAAACATTCAAAACCAAACAGCAAAACATTGTGTCTTTTGTGTTTTCAGGTGTATGCAAAACATTTTTACATCAAACAACACACTTTTCTTGGAGAGTTTAAACACTTGGAAACATTGAGTCCTCATCAACATTGTGTCCTCTTCTCACGAAAAACAGTCAAACATTCAGATTTGGTCACAACTTCACAAATTGGAAAAATTTTACAGTCCAGCAAACAAGAGCAATCAGTTTCGGAATTCTTGAGCTTCCTAGGTTGTTTCTCCAGGTTTTCATCTAGCATTCAAGTTGTCTTTGGGTCTCACAAAATCCATCATTGCTTTACACCTTACATTACATTCACATTTGTCTAAACTTGAGTCAAAAGGTCACTTGCTTGTCCTCATCATACTTTGTCAACACACTACATACAACAACACTTTGCTAAGTGGTCCCTCATCAAGGTTTCTTACCTTTGGGTCTCATTTGGTTTTACTTAGAGTCAAGGTCAGCTTACCTCATCAAGAAAAACTATCCTCTCTTTGGAAGTCACACCTACTCTACTACATACATACTTGGTCTTACACTTTGGACATTACAAGTACACTTCAGACTCATTTACATTCCATTCAACTCTTGGTCTTCCATACTCTTTCCATTTTTCATCTAGTCTCTCACATCTTGGTCAATACCTAGTTCATGGTTGAAACCCGTCTTCAAAAATCTAGGAGAGAAACTAAAGAGGCTCAAGAGTCCGCAAACATGAGTTCTTATGAGTATGACAATGATATCTTTTTCAATTCTGATCATACTATATTACCTGACATGGATACCTATAGAAACATTCCAAATGTTGAGAACATGGACACTATAAACAACAATGCTACACATAATGACAATGTGGACAACTTTTCAGTACATTCAACAGATGTGGAAGAATCCATTATGAATCCCCATTTCAATCGATTGGTTGAGGAAATAATGAGGAGGGATAGACAATACTTCTTACAAATGATGGCACAAGGTGGAGCCAAGATACCTCATGATTTTGACATGTCTCAAATAATGGAACATAGACCTTTGCAACAACCTCACTCCAACATGGATCAAAGGAGACCTAATAGTGGAGGAAAGAGAGGACCACACATGGTACCTAAATCTCCATCAGCTTTGCTTCAAAAACTAGAGGTCCCACATACACATGGTCAAACATATGATACTTACCTTTGTAGACCATTATGGAAGTCTTATGCAGACAAATATGCTCAATCACATACTAATGTTAAGGATCAACCACCAAAACAATTGGATGTTCAAAGGCATGCTCAAAATTTGGACACAAGGAAACCTCATGTCAAATTTGGGGGCAACACAATGGAACATGACATGCCTATAGAATATGGTATACATGTGCAAAATAGATATGGGGTTCCTCAACATGAATCTATACCAAGTGGTCCATATACACAACATCATTACAGACCTCCTCCATATGAACATGTGTATGATCAATATCATCTATATATGCAACATGCTCCTCCTCCAATTGGTGCCTCAAGCATTGGGTATGGTCCAAGAAGTCGATCTCCACCTAAGAGAAATTTGGAGCAACAAATTAGGGACTTACAAAAGAAAATGGAGGACATAAATACACCAAAGCCAACATACACAATGAGAGACATATGTCCTTATCCATTTGACAAGAGCATTCCAATGCCTCCTTTTCCTACACACTTTGTGATGCCTAAATTTGATAAGTATAGAGGAAAAGGGGATCCTAAGGCACACATAAGACAGTTTTTTACAGCTTGCATTGAAGTAGCAACAGAAGAGACATATTTGATGAGATTATTCCCACAAATCTTAGACGATCAAGCTATGGAATGGTTCTCCCAACTACTGGAATGGTTTACGTAGCTGCTATAACGATCTGTAAACATTTTTGCATTACCCTCCTCTCAAGGTTAGTGAAGGAAATTGTTCTTCTACTTAACGTCGTTACACATGACAAGAGAGGAGGGATTAGGAGAGGGTAGAGGTTGTAGGTAGAGATAATGAGGAGGAGGATGAGCTCACTTCACTTAGAGAGGTAGCATAGGGACAAGCTGATGAGATTGAGGATATAGAGAGGGAGACTTGGCCCGACTAATGAGACAACTACAAGAGGCCAGGGATGAATGAGATAGGGGCATTGAGAAATATATAGTCGCTAAGAAGGCTATTAGGACAACAAGGGCCACACAACAGGGAGACAGTGAGTCAGGATACACATACTGTCTTAGGGCCGAGGGTGAGATCAGCTACTAGAGGAACCTATATGAGGCCACAGTTCCTCCACACCTCAGGGCAATGAGCTACATGTAGGATTTAGAGACTACCCCTAGGAGGGACATGCATAGGACTTCTAGTGGTGGAGTGATGGGGCCACCACCAATAGCAAGATCAATGAGAGGGGGACGACAAGATGATCTAGGAGATGGGCCTTTGGGAGCTCAGATTTCATCAAGGCCTACCAACTCTAAGGGAGGGAGTTCATCATAGCTTCCTTGAGTCCTCTTTTGTATCAATTGATTTTGTTCGATGATGTAGACACCTTTGGGTGATTTTGTAGTCATATGATTCTTAGACATCATTGTATCATGACACATTATTTTTTAATATATATACGTGATGATCTATTTTGGTAGAGGCTATATGCATGTGTGATGTTATGTGATGCATTTATGATATATTATTTTATATGTTTTATGATGTCTACTGTGATGATGAATTTATTTATGATGTTCCTATGGTGCTTATGCTATGTATGATGGTGTTCTACCATGAAATTATTCTATGTGGTGTTTTAATGTGATCTATGATGCGATCTAATGTACTGACATGAATTTTATGATTCTATATGGTTATATCATACATGATAATAGTGTAATATTCCTATTTATGATGGTGCAACTATTCTATACTATAATGATATATGTTGGATGAATGTATGCCCATTATGCTTATATGATGTGCTAACAAGTGGTGTGTGCAGGATGTGATCTTATCATATGCATGCTTATGATATGATTATATGCAAGCTAATGTATGAATATGCAAGATGGATACAAATATGATTTATTTGTATATGATATGTATGGTGAATACTAAAATATGATGATGTTGATGGACACTACATAAAATGCAGATATTTTGGTATGTCATTATACTCAGTCATGTGATTCTAGAGTACATAGGAAAGGGAAAGGTTGATGGAGGAAACGTGAGGAAGGGGGATGGAAGGTAGAAGATATGGAAGTGAAAATGATCTTCTTGTGATATTATCATCATTGAGTTTATTATGACAAATGCATTGTGACCATCTAGATATAGGTTTGACCTAGATAGCCATCATATCATTTGCATGGAGATCAGACAATGACTAACAAGGAATGCCCCAGTTCATACTAGACTCACAATGTCCTAATATCCTTGGACGAACCATTGTATTACTAAGAGACAATCCACAAACAACAAATAGGTGAACATACTCCTTCCTCACCTTTCTAGTCAAAGACATCCTAGAGATAAAATCTCTAGTCAAAGACATCCCAAAAAGGTTAGCAGTCATGTCACCACAAAATATAAAATAAAAAAAATCAAATAATTGACACCAACATAAACTAAAATCCTCAAGTTATAAGTGTATCTTGCCACATATGTTAACATGTTTGATATGGTCATGATGTTGTCATCCTGATAAAGGACAGATGATGCTGAAAAACCTTATTGTAGTCAAAGTCTACCAAAATATTAATTTGTTGAAAGCTCACTGTTGCTTGCGTCTCATCTGTAACTAACTTATTCCATGAAACTGACACTTTATTGTGGATAGGCAATGAAAGTGATATTTTATTGTGGATAGGTAATGAAAGTGATCTTTTATTGCAGATTGTGTGTGAAAAGAAGAAAAGAATCAAAACATGATGCTCCTCAAAACATGAAATGCCAAGGTTCCACTTCCATCACTACGTTTAGGATCTACCCCCAGTTATAGATAGGACTTGATTTATTATGGGTGAAGGAAAGGGATGGAAAGGGGTTTTATTATGGATGGTGAACCAATCTTAAGTAGATTAATAACAAGCACTGATGGGGATGGACAAGTTTATTATGGTATGATAGGCTGTGAATGTGTGCAAAGTGAAAGGGTGAAATTGAACCCTGAAGGAGGGAGGAGCAAAAGTCTCTACACATGGCGTCGGTAACCTGAATTTCACCATGGTACTTGACCAGGGCACCATCGAAGTGGTTTTTACCATTGGAAAAATTTATTTCTCTTTACTTTTTTCAATGTTTCAATTTTCTTTTTCTTGTGTCACAAAGTGCTTCTTTTCACCAAAGTGACAATTTTTTTTGTATTTTTAATAATTTTTGAGTTTTTTGTACTTTTCATTAGGATACTTTAAAAAGATATGTATAAAACTTGTGAAGTTACATAACGTTGATAGGATCATCCAATGGTTCTCCTTCTGGTGTTGACAACTGATATGCATGTGATCCATAGATTGTTGTGATGACATAAGGTCCAAGCCAATTTGGTTCAAACTTTCCCCTTTTCTCTCTGTCCTGCTAATTTTTAGGATTTTCTCTTAAGACCAGGTCACCCACCTCAAATGTGAGAGGTTTTACTTTTTGATTGTAATTGTGACTCATACATTGCTAATATGCTTTGAGATGATTGAATGTGGTTTATCAATGCTCATCTAACAATTCCAAATCTTGCAAGCGGGAGACCCTATAGTCTTCATCATTGATAAGATCACGTAAGGAGACTCGTAAAGAGGGTAAATCAACCTCAATGGGAAATATGGATTTAGCACCATAGACAAGTGAATATGGAGTAGCTCCAGTAGGTGTGCAGACACTTGTACGATAGGCCCATAGTATGGGATTAAGTTAGATATGCCAATTACACCCAACATCATCGACTGTCCTTTTAAGAATTCTGAGAATTATTTTATTAAATGCCTCAACTTGACCGTTACCTTAGGAGTAGTATGGAGTGGAAAAGTGATGATGGATATGGAATTGGTCACAAGCTCATGAACATCCTAATTCTTGAAGGGATGCCCATTGTTTGTAATGATGGAAAGGGAACTTCGTATTTACAAATGATATAACTGAGAATGAAAGTTGCAATCTTCTTACCAGTGACTTGGGTGAGAGAGATTGCCTCAATCCACTTTGTGAAATACTCAGTGGTTATGATAATGAATTTGTGGTTGTTAGAAGATGGAGGGTGGATCTTTCCCATGAGACCGAGTCCCCACTGAGAAAAGGGGCATAAAATAGCGATCGGTTGAAGTTCTTGTGTTGGTGCACAAATTAGGTCTCCATGAATCTTACATTGCTTGCATTCCCTAACAAACAAGTATGAGTCTTTCACCATTGTAGGCCAGTAATAACCAGTCCTCATAAATTTCTTAGCTAAGGTTGGACCACTAGAGTGAGCCCCACATATACCTTTGTGGACTTCACGCAATGCAATTTGAGCTTCGTCAGTTTCTAAACATCTAAGAAGAGTACCATTGAGACCACATTGGTAAAGAATATTGGCTATGATGATGTAATGGGAGGATTGGTGGATCAAGATACGACATTGGTTATTGGAAAGGTCAAGTGGAAGGGTGTTATCATGGAGTTATATGAAAATTTTATTGTACCAAGGGGAATTAGGAGCAACAACACATTAATTCAGATGGAGTGATCTCATATGCAGAGACCAAAAGATTATCCACCAAGAACTCACAGTAGGCCTCATTTTGCAGCATGTTAATTAAGGAAGCAATGGTAGCCATAACATCTACAATTTGAGTGTTCTCTCTAGGTATTTGTTCGAAGGATATCTCTATGAATTACTTCTTGAAATCAGTTACCATTTTCTTGTAAGGCATTAGTTTTTCATCTTGTGTTTGATAATCATCAATTGTTTGATGAATCACAAGTTGAGAGCCCAAAAACATGGAGTTCTTGGATCTTCCACGGAACTACAATCCGTATAATGCCTCATACTTTGCAATATTATTCATGCAAGGAAAAAGATAACTGATATGATTTAGGAATAGAATCACCTTGAGGTGTGATGAAGAGTATACCTTCTACTGCTCCATGTTGTGTATATGAACCATCAAAGTATAGTTTCCATAATCTATATTTTTTCACTATGAAGATGGATTCATCTAGAAATTTTGATACAATAGGAGAATCGTCAATCATTGGTGAATCAGAAAGTTGGTCTACGATGACTTTTCCTTTAATAGATTTTCTATCCACATACTCAATGCAAAATTCACTTAACATCATAACCAACTTAGGTATCCTACTTGTGAGAATTGCTTTGTTGAGTAAATACTTTAGTGGATCAATTCTTGATACTAGCTTTGTCTTGTGAGCTAGCATGTAATGACATAACTTCTTCAAAGCAAAAATTACGGCAAGCCACATGCACTCAATTGGAGTGTAATTAAGCTCATATCAAACTAATGTGTGATTGATGTAGTAAATAGCTCTTTCTTTTCCTTCATGGTCCTGTTGTGCCAAGAGCACCCCTAGTGCTATCATTATTTCTGATATGTAGAGTAACAATGGTTTTCCTTGGATTGGTGGCATAATCACTAGTGGATTCAAGAGATAGTCCTTCAGAAGTTGAAAAGATTGTTGGCATTTTTCATCCCTCTTAAACTTGATTTTCTTGTGATGCAAATATTGAAATAGATGACACTTATTTGCGAGTTGGGCTATGAACCTGCGAATCGATTGGAGATTTCCTTTCAATGATCTGAGTTGATTAATGTTCTTAGGAGGAGGCATCTCCAAAATTGCTCTAACTTTTTCTAGATCTACTTTAATACCTTGTTGCGAGACAATGTATGTTAGGAGTTTCCCTGAGGTCACTCCAAATACACACTTCTTGGGATTTAATCTGACTTTATACTTTTCCAAGCAATCAAAAACTACTAATAAGATATCCAAATGTTCTTCCCATGTAATTGATTTTCCAAAAAGATCATCTATATAATCCTCCACAATAATATGAATGATGTCATGAAAGATCGTTGTCATGGATCTTTGATATGTGACACATGCATTTTTTAATCCAAAGGGCATGACATTATAATAAAAGGTACCCCATGGACATCTGAATTCTATCTTGTGTTGATGTTTAGGTGTTATCTTGATCTCACGGTATCCGGAGAATCCATCCATAAGTGATAACATTGCATGACCGATTGTGAGATTGATAATCAAATCAATATTTGGTAATGGAAAGCCATCCTTAGGACATTCTTTGTTATTAAAACAATACATATTTTTATGTTTCCATCTCATTTGTTGATAGGTACAAGATTGGAAATCCATTTGGGATAGTCAATTGGTGTAATGAATCCAATGTCTAACAACTTTTCAAGCTCAACCTTTACAAGTAGTGCCATATATGGATGCATCTTACAAAGTTTTTGTTTAACTGGTTTGGCACCTATAGTAATTGCATAACCAAATCAGTAGCAAGTCCAGACATATCTACATATGACCATGCATAATTTATCTTTCTCTATGTGAAGTACTTTGTGAACTTTGGTCACTCCATTTTTGTTAATGACTGTGCAAGAAAGATATTGTGTGGTACCTCTTTTGTTCCAATGTTTTTCTTGATGGTTTGTTTGATCGACATAGATGAATTCTCCTGGTATGATGTCATGTAGAGGGTGTTAAACCTTCCATCTTTAGGTGTCTCAAAGAGATTTTCACCTTCAAATGCATCCTTCCTTTTTACTTTTTTGGGGTCAGAAAGCACCACAATGTGGTTTTCACTAAAAGACCCATTATTTATTTTTATTTTAATATTTTTACAACTGGAAGGTTTGGAACCCTCTCCAAAATATGCCACGTTGTTCAGTTTAATGACATATCTTTCTTTGTGGTCCCCAAGAGGGAGACCATCCCTTATACTAAGGTAATCAATGAAAGCCTCATCATTTTGGAATGTGTCAAGTTGTGGAGGCCCTTGTTAGTCCTTGTCAATGAGTTGTGGGTGAATGAGGGGAAGACCATTAGTATTTTCAAAGTCAGCAGGTGTAAGGGTAAAGACACAAGAATGTTCTGGTATGTCAATAAGGTCATCAAGTTCGTCACTGGTACTCTCCTCACCAGTCTCAATCATGAATGAATCAAAATTAACATCACTAGAAGGACAATCAACAATGGGAGTTTTCACTTTTCATGGTTTTTGCCTAGAGCCTCAAAACATAGAGGGTTCGGGATCCCAAAAAGTCTTTATGCATGGTTCACCACTAACTTGCTTTTCTTGAGATATAGAACTAGATGATGTTTCTTGACCAACTCTAAATAGATCTCTAAATTTTCTTCTTCAGTGGGTTCACCGGGTTCTCTAAAAGTTTATGTGAGCTCATAATCACTAGATGATTTGACAGAACTCCATTCCTATTCATTTGAATCTATAGAATAACATCCTGTCTTGTTGCTAGTCATTAGTGGAAGCGAGATGAGTGATTTGTAATGTCGCTTGGGAATCATGACCATGTAATATCAATGGTGCAAAACCAAGTCCTCTTGTGTGTTGTTTCTTTGGGACTAATTCTGGTTGCAAATGTTCCACAACACCTTTCTTTTCTATGTCGAGAGGGCCTTTTCCATCATATCTCATCTTGTGTAGAAACTTGAAGCCCTTTCCATAGTTCTCAACTGGTATTGTGATGTTTTGTTGATTAGGTTGTTCTTCTGGTTCCTTATAAAGAATTTTATAGATATCCTCTTCTTCCATTTCACCCCATTTCTTGAAAGTGGTGGGATCCCATTTGATAATAATGGTTGATATTTGTTTTAAAGGATGTGGTCAACCATAATTCTTAGGAGAGTCCATTAGTTGTCTTAGATACATGGTTTGATTTAGATTATATTCTCCCATACCTTTTTCCTTGAATTTTCCTTTAAGCTCTTCTTGTTTTAAATTGGAAGCTTTCAATGATTCTCAATCAATGTATGTCAAAGATGGAGTAACCTCTCAATTGATTGAGACAATTGTTTCAGGTCTTGGTTGAAGATTGTTGCAATATATGTATGGATTTAGATCACCTTTAACTGTGACTTCAGTTCCATTGTGTGAGAACTTAATTCATTGGTGATATGTTGAAGGCACTGCTCTCATTTCATGTATCCATGGTCATCCCAAAAGAATATTGTATGTGAGATCAAGATCAAGGACTTGGAAAATAACATCCTTCGTTATTGGCCCTACGCATAGTGGTAGAGTGACTGTTCCTTTTGAGGAGTGTTCTTTATCATCATATGCGTTTATGGTGATCTTCTTTCTAGAATCCACAACGTTTTTAGAGTATCCCATTTGTAAGATAGTGTTTAATGTACAAATATTGAGACCTTCTCCTCCAACTATCAAGACTCGATTTATGTGATTTTTATGGAAGAAAGCTTCAATGTGAAGTGGTGCATTGTGTGGTTGATATCAAGATGTGTCATCTAATTTTGTAAATATAAGTAAATGATGGGTAGAAAGGTATCCCACCATGGCTTGAAACTAGTCCACATTTAGATTGATAGGAACAAATGTCTCTCAATATTTTGTCCAAAATAGCCTTATGTCAGGATAAAATGCATAATATATCAAGGATCAAAATAAGGGTGAGTGTCTTTCCTAATTGGTCTACAAGATCATATTCATTCTTGGTAGATGATGAAATTTTATTTTTGGATGAAACACTTTGTAAACAAATGTACCCCTTTGAGTAGTGACATTGCATTCAGGACCCTTGTTGTCAGATGACAAAGATGAAGTTGTTTTGGGTGCAACACCTTGTAAACTAACTTTACCCCTTCAAGTAGTGACATTGCATTCAGGGGCTTTTCCTTTGATAATTATAGTAGACACATGGTTGTCCAATTCTGAAATATGGTTGATGGTGTAATCATAGGTTGTAGTAGTATAATTGGCATTAGTGTCTTTTTTTGGGGCTTTTCCCTTATCATGTTTTGGAAAAATTTCCTTAAACATTGCATGTTCTTCATTGAAACTGTGACTGTCAACTTCTATTGTGCAATTGTCAATAAGATCTTGAATGAGATTCTTCAATTTGTGACAATTACTAGTCTTATTACCCTTTCTCTTGTGGTAATCACAAAATTCATCATCATTCCACCATGTAGGCTTTACCCTTGGGTTCAAATATTTGATTATCTAGAAATGTAATGAGCTTATTAGAAACCAACTTCTTCAACGTGGTTTCAATTGCTTCTCCCAAAGGAGTGTACTTCCTTGGAGGTTTGTATGCTTTTTGTGTATTCACTTGATTGTTGGATGAACTAGCACCAATGAAAGTTAACTTCAACTTTACTACATTAACATCCACTACCCAATCATTAATGGTATTCTTGTTCTTGTTCTAAAATTAGGGTTTGTCTTTCCCATTAGAATCATCTTTATTGTCTTTAAATAGTTTGATGGTGCCTTGCTCAATAAGGACTTTATCAATTGATAAACCTTTTTCAATGACCTCTTTGAAGGTTGACAAACATGTTTTTTGGAGTTCATATCCAATTTCTTTATTGATAATTTGAGTAAACATCTCAACCATTTATTTTTGTGGAATTTGACAAGAGAAACAACTAGAAAAAATTCTCTATCATTGTAAGAATGATGCAAAATATTCACCATTTTTCTACTTTGTGTTACATAAGGTAGTCATTGATATGTCTATTTCAATATTGTACATGAGAAATATTGTATAAAGGTCTCTACCAATCCACCCCATGACTTTATCCTAGGTGGAAGTTATGAAAACCATTTCATGGCTTATCTACCTAAACTTTGTGGAAATAATCTCATCAAGTAGGATTCCTCTCTTGCTATCTCTATGAAAGCCATGAAAAACTCTCTAATGTATGCTTTGGGATCTCTTTTTTTCTCTATACATGACAAACTTTGGTGTCACAAAATGAGGAGGAAAAAGAGGCATCGGTATTGTGTGTGTGAAAAAGTGTAAAGAGGTCTAATAGCTGCAGGAACAACACTTCAATTAAGTCATTATATGTATGGTTAGTAAATAAATAATCAATAAATAATAAACCATAACAAATCCACTAATTTCCCTCTAAAAGATGCAAGTATAAGATTGCTCTCAGATTTTTATGAGAAATACCAGTGACTAGACTACACCAAGACGAAGGATTTAATCTATATGATATGATAAACAAGCAAAATAGATGCAAGATGGATGAATAATTCAAGTAATATGGATTCAAGCAATAATTAAATAAACCAAATATGGAATAATCTAGACTAAGATGCAATAATCTAAAAAAGAAAGCACAATATCTTCAATGACTCCAAAGCAAAATCAACATAATAATAATCTCCAAGGTGTTTCTCAAAAATCTCCGTGGTGTTTTGAATGAGAGCTTAAGGATAAATTTATAGAGATTTCACAAGAGAGAATGAAAAAGCTCAATTTAGGATTAATTGAAAATAATTGAGAAATTAGGTTCAGTTAACCTTGAGATAGATTCCAATTATAGTTTAATTGCAATGCATTTAGATAGGAAGTTCAAGTTGCATTAGAAATAAGAATTAATTAATTCCATGCACTTGTGATAAACATAGATAATTCTTTGATTTATTCAAGAAAAGAGTCTTTTAATGCAACTGGACTTCTTTTTCTCAAAAGCTTTGAGTTCTAATTTTTGAGAATAACAATTAATAATTCAATTAATTGTTTTTTTTGATTTCGAGTTCTCAATTTAGAAGATGAAATAATATCTCAAGTTTGATTTCTCTCTCAGTTCTTTTATTCTATTTTTAGATTAATTCCTCTTTTGTAATAAATTAATTCTTTTTTTGAATGATTAAATGGCAAATTTACTATTTAATTAAATATGCTAGGATATTTAATAAATTAAATAGGATAATTGATCAAAATGATAGTCTTGGAATGATTCAATTAATTAAATAAATATTTAATTAATATAGAGTAATTGATTTGCCATGTGACATTTGATTATTAAAGAATTAATAATGTGCTCAAAGTTGATTTAATTGTCTTTGGTTAGGACCTTGGTGATGTTGTCAAGATTAGGGGCCCATGGTTTAGATGACCAATTTTAGGGTATTACATTTGCCCCTCTTTGAATTAATGTGCGAGCAACGTGTTGGTTCAGAGAATAGTTGATGTCTAGGAGATGCCAGTTCTAAACTTGATTGATCATGAACCAGATGAAAAGCGAGGTGTTTAGCTTGATTTGAAGCAAAGAAGCTAAACAAAGGTGATTAAAGTGATACCGATCCCGAACTTGATTGAACTAGGAATGATAGAGAGCAAATACACCAAACGTGAACTTGATTGATCAAGAAGCAGATCTTACTGATCTAGAACTTGATTGAACTAGACACAACGAGTGAAGATAAAATTGATCTTGAACTTGATGGATCAAGACACGATGAGCGAAGATAAACTTTCTAGCCTAATTTGATGAGATAAAACTGAACACTTCCTTAGATTGAGCATGTGATTGAAGATACTCTTTAAACCCTTGATTGAGTTTAAACGAATAATCAGCTTGATGAAAAGCGATGAAACTGATTAATGTTAAGAGACTGATTCAGATGAAGACAAATATCCTCTTGATTTGAAGCGATGAAATTGATATTCCCCTAGCGATTGATTCGATTCAGATGATCAAGAGATCTCAGCTTGATGTGAAGCGATGAAGCTGAGATGCCCCTTAGCAATAAGAATTCGATTTTCTCTAGTTGAAAAAGATTTTTGCTTGACTTTTGATGAAGATTTGAAAATTTTCTCAACTTTGAAGATGTAAGAATCATGAGGTCATGAGTATGCCCCCTCGGGAGTGAAATTGAAAGATAGCGAGGGTACATGATGATTAGGCAATTTTTTGGCGATGATAAGTGATTTGAGCACAAATTGATTCAGAGGAATTTTTGTAGATTCAACGTTGATTGATGAGAAATTGAGTTGAGATTCAGTGTTGATTCTGTTAGGGGTCCCATAGATACTAAGAGGGGGGGGTGAATCAATATCTAACTGGTAATTATAATTTCTTAACTTAAAACATGTAGAACATAATATAACAGTGTACCAGTATGCAAGAAATAATGCAATAAACAGAATCAAGAACATCCACATGAAAAACACACCATAACACAAGATGTTAATGAGGAAACCCGGTGTGGGAAAAACCTCAGTGGGATTTGTGACCCACAATATTCACTCACTGGCCAATAAGAGAATATTAATTTCAATAGGGGCCTGCACATGCAGGAAGGCCAATTGCCTAGAGCTCACTGCTCAATGGGAAGTCTCATTGACTTACAATAAGGATTATACAAATTCAATATCTTGTACTACTTTACAATAGCATCTTCAATGCCTGATTTAGTACCGGTTCCTGCTATGTTCTTTACATATATCCCTTGACCTATATTTCACACATTAGGTCTGTCTAATATTTTCCTTAATGCTTCTAAATCACATATTATAAATGTCTACAATGATCTCTTTTATATATAAGATTCATTTTACAAATTGCCAAGTCGGCTTACACATTTTTTACAATAATAAACAAAATATAATATAACAAAATCATGTCGGCCTCTGTGCCGGTATACTTCCTTTCTTCTGTGCCGGTGTTGGTGTCCTGAGTGCCGGTGTGGAGTGTGATCAGCTGATGTCGGTATAATGTCTTTGCTGATGCCATAGGATTGCAAGGTTGCCATAAATGACAAAACCTTCAATCACATACAATGTCTCATTGGAGTGTGCATATGCCAACAATCTCCCCCTTTGGCATTGATGTCAACACTCATGAGAAATTTCAAAAAGTGTCCAAAAATGTGTAGTCCAAAACTGTTACCAAAAAATGTGTGTGCTCCCCCTGAGCATATTATTCCCGTGATTTGAATTTTCTCATCCCACTACTTCCCCTTTGGCATCAATGACAAAGGTTGTCAAGATGTCAGTAGAGTTTGTGGTTTCAACCTTGTAGCTGGGTAGTTATAATTTGAAAAAGATCTCCCAAAATCAAGTTTATATCGTCCATAAAGTTTTTGCTATCCTTTATTGTTGTCTCTATTCTCTTCACTGTACCGGTAAGATGCTGCAAATGCTCTGCCGGTGTTTTGCTTCCCTATATTAATGCCTCAGAAATTTCCTTCCATAGAGATGCTAGATAGTCCAATCTTGGACTTAGTTTAGATCTCAAATGTTTTGCCTTATTTATTATTCTTTCTTTCTCTCTTTCCAATTTGAGTAGTTCTTCCTCAAAATTTGTTATCTTCTCTTCAAAAACTGATAGTGTATCAGGTGAGTTGACAAAGCTGACTGCAAGTTTATTTATCTCATCCTGTACCTTGCTCATTTTCTTGTCAATATCTATAGTCAAAAAGTTTGTTTTACAGGTATCTTTATACAAATTTTTGTATTCTTTCAACAAATTACATAGTTCTGGTAGAAGTGTGTCAAAATCTCTATTACACCTTTATTTGCTCATCAAAGAATTTCTGTTTTTCAATTTCTACCTTATCCTTCACTGAATCTTCCTTTATTTTCTCAATGTTTTCTGAGATGTATTTACACAGTGTATCCAATTTTCCTAAATAATCTTTGTTATCTATATTATAGTTAGGTGCAATTACCTTCAAAATTGGTATGGTATCATCAATTGCTTTGTAAGCCTGTGAGCTATAGTCAGTTATTTTCTTGATAGAATCAAGTAGTACCTCAGTCACATTTGTTGATTTGTATCCTGATAATGATCCAACAATCTGAGTACCGGTGGAAGTAACCAAACTTGTATTGACCTCTGGTAGGTCAGTTTGTGTCTCCATTTCTTTAAGCACTAGTTTTCCTACTTCACTAGTTATCGGTGGCACTATTTCCTTATGTACCTATTTCGGTTGTTGTTGTTCTAGAGCCTTTTGCTCTGTTTGTTTCTCTATAGGTTTCATTTCCTCAATCTGTGTCTCAGTCTCTACCATTTTCTCTTTATCATCTGTCGGTTTATCAGTTTCCTCAATCACTGGAGGCTCACTAGCCATATCTGACTCTTCTGTTGTATCTTTGTCTACTACTATGTTGATCTTCTGAGTATCAACATTCACAGTATATAGGACTTCAGGATTAGGATTATTATCCTCTACATCCATACTCTCGGCTACCGGTTGATCTTCATTAGTTGTTGATTTTACTGGTGGAGTATTTAAAGAAGGTGTGGGTAAGTTGTCTCTTACCTTGATACTTGGTGGTCCACCAACTTTACCTTTCCCCTTGTCTCTATCTTTCTGATATACCTTTATGGGTTTAGGGTTCCTGTACTCTTCTTGTTTTTCTTTCTCAATCAGGAATATATCCCATCCATCTTCTATTTCCTTTGTCACTTCATTAACTCTTCCTACCATTAGTGAAATATGCCGGTGTGTAGTAGAGAATACTGACCAGTTGGCCTTTGCAATCAGATCATCAATTTCTTGTGGAGAGTTTACCAGATATACAACAAGTAGCTTCTCAATTTTTATTTTCTTATTCAATTCTATCATTGCCTGTCTTCTTGCCTCCAGTCTTTTGAATAATTCATCTGGTATTTCATTGACTACTTCCATAAAAAATTTCTTGTACATATCCATGTGCAATATAACACTATTTTCAACTTGTTCTTTCTCATCAGCTGTTATAGTGTCATATATTTTCTCTATGTTCTTAAGTTTACCTTCCTCTGTGATTTCATTCAACAGTATATCAAGAGGAGCCAAGTCTTTGTTTGTCCTCTTCTTCTTCTTGGGTGTCAGTTTCTTCTTTGGTGTGGCCTTTCTAATTGGAGATCTCACAGCTTGTTGCTTTTGCCTTGTCCTCCTAGGTGAAGGTGTGGTTGCCGGTGAGGGATCTCTTTTTCTTACAACTCTTTTAAAAGTGGCAGGCATGTCACTTCCTGAAGAAGTACCTACCGGTGATTATTTTTTATATATATCTATATATATATATAATTATATACATAAATAATTTAAATAACATTTAAATTATTTATGTATATATATATATATATATAAATATATATAAATATATATATATACATATATGTAGCATTAGACATACTAACAGATTTCCAAATCTGAAAGTTCCTTTCTTGTCCTTCTTCATCTTTCCAAGATTGTTAATTAATTCATCCTTTAACCACTCACATATGTCAATTTTTGCATTGTCTATGACCATGTCATGAGCACTCTTAATGCATAAAATTGAAACTGAATTAACCCCTAATATCATACTGATGAATCTTACATTGATATATTTTACATCATTAACTCTTAGGGACCTCTTGTCAAATGTTGCACCAGTTAGGTTTATAACTAGGTCATTGGAAACTTTCTTGGTTTTATCTGGTCTTTTACCGGTGGTTGGTAACCCTGTGATAGCTTTCACAGCTTCCTTGGTGATCTTATGGATTGCATCTAACCAAAAAAATTCTCCATGTACCCTGCTCAAAACTATCCTAATCACATCCTTTGGAAATTCAGGAATGCTAAGGATTTCTGTAAATCCTAGGGACTCAATGATCTTGTGTTCATCCTTTATATTGCCAGTATTATCACATATCATGGTTTTAATTTCCTCATCTCCTAACTCTTCAATGTTGCAGTGGATGTACATTCTGGGGTCTTCAGCATATAAAACTCCCTTAGGAATTTGAGAAAAAACACCTAGGGTATCATCCTTCTTTGCTATCTCAGGAACTAACTGAAATACGGGCCTAGGTCTTTTTATTACTTCAACAACAGTAGGGTTTGCTATGTATTAAATTGCAGAGGTGGATGTCATGATTAAATACCTTTTACTGCCTTGGATGGATGATTGCTTGGAGTGTTCTTGCTTCTTGCTCGAAATGCCTTAGCTCGGAGTCTTCGCGCTCTTTGAAAATTTGAAATCACGGTGAAATGAAATGGAGCCAAAACATTAACTTTATAATGTCTCTTCGCCATCTACCACTTTAATTGCATACCGGTTAAGTATTCACTTAACATTGTTTGCCAATAATAAGTAATTTCCAACTTCCTATCTCTAATCGAGGGAATAATAGCACATGTATCAATAGATTGCCAAACCCTCAAGGAAATTTTCTTCAATTAGATGAAGAACTTCTTGCCGGTGGAGCATTGCTCTGTCCTTCTGGTGAAGCATCACTCTGTCCTGCCAGTGAAGTAATGATTGGTTCTACTGGTGGAGGAGTATTCCCAATATTTAGATCACCTTTTCTAATCCATTGTTTTGAGAATTCTTGCTTAACCTCTTCAACTTTTTCTTTACCTTTCAAGCTAGAACTTTTGTTGTCTACTAGCGTTCTTTTACTTCTACAGAATTTAGCAATATGCCCAATCTTGTTACATGCATAACAAGTTACATTATTTTTCTGAATATCTTTCCCATAACCTATGCTGGTTTGTGTTCTGCATTGATTAGATAAATGTCCAAATCTTCTACAAACATAACATCTCACATTCATTCTGTAGTTTTCAGAGTTGTGACCAACTTTGTTGCATTTAGAACATTTACCAGTGGGTGTGTTGATATTTTGATAATTTCTAGATCTACATTCATTTGCTCTATGACCATACTTATTACAGTTAAAGCATTTGCCATTGAATTTATAATCATTAGGTTGTCTTACCAGTTTGCTGTGATCTTGAGTATTTGCAGTACCGGAGCTTTCACCAACTTCAAAGCCAATTCCAGAAGTGTCACCTTTAGGTTTTTGATTCTTTAGCAAGGTGCCAAGTTCTTCTGAGCTTTTATTGAATTTTTCTTTGTGTTGATTTGCAATTTCTAGTTCTCTTTCTAGGACTTCTTTTTGTCTCATCAGTACATTTGAGTCATTCTGAGTATGCATCAGATCTGTCTTCAACATGTCATTTTCATAGCTAAGTCTTGTGTTCTCATTTGCTACATCACTTAGTCTTCTGGTTAATTCTTCTTCATTCTTCTTCCTATCCTCAATCTCTTTGCAAAATCTCATAGTCATATCCTGCATCTCATTCTTTGTTGTCATGATCTCTTGTTTCAACTTGCTTATCATATCATTAAGTGATTCCTTTTCATCATTCTCATTTTGCAATTTTTCACAAAGTTCTCTTCTCTTATTTCTTGCAACAGTAAAATTTTCTTGAAGTGCCTGAATGATGTCCAGAGCTGCTCTTAAATCATCTTCTAATTTGATATTTTTCAACTTTTCTGCATCATAGTCTGTAAGAGCTCCTTCCAGTTGTTTCATTAGATTTTCCATCTTTACCGGTGTTGAGATCTTCCTCAAGCTGTTAGGCTTTTGAAAATAGAGGACCACGCTCTGATACCAATTGTTAAGGGTCCCACAGATACTAAGAGGGGGGGGTGAATCAGTATCTAACCGGTAATTATAATTTCTTAACTTCAAACATGTAGAACATAATATAACAGTGTACCGGTATGCAAGAAATAATACAATAAACAGAATCAAGAACATCCACATGAAAAACACACCATAACACAAGATTTTAACGAGGAAACCCAGTGTGGGAAAAACCTCGGTGGGATTTGTGACCCACAATATTCACTCACTGGCCAATAAGAGAATATTACTTACAATAGGGGCCTGCACATGCAGGAAGGCCAATTGCCTAGAGCTCACTGCTTAATGGGAAGTCTCACTGACTTACAATAAGGATTATACAAATCCAATATCTTGTACTACTTTACAATAGAATCTTCAATGCCTGATTCAGTACCGGTTCTTGCTCTGTTCTTTTTATTTCCCTTGACCTATATTTCGCACATTAGGTCTGTCTAATATTTTCCTTAATGCTTCTACATCACATATTATAAATGTCTACAATGATCTCTTTTATATATGAGTCATTTTACAATTTGCCAAGGTTGCTTACATATTTTTTACAATAATAAACAAAATGTAATATAACAAAATCCCGTCGGCCTCTGTGTCGGTATACTTCCTTTCTTCTGTGCCGGTGTCGGTGTCCTGAGTGCCAGTGTGGAGTGTGATCAGATGATGCCAGTATAATGTCTTTGTCGGTGCCATAGGATTGTAAGGTTGCCATCAATGATAAAACCTTCAATCACATACAATGTCTCATTGGAGTGTGCATATGCCAACAGATTCATGAGAAATTGGGTGCAATTTGAAGAAAGAATGAGCATCTGATGAAAAAGGGCTAAGTGGTTCAAATTGTGAAATTGACTAGCAGAATGATCTCGTATTTCGATTTCGATCCCGAAAATGTAATCAGAACGGGAAAATTAGCTAAGGGTACAATTTTCATGTCCATCAAAGCAAGCTGAAAAATTAGGGGTTTGGCTATATATGGGGTAAAAGTGTCATTTTCAATTCATTTTAACCCTCCAAGTTTAAAAATTCAAAAAGCCTTCTGTGAAGAAAAATGGTGGTTCCCACTTGTGGGCATCAATTCAAGCACCAAAGATGACATAATCAACCACAGAATTATGAGGTAGCGGTGAGTGATTGATCTTAAGTCTGTTATTCATTTCAATTTTGAATTTTTTTGTTGATTTTTTCATTTTTTAGCACATTTAAAATCAGCCATTCTCATTTTGTTGTGTGAGACAGGATCCTGTCTTGTACGACAAACTGATGAAGTTTGTTTTGTTGTTTAAGCCTACTAGTTTTGTCATTTGAAGCCTACCCTTGTATCATACAACAATATTCAAAAGAGGCCCTTTTGGCGTCCTAGGTATAGTCCTGTATCGTATGGGAGTCTTCTGTCATACGAAGCCCATTTCTGACTCGTACGAGATCTTGCCCTTTTGTGTTTTATCATTTGGAAAACAATGAGCATTTTTTAAGGTGCAAACATGAAATTTTGATTTTGCAATTGGCGTAGTTGAATTTGCATGATGTTTTCTCTTATAGGCTAATTTGAAATGTTTTCTGATGCTCTGTTGTTTGATTTTTGCAGGTTTGATTGTTGGCATTTGGCATTATAACAGACAATAAGAGATTGTCAGCATTTCAATAAGGATATTGAGAAGGTTGTTGATGATTATGGATATAACTGATCAAGGATGTTTACTGTCTTAATATTATTATTTTGTCATTGATGTCAAGAAATTGATTTTCTAATTCAGTATGATGTTGCCATATCTTGAGAAGTATGATTTGATGAGTATAAAGATGTCGGTAAAAGACACAGAAAGAATATGATGAATAAGGGGATGAATAAGTTATTCAATGGACAACTATTACTGAGTTAGACAATGATGAGATCATGATGTTTAGATTGTTTTAATATCATACATATGTTATTGATTGAAAGGTTAATACTATACTATACTATGTTACCAAGCAAAGAACCTAGTTGGTAAACCCTAAGGAACCTAGTCGGTAAACCCTAAGGTTATCGGTATCGGTTAATGAAGGCAGAATGTCTACCGAGTGAAGTTTAGTATTTACCGAGTTGCAACCGAGTAATAACAGAATGCATTAAATGATTAAAAGCATTATTTAATGAAGGAAGCTGATGAGCTGGCTATGATTAAATTATTGGTATGCCATGAATGAAGTTTGTTAAAGAATCTATGGCAAAGGAAAATTAGTAGGAAGATCTACAGTGCAGATTGAACTGCAATACCCTAGCACAAGTTCCAAGAAATGTATGCAAGTTCCAAGGTAGGGTAAAACATTTTCAGATCGAAGGATACATTGAACCTGGTCTAAGTTTGAAGATTTGATGGCTATGATTGATCATGGGAAATGTGATCAAGGAGATTAAGCAGTTGGCGAATTGTTTATAAATAGGGAATTGTTGATAAACAATTTATGCGGGCAAGTGTATGCATAGGGATGCTACATAGTGATTACCGAGCACAGAAGCTTGAAGACCTATTTTGAATAATAGAGTATAGAGCCCAGTAGATGGACAAGATTAGTTCTATGTCTAAATTGTATTGAGCAAACAAGAATCTTCTTTAGCATTTTAGATGTGAAGTTGTAGATAGATCTTTATTACTATTATTTTGTGAAGTGACATAAAATCTCTTAACCGAGTGGACTTAACAGTCTTATTTGTAAAACCCTCTAGCAAGGTGACATTCTGATTGAGTGTTTGAAATCCTTTAACAAGGTCACTTCTAAAAAGGTGAAGATCCTAACAGATCTGAGGGAAATCCCTTAACCGAGTCACATCTAGCAATGTGTTTGTAATCTTTAACAAGATTTTCTTTTAACCGAGCATACTCTAGAAGAGTATATTTCTTAGTGGGTCCAAAATCCCACAGTGGTTTTTCCCTATTTGGGTTTCCACGTTAAATCTGGTGTTATGAGGTTTATGATGTTTATATGCTTTTGAGTTTGCATGTTTAATAGTTTTGGTTATATCACTGAAGTATATGTTACCGAGGTTGAATCTGATGTTTTTATGGAAGATTAAGTTTGTATGATTCACCCCCCATCTCATCTTATCAGCTTGGCATCTATACTTATCTTTAAGTATCAAAACTATTAATTGGTATCAGAGCTTCAGACTCCAGAAGAAAAGTTTAAAGGGACTTGAGGCAAAGATCCAAAGATGTATATGAGGGATGCACCGAAGCTGAACAAGTCAAGTTTCTCTACATGGCAGAAAAAGATGAAGCTGCACCTATCAGGAGTTGGAGAATATGTTGTATATTATTTGGAGAATGATTTCATCACACCGAGCACCTATCCATTGACAATGGAAGAAATAAAGGCAAAGCAAGAACATATCCAAGAAATGATTGAAATAACATCTGCAATGATGCAAAGGCAATGTGGGACAAGCTCATATCTGTGTATGGAGGAGATGAACATGTTCAAAGAGAAAAAGTGGATAGTCTTAGAGGATAAATTGAATCTATGAGGATGAATGAAGGTAAAAACATAACCCAGTACAGTACAAGACAAAAGGAGATTGTCAATCAAATCAAAGGAGCAGCTGGAACTATTGAAGAAAAGGATATAACAAGTAAGTTGTTAAGAACCCTTCTACTGGCTTATGCAATCCGAGTCTTTGCAATCAATGAATTGAGGTCTGTGCCTAATATGCTAGTTTCTTTAGATGCTACTATTGGTAAGCTACATGCATTTGAGTTAAGTAACTTTGATAACAGTGGGTCATCGATAAATAAAGTTGAATCTGCATTTAGTTCTTTTCATCTCGATGAATCTAATGATTACAATGAAAGAAAGTATAAGTACTCTGAAGGAGATCATAGTGGAGCAAGTGAAAGATTTCACAAGAACATGGAGGAAGTACACAAACTGTATGAAGAAATCAGAAAGCAAGAAGAATTTGAAGCACTATTAGCCAGAAGGTTACCGAGAGGCAAAGGTAAGTATAAAGGAAAACTAACTTTGAAATGTTTCAATTGTGATAAGATAGGACATATGGCTTCTAACTGTCCTGACAAAGATTCTACTGAAAAGAGAGATTACCAAGATGATAGACAAAAAGATAATCATTAAAGAGGACACTGAGACTTCAGAAGAAGAGATAGAAAGACATGGTTAATAGCTGATGAGGAATCCAATGATGATAAATCAGATGAAACTGATACAGAGGAATTAGTTTATGTGGCTATCAAAGATGGATCAGATGAAGAAAGGTATGAAGAAAAATCCCTAATATCTCACATAAATACTAATGATTCTTGGATCATAGATAGTGGATGCTCACATCACATGACAGGTGACAAACACAAGTTTGTTATGTTAGAAGACTATGATGGAGGCTATGTAAGATTTGGTAATGATGCACCATGTCTAGTAAGAGGTAAAGGATCCATAACACTTCTTGATAATGCAAAATGCAATGATGTTTATTAGGTTGAAGGTTTGAAATACAATTTGTTGAGTGTAGCACAGCTAAACAATACAGGATACCGAATAGAATTTCAGAAAGGAATTGTCAAAGTTCATGACAAGAATGGAAAGTTAGCTGCTACCGGGACACAAACAAAAGGTAATACATTTCATCTTGACTCAACTCGGAATAAGTGTTTGTATGCAAAGATAGATGATACCTAGTTATGTTATAAAAGCTTTTGTCATGTAAATTTTGATAATTTGATCAAAATAAGCAAGAAGCACCGAGTAAGAGGTCTACTGAGTCTTGAAAAACTTGAGAATGCTATGTGTCAAGGATGCTAGATGGGGAAAATGACAAGATCAAGCTTTACAATTAAGTCTTACACTTCTAAGGGAATTTTAGATCTTGTGCACACTGACCTTTGTGGTCCTATGAAAGTTCAAAGTTATTATGGTGATAAATATTTCATATTTTTTGTGGATGATTACTCAAGGATGATGTCAATAATGTTTTTAAAAGAAAAATCAGAAGCTTTTCAAATGTTTAAACAGTACAAGGCAAGAGTTGAAAATGAAACAGGAAGACAACTGAAATGTCTTAGATCAGATAGAGGAGGAGAGTTCACATTTGATGAGTTCAAGTTATTCTGCAATGATCATGATATAAAAAGACAAGTCTCTGCACGGAGAACTCCACAACAAAATGGAATTGTTGAGAGAAGAAATAGATCTATTGTGGATTGTGCCAGAACCCTGATGATTGAAAAGAAAGTGCCACAAACATTTTGGAGAGAAGCAATAAGCACAATAGTTTACACCCTGAACCGAGTACAACTGAAGAAAGTTACTTTGAAGACACCTTATGAAATCTGGTATGACAAGAAACCTAATGTAAGTTATTTCAAAATCTTTGGAAGTAGATGTTATGTACACAAGGATGATAGAAATGACAAGTTTGATCAGAAAAGTGAAGAATGAACATTTCTTGGTTATTCTTCTAGAAGTAAAGCATTTAAATGTCTGATCAAATCATCTAACAAAATAGTAGAAAGTGCAAATGTGAAAATTGATGAATTTGCAGAAAGAAATGATGAAGTAAATTCAAAGGAACCAATAGATTATGATGAATTTGTCTATGTTCAACTGACAAGTCTTACCGAGAGAACTGTTGAAGGAAATGAAGAGAATATCCAGTTACCAAGTGATGAAGAAGATCATACAGAGCCTACCGAGCCTGTATTAGCCAAGTATGTCAGAAGACATCATGCACCAAGTTAGATTATAGGAGATAAGGATGATCTAGTGACAAGGAACAAATTGAGACAGAACACATGTCTGATATCTGAATTTGAACCAAGAATAGTGAAAGAGGCATTTAACAGTGAAGATTGGATAAATGCTATGACAGAAGAGATTGATCAAATCAAGAAAAATGACACATGGACACTAATCCCAAGATTGAAGGACAAAAATGTAATCAGTACAAAGTGGATTTTTAAAAACAAGTTGAATGAAAAAGGAGAGGTCATTCGAAATAAAGAAAGACTAGTTTGCAAAGGTTATGTCCAAGAAGAAGGAATTGATTATGGTGAGACTTTTTCACCTATGGCCAGACTTGAAGGAGTAAGAGCATTGTTGGCATATGCTACTTACAAGAATTTCAAGGTATATCAAATGGATGTCAAATCTGCATTTCTGAATGGAGTATTAGAAGAAGAAGTTTTTATTGAACAACCTGAAGGATTTGTTGAAGACAAGACTAAAGATCAGGTATGTAAATTGAACAAAGCTTTATATGGTCTGAAACAAGCACCTAGAGCATGGTATGAAAGATTGCACTCTTATTTAATCAAGATTGGTTTTATAAGGACAAGTGAAAACAACAATATTTACATGAAGAATGATGAAAATGGAATACTGATCTCAACCATATTTGTTGATGATATTATATTTTGTGGAAATGACTCTCTATGTAAGAACTTTGGAAATGAAATGAGTAAAAAATTTGAGATGTCATTAATTAGTGAGATAAAGTATTTTATAAGTTTACAGATACTGCAAATGAAAACTGAGATTTTCATTACTCAATCCAAGTACATAAAGGAAATCTTGAAGAAATTTGGAATGGAGGATTCAAAACCAGTAAGTACTCCTATGACTACCAACTGTAAACTATCAAAGAATGATGAATCAACAAAGACACTTTACCGATCCATGATTGGAAAGCTACAATATGTTGTTCATAGTGGGCCAGACATAGCACATGCAGTAGGTATAGTCGCAAGATTCTCTGCAGATCCTAAAGAAACACACATCATAGCAATCAAGAGAATTTTCAGATACTTGAAAGGCACTGAGGATTATGGCTTAGTATATCAGAAAAGAAATGATTTTGATTTAAAAGTTTATACTGATGCTGATTGGGCAGGCAACATTGATGACAGGAAAAGTACAAGTGGAGGAGCTTTCTTTTTAGGAGAAAGACTAGTGAGTTGGCTTAGCAAGAAACAAGGATGTGTTTCACAGTCAACAATAGAAGCTGAATACGTTGCTGCAGCACTGAATTGTACCAACATAGCATGGATCAAACAACTGTTGGAAGGTATAAATGAGAAAGTTACTGAGCCAGTAACTATATTCTTTGACAATACTAGTGCCATTAACATTTCAAAGAATCCCGTTATGCACTCTAAGACAAAGCACATCTCTATCAAATATCATTATCTTAGAGAAGAAGCTCAAGAGAAGAAAGTGGTGTTGGAGTATGTTAGCACAAAGTAACAAATAGAAGATATCTTCACCAAGCCATTGCCAAGGGACACTTTTGAATATCTCAGAAGTAAGTTAGGGCTCCTATCCCTATCTTCTACTCACTGACCGAGTTCGGTGAAAGCATCAATTCGATAACTCTACAGAATATCTTTTAGGAGTTGATGTTGATTTACACACTTTAGGATGTTTTCTAAAGGTGTGCAGGAAACAATACAGAAAACAATGTAGGGAACAGGAATTGAAGACATAAATGCTCTGACCGAGACTAAGTTGACACATAACAACAAGAAATCACTTCATACAGGAAGAAATTATGTTTTATTTCTTTACTTTTTGGCATTGTTGTCAAAGAGAGGAGAAGACTGAAGAAGAGAGGAGAAGACTAAAGAAGAGGAGAAGACTAATGTATGGGGGAGAATTCTGATGATAGAAGGAAAGCATTTCAGCATCTCAAAATCTCACAGCAATCCAAATCAATTAGGTCAAATCATTTGGTTTTTCCATCAATGCCAAAGGGGGAGATTGTTGGCATTTGGCATTATAACAGACAGTAAGAGATTGTTGGCATTTCAATAAGGATATTGAGAAGGTTGTTGATGATTATGGATATAACTGATCAAGGATGTTTACTGTCTTAATATTATTATTTTGTCATTGATGTCAAGGAATTGATTTTCTACTTCAGTATGATGTTGCCATATCTTGAGAAGTATGATTTGATGAGTATAAAGATGTCGGTAAAAGACACAGAAAGAATATGATGAATAAGGGGATGAATAAGTTATTCAATGGGCAACTATTACCGAGTTAGACAATGATGAGATCATGATGTTTAGATTGTTTTGATATCATACATATGTTATTGATTGAAAGGTTAATACTATACTATGTTACCGAGCAAAGAACCTAGTCGGTAAACCCTAAAGTTATCGCTTTCGGTTAATGAAGGTAGAATGTCTATCGAGTGAAGTTTAGTATTTACCGAGTTGCAACAGAGTAATAACAGAATGCATTAAATGATTAAAAGCATTATTTAATGAAGGAAGCTGATGAACTGGCTATGATTAAATGAATGGTTTGTCGTGAATGAAGTTTGTTAAAGAATCTATGGCAAAGGAAAATTGGCAGGAAGATCTACAGTGCAGATTGAACCACAATACCCTAGCACAAGTTCCAAGAAATGTATGCAAGTTCCAAGGCGGGGTAAAACATTTTCAGAGCAAAGGATACATTGAACCTAGTCTAAGTTTGAAGATCTGATGGCTATGATTGATCATGGGAAATGTGATCAAGGAGATAAGTGGTTGGCAAATTGTTTATAAATAGGGAACTATTGATAAACAATGTATGCGGGCAAGTGTATGCACAGGGATGCTACATAGTGATTACCGAGCACAGAAGCTTGAAGACCTGTTTTGAATAAAAGAGTATAGAGCCCAGCAGATGGACAAGATTAGTTCTACGTCTAAATTATATTGAACAAATAAGAATCTGCTTTAGCATTTTAGATGTGAAGTTGTAGATAGATCTTTATTACTGTTATTTTGTGAAGTGACAGAAAATCTCTTAACCGAGTGGACTTAACAGTCTTATTTGTAAAACCCTCTAGCAAGGTGACATTCTAATTGAGTGTTTGAAATCCTTTAACAAGGTCACTTCTAACAAGGTGAAGATCCTAATAGTTCTGAGGGAAATCCCTTAATCAGGTCACATCTAGCAATGTGTTTGTAATCTTTAACAGGATTCACTTTTAACTGAGCATACTCTAGAAGAGTATATTTCTTAGTGGGTTCGAAATCCCATAGTGGTTTTTCCCTATTTGGGTTTCCACGTTAAATCTGGTGTTATGAGGTTTATGATGTTTATATGCTTTTGAGTTTGCATGTTTAAAAGTTTTGGTTATACCATTGAATTATATGTTACTGAGGTTGAATCTGATGTTTTTATGGAAGATTAAGTTTGTATAATTCACCCCCCCTCTCATATTATCAGCTTGGCATCTGTACTTATCTTTAAGTATCAAAACTATCACGATTGCCTCGTGTTCTTTTCAGATGCATCTATCCACTAATGATGACATTAGTGCGACAGTTGTCAGAGGTTGACCTGGCTCATATTGATTTGTACGGATTGACCCACCTTCTTGATTTACCTGATATCCATGTGAATCATGGTATGCTCACGACATTAGTTGAGAGGTTTTATTCTGAGCATAACACATTCCATTTGCCAGTTCAGGAGATGACCATCACTCCTGAGGATGTTTACAGGATTCTCCGTATCCCTTTTGCTGGGGGTAAGGTAGATTATGATGCAGCGCAGCTTCGTGGATTACAAGTTGTTAGACATGTTTTTCAAGGATCTAGATATTTTGATACGTTCTATCAGTTGGGATGTGATGATGAGAAGGTACAGTGAGGATTTTCCACTTGCTTGCTTCTTGGCAGGGTTCATCGATTGTTTTCTTATGCTAGATAGGGGACATCATGGATTTTTGTGTGGATGGGGTAGGATGCTGGAGAGGCTTGTTGAGACCCCTCAGAGATTAGGCTGGGGTTCTTGTACATTTAGGTTATGTCACTCAGCCCCATCTAGGAAAGACAGATTTTTGGAGATGGTAGCTGGATGACTTGATAGTCATTACATGGAGACCTTATAGGGGTTTAGAGCCGTGGGATGATTGGAGGATTGTTCAGAGAGATCTGTTTATTACTCGCCCACTCATTGGTAGATCGTAGACTGTGGTTGAGCAATTCGTGGTGTCTCGAGTGATGAGTCAGTATGGTAAACCTCAGGGGATCTTGCAGGAGTTCACTGCATACGCGTGATATACTAATGAGGAGAGGTGGGGATGGGGGTGGAGAGCCTGTGAGAGAACAGGGGGCAGACGCAGCATAGTCAATGAGAGCACGTCTAGCGGATCTACAGTCACAGTTGACAGTGGCATAGACTCAGCTGGCGGAGCGAGACCGACAGCTAGCAGAGCTCAGAGCAGAGAGAGATCATCAGGTCTCAGAGATGAGAGTAGAGAGGAGGGCAAACACAGATGCTTTGCGGCAGGAGGTTTTGCACCAGACTAGTCAGGCAACCTATTATGTTGCGGTTTATATCATAGTTGTTCTAGTAGCGCAGTAGGTTGTACCGCACTCACAGTATATGGCATGATCAGAGGGAGCTCGGGCACCTCGTCAGAATCCCAGTCAGCAGGCTCCACCTCCTCCACCAGGTGATGAGGGAGAGGCTGAGAGCTAGATATTTTTTTTGTAGCTCTGATATTTTTTGTAGACACACCCATTTTTTTGTAGCCTATACGATTCTTTCTCTGATGGGAGTTTGTATATGTCAGTTGACATCTTTTTTTACTCTGAGCCTTTATACGATATATATATATATATATATATATATATATATATATATATATATGAAATCTGATTTGACTTCATTGTACTTGTGTTGATTCAATTATGAGATGCTTTCTATATGCTTTATTCTCTATGTATGCATTTCTTATTTAGCATGGATGTATGTAATGCAGATGAATATGAATGTTTGCTTTTGTTTCTTTTCATATGCAAATAAATGATGAAAATGAGTAATGAGTAATGCATATTTTCTTTTTCTCTATGCAATAAGATGAATGCGAATGAGTGATAATGAAATGTATGAATATATATAAGATGCTTATGTATGCAACTAACATCTCAATACACAAGTACTCGATTGGAGAATTGATGAAAAAGATACCACTTAGCTAAGAAATGATGATGCATCCAACTCTCATTCAGAATATAAAGAGATTATTACCATAACGAAATCACTCTAATTTCACAAAATACAAAATAAAATGCAAAATGAGATGCAAAATGAGACCACTAGATTTAAAATGCTTTCATCACTGAGCATAACAAACAGAATAGGCAGATTAGAGTTCCTTTCTTTTCATGTGCAATATTAATTATCTTGTCCGCAATGACCCATTTTTTTTGTTTTTTTTCATTCATATCCTTGGACAGATTACGTAGGGACCCGGATTGCATGATAAAGAAATTCGCTCAAAATAGACAAAGAAATAATGGGAACCTCCCTGTAGCATTCAAGTAATCAGAGTCAAGGTATGTGTGGCGATTTAACCTTGATGTGAAGGCTCTTATCACAGACACCCAACTTATTAGATGTTTCCAGATCATCAGAATCATTCCTACAAGCAGAAAACAAAGAAAATATTATGCCCCCAATCCTTGCTTCTCTTAGTCAAGATAAACTTCCTCGAGTTACTCAGATGGATAATAATAAAAAATCAATATAAAAGACAACATACAAAGTAAATTTTCATTCATAGCTCAAACTGTTTAGTGATTGTTTTCCGTTATGTTGTTTTGCTTGTGTACTCAGTGATAAAACTATTCGGTAGTTAGGAGACAGGTGACTGACTCAGAGTGGATGACCAGGTTTCACTAATGGAAAGATGACTTGGTTGATACTGCTTAGGACATATAAATTGCTCTGTCTATTAACCTAAGACTAGGACATTAATTAGTTTCAAGCCATGAGGGTTCCAACAAACCAGAATGTCACAAAAGTGATTGAAATATGTACAAGCAATAATAAAGATACATGAAAGCGGGAAATGCGAACGTTGTGTTGATAGATGGAGCGTTGAGTACAAGAGGTACCTGTTTGCCATTTTTTCACCTACTTGGCAGAGATTCTTTTTTTTTTTATCAAGGTGCCTGTTTACCAGGTTTTCACCAGGGCATTTTTTTTCTTTTTCCTCTTTTTTTTTTTTTTCCAGGACTTTTTATGATTTTTAGAGTTTTTTTAAGGACATTTTTTAGCTGTACAGATTGTTTGAGTAGAGAATTCTAAGTGAATAATTTCTTCAAATGGATGGTGTTAATCGGTTCACAGAACTGTTCTCCTTCCGATGTTGAGAGCTGATAGGCACTAGAGCCAAATACTACAATAACGATGTAGGGACCCAACCAGTTGGGACATTCAAACTTCCCTTTGTTGTCTCTCAACTGTTGATTTTTAGGATTTTCTCTCAGAACTAGGTCACCAACGTGAAATTCTCTTTGTTGAACCTTCTTGTTAAATCCTCTGGACATTCTCTTTTGATATACTCTGAGATGATCAAACGCCACTTGCCGACGTTCATCCAACATTTTGAGTTCTTGCAATCTAGATATTCTATAGTCTTCATCAGTAACAAGACCTTGCAAAGAAACTCTTAGAGATGGTATTTCTTCTTCAATGGGTAATACTGCTTTGGATCCATACACCAAAGAAAAAGGTGTAGCTCCAGTAGGTGTTTTGATACTTGTTCTGTAAGCCCATAATGCAAGATTGAGCCGCAGATGCCAATCCTTCCTAGATTTGTTTATTGTTCTGTGTAAGATAGTCAACAAGTTTTTGTTAGATGCCTCAACTTGTCCATTACCTTGAGGGTAATATACAAATGACTAATGTTGTCTAATTTTGAATTTCTCACAGAGCTCGTCCAGATCTTTATTCTTGAATTGTCCTCCATTATCAGTCACAATGGATGAAGGTATCCCATTCCTGCAAATGATATGGTTTAGAATGAACAGAGCTACTTGTTTATCGGTTACTTTGATGAGTGGAACCGCTTCTACCCACTTAGTGAAGTACTCATTGGCAGTTATGATAAACTTGTGTCCGTTGGATGATACAGGATAGATCTGACCAATGAGATTAAATGCCCATTGCTTTAAAGGCCAATATGTGATGAAGGGTATGAGATCCCTTGCTGGAGCATGTATGAGATTTCCATGTAGCTGACATTTCTCACAAATTTTAGAAAAATTTATAGCGTCCTTCTCCATGTCTAGCCAGTAGTAGCCAACCCTTAGTAGTTTCCAAGCTAAAGTAAGATCATTCGAATGAGATCCACAAATACCTTCATGGACTTCCGATAATGCACATTTAGACTCTTCAGTTTCTTGAAACCTAAGAAATGTACCATCCAAACTTCATCTAAACAAATCATTAGCAATGATGGCATACCATGAAACATTTTGGGTTAGGTTCCTTTTCTCATTACGAGTAAGATTTCCAGGGATAATTTAGTCTCGTAGATAAGAGTAAATGTGGCTGTATCGGGATGAATCATGTCCAACAATAGAACAGACTATTTGGGACTTAGGAGAATCATAGAAAGGGTAATGTAACTCTTCCACCAGAAATTCGAAGCAAAAATTGGATTCTTGTAACTCAAGTATAGATGCTAAGGTGGCCATAGCATCTACGAGTCTATTTGCGGATCTATTGGAATGATACAAAAGCAAAATATTTCTTGAGATCATCAACCATTCTCTTATAAAGCACCAGTTTCTCATCTTGAGTCTGATATGTATCATTGATTTGATTGATGAGCAGCTGAGAATCTCCATAGATGTGTAATTCTGCAACCTTCCATTCTATAGCTAGCTTTATCCCATTGACCAAAGCTTCATATTCTGCAATGTTGTTTGTGCAAGGGAACAAAATCTTATAAGACTTTTAGATTGAATACTTCGGAGGAGTAATAAATAGTATTCTAGCACCGAAACCATTTTGAGTGAAAGACCCATCAAAGAACATCTTCCAGGGTTGTTGAGTAAGGTGCATTATTGATTCATCTGGAAACTCTATATGTAGTGGTTGAGTGTCTTCAAGTGGAGCTTCAGCAAGTTGATCTGCAATTACCCGTCCATTTATGGCTTTGCATTCTACTATTCGATATCAAACTCTGTAAGTACCATGACCCATTTTGGCAATCTTCCAGTGAGTGTTTCTTTGTTAAGAAGATACTTGAGCGGATCAATTTTAGCCACCAGCTTGATGGAATGTGCCAACATGTAGTGTCTTAATTTTTGTGATGCAAAGACTAATGCCAAACACGCTTTTTCTATTATAGTGTAGTTCATTTCATAAGACACCAATGTTCTGCTGATGTAATATATAGCTCTCTCTTTTTTATTTTCATCCTGTTGTGTCAGAAGTGCCCCCAATGATGAATCAGTGGCTGATATATATAAGATCAATGGTTTTCCCTGAATTGGTGGCATTAGTATTGGTGGGTTGGATAGGTGCTCTTTGATTTGCTGAAGGTTTTGTCCACATTCTCAATCCTAGTTGTATATTACTCCTTTCCTCAATACTTTTGTGAAAGGTTGAGCTTTGTTTGCCAGCTGAGAAATGAAGCGCCTGATTGATTGGAGACGTCCCTGTAAACTTCTCATTTGACTGATGTTCTTCGGAGGCGACATTTCCATTATAGCTTGGACCTTCTCAGGATCAACCTCAATTCCCTTATTTGAAATGATGTAGCCGAGTAGTTTACCAGATGTCACTCCGAATGCACACTTTTTTGGATTTAGCTGGAGTTTAAATTTTTCCATTCTATCTAGTATAGGGCCTAGCTCTTGAATATGCGTGGATCTCTTCATAGTCTTTACCAAAGTGTCATCAACATAATCTTCCATATTCTTATGCATCATGTCATGAAATATAGTTGTTACTGCTCTTTGATAAGTTGCTCTTGCATTCTTTAGCCCGAATGGCATGACATTCCAGCAAAAGGTTCCCCATGCACAGGTGAAAGATTTCTTTTCTTGATCTCCAAGAGCTTTTTTGATCTGATTATAACCGGAGAATCCGTCCATTAGCAAGTACATCTCATACCCAATAGTCATATCGACTATCATATCAATGTTTGGCAATGTAAAGTCGTCCTTCAGACAAGCTTTGTTGAGATCTCTGAAGTCTGTGCAAACCCTAATAGACTTATCTGCCTTTGACACAAGTACTATGTTTGAAATCCATTCCACATAGTCTATAGCTTTGATAAATCCAGCTTTTAGCAGTTTTTCTAGCTCAACTTTGACTAGTAGTGCCATGTGAGGGTGCATCTTACAAAGTTTTTACTTGATTGGTTTAACTCCTGGTGTGATAGAAAGATGATGCATGATAAGATCAAGATCCAGGCCTGGCATATCAGAGTATGTCCATGCAAAATTGATCTTCTTTTCTGAAAAGAGATGAGTGAAATCTTTCAATTCTTCTGCTGACAATGATTGAGCTACATGAATGATGTGTGGTGTCTCTTGACTCCCAATGTTCACTAGCTGAGTTGGTTCAATCAATATAGAAAATCTCTCCTAGAAGTGACTTGGCATTATATCAAGTATCTCACCTTCAGGCGCCTCAGAGAGGTTTTCACCCTTAGGTACGTCCTTTATTTACTCTTTTTTAGATTCTGATACTGCCACAATGTGGTTTTCGCCATCAGATCTTTTATTTTTATTTTTCTTATTTTTGCAACTAAGATACTTGATATCTGTTTCGGTCATGTTTGCACTTTGTTCGCTGACGGAAGAGTACATGGGTTCTGTTTATGGTGAAAATGGATACAACAATGTTGAAAGGCTAAATGAATTCAACCACAAAACCCTAGCCTAACAACAACAAAGATCCACCATAACATATGAAGATTACCTAAGACAATGCAAATCAAATGAAATCACAAAGATTATACCATCACATGTCCAATAGGGTTTGGATCTCCATTCTTCCTATCTCCATTGATCTTGCTTGATATATTTTCTCTCAGATTTTATGTGCACAAGAGCTCAACAAAGAATGGAATGTGGTTGCAAGTAGGATCGCCTATGTTCAAAAGCGTAGTGTAGTCAAGTAGTCAACGGGGGGTTTGATAATGAAGGAAGTATCCTCTTATATAGAAGACACTATATGAAATGGAGGGATAAGATTGAGAGGTGTAAAAGGAGGTCGGCTATGATTAGAGGGTAGGTAAAAGAAATAATAAAATAATGAAAGGGGTAGGTAGTGTATGAATTAACAGATGAATGACATGTGTCATGGGTAGAAAAGGTTAATGATTTAATTAAATAAATAAAGATTTATTTAATTAATAGAAGAAGTGAGATAAATTAAATAAATAAGATATTTATTTAATTTAGGAAAAGGATAATTTAAATAAATAAATGTATTTATTTAAATGAGAAATAAGGCTAGAAGAGGATAAATGAATTAATTAAATAAATAAAGATTTATTTAATTAATAGAAGAGTTAGGCTTAAATAATTAAATAAATAAAATATTTATTTAATTAGACATGACAATTTTAGGTGTCTACATTTTGCCCCTCTTTGAGACAATGCGGCTTGTCGTGTTGTTTCAAAGAAGATAAGATGAACTGATACAGAGTTTCCCCAAGATGGGAATGATATGCTCCCTTGAGAGATTGGATGAAAATTTCTGAAAAAGATCGTAGATAATCTCTTGATAAGAAAGAAAGGCTAGAATGGACTGACCGGATAGAGTGACAGAGTCACGGGATAATGAAGACTGACTCGGGAAACGAGGGCTAGGGCAGTCTATAAGATAGACCATGAGGGAAATACATCCTCATTGTCATCTACACCTCCAAGAGATTAGAGTGCAGAGAGAGAAAAGACCAGCAGCAGTCAGCAGCGATGGCTTTGGTTCACAGATTCGACTACATTCACCGATTCCAAAGGCCAACAGAGGCAGGAGAGCCAGTAAGTACCACAAAACCTCCTTGTACTTTGATGCATTTATTGTTGTCATTAATGCATGCTAGGTAATGTAATAAATGCATGTTTATGTCAAGAAAGTGCGTTTGTGTCTCCTATGTTAAGTCGGCAGTTCTGTGATGAACATACACTGTCGATTGGATAAGCTGCTGAGAGGATACACTCAAGCAGGTCCTCTAGGGAAGACTAGGATAACAAATAGGGCTAGGATTGACAATTCTATGATAGAACATACGTTGCCAATTAGGAAACTACTCAAGAGGATTCACTCAAGCAGAGGCCCTAGGATAGGATAGATCAAGGCACTTTGTGATGAATAGTGAGTACCAAGACATAGTACTTTGTGATGAACAACGAGTACCAATAGGAGCAGCACTTTGTGATGAACAGTGAGTGCAAATGTGAGCAGCACTTTGCGATGAACAGGGAGTGCTAAAATGTAGTACTTTGTGATGAACAGGGAGTACCACTAGGATAGAAGCAACACTTTGTGATGAACAGTGAGTGTCTCTAGGACTGAGATGATTGATTTGTGTGATTGCAGGAGTATTTGCCTATGCTGGAGTCACGAGAGAGATTCCCATCAACTCAAAGGTTGCGACCTGAGTTGACAGCCGAGGACCGAGCTGCGATTGAGGCTATGGGATTGAGACATATTCTGTATGTGCCTGAGTTTCGGGCAAACATGGGATTGCTGACTGCACTGGCGGAGAGGTGGCACTCCGAGACATGCACTTTTCATTTGCCGATGGGGGAGATGACAGTCACCCTGGAGGATGTATATAGGATTCTGCGGATACCAATCAATGGGTAGCTGATTCTGTACGATCGAGATGGAGACAAGGATGCCCTTAGATGAGTGTTCTAGGATCCAGGACTGGAGATGAGGGTGGGAAATGTGGCATGGGATACCATGACATGGACATGATTAGCACTACCAATAGTGTTGGCAGGAGTTATCAGTGGGTTCCTCTATCCGAATAGGGCGACACGAGGGGTGGCTATAGAGAACACAGGGGCTAGGAGATATGATCTTGGGGCGGGTCCTTCTAGGGCTCAAACTTCGTCGAGGCCAGCCGGCTCTGAGGGAGGGAATTCATCATAGCCGTAGAGGGCTCCCTATGTATCAGTATTGTACCATTTTTGTATGATGATGTAGACACCTGCGGGTGATTGTAGCCATATGATTTTGACATCATTGTATCATGACACTTTATATATATATATGAGATGACTCATCTTTGTAGCAGCTATATGCATATGTACCTATGTGATGAGATGTTCTTATGTGATGCTTATGATATGGATGGAAATATGTATATGATGCCATGCAATATATATTTTTTTTGGTTCTTTTATATTTTATATGTGTATGCATGATGCAAATGTGAATGTATGTAATGCAGATGAATATGATAATGCAAATGTAAATTGTGCTAACAGGTGTTGTGTGTAGGATGTGATGCAGTTGTGATATCTATATGTATGTATGAAATTCTTATATGTGGCAATGCAAGTGCAACTACATGAAATGCAAATGTTTTTGGTGTGTCATTATACTCAGTCATGTGATAGCAAGCTACGCAGACTCAAGAAGGACGATGGAAGTCAATCAAGAAAGGGGGATGGAAGACAGAAGATATGAAAGTGAAAGAGCTTCTTGTGCGTTATCATCATTGAGCTTTATTATGGCAAGTAGGTTATGACAATCGAGGCATATGTTTGACCCAGAAAGTCATTATACCTATTTGCATGGAGATAAGATAGTCGCAAACAAGGAATGCCCTAGTTCATACTAGACTCTCAGTGTCCTCATATCCTTGGACAAGTCATAGCATTACTAAGAGATAATCCACAGACAACAAAAGAAAAATAGGTGACGATACCCCATCCTCGCCTTTCTAGTCAAAGACATCCTGGAGATAGAATCTCTAGTCAGAGACATCCTGGAAAAGCTAAAAGACATGTCACCTAAAGATAAAATCAAAAGAAAACCAAGAATCGACACCAACATCCACTGTAGTCCTCAAATTTAGTGTCTCTTGTCACTTGTATAAGTCTTATTTGATTGTGGTCACAATGTTTACTTTCACATAAAGGATAGATAACACTGAACCATATGTTGTCTAAGTCTATTGAAAGATTTGATTTGTTGAAGCCCATTGTTGCTGCTGTGTCTCATCTGAAACTGATTGAATCCATGAAACTGATACTTTATTGCGAAGAAGATGGAACTTTATTGCAGATTGGCGATGCAGATGCTACTTTATTGCGAATTGGGTGCGGATAGACTGAAGAGAGCTGGAAGAAATTGTACTCCTCGAAACATGTGATGTTCTTAGTTCCACACCCATCACTAGATGTAGGATTTGCCTTAGCCACAGATAGGATCTGATTTATTATGGATGGAAAGGGAGGTGAAAAGGGAGGTTTATTATGAATGGCGAACCAATCTTGGGTAGATCAATAACAAGCCATGATGGGAATGTGTAAGTTTATTATGGATGAATTGGTCGTGAGTGTGTGCAAAGTGAAGTGATGAAAGAGAATCCTGAAGGAGGGAGGAGCAATGTCTCTACACATGGCACTGGTGACCCAGTTTTCACCATGGTACCTGCCCAGGGCGCCATCGAAGTGGTTTTCACCGTTGGACGAAATTATTTCTCTTTACTTTTTTCGATTTTTCAATGTGTTTTGTGTCACAAGGCGCCTGTTTGCCAGGTTTTCACCAAGTAACGATTTTTTTTGTTTTATAATTTTTTTTGTATTTTTGAAATTTTTGATTTTTTTGTATTTTTTGAATTAGGATATTCCAAAGAGCTATGTGTAGAACCTGCGAAGGTGCATGTTGTTGATAGGATCCTCCAAAGGTTCACCTTCTGTAGTTGAGAGCTGATATGGCCCAAATCCATATGCTGCTGTAATGATTTAAGGACCAAGCCAATTTGGTTCGAACTTGCTTTTCTTCTCTCTGTCTTGCTGATTTTTAGGATTTTCTCTGAGAACCAAGTCACCTACCTCAAATGTGCGAGGCTTGACTTTATGATTGTAGATGCATTGTTCCTTGACTGAATGATGTGTATCTTGAGTGATTGTCTTCCTTGATGAAGGAACTGAGATAGAATTACTAGTGTGTGGACTACACTAGCCCGTATGCGTGTCACCTGAAGAAGTTTGGGCATCCCTGATAACAAAGTCCCTCGAGGAAGCTCCATTAAAGGTCCATGATGTATCACCAGAAGGTAAAGGATGTGTTGAACAAGTGGATGATTGATGAAGGCTTATGATTGTGAAAAGAAGTGAAAGTAGGATAGCATGATGGAGACTTAGGATCAACAAGTATGCTTTTTGATTTAAAATTGTAGAACTTTTGCCCCCAATTATTTTGATATTAGGGGAGATCAACTCTTGTTCTTTTTCTTTCGTAGGATTTTTATCCTTGACTTTGATTTTTGCAGAGTCCAATAGCTTTTGATTTTGATTTGAACTAAAGGACTTTTCTTTATTTTTGACTTTTAGATTTTTCTTTTCGTAGCTTGATTTTTGATCCCCAGTGAGTAAGGGCTTTTGTAATTCTTGTTGATCCAAGTTTGGAAGTGGAGTGGAAATGGTTTGAGTGGATGATATGGTAAAGCTATGTGAGTTATCAAGAGGGATGGTGATACCCTCAATAGATTCTTTTTTAGAACCACTCTTAGGACTATTGATATCAAGAGTTGCTTGCACCACTGGAGTAGATTTGCATTCAGACTCAGTAGCCACAACACTAGGTGGTTCACACCCAATTCCTTGTAAATTATTTATAGATTGTTCTTGTCGACTGAATGTCTTAGGAGATAGTGGGAGTTGATCAACATGAAAGATATACTCACCACATCCCATGTCTTTAATATTGAATTTTTCTTTTAGCTCTATTTGTTTTGACGTAGAAGCTTTCAAGGATTCTGGATCCACATATGCTGATGAAGGAATAGCTTCTCGATTGACTGGGATTGTTATTTTTGATCAAGGTCGCAGATTGTTGCAATATATGAATGGATTTGGATCTGCTGTGATGGTCACTTGAACTCCATTGTGTGGAAACTTGATACATCGATGATATGTAGATGGGACTGCGCTCATCTCATGAATCCATGGACGTCCTAGCAATATGTTGTATGCGAGCTCTAGATCAAGGACTTGACAAACCACATCCTTTGTAACTGGCCCAACTCTGAGAGGCAAAGTGACTGTACCTTTGGATGAATGTTCCTCATCATCATATGCTTTGATGGTAATTTTGTTTGTAGAATTCACAACTTTATTGGAATATCCCAATTGTTTAATAGTTCTCAATGTACAAATGTTTAGACCTGCTCCTCCATCTATTAGGACTCGTTTGATTCTATGTTTGTGTATGAAGGCTTCAATGTGTAATGGTGCATTATGTGGCTGACTTACAAAGGCGTCATCAGCTTCTGTGAATGTAAGGGAGTGTGGAATGGAAAGGTATCCCACCATGGCTTGAAATTGGTCCACGTTTAGATCAGTAGGAACAACAGTTTCTCTCAAGATTTTGTCTAGAATGGATTTATGTGTGGGGGATATGCGTAAGAGCTCAAGGATGGAGATGAGCGCAGGTGTCTTCCCTAATTGTTCTACAAGTTCATACTCAGGTTTGGTTGATGAGGAAGCAGTGTTCTTGGCTGGAGCACCTTGCAAAGTGATTTTACCTCGGCGGGTTGTAACATGACATTCAGAGGTAGGTTCGGAAGAAGATCCAACGCCTTTCAGAATGATCTTGGGTCTCTAGGTAGAATTCTTAGGGGTTTTATCCTTGATGATAATGGTAGAGACATAATTGTCCATCGAGATGTGACTGATGGTTGAATCATAGTTATAAGATGCTCTGGTATAGTTGGTTTGGTCATTTGTGGCTGCAGCTTTTCCCTTGTCATGCTTTGGGAATGGTTCTGTAAATATCTCATGTTCTTGATTGGAGGAATTTCCTTCAATCTCAATGTCACCTCTATCAATGAGATCTTGTATGATGTTCTTCAGTCGATGGCAATTTCCTGTCTTATGACCCTTGCTCTTATGAAATTCACAATATTCATCATCATTCCACCAATTTGGTTTAACCTTTGGTTTATATGGAGGAAAATCTAGAATAGTGATTATCTTGTTTGCCACTAGCTTTTTGAAAACTAGCTCAAGTGGTTCTCCCAATGGAGTGTACTTCCTTTGTGATTTAGAAGTTGATTGAGTATTCACCTAATTTGATCCAGAAAAAATGAATTTGGGTCGCATTGTATTGGCATCAACAACACCATCATTGACTATGTTCTTGTTTTTATTCCAAAATCTTGGCTTGTCTTTTCCTTTAAAGTCATCTTTGTTTTCCTTGAATATCTTAATGACTCCTTGTTCAATTAGGACCTTTTCTGTCGCTAAGCCTTTTTCAATGACGTCCTTGAAGGTGGACAAACAAGCTTTCCTTAGATCATAGCCAATGTCTTTGTTAACATTTTGGGTGAACATCTCCACCATTTGTTTTTGTGGAATTTCACAAGAGCATCTGCTAGCTAGATTTCTCCATCTTTGTAAAAATGATGAAAAAGACTCTCCATCTTTTTGCTTGGTGTTGCACAAAGTAGTGACTGATATGTCTGTCTCTATGTTGTAGGAGAAATGTTGAATAAATGCCTCTGCTAAGTCACCCCATGACTTAATTCCAGGTGGAAGTTGGGAGAACCATTCCATAGCTTGATCACCTAAGCTTTGTGGGAATAATCTCATCAAATATGTCTCTTCTGCTGCTACCTCAATGCAAGTTGTGAAAAATTGTCTTACGTGTGCCTTAGGATCCCCTTTGCCTCTGTACTTATCAAACTTAGGTGTCACAAAGTATGCAGGAAAAGGAAGCATTGGAATGCTCTTGTCAAATGGATAAGGACATATGTCTCTCATTGTGTATGTTGGCTTTGGTGTATTTATGTCCTCCATTTTCTTTTGTAAGTCCCTGATTTGTTGCTCCAAATTGTTCTTAGGTGGAGATCAACTTCTTGGACCATACCCTATGCTTGAGGCACCAATTGGAGGAGGAGCATGTTGCATATATGGATGATATTGATCATACACATGTTCATATGGAGGAGGTCTATAATGATGCTGCGTATATGGACCACTTGGTATAGAGTCATGTTGAGGAATGAAATATTTGCTTTGTCCATGTATACCATACTCTACAGGCATGTCATGTTCTAATGTGTTGGCCCCAAATTTGACACAGGGTTTCCTTGTGTCCAAATTTTGAGCATGCCTTTGAATATGCAATTGCTTTGGTGGTTGATCCTTAGCATTGATATGTGATTGAGCATATTTCTCTACATAAGACTTCCATAATGATCTGCAAAGGTGAGTATCATATGCTTGACCATGTGTATGTGGGACCTCTGGTTTTTGAAACAAAGATGATGGTGATTCAGGCACAAGATGTGGTCTTCTATTGCCTCCACTATTAGGCCTCCTTTGAGCCATGTTGGAGTGAGGTTGTTGCAAAGGTCGATTTTCCATTATTTGAGACATGTCAAAATCATGAGGTATCTTGGCTCCACTTTGTGCCATCATTTGTAAGAAGTATTGTCTATCCCTCCTCATTATTTCCTCAACCAATCAATTGAAATGGGGATCCATAATGGATTCTTCCACATCTGCCAAATGTACTAAAAAGTTGTCCATATCATCGTTGTTTGTATCATTGTTGTTTGTAGTGTTCATGTTCTCAACATTTGGAATGTTTCTATAGGCATCCATGTCAGGTAATGTAGTATGATCAGAATTGAAAAAGATATCATTGTCATACTCATAAGAACTCATGTTTGCGGACTCTTGAGCCTCTTTAGTTTCTCTCCTAGATTTTTGAAGACGGGTTTCAACCATGAACTAGGTATTGACCGAGATGTGTGAGACTAGATGAAAATGGAAAAAGTATGGAAGACCAAGAGTTGGATGGAATGTAAATGAATCTGAGGTGTACTTGCAATTTCCAAAGTGTAAGACCAAGTATGTATGTAGTAGAGTAGGTGTGACTTCCAAAGAGAGGATAGTTTCTCTTGATGAGGTAAGTTGACCTTGACTCTAAGTAAGACCAAATGAGACCCAAAGGTGATAGACCTTTATGAGGGACCACTTAGCAAAATGTTGTTGTATGTAGTGTGTTGACAAAGTATGATGAGGACAAGCAAGTGACCTTTTGACTCAAGTTTAGACAAATGTAAATTTAATGCAAGATGTAAAGCAATGATGGACTTTGTGAGACCCAAAGACAAGTTGAATGCTAGATGAAAATATGAAGAGATAGCTTAGGAAGCTCAAGAATTCTGAAACTGATGGCTCTTGTTTGTTGGACTGTAAATTTTTCCAATTTGTAAAGTTGTTTGTTGTGACCAAATCTGAATGTTTGACTGTTTTTCGTGACAAGAGGACACAATGTTGATGAGGACTCAATGTTTGCAAGTGTTTAGATTCAAAATGACTCCAAGAAAAGTGTGTTGTTTGATGTAAAAATGTTTTGCATACACTTGAAGACACAAAAGACACAATGTTTTGTTGTTTGGTCTTGAATGTTTTGAATGTTTAAAATAAGTCAAGCACAATTCTTATGGCTAGCCAAGACAATAGTTGTTGATCCCACATGAGGTTTTACCCCCAAGGCTACGCTATTCAGAGTGGATACTTAGATGCTTGACCTCACTGGCTCCACCCTCGGCACTCACTTCTCGGGTCAGCCAAGCATCAGTCCCCACGAAAACTCCTCGTCGTGAACTTTGTATCTCTACTAAGAACCGTATATGTGTGGGCTGCTACCAGAGGTCTGACCTCCTGCCTCAACAACTAGAAGGATTTTGGCTTCTAAAACAAAAAGGTGCTAGTAAGGGCATCCGCTCGTGTGGCCATACATGCGGCACTTTCAGCTCTGTAAATACAGAAGACTCCCAGCTAGTAGGGGTTATGCCCTACAACTGATCAAATAAATTTGATCAAACGGATTTATGGGGAGACATAGTGTCAGTATGAACTAATCAGCACACGTTATCCATAGTTTTCACCATGAATACAGTTGTTTATAGTGGTTCGGAAGAGGTGGATTTTCCTCGCTACCACTTGGGTCGTTCTCTTCTCACTAGTAGTCCTAATGACCACATGGGAAGACAGGCCCTCTAAAGATTAAACAAAAAGAGCCTATTGCTCAAGACACAAAAGACAATGATTCAATTTTAGTGCACCAATTGAAGTGTTTGCTAATCTATGAAAATAAGGCACATAATAAAGATCAAAAGAAAATCCTTGTCAAGGTCCTGTAATAAAGATTTGTTAGTAGTTTGGATTGTTTAAAATAATCACCCCTTCCTGCAAGCACACAAGTTAGGTAAATTTTAGATCTAAAAGACTTTGTGAAATAGGGGCCTTCAACAATACATTTTGTTGACCAATTCAAAGACCTGATTCATCATAAAAAATGACCACTTGTAAAATTTCAAGAGATTTCCAGAAATGTAAGAAAATCCAAAAAATTTGCTAATTTGCTCCAAAAATTAATTTTTTATGAAAAATCATACAAAATTCATATAAAATGCAAAATCGATCCAAAAACTTTAAAATTTTTACTAGAGAGTCCTGATGGTCTTCCAAACCTGCTTAAAAAAATTTCTGCAACAAATCCAAGCAGTTTGTGAGATATGAGTAAAATAGGGCAAAACCCTAATTTTCAAAGATCTGATTTTTGAGGAATGATTTTGCATCAAATTTAAAATCACAAATAACAAATCCTACGTATAATTTTGAGAGATTTCCAAAAATTTAAGAAAATCCAAAAAATTCGCTAATTTTCTCTCAAAATTAATTTTTTATGAAAACTCATAAAAAATTCATATAAATTTAACAATTGATCCAAAAAATCTGAAATTTTTATTGAATCCTTCTGATACTTTTCCTGACTTTCCAAAAACATTTGATGCCAAAATTCAAAGCCGTTTGTGAGATCTGATCAAAATAAGGAAAAACCTTAATTTTTAAAGATCCGATTTTTAGGGAAATATTTTGTATCAAAATTAAAATCACAAATAATAGATCCTGTGTATAATTTTTAGTTATTTCCAAAAATGTAAGAAAATCTGAAAAATTCTCTCATTTTCTCTCAAAATTAATTTTTTATGAAAAATCATAAAAAATTCATAGAAAATGAAAATTTGCTCCAAAAATTTTGAATTTTGGATTGAGAGCTCTTGATAATTTTTTCAACTTGCAAAAAAAATTTGGTACAAATTTTCTAAGCCATTTGTGAGATATGATCAAATCTCTCCAAGATCTTGATTTTGTGTCCAAAACCCTAGCTGCGCAAGATTATTCTCCAAACTGTTTTACAAAACAACAATATAGAGTTAGAAAAATCTGAAAAAAACACAGATCTAAGAAAAATCCATATCCCATAGGGCGTGCCAAAATGTATATGGTGAAAATGGATACAACAATGTTGAAAGGCTAAATGAATTCAACCACAAAACCCTAGCCTAACAACAACAAAGATCCACCATAACATATGAAGATTACCTAAGACAATGCAAATCAAATGAAATCACAAAGATTATGCCATCACATGTCCAATAGGGTTTGGATCTCTATTCTTCCTATCTCCATTGATCTTGCTTGATATATTTGCTCTCAGATTTTATGTGCACAAGAGCTCAACAAAGAACGAAATGTGGTTGCAAGTAGGATTGCCTATGTTCAAAAGCGTAGTGTAGTCAAGTAGTCAACGGGGGGTTTGATAATGAAGGAAGTATCCTCTTATATAGAAGGCACTATATGAAATGGAGGGATAAGATTGAGAGGTGTAAAAGGAGGTCGGCTATGATTAGAGGGTAGGTAAAAGAAATAATAAAATAATGAAAGGGGTAGGTAGTGTATGAATTAAGAGATGAATGACATGTGTCATGGGTAGAAAAGGTTAATGAATTAATTAAATAAATAAAGATTTATTTAATTAATAGAAGAAGTGAGATCAGTTAAATAAATAAGATATTTATTTAATTTAGGAAAAGGATAATTTAAATAAATAAATGTATTTATTTAAATGAGAAATAAGGCTAGAAGAGGATAAATGAATTAATTAAATAAATAAAGATTTATTTAATTAATAGAAGAATTAGGCTTAAATAATTAAATAAATAAAATATTTATTTAATTAGACATGACAATTTTAGGTGTCTACAGGTTCAACTGTGTTTAGTTAATAGGCTAATGTGTAGTCATTGGAAAAAGTAGGTATATTCATGGGCTGGTCCTGTAAAGTACAGTCAATTGGTTTTGGATGTACTAAGGATAAATTTTGGATAGGTTTGAGGGAGTTCATGGTATTGTCATCACAACTGCGGATCAAAAAGTTGAGTTCTAGAAGGATACCTTGCCTAAATATCTCAAGACTAGGAAGAGTCAGAACATGATTATTAAAATGCACGTTAATATTTAGTTGACCTAATCCAATAGACATACTTGTAGCATCGTTCTCTACGCCATACTGGACTTCTTACAGTGGTTCAACAACAATAAGATCAGTAGAGAGATTTTCATCATTTATATCAGAGGATTCAGAGTTTGATGCTAAGTAGATATTGTCATAAACAGGACTATTGTCAGAGTCTTAAGAGTCGTTGGATGAAGTTTCCGAATCTTCTTCAAGTGATTTAGTGAGTATATGTATGGTATCAACACCAACATCTTTAATGTTGCAAGTTCCTTCAAGATCTGTCTCATTTATCATTTGTATCCGACACACCTGTTGATATGATCTTGATGTTTCTGTGATTCCCTATCATCTACTCCATTCAGCTTCCTTTGGACTGATGACCGATTCTTCTTCTGTAGCTTCCAATTCTTCTTGTGTAAACCCATACTTGATTTGTTCTGTTTTATTAGAGGGGTATATAATAGATGAAAAAATTTATGGTATTCTTCCTTCCTCCAGCCCTTGTTCATAGTCTACTTGTCTTCTTAGTTTAATTTCCTGTATCTCCTTTTCTAGCTTTCCACGCATCAACTCTTGATTATCATCTGTGATATCACTGGACTCTTCTGGAGTTTCTGTACTGGATGTATCTAAGAGGTGGCCTAGACCCCATTCATACTCATTTGAGTCAGTCTCTAAATCATCTACCTGCTGCCTACCAGTGTATGTGGTTGGAACTTTTAGTGGTGCAAACAATTCTCTGATTGTTTCTACTTCGTCTCTTATATCCTTTGGGACCTCAACTCCTTGTATTGTTGTAGCTGACACCATCGGAGCTTGAGTGCTGACTGTTTCTTCTTTCTTGATTGTTGATTCCTCCTTTTCTTTTACACACTCTTATTGAGTTTGTTGAGTGTTTGTTTCCTGTAATGTTAAAGGCGATATCCTTTTCTGCCACTTAGACTTAGAATCATGTTTTTGGTCTACTGTCTTTTTTGGATTGTACCCCAGTCCAGCCTTATCATTTATTGATTTTGTTTGCAGTTGAATTGATTCAATAATACCCTCTTGATGTTTTCCCAAGGGACCAGTACCTGAATATCCCATGCATTGAATCATTTTGTAACCTGGACCATATTGTGTTGAGGAAATCTCACAATGTCGTACTTCTTTGTTTTCACTATCTTCCTTAAAAAGCCATTTTAGAACAACATCCTCTTCTATTTCATCTGCCAACAAAGTAAAAGATTGTACAAAAAGACCATCATATATGATATTCAGAGCTGAAGTCTATGTTCTCATAGCCTCTTTATGGTTTGCCCAAATATTTTGGTGGAGGGAGAGAGACTAATGAAAGTACCGGTTCTATCTTGTAGCCATCCATGCCGGTATTTGTAATCTTTAATTTCTTTTCTAAGTCTTTCATTAGTGTTTCTGGATTTTCATTTGTAGAGGCTTCCCTATTATGAGGTACAAAGGTATCCGCACCTTTTGTCAATGCACTACAGGTGACATTTGTATCAGCAGGAATACTGACTTCAACTCCGTTATAAGGAAATTTTAAGCATTGATGGTATGTACATGGAACTGCCTTCATTTCATGAATCCATGGCCTATCCAGTAAGATATTGTATGACAGAGGAAGATCAAGTACCTGGAAAATGACATCCCTTTCTACAGGTCCCACCCTAATTGGTAATGATACCTGACCTTTAGAGGTCCTTTCCTCTTCATCATAGGCTTTAATTGTTATTTTCTTGCCCGAATCAATGACATTTTCAGAAAATCCTAGTTGTGTAAGCAGACTGTAAGTATAGATATTCAACCCTGCGCCTTCATCTATCAAAAACATGTTTAACCCTGTGTTTATGGATCATGGCTTCAATATGCAATGGCTGGTTATGTGGATGATTTAGCGAGTTGTCATCTTCCTCAGAGAAGGTCAAATAGTGAGGTGAAGTCAGATGACCCACCATGGATTGAAACCGATCAATGTCTAAATCTTCTGGAACATTAGTGGTGAGCAAGGCATTGTCCAAGATCTCTTTGTGAGCAGGAGAGATTTTTAGTAATTCAAATATGAAAATTTGAATGTTTGTCTTTTTCAACTGTTCAACAATGCTATATCCAGAGGATGATGATGAAGTTAGCCTTTTAAATTTATCAAATGTTGATTCTTTTTGTTTGTTTGACGAGGCTGGTAGGTTTGATGTTGTTTGAGCCGGAGTTGAATAACTAGCTCCTTAGAGAGTTACTTTCTTTTGAGAACGGGTCATAGCCTTTGCATATCATGATTCATTTTGTTTATCTTGGATTATGATAACATTGCAATATTTAGATTGTGAAGGCTCAATCATGTTGATAATGTTGTCATTGCTGGTATAAGTATAATTTACTTTGGCACCTCATTTGGTCTTTGAGGATTCACCTTTTTTGTAAACAAGTTAAGGGTCCTTAAATGCTTTATGATCAGCATTTATTGGGTGATTCCCGACAACAATTTTACCAGTGTCTATGAGATCTTGAATCTCATGTTTGAGCTTCATGCAGTTGTTTGTGTTATGACCTTTATTCCAATGGAAGTCACAGTACTCATTTTCTCTCCACCATTTTGGTTTGATTTCTGGATCATATGGCCTGGAATTATCTGGTAACGTTATCAGGTTGTTTGCCAATAGAGTTTTGAAAGTGGATTCATATGATTCTTCAAGAGGAGTGAAATCACACATAGGTTTGGAAAGCCAAGGTTTCTCTTTGAACCACTCTTTTATTTTCTTTGGAGGATTTTCTACTACAACTTCAGCTGCTTTGAGTGCTTGCGTGCCACTAGCCAAGTTGAATATTGTGGTTTTTGAGTTAGTTTTAACAGTGTCTACTACTCCATCATTAACAACATTCTTGTTGTCTTTTCCATACTTCCAATACTTGTTATTCTCTTTAGAGTTAGATCTTGGTTGTGTTTCTTTCCAAGGCATGATATCTCCTTTCTTTATAAGCACATCTTCCATTCGGATAGCATTATCTACCATTTTGTTAAATCATGGGTGTACTTGTATTTGAATACTATATTTCAATTCAGGGACCAGATTATTGACGAATATATCCATTTTCTCAGCATCTGGGATAGGTTGTGAATACTTGGAGAACATCTTTCTCCAACGTTGGAGAAAAGTGAGAAAAGGCTCTCATGTTTTCTATTTGGTATTGCAAAGTTCAATCATAGTAACAGGATGTCAAATGTTGTAAAAATAGTTGGATTAGTTCTTCAAACATTTTTATTCCTTTAGGTAGACTTGAGAACCATTCCATAGCTTGTCCTCCTAAACTCCTTGGAAAAAGGCACATGAGATATATTTGATCGTGCATGAACTCCATGCAAGTAGTGCAAAATTCTCTGACATGATCTTGAGGATCTAAGGCACCATCATATTTGTCAAATTTTGGAATCTGAGCATGTGAAGGGAATGGAGGCATGTGTAGGTTTTTGTCAAATGGAAATGGGCATATTGTGTCTAGAGAATATTGTTTTGGGGACTTATCCTTGTTTTTGAGTTTTGTGAGATCAGTCCGTAATGCTAGTAATTGTCTATGGACCATCATTATAGGTGATTCTTGCTTTTTAGTGACGAGTGTTTGAACATCATATCCAGTAGGAAGTTTGGCACCTTGTTTTGCTAGCTCTAGAAAATAGTCTTCTTTTTCTCTATCCATGATAGCCTTCATCATTTTTTGGAAATCCTTATCCTTATGACATTTATGGATATCCTTTTCGGGAGGTTCAGAATCTTCAGCTTCACTTGATGAGGAATCATTATCGGTTTCATGAATACTGAGGTTGTCTTCGTTATTTTGTTCTATCTCATGTATAGTGGGAGATAATAGTTGATCGTAAACTGGTCTCTCTGTCAGGGGGTCCTCTTTGTAAAATGGATTATCTTTATATTAAAAAGCTTGCCTTTTGCCTCTGGCATCTTTCTTACAAGAACTCCTGGTTTGAGTAGGCATTTTTATTGATTGGTGTGACCTAAAAATATTTGTGATGTGGAAGTCAAGATCAAATTCAGAGCTAGTTGTTCAGTTAACGTATTGTTTGAGAGAAGCAATTAAGATTTAGTCTGGTTTCAGGAATGATCTATCCTGTATAAGACGTTTATCTAAGTTGATCCGAGAGAAGTGACTAAGTCTCAGTCTGGTTTTAGGAAAGATCTATCCTGTATAAGACATTATCTAAGTGACTTAGGTTTGATATGTAGTTGATTGAACTAGCTAAAAGGATGATTGATAAATCGTGCAACACAAATGGCAGAGGTACATTGTTTTGATCTGTTTATGCTCAAGATGATGATAACCAGTTTTATGCTCGCTGTAGACTGTTTTAGGCAAGTTTGACTGTTTTGAACTAACAAAATCAGAGATTCGTACGACAGGTTTCTCAGGACCAGACGATAATTCAATAGCGTCAGGATGACAACAACATGGTTTCGTACGAGTTGTTGCCTAGTACCGTACAACAGATGGGTATGTCTAGGACGACAAACTATTCAGTGCAATTTTTTATCGTACGACACAGGATTTAGTAGTAGACGACAGACTTTTAGGATTCATACAACATAGTATTGAGAATCAGACAATAAATAATCAGACTCGTATGACACAGGATATGAAACAGGATGATAAATGATTAGATTTGTACGACTGTTCACAGGACAAAGACTAAATTCTGAGTTTTCAATAGCTGAGTATGACAACCGAGTATGACCAATTTTGAGATGGACTGATTTTTTACTAGGATAGACTAGTTTTGGACAGAATTTTGACTTAGGATAGACTAGTTCTGACACGGACAGAGTTTTTGATCACAGAGTTGTTTCTTGTTTTCTCCAGTTTTTGGTATTTCAATTTTAGTTTAAGGGATGAAAACACAGAAAACACGTAATATGAATAGTAACTCCAATCACAACATGCGAACCCTACTGAATTTGGTGAGAGAAGAAAACCTTTGCTTGTAGACTCAGGTACACACCCAATATCTAATCACAATACAGCCATTGAGTCTCACGCAATGGATTCTCAATGCCGTATTATTCGACTCCAAACGCTAATGGGGGCACAGAATGACAAGTATCTTGGGAGAGTTACTATCTCTCTTGCAAAAAGATTATCCCCCTTTCGGAGGTGAACCCGGTAGCTTCTAATTTTAATTCAATCTAGTAAGGGGTCCGTTCGGCGCATTGAGATATAAACTCAATTAAGAGGTCTCCTAGCCTTGAAAACCAAGGTTTAATATACTCGAAGGTACTGAGGAGAGCTATTCCCGAGCACTGTCGTTGACTTGATTTTCATCAAATCGCGTTTATTTTATAGTGGGTTGGAGTACTTGGTGTTTAGCCATTCCCACTTAGGTCATTTCCCTCACACTGGCCATAATGGATTTAAGAGTTTTTAAGCTCCTCGGGAGGGTAGGCTTGCTAAAGATGTACAAATCTCAAACAAAGAAAACGCCTCAAGGGTCTCGATTTATGATTGTCCAAAAAGATAAAAGCATACTCTCCTACCTCTCAGAATTTACTTAAAACATGAAATACAGATTTGTTCTTTAACTAGATAGCAATTTAGGTGCCTAAAAATGAATTTAAAGAATACACGATGTTGTTCAATTCTTCTCAAGCAACTTGCAAAGACAACGAATCAATAATCATATTGTCTTTATGTGACAAGCATATTCTTTGACAAGCATTCTGCAAAAACTGATTAGGCTATGAAAAATTCTAAGATAGATAGATAAACAACCAGGGTCAGTCGTCAGTATAATCAATTTGAACAGAAAACTAGAGTCATAAAATTTGCTTTTTTTTTCTCTCTTTTTAACCAGGAAAAATATAGAATCGTACGATAGTATTTACCAGATCGTACGATACAAGATTCCAGTTCGTATGACACTTGTAGTTTGTTGTTTTGGCCTATGAGAGATGTTGTATGATATTACGTACAGACTGTACAGACGAAAATCCGAAAAGTCAAAAATCTGAAAAATAACAAAAATAAAAAGTCAGTCTTGGAGGCCGAAAAAATGTAGTCTTCTGCCCCATAGTGGGTGCCAAAGATGTGTGTGTGAAAAAGTGAAAAGAGGTCTAATAGCTACAGGCACAACATTTCAATTAAGTCATTATATGTATGGTTAGTAAATCAATACTCAATAAATAATAAACCATAACAAAGCGACTAATTACCTTCTAAAAGATGCGAGTATAAGATTGCTCTCAGATTTTTATAAGCAATACCAGTGACTAGACTACACCAAGACGAAGGATTTAATCTATATGATATGATAAACAAGCAAAACGGATGCAAGATGGATGAATAATTCAAGCAATAGTGATTCAAGCAATATGGATTCAAGCAATAATGAAATAAACCAAATATGGAATAATATAGACTAAGATGCAATAATCTCAAAAAGAAAGCACAATATCTTCAATGACTCCAGAGAAAAATGAGCATAATAATAATCTCCAAGGTGTTTCTAAAAAATCTTTGTGGTGTTTTGAATGAGAGCTTAAGGCTGAATTTATAGAGAATTCACAAGAGAGATAATGAAAAAGCTGAATTAAGGATTAATTGGAAATAATTGAAAAATTAGTTTCAGTTAACCTTGAGATAGATTCCAATTATAGTTTAATTGAAATGCATTTAGATAGGAAGTTCAAGTTGTATTAGAAATAAGAATTAATTAATTCCATGCACTTGTGATAAAAATAGATAATTCTTTGATTTATTCAAGAAAAGAGTCTTTTAATGCAACTGAACTTCTTTTTCTCAAAAGCTTTGAGTTCTAATTTTAGAGAATAACTTGATCAATAATTCAATTAATTGTTTTTTCTGATTTTGAGTTCTCAATTTAGAAGAAGAAATAATAACTCAAGTTTGATTTCTCTCTCAATTCTTTTATTCTATTTTCAGATTAATTCCTCTTTTGTAATAAATTAATTCCTTTTTTGCATGATTAAATGGCAAATTTATTAATTAATTAAATATGCTAGGATATTTAATAAATTAAATAGGATAATTGATCAAAATGATATTCTTGGAATGATTCAATTAATTAAATAAATATTTAATTAATATAGAGTAATTGATTTGCCATGTGACATTTGATGATTAAAGAAAAAATAATGTGCTCAAAGTTGATTTAATTGTCTTTGGTTAGGACCTTGGTGATATTGTCGAGATTAGGGGCCCATGGTTTAGATGACCAATTTTAGGGTATTACAGGTATGCTTTTATCATATGGATAAGGACATAGTCATTGATTGTGTAGTCCTTTGTTAGTGTTTGCATACTTGCTATCTATTGTTGCAAATCCTCATCTGTTGTTGCCAATCACTGCTAGGTGGTGCCTTATCCTTTTGAGTTATTCCTATGCTTGATCCACTGGGAGGAGGAACATAATGCATGTAAGGGTGATATTGGTTGTAGATATGCTCATATGGTGGAGGAACATAATTATTGTAAAAGCCACTTGGTATGGTTTTTTAATGAGTATTAGACCTTGGATGATTGTATGTATTATGACCATGAGGATGAGGGGTATTATAAGTTTGATCTTGAGTATTGACCCCAAATATAACACGTGATTTTCTTGTATAGGGGTTGACATAGTCTTGGATATTCTCTTGTTGATGAGCGTATGCACTGGTATTCCTTCATCCTTGGAGATGACGAGTACGGGGTTGCTCATGTGTGTTTCTAGCATCATTGGTATAAGCATGAGTATCGGTCACCAGGGATTTTTGAAATAAGGATGAGGGTGACATAGGCATGGGGTGAACTCACAATAATGGTTCCCACTTTTTTGCCACTTTTGACATTGAGATGTACATTTTTAAAATAATCTTCAACTTCCGAGAACTATAACTTTTAAACTATTAAAAATTTGAAGATGATGTAAATTAGTGATTTCTAGCATTTTGTTTGTAGATTCTATATACATTTTTTTCAAATTTTTTTGAAGGATTTTATTAAAAATTTTCCATCTCCCTCAAAAAGTAGTTTTTTACAACAAACTACATTTTTTAAGAGTGATGTGCCTCCCGAAATGCATAACTTTTTTTCTATAAATGATAAAAACTCAATTCTTTCGAATTTTGGTTTGTAACATCAATATCCAGGGCTTGCATTTGGTTTTATAGTGATATGTTCAATATTTTTCATTTTATAAAGTTTTGAAGTCTGACTAGTCATAATTCAAACATAGGTTTACGTTTGAACACATAACTTGTTCTATATAAATTGAAATTCAATTTTTTTTTTTGTTAGAAAGAAGACATCAATACCAGGGGCATAGATATTTTTCAGAATTTTTTTGAATTAGTTTCTTATTTTTCCCAATGCGTTGAACAGAGAAGTTCATGTTCGGTGAAAAACCAATTTTCCATAAAATTAAAAAAACAAGAACATAATAAATTCAAAATATAACAAAATTATACTCATTGGAAAGCTTGCTTCGAGTACTACCATCTAATATTTTTGGGTTATCAAGATTATTTCATTCATGCTTTGAACCAAAGCTCTGAAGTCATTAATTCTTTAGAACTCTGAAATTTTTTGGGAGAAACTTTTAATTTGCGGGTTCGAATGAACACCAGTTCGAGCGAATTGGGTTCGCTCGAACCCAAAAGGGCCTCGAACCAATGAGCTCAATTTTGACGTGCATATTTTTGTAACGGTCATGTTTGAGTAAACCCAACAATTTTTAACTGTCGGCTTTCGTTCGAACTCTGGCCGACGCATTTTTTTTTTTTTTCATTTGTGGAGTCGTATAAATGTCCATAATTTTTTTCATTTTTTATCACACAAATGATTAAAATAATTCACATTTTTGGATGAGAGAAGACATTTGAAAATTATTTTGAAGGCAATAATTTGAAGGTTTTTTGTAAAAGGATGGGGAACAAGAAGAGAAGGCAAAATAAGACTTCAAGGAATTATTCTCCCGAAACGGAAGAAAGATATCGAGAACAAAGAAGACAAAGATATCATGATGCAAGTATGCATTTTTAATTTTATTTCTATTTAATTTATTATGTATTACGTATCAATTAATTAGAACTCAATATTTTTTATCTAATATTTTTAATGAAAATTAATTTAAAAAATCTTAATTAAATTAATTGGAAATAATAGGATTAAAAATAATTTTGTTTTAATTGGAAAGCATAATTAATTTGAGATAATACATGTGTATTTGCAAATTTAAAATTCCATCAACTTGCTTGTTGTGTAATTGCATTTTTCTCCTATATAATTAAGTTCATTTATAATAGATAAGACCTATTAAGTCATAAAATTAATAAGACCTATTATGTCATAATTTCTAGGTTCTAAATTATATATATTGAATATTTAATCTACATGTACAAGTAATTTCATGTGATAGGTCCTTTAATATCACATAATATATCTGTCTTAAGGGTAGTTAAGTATATTAATTGTGAAATGTTTTTTCAAATGTGGTCATATTGATTTTAATAATAAGGCCTATTAGGACTATTGCATTGATTATAGGTCTTAAATGTGACATAAATTTATAACCTATTAAACATGTTGAATAATTTAGGTGAACTATTTATATTCAACTTCACGTACATGCAAAAGCATTTCAGATTAGGAGGTCTATTATGCAATAATAGGTCTTAAATATACACACATGTGACAAATTATAGTCCACCTACATTATGGTCCATAACAAATTAATATGAGGTCACCTAAGTTATCGTATGCATGCATCAAAATATTTGTACTTTTAATTTTCAAAATTGGAATTTCTAATTTATCAAAATTTTATTTTATGTTTAAATTAGTGCTCAAAATTAGAGATTGAACTTTAATCCTAACCTGAGAACAAATTGAACTTTAAACCTGAACAGGTAATTTAATTAGAGTTATAACAATAAGGTCCTGAAAGTAATTAAATTTAATAAACCAAATTGAATGGGCTAATTTTAACATGTAAAGCTTTAAGCCAAATTCACCCCTATTCTTAATCCTAATTGAATAATCTCTGATTAATTCAAGAACCTTACACAAACTTGAAGAACACAATATAGTTGATGAACATAGGGAGGAGATTGTCCAAGTTGAACCAATGGAGACCTTTGAAGGAGAGGGGTCAGGCTCCTTACCTCCTACCACTGATATGGATGAGCATATTGTGGATCTAGCTAAACAGGTGAAGAGAAATATTTCTTATAAAAATTTAGATCATTTACTTGAAATGGATGTGGATGAGTTGAAACATCTCAGTGAAGAACCTAGACATACTAAAAGGAGGTCAATGAATAAAAGTGGAAAAGAAATAATGTCTCATTTCAACAATCTTGATACTACACTAGAAAAAGCTCAATTGTTATCAATTGTACTTACTCATAAAGACTTAATAGATCCAATGAAATTGTTGGGTATAGATACAACAAGTCAAAAGAGGAAATCTTCTTAACTACAAAAATCTATTGTTGATAATGTTAAGAAAGGTTTGGTGAACATTGGTAAAAAATCTCAAAAACTAGATAAGACCATTTCAAGAAGAGTGATGTTGACATCTTTAGTAAATGAAAGATTGCCTCAAAAAAGACAAATCTCTTCACTGTCATCTGAGTTTGGTTTTAGTAGAAGGACAATATCTAAATATGTTAAAAGGAGAAAGATTTTGGATGATACTACCTCAAAAGGGAATTGGGTAATTATGTGTAGAGCTCCTCGTTCTGATAGAATTGAAGATGTTGTTAGGAACTTTGTGACAAGTTTTTGGAATGATAATACTCGCCCTTCATCAAATAGTAGAGATGTTATCAAGCAAAGGATTGGTCCTGATCATTATGATCTCCATGTAAAACATTGGACAAACACAACAAAACATGAATTGTATGTATTGTTTACTAAAACAAACCCTCATATAAAGATTGGACAAACCATGTTTGAACGGTTAAGGCCATATTATGTGAAGTTAAACAAAGTTTTTGAAACTTGTTGTTGTCGTTATCACATCGAATTTGACTTGTACTATCAGGTGTTTCGAAAGATTAGAGAAGATAATGATGGTTATGAAAATGCTCCTCCTAAACGAACAAGTCAATTCATAGCATCCATCTTATGTGATAAATCAGATGATAATGCAACCGGTCAAATAAATTGCATAAGAAGAATTTGTGGAACATGCGAGGACTTGGCTAAATTGCCTTTGAGAGATGAAGATACTGACATGAGGAAGATGGTAAATTGCAAGAGTTACAAGTACAAAAAATTTGAAACAAAATTTGGAAAGGAATCTACAAGGCTAGATTATGTAGAAGAGGAAATACCTATTGGAACATTTATGGAAAATTTTCATAAGTTGATAAAACCATACATATGCCATGGTTTTTTTGCCAAGTGGCAAGCAGAACAATTTAAAAGATAGAGGCATAACAATAGTTAAACATTTTGTTTGGTCTGATGGATGTGCGGCACAATTCAAATCTTCGAGGCCATTTTATGCACTATGTAGATATCATCGAAATGACAAAATACCACATGTTTGGAGTTTTTTTGAGAGTGGTCATGGAAAGGGTGAACATGATGGTGCAGGAGCTTGTATCAAACGTGCTCTAAGAAAGCATCAAATAAAGTACATAGGAGAACGTATAGAAAATGCACATGATGTTGTTCAATGGTGTAAGAGACACTTTGAGCAACCTAATTATCCTGGGGAATCATCATCGAGAACATATAGGCCCATTCCATATAGAGTGTTTTGGGAGATAACCGGTACATGTTCTCTTTTAGTATTTTATTTAATTTTTTTTAATTTAACAACTTGATCTACATGTACATTCTTGTACACATGTACATTTTGCAGATGTGGATAGAAAATCAATGCATGGATGCAAGAGTGTGGAGAGGACAAGATCTTTGCATTGTGTCATGAGTATAGATAATCGCCCATGGACATTATACACTAGGGATTATTCATGTTTTTGTTCTGAATGCATTTTCAAAAACTATGTTGATTGCAAGAACCAAGAGCTTGGATATGTTAGTGAATGGAAAATGGTGCCACTAGATGTTTCTGACACATACGAGGATTCAAATGAGGATGAAAACTTTGAAGACATTCCTTTGATTTCTGGTGATTACGATCATATTTCAGGATTGATTAAAAAAGGTACATACATGACGTACACATGTAAACATTTCCTTAAAAATGACATATAACTTAGAATTTATTTAACTTGTGTCAAATTGCAGGAGATATTTTTGCAGTCATAGCAGAAGATGGAAATATAGAAGTGTTAGTTATTATTTATTGCATTGCATAGAAGAGAGAAAGAAGTTATCAAAATCTGAGATGAGTGATGGAATGTCATTTCCCACAGGTTTGAGTTCTGATTTGAATATGTACATGTACAAATCGCTTATGTGAAATTTTTTAATTTCTCATGTTTCTTATATACATGTACATGTAGGATCAGTTGTAGTGCAAGGGACATATTTCAAACAAGTTAAAATTGTTCAACATGGGATTCATTTCACTGAATACAAAATTGACAACAAGGTATATCAGTATAGTCACTTGGTCATTACTGTTGGCCTAATTCTTCAAACAGTTCCACGTCGAGGGCGGTCTCAAAAGTGGAAACTAGATAGTGAAGATCATGACAAAATATTAAGTCTTATTGAAGAGCGTTGTGAACCACTTGATGTGGTATGAACTATATATACATTTAGTAATCCAAAGTACACATGTGGTTCAGCCCACATGAATTGAATTTTAATGTACTCAAGATAAATTCTAGATCTCAAGTAACTTGTTTTGAAACTAAAGGATAAATATTTTTAAAGTTTATTTATACATTATATCAAATTAGGATGTATTTAAATGTGCATGTTTAATTGTATGTAATTGTATTTGTATTTAATTAAAAAATGCATATTTAAATTAGAATGTAATATGTACATTTGTAAAATTGATATTTAATATGGAATTAGGACATGTACATGTTGTGAACTATTTAACTACAATATACATACCTAGAAGCTCACATACCTACAATATACATACCTATGTAATATACATACCATGTGAACTATTCAATACATGACCTATTAAGATTAGTTTGTTCATTTCATACATACTCTTTTGTTTGAAAATCAAACATGTATTTAAATCTAATCTAATCAAACATGTATAAATCTAATATAATCAAACATGTATAATCTGATCAAACACAAACGAAGTATAAAGTATAATCTAGAGTCTAAACTTCGTTGTACATGCATGAAATATACAATCTAATCAAACATGTATTTAAATCTAATTTAATCAAACATCATGTATAAATCTAATATAATCAAACATGTATAAATCTAATATAATCAAACATGTATAAAACTTATAAAGTATAATATAGAGTCTAAACTCCATGTATAAAGTATAAAGTATAATCTAGAGTCAAACACAAACCAGGTATAAAGTATAATCTAGAGTCTAAACTCCATGTATAAAGTATAAAGTATAATCTAGGGTCAAACACAAACCAGGTATAAAGTATAATCTAGAGTCTAAACTCCATGTACGTGCATGAATATATATAATATGAAAGTATATAAAAAGATAAATGTAAATGAGCTATAAAGTCTGGAGCAAATCAATAGGGATCATGTCGGCTATGAACTGAGCGACCATCTGAGGGGGAGTCTTGCAAAAGTAGAATTTATTTAAATATTAAATATAATATATCTATCTCTCTAGACATGCATGTACATCAAATCCAAGTAGAGTTAATAAAAATTTAAATATAAATTGTAACGTGCATGTACATACATACATGTACATATATGTACCAAAAACCATAACTAACCTGTACACTAACAGCATCTAAAGAATCTCTCCTACGCACATGCTCAGAGCTCAAGGAAGGAGTGACATGAGCTAACTGTCAATTTAAGGATTAGTCCACAATCAATTTAAATGATCTACAAATTAAAACTTAGAACTCTAGATTATTTATTAAACATGATCTATATATATAGATTTATCAGGTACAAATTTGCAACATGTATACATATCTTCTAAAAATTTAAACGCACATGTACATGTACATACTTGTGTATCACCTGGAGTAGGCTGTATAGTCTAATCCTATCCCGTGATCATATCAATAACATCACTCGTGCCTGCATATCTCTCTCTAGTTGTACGTATCACTGAGGAGTGCAAGGGGCTAACTAGATGAGTGGGCATCGTGGATGAAGTGTCTGACTGTAGTAGCATGTCCATAAATCCAGTATAGCTCAAATCTCTCAGCTGATCCTCAAATGAGTCCAAACCCTCATCTGTGATATGTACCTGATCAGCTTGTATCTCCTCCTCAAATGAATCCAACCGGCCCTCATCTATGATATGGAGCTGATCAGCTTGTAGCTCCTCCTCTGCAGCAACAGAGTGATCTGTATGTGGGTCAGTGCCTGGAGCATGCGTAGAGTGATGAGAATGTTGTGACTGTCTCAGGGTATGCGTCGATGCCACTATAGCCTGACCATCTCTGAGAATCTCCTCTCTAACATCACCCAATGGTATCCCAAGTCGAGATGAAATAAAACTATAAGCATGTAGTAGGTCCTCGGCTAAATATTGCGACATCTGTACATGTCTACTACCTCCGACTATAGCTGCTACCTCATCTGGGGAGGGGATGCCAGCAGAAATATACCGATCATCTAAATCTAAAGCCCCCCCATGACTAGAAGACACATGATCTGTGGATGATCGCGAACGTGGTCGACTCATCATATATCTGCCCACCCTGTCAGAAGATATGGTGGCTGCTGCTGATGCAATCTATCCAATCCTATCAATTGCTTCTCTCTGAGAAGAAATCACAACATGATCGGCTATGGGTGCCATGGCTGGGACTACTATAGGAAATCTCTGGCCAACAAGGTCCCTATGTCTAGGCGGAGCTCTATCATGTCTATGATATGCATCTCTATCAGCAATCCTGCCTCTCCCCTATCCATAATATCCTCGAATATCAAGGTAGTTTGGTTTCATTTGACAATGAACCTCAGCAAATACCTGTTGTGCAAAGTATAATGGAATCTGGTTGTTATTAGGATAACGACCATGGGCAGCTAAGAATCATGGGTAAATCAGTGATGCAACTTGTGGGTCGATACATCTGGTAACCTGATATCCCCTCACCTTACTCTTCTCTTGATATTGTGGGAAGCATCTCTCCTTGATGGTCTCCTTCAAGACCACCCCCACCACATTAGCAAAAGAATGAGGACCCCTCACCTCACTCCTCAACTGTCTATATATATCCTCTATAACCTTAGGTGAGAATGAGGTATGAGATACTAAGCGGTCCCTCAATGTCTGTAAACTATCAAAAATGGACGTGCACGTACTCTTGTACACGCCATTAGTATGAGGGTCATCTAGTATGGCCCTCAACCTATGTAACTTCTGATCACTATAATGAAAAATAGTAGCAATGTCGGGCAAGGGGGGATCCTACTGTGGAGGATCCTGCTGTGGTGGCTCCTGATGTGGAGCCTGCGCAGGTGGATCCTAATCAGGAGCCTGCGAAGGTGGATCCTGATCAGGAGCTTGCGAAGGTATATCCTGGGATGCCATCTATCTAGGTACATGTCATAAAGTTAAAATAAATACGTAAGCAGAGAGAGAGAGAGAGATCATTTTCATGAGAGAGAGAGAGATTATATACATATAAATCTTCATGAGAGAGAGAGATCATTTTCATTTTCAAAAAATACATGTAAAAATTTCAAATATTTCAGTGAGAGAGAGAGAGAGAACATATATTTCAGATCTAGAGATAACATATATTTCAGAGAGATAGAGAGATCTAACACATGTACATATTTAAATCTTTGACATACATAAAAAATTCAAGAATAGAGAGATCTAACACGTCATATGTTAGGACACTATATTATCCTAAGGGGAATGTCATATGTACAGTAGGATGTTATAAGGGGTCATATGTGACCTACTAAGGGGTCACACATGTGTCAATGCATGCGTGACCCCTTAGGACCACATACGACCCCTTAAGACACTATGTGATGAAATAAGGGGTATGTCGTTCACACTAGGATTTTATAAGGGGTCATATGTGGTTCTAACCACATATGACCCCTTAGGACACTATATGATCCTAAGGGGAATGTCATATGTACAGTAGGATTTATAAGGGGTCATATGTGACCTACTAAGGGGTCACACATGTGTCAATGCATGCGTGACCCCTTAGGACAACATACGACCCCTTAGGACACTATGTGATGAACTAAGGGGTATGTCGTTCACACTAGGATTTTATAAGGGGTCATATGTGGTTCTAACCACATATGACCCCTTAGGACACTATATGATCCTAAGGGGAATGTCATATGTATAGTAGGATGTTATAAGGGGTCATATGTGACCTACTAAGGGGTCACGCATGTGTCAATGCATGCATGACCCCTTAGGACCACATACGACCCTTTAAGACACTAAATCAAACATGTTTATTAGTTATAAAAATCAAACATTAAATTTGTTCAAGAAACATTATAAATCTTGTAGTTGTGGGTTTGAGCCCCACGGTGGGCGCCAGAAATGTGTGTGTGAAAAGTGGTATGAGAATCTGTATCTGCAAGACACAACACTTCAATTAAGTCATTACATGCATGGTTGATCAGATATAATCAATGAATAAATAAACCATAACAAATCGACCCATTGCCTTCTAAAAGATGCGAGTATAAGATTGCTCTCAGATTATAAGCAATACCAGTGACTAGACAACATCAAGACGAAGGATTTTATCTATATGAACATGATGAATGCTAGATGCATGCAATATTAATCTAACAATATTTTTGCAATATTAAACTAAATGATTTAATTAATATGAAATAATTAATATGCAATATATCAATTAAATCCTAGAGCAAAAACAATATAATAACAATATATTCTCCAGCCTCTCTTTGAATGAGAGATGAGCCTGAATTTATAGAAAATTCAGAAAGAAACCAACGGCTAAGATCAAATGATGACGAGCGGTCAAGATTTTCCAAGAGGAAGCACAATCCAGGTGAATTGATGTGATTGGATGCTTTTCTCAATTTTAAAGGAAATTGAACTAAAAATAAGATTAAATCAAGAAAAAACTGATTTAAAGGAAATTGAACTAAAATTAAGATTAAAATCAGGAAAAAACTGATTTATTCTCTATTTCATTCAATTTTAATATTTAATTGTTTTAATTCTTTTCTTTGAGATTATCTATCAATTTTTAATTTGTTTTTTTCAAGATTATCTCCAATTGATTTCTTTTCTCAAATTTTAATTCTTTTTTGTCTATTAATTCCTTTTTTGATTTATTTCCATTTTTGAAGATTTGTGCTCAATTGATTTATTTAACTGAATTAATTCCTCTTTCTTGATTTGTTTCCTTTTTTGAAGATTTATGGCAAATTGCTTTATTTAATTAAATTAATTCCTCTTTCTTGATGTGTTTCCTTTTTTGAAGATTTATGGCAAATTGCTTTATTTAATTAAATATGCTAAGATATTTAATTAAAATAAATAAGATAATTATTTAAAATGATTTACTTGGAATGATTAATTAATTAAATAAATATTTAATTAATATTGATTGATTGATTTGCCATGTGACATTGGATGATTTTAGAATTAATTGTGTGCTCAAGATTGATTTAATTGCCTTTGGTTAGGACCTTGGTGATGTTGTCGAGATTAGGGGCCTATGGTTTAGATGACCATTTTTAGGGTATTACATTTGCCCCTCTTTGAATTAATGTGCGAGCAGCACGTTGGTTCAAAGAATAGTTGATGTCTAGGAGATGTCAGTTCTGAACTTGATTGATCACGAACTACATAAAAAAGCGAGGTGTTTAGTTTGATTCGAAGTGACAAAGCTGAATAAAGTCTGATTAACGTGATACCATTCGGGAACTTGATTGAACTTGGGAACGATAGAAAACAAAAGATACCGAACTTGAACTTGATTGATCAAGAAGCGGATCTTACTGATCTAGAACTTGATTGAACTTAGATACAGTGAGTGATGATAAAAATCGATCTTGAACTTGATTGATCAAGATACGATGAAGATAAATTGTTTAGCTTGATCAAGAAACGAATAAAACGTAACACCTGTTTAGATTTAGCATGATAGAAGATACTCTTTAAACCCTTGATTGAGTTTAAATGAAAAATCAGCTTGATGAAAAGCAATGGAACTGATTAACGTAAAGAGATTGATTCAGATAAAAGACAAATATCAGCTTGATATGAAGTGATGAAGTTGATATGCCCCTAGAGATTGATTTGGATGAGATGATTGAGAAATCTCAACTTGATATAAAGCGATGAAGTTGAGATGCCCCTAGCGATGAGGTCTTATTTGATTTTCTTTAGTTGAAAAGATTTTTGCTCGACTTTCGATGAAGATTTAAAAATTTTCTCGACATTGAAGAATGTGAGGTCATAAGGTCATGAGTATGCCCCCTCGGGAGCGAAATCGAAAGATAGCAAGGGTACATGATGATAGGCAATTTTGAGTGATGATAAGTTGTTTTGAGCACAAATGATTCAGAGGAATTTTTGAAATTTTAGCGAGAAATTGAGTGCAAAGTTGAATTGTAGAAATTAAATTGAGATTCAGCATTGATTAACGAGAAATTGAGCCCAATTAGAAGAGAGAAAGAGCTTTTGATGAAAAGAGCACTAAGTGGGCCAAATTTTGAAATTGACTAGCAAAATGATCTCAATTTTCGATTTCGATCCCGAAAATGGACTCAGGACAACCAATTTACAAGCTCGTGATTTGATTTCATCGTACTTGTGTTGATGGATTATGAGATGTTGTTCTATATGCTTTATTCTATATGTATGCATTTCTTTTCAGCATGAATGTATGCAATGCAAATGATCATGGATGTCTATTTTTGTTTCTTTTCATATGCAAATAAATGATAATGCAAATGAGTAAGGAGAATGAGTAATGCAAATTTTTTCATCTTTCTATGCAATAAGATGAATGCAAATGAATGATAGTGAATGTATGAATCTATATAATATGCTTATGTATGCAGCTAAACATCTCAAAACACAAGTACTTGATCAGAGAAATGATGAAAAGAGACCACTTAGCGAAGAAATGATGACGCTCCAACTCTCATTCAACAGACAAAGAGGAAGCATTGTTACTATACCGAAATCACTCTAAATTCACAAAATGCAGAATGAAATGCAAGATGAGATGCAAAATGAGATGCAACCTAAACCTAGTCACTGGACTTTGAAAAGCTTAATTATCATCATTGAGCGTTTTACAATTATAGCAAGCAGAATAGAGTTCATTTCTTTTCATGTGCAATATTAATTATCTTGTCCGCAATGACCCTTTTTTTGTTCATATCCTTGGACAAATTACGCATGGACCCGGATTGCACAATGAAGAAATTCCCTCAAAACAAACAAAGAAATGATGGGAACCTCCTTGTAGCATTCAAATAAGCGGAGTCGAGGTATGTGAGGCGATTCCACCTTGATGTGAAGGCTCTTATCACAGACACCGAGCTAATTTAGATGTTTCCAGATCATTGGGATCATTCCTTCAAGTAGCAAACAAGAAAATATTATGCCCCCAATCCTTGCTCCTCTTAGTCAAAATAGACTTCCTCGAGTTACTCAGAGGGATAATAATCGAAAACCAATATAAAAGACAGCACACAAATACAATTTTCATGCATAGCTCAAATAGTTTAGTGATTGTTTTCCGTTATGTTGTTTTGCTTGTTAATTTAGTGATAAAACTCTTTAGTAGTCAGGAGATAGGTAATTGACTCGGAGTGGACGACCAGGTTTCACTGACGTAAGGTTGACTTGGTTGATACTGCTTAGGACATATAATGTGCTCTGTGGATTACCTAAGACTAGGACATTGATCGATTTCAAGCCATGAGGGTTCCAACGAACCAGGATGTCACAAAAGTGACTGAAATATGTACAAGCGAAAGAAAAATATGCAGGAAAGCAAGAATGCCAACGTTGCGTTGATAGATGGAGCGCTTGAGTACAAGAGGCACCTGTTTACCAAGTTTTCACCTGCTTGGTAGAGATTCTTTTTTTTTTTTTACCAAGGTGCCTGTTTACTAGGTTTTCACCAGGGCATTTTCTCTCTTTTTTCCTTTTTTCTTTTTTTTTCTGTTTTTCTTTTTCTTTTTTTTTTTTGAATTTCTTCAGGACTTTTTCTGATTTTTATGATTTCTTCAGGACATTTTCTGATTTTTATGATTTCTTCAGGACATTTTCTGATTTTTAGGATTTCTTCATGTTTGCCCCTAGTGTCTAGCAAGGCAAAAGGGATTTTGAGTACATGAATGGATAAGCGAATAATGGTGGACGCTTTCAAGGACTATCTCACAACATTAATCCAAGCACAGGTTCCAGGTATGGCAATGTAAACCAAGGATTTTAGCGATGTAAAGCAAGGATATAGCGCAGCGAAGCAAGGATATAGTGTAACAAAGCCATATGGTCCAAATAAGTGGCCATGTCAAGAGGTTTGTGGAAAGCATATTTTTGCATTTTGTCCATAGTGTTGATCAAGATCAAGGAATAGATTTGGATAGGAGGCAGATATGATAAGCAAGATCAAAAGGGAGTAATGAAGGATGTAAGTGAGCAATGGAGAGGAGATAAAGGGTCTAGATCAAGTGTAATAGATAGGACACATGAAGCCTGCAAGAATCCTTAACCTTGTCAAGATCAAAGGTGGAAAAGGGATATGAATGTAGATAGAGCGAATGAGGGATAATGGTGGATGAAGGATAATGGAGGAAGATGGATAATAGATGGATGGAACTTGCCCCCAGTGTAAAGTTCAAAAGGATAATGGATTATGCATGACGCCTGTTTGCCAGGTTTTCATCATGGTACTTGCCCAAGGCGCCACAAGAAGTGGTTTTCACACAAGGACGAATTCATTTCTCTTTAGTTCTTTTTTTTTTCACTTTTTTTCATCATTTTTTTTTTTGGAAGATAATGGAGGCATGAGAGGAGATGGAAGAAGGACCCCAATGTCTCGCTGCTTTGGATGGTACCTTTAGAATATGAGTTGCAATAGACCATGGCTATGAAGGTATGCTCAAAGATGTTGGTAGGATAATGAAATGAAACTAGGGCAAGGACTTATGCAAAGGATTGGATAAGAGGGATGGAAGGGTGAAAAAGAGGTGTTGGATAATGGATGGGATGTTGGAAGAATTGTGTATCGATAGATGGAAATGCTGGAAAGATCAACATTGGCACACGCCTTGAGGGATGGTGCACATATGGAGGAGAAGTGAATATCAAATTTTGAGATTTGGATGGAGGAAAGGTTACATGTTTTGGTGCATAAGAACCCAAAATGGATGAAGGAGGTGATAGAGGAATAGACTCAGAAGGTTTGGATGGAGGAACAACAATTTTGGATGCCAATTTTGATTTTTCTTTAGACTGTTGTGCTTCAAGTAGCCGCTTAGGGATCCACATGGCTTTTGATTTTTGATTCTTTTGTAGTTCCTTGGAGCGCATTGCTTGTACAAGTGCCTTAGGAACCCATATAACTTTCGACTTCTCTTCTTTCTTTGTTGGCCTTTGTGGCGTTTTGTATTTTTCTTTTTCTTTTTGGATCATATTTTTCTTTGTTTTGACATGTCAATTAGATGGGACATGTTGATCCTTGAATACACGTGGATTACTTGACTTATGACTTTTATGCTTGGCATCCAAATTGCTTGGAGAAGGAAAAGAATGTATGAATGGATAGGAATGATATGGAGGTATTTTATATTGATGAAAGGTACTCAAAGATGTGTGCCTTTGTTGATCTTTCATAAGAGATGGAGGGATATAAGGACCTAGAATGGATGGAAGGTGAGAAGGAGAAGGCATGTATTTGGATTTAACTGGAGAAATGTAGGATTTATGAGAGATCCCAATATCTTGAGAAATTTCCCTGAGGCCATGACCTTTAACATTTCCTTTAATATGGAGGGGTTGTTGCTTGTGGAGATATACCCCTTTGCCTTTATAAATATTTTGACTTGTAGGATACACTTTGCTTTGGAAAGAAGGCATGAGTCCATTATGAGATGGAGGTGGAATGCAAGGAATGATAGGATCATGAGGGGGATTTATAGGCATGATGGATCCTTGAGGTGAATATGGAGGATTATGACGAGAAGATGAAGGGATACTTTGATCTTGACATGGAAGAGGACCATTGGATAGAGTAGGAAGGGTGTTTGACTCTTCATTTTGAATAGGATCATTTGAAAAGGTAGAAGAGGCATCATGATCTTGCTTAGGAAGTGGATTAGGAATGGGATTTGGAAGGATTATTTGCTCTTGAGATGGAAGGAGTTCATCTTGGAAGAAATGGAAAGGTATAAGGGGATCATCATGGGATTCTAGTGAAATAGGATCCTTTTCAATCATTAGATGGGATTGAGAAGTTTTGGTGTCTTGATCTTGATTTCTGATAGGACTTATTTTTTTATTTTCTAGATTATCCTCTTGACATGGAGTCACTTCTAAGGAAGGGATAATATTTTGCATAGGCATAGGGGATTCTTGGAAGGTCTCCATATTTTGGCATGATGGGGAAGCATTTTGGAAAGGGCCTTCTGGAGTGGGTATGTTTGGAATTGAAGTGTATGATAGAATAGGATCTGGGATTTTTAAATCTTTAGAGGAACTTGTATCGATATTGGCATTAACTTGGATTTCCATAGGAGATAGCCCTTGAAGGTAAACACGAGAAGTTTCATTGTTTGAAGGAGATGGTATGGATTGTTGCTGAGAAGTTTTAGGAGATGAAGGCATCATGGAAGGGATGGAGGCTACATATGGAGCCTTGCTAGACATAGGTTCATGATTTTGATTATGCTTAGAAGTAGTTCCTTCTTTTTCTTTAGGTGAGTCATTAGGATCTTCAATTTCAATGACACCATCATCAAGGAGATCTTGAATCTTATGTTTTAATTCCATACACATTGAAGTCTTATGTTTGTTATGCCTATGATATACACAGTAACTACTCAAAACTGCACATCCCCATGTGGTCTTTTTAGGCAATATGATAAGATTGTTCTTAAGAAGCTCTTCAAAAGCTGACTCAATAGATTGCCCCAAAGGCGTAAACTATCTATCTAGGGAATAGATGCCTTTTTGTCTTGGTGAAGGTGTCTTGTGAACTTGTTTGAGATTTGGCTTTTGATTGTCAATTATTTGTTGGTATTTGCTTGACACATCACATAATCGTTTTAGCACTTCTTGAAGTTTCTCACACTTGATATCATACATTTGTTTTTCAAATGGAGTCATTGATCTATTTTGTTGGATTTCCATGTCACATATTTTTTTCTTTATATCTTGAAGCATTTGAGCATAGGCAGCCATGGGAATTGGAGCTAAGGTATCCAAGAGATTCTTACTTTTGTCAAAAAATTAGAAGAGCTTTTGGCTTGAATAGGCATTTTTAACCGACAGGACCGAGAGCGAGATGTGTTGCAGAAGTCAAGATCAAATTGTAGCTAGTAGTTTGTTTAACGTAGTGATTGAGGGAAGTAACTTAAGATCTGGTCTGGTTTCAGGAATGATCTATCCTGTGTAAGACGTTATCTAAGTTGACTTAGGTTTGATAAAATGTTCATTTGAACTAGCTTAAAGATGATCGACAAAATCATGCAACGCAACGACAGAGGTACACTATCAAGGTTGTTTATGCTCAAGAGGATGATAACCAGTTTTAGGCTTGTTGTAGACTGATCTAGGAAACTTTGACTATTTTGACTGACAAGATCAGGAATTCATATGACAGAGGATTGGATAGAGACGAGATTCTGACAGACAGAGTTTCAATGACTGACGACTACTAGTTTTTGATAAGGATTGATGTTTCAATGACTAACAGAGACCAGTTTGGACACAGACAGAGTTTATCACTGACTTTGTTTGTTGTTTTCTCCAGTTTTGGTATTCCAGTTTTAGTTTTAGGGATGAAAACATAGAAAACACACAAGATTTATAATAATTCAATCACAGCACGCTAACCCTATGGAAGTTGGCTTAGAGAAGAAAACCTTTGCTTGCTGACTTAGGTATACAACCAATAGCTAATCAGAATACGACCATTGAGTCTCACACAATGGATTCTCAATGCCGTATTAGCCGACTCCAAACGCTAATGGGGGCACGATATGGCAAGTGTCTTGGGAGAGTTACTATCTCTCTTGCACAAAGATTATCAACCTTCGGAGGTGAATCAGGTAGTTTCTATCTTATGGTTCTTAGTCAGGAATTCCGTTTGAAATTACCCCTTGAAGTCATGCAAGCATGATTGAGGCCTATAGCCCAACAAGGTACCGAAACAAGATGTAGTCACGTAAACGTGATTGAGACTGCGAGGCCCTACAAAATGCTCGATATGAGAGATCTCAAAGAGAAAACTCAAATAATCCCGTCCTCTGAGACTTTAATCACCAGAGGCCTATTTATTATAGTGAGTTGGAATGCTCAGGTCCAGCTGTACTCACTTGGGTCGTTCTCACAGGGTGATTACTTTTTCCCACTGTGACAGGCCCACTAAAGGTACACAAATCTCAAAACTTAGAAAAAAACTTCGAGGGTCTAGATTTCTGATTGTCTATAAAAGACAAGAGCATACTCTCCTACCTCTTAGATTTTTATGAAAACATGAAAGATAGATTTGTTCTTTAACCAGATAGCAATTTAAGTGCCTAAGAAAATACTAAATGAATACACAATGTTTAGTCGATTCTCCTTAGGCAACCTGCAAAACCAATATGTCAGTAGTCATTTTCTTCTTGACTCTTTGGCATGCGTATGTTTGATTGATAGATTCTTTGACAAGCGTCCTAAAAACATTAAAATCTAAAAATTAGTTTCCAAGATAACATAAAAAAAATCATCAAAAGAAAATTCTATCATGTAAACTTTAAATTAAACTAATCTAACAAGAATTTCCATTTTATGACTATCCTAGTTATGACAATTTTTGATAGTACTACACTCTGTCGTTTTTGAACAAAAGATAATTGGGACAATCGCTTCGGTGGAAATGTGAAATACTTGGCTTTACAAAACATATTAAAATTTGGGTTAGATCCAACGGTTCAATAAAACGTTATGCCCTCTGAACCGAGACCATTTTTGACTGTCACAGAAGAATAGGTAAAATGACAGTCCTGCACTCTGTCAATCATAACTTTCAAACACAAAATATTTTGTCAAATCCGTTCGGTGAACCTGTAGAAAAATTTATTTTAAAAAACATATCAAAAATTGGTTGAGATCCAACGGTTCACTAAAAAATTATACTCTTCCAACCGAGACCATTTTTGACTGTCATAGAAGAATGAGTAAAATGATAGTCCTGCACTCTGTCAATAATAACTTTCAAATCCAAAATATCTAGGAAATTCCCTTTAGTGATCCTGTAGAAAACTTGATTTTACAAAACATATCACAAATTAGTTAAGATCCAACTGTTCAATAAAAATTTATACTCTCCAAACCGAGACCATTGTTTACTGTCATAGAAGAACAATAAAAAAGAAAGATTTTTATTTGCAAATTTAACACATGTTTATTAGTTATAAAAATCAAACATTAAATTTGTTCAAGAAACATTATAAATCTTGTAGTTGTGGGTTTGAGCCCCACGGTGGGCGCCAGAAATGTGTGTGTGAAAAGTGGTATGAGAATATGTATCTGCAAGACACAACACTTCAATTAAGTCATTACATGCATGGTTGATCAGATATAATCAATGAATAAATAAACCATAACAAATCGACCCATTGCCTTTTAAAAGATGCGAGTATAAGATTTCTCTTAGATTATAAGCAATACCAGTGACTAGACAACATCAAGACGAAGGATTTTATCTATATGAACATGATGAATGCTAGATGGATGCAATATTAATCTAACAATATTTTTGCAATATTAAACTAAATGATTTAATTAATATGAAATAATTAATATGCAATATATCAATGAAATCCTAGAGAAAAAACAGTATAATAACAATATATTCTCCAACCTCTCTTTGAATGAGAGATGAGCCTGAATTTATAGAAAATTCAGAAAGAAACCAACGGCTAAGATCAAATGATGATGAGCGGTCAAGATTTTCCAAGAGGAAGCACAATCCAGGTGAATTGATGTGATTGGATGCTTTTCTCAGTTTTAAAGGAAATTGAACTAAAAATAAGATTAAATCAAGAAAAAACTGATTTAAAGGAAATTGAACTAAAATTAAGATTAAAATTAGGAAAAAACTGATTTATTCTCTATTTCATTCAATTTTAATATTTAATTGTTTTAATTCTTTTCTTTGAGATTATCTATCAATTTTTAATTTGTTTTTTTCAAGATTATCTCCAATTGATTTCTTTTCTCAAATTTTAATTCTTTTTTGTCAATTTATTCCTTTTTTGATTTATTTCCATTTTTGAAGATTTGTGCTCAATTGATTTATTTAATTGAATTAATTTCTCTTTCTTGATTTGTTTCCTTTTTTGAAGATTTATGGCAAATTGCTTTATTTAATTAAATTAATTCCTCTTTCTTGATGTGTTTCCTTTTTTGAAGATTTATGGCAAATTGCTTTATTTAATTAAATATGCTAAGATATTTAATTAAAATAAATAAGATAATTGTTTAAAATGATTTACTTGGAATGATTAATTAATTAAATAAATATTTAATTAATATTGATTGATTGATTTGCCATGTGACATTGGATGATTTTAGAATTAATTGTGTGCTCAAGATTGATTTAATTGCCTTTGGTTAGGACCTTGGTGATGTTGTCGAGATTAGGGGCCTATGGTTTAGATGACCATTTTTAGGGTATTACAGTTCTAACCACATATGACCCCTTAGAACACTATATGATCCTAAGGGGAATGTCATATGTATAGTAGGATGTTATAAGGGGTCATATGTGACCTACTAAGGGGTCACACATGTGTTAATGCATGTGTGACCCCTTAGGACCACATACGACCCCTTAAGACACTGTGATGGACTAAGGGGTATGTCGTTCACACTAGGATTTTATAAGGGGTCATATGTGGTTCTAACCACATATGACCCCTTAGGACACTATATGATCCTAAGGGGAATGTCATATGTACAGTAGGATGTTATAAGGGGTCATATGTGACCTACTAAGGGGTCACGCATGTGTTAATGCATGCGTGACCCCTTAGGACAACATACGACCCCTTAAGACACTATGTGATGGACTAAGGGGTATGTCGTTCACACTAGGATTCTATAAGGGGTCATATGTGGTTCTAATCACATATGACCCCTTAGGACACTATATGATCCTAAGGGGAATGTCATATGTATAGTAGGATGTTATAAGGGGTCCTATGTGACCTACTAAGGGGTCACGCATGTGTTAATGCATGTGTGACCCCTTAGGACAACATACGACCCCTTAAGACACTATGTGATGGACTAAGGGGTATGTTGTTCACACTAGGATTTTATAAGGGGTCATATGCGGTTCTAAGGGGTCATGCATATGTTATAACACATGCATGACCCCTCAGGACCACATATGACCCCTTATGACACTATGTGATCCTAAGGGGAATGTCATATGTATAGTAGGATGTTATAAGGGGTCCTATGTGACCTACTAAGGGGTCACGCATGTGTTAATGCATGCGTGACCCCTTAGGACCACATACGACCCCTTAAGATGCTATGTGATGGACTAAGGGGTATGTCATTCACACTAGGATTTTATAAAGGGTCATATGCGGTTGTAATGGGTCACACATGTGTTAAGACACTATTTGATGGACTAAGGGGTATGTCGTTCACACTACAATTTTATAAGGGGTCATATGTGGTTCTAAGGGGTCACACGTGTTATAACACATGTGTGACCCCTTAGGACCACGTATGACCCCTTAGGACACTAGATGTGATCCTAAAGGGAATGTCATACATGTACACTAGTATGTTATATGTGATCCCCTATGACCTCCTAAGGGAACGTACAGTGTCATCAAGGCATATGTGGTCTTAAGGGGTCATGTTGTGCATGTAATAGGATGTGAAAATGGGTCACATTGTAGAGGAAATTTATTTTGTCTAATTTGTTTAAATTTGTTATCTAAATTTTCTAATGTTTATTTAAATTAAAATTTATTAATTTTTCTAACGTTTTTCTTTTTTGGCTAATGTTTTTCTAAGTTCTGATTTACTATAGGTTAGTTTTCTATGTTTTTCATAACAATTTTTTAAAATGTTGAAAAAAATATACATCTATACAATTATGTAATTTTAAAAACAAATTGACACATTTCAGTCAAAACATTAAATTATCAAACATTTTTCTAAAACAATGAAAAACAATAAATTATCAAACATTTTTCTAAAATGTTGAAAAACAATAACTATATACAATTATTTAATTAAAAAAATAAATTAACAAACAAATTATTTACAAATTTAATAAAAAAAGACATTATTAAACCAAACAAAGGGTTATTTTGTGCACCTGATATAATAAAGGTCGAAAACTGAAATAGGAAAGATGCTAACTGCTGCAGACAAAGCTCGGTGACGTGATGCTGAAGACTGGTTCGATTCAACCCCCACCCGACAGAAAAAGTCAAATTTGATAATGACCTTTTAACTATCATTTTCGCTATTTATACATTTAAAAAAAAACCCTAACCGAAAAGGGTTCGAGCGAATGGGGGGTTCACTTGAACCCATTAAAATATTAATATTAAAGTGGGTTCACTCGAACCCAAAACTTACTCGAGGTTCGAGCGAACCCAAGTCCGCAGTTGGGTTCGCTCGGACTCCTAGGGGTAGTCCGAGTGAACATTGCCATTTCGCTCGAACATGGGGAAAATCGAAGTTCCCACTTTCGCCAAATTCCTTCATTGGCAAAAGTGGGAACCAACTTTGTGAATTCACCCCATGGTACACTCACATCTATGTCCACCATTATGACCACTAGCATTAGGTTAATTGGGATCCTCTTCCATAATTTGTGACACATCAAAGTCACGGGGTAGTCTTGCACCATTTTGAATGAACATTTGCAAAATGTATTGATGATCTCTTCTCATGATTTCTGTATACACCTAAAAATGGTCTGAAGATAATTAATTAAATAAGCAATTATTTAATTAATCCCCTTTCCCAATTTAATTGAATTCACTAAGTAATTTGATTAAATTCCCCCTTTCATCTACTTATTAATAAATCTAAGGATTTATTTAATAGTTTCATTTTCATAATCCCCTTTGATTAATTAATTCAAATTAATTAATTCCCCCCATATTCAATTAACTCTTCTAATCTTCTAATTAATTAAAACAAATCAATTTATGAGTTGTTGAGAATTAATTAGTCTTATTTGAATTTTAAATTCAAATTTACCCACATGCCTCCTAACTTTTAACCACCTAACCTAATCCCTCCTAAAACTAACTCCTAACATCTAACCCTGGGTTTAATTAAACCTACTCTCCCCTTGAGACACATGGCATTCTTGGGACACATGTCCCCTTTCCTTAGACACTTGCTCTCTCATGAGCAAAGCTTCTTGACACTTGTCACCATAGAGATGGCAAATGTTCTCTTTCATCTGACCTCCTCCAATTTCACCATTGATATCTTAAGACTCAATCTTGACTGTTGATTCCTGCCACCTCACCCCTAGCCTTGGAAACCCTATAAATAGGCCCTATTTTGGAGCAATAATCATCCCATCTCATTTGTAGTTCAGGTATTGTTACTATATACATATTGATCTTAGCATATCATTTCAGGCATTGTTATTATAGGCAATTTCATTCTTAGATCAAGCTTATTTTCTAGCATAATTATTGAATCATGTAGCTTAATCATTCTCTTTCCTAGCTTAAGTGCATCATTTATCATTTAAATCCTCCATCTAGGTGTAGTCAAGTCACTGGAATTGCCTAATCAGATCTGAGAGCAAAATTTATACTCGCATTTACTAGGAGGCGATAAATCACTTAGCTATGGTTTTATCTTTCTTTTCTTTAAATTCATTAACCATGCTTGTAATGATCTATTGAGTGTTTTGTGTTACAGCTGCAGGTATACACTTCATAGACATGACATTTTGGTGCCCACCATGGGGCCGAAATCATCATTTTTGACCTCTCAAGCTTCAGCAACATCCATCTCTACCGTGTTTGGTTCAGAATGTCGCATGAGCTTCTTTTCTATCCCGTATGAACTTCTTTGTGAACTGGGATGAAAATTGATCCTAACTCGTATCAGGTCATTTCTCTGTCGTACAAGTTTCTTTCCTTTATTGCATGAGATTGAAAAGTTTATCATATCAGCTATGAAATCATGTCGTACGAGTCTCTACCTCTGTTTTTTAAATAGATTGCATTTTAAGGCTTTCAGGTTTTAATATGAGCTTTACTAATGCTAACCCTAACTTGTTTGTGATATTTTTGGCAACTTAACTCTTTTCTGTAGAACGATTGTCGAAGATATGCTAGTCAAAGACCTAATTCAAAACTCATCAATGACTACTAATGGATCTATTTTGCAGGTTGCCTAAAAGAATTCAACAAAACTTTGTGTATTTCTTAAAGCTTTCTTTTAGGCACACTTGATTTTACTAAAGGAATGAACAATCATGTATTTTGTGTTTTTGATAATAGGCGAGTATGCTCTCACCTTTCTTAGGTGATCAAAAAGCTAGACTCATCTTTTACTTTCATTAGTCCATATCTTTAGCGGGCCTGCCCTCTCGAGGAGCTAATAACTCTTAGCCATTAAGGCTGGTGAGAGGGGAATGACCTAAGTGGGAATGGCTAATGCCAAGTAATCCAACCCACTATAAAATAAATGTTATTTGATGAAAATCAAGTCAACGGCAGTGCTCAGGAATATCTCTCCTCCATACCTTCGATATATAGAAAACCTTGGTTTCAAGGCTAGGATACCTCTTAATTGAGTATTGTACCCCGACACGCCGAATAGATCCCTTACTAGTTCCGGTTAAAATTAGAAGCTACCTGATTCACCTCCGAAAGGGTGATAATCTTTGTGCAAGAGAGATAGTAACTCTCCCAAGATACTTGCCATATCATGCCCCCATTAGCATTTGGAGTCGGATAATACGACATTCAGAATCCATTGCATGAGACTCAGCGGCTGTATTCTGATTAGCTATTGGGTGTGTACCTAAGTTTGCAAGAAAAGGTTTTCTCTCCTCAGCCAACTTCCTTAGGGTTTAGCATGCTTGAGGTCACTTAAAATATCGCGTGTTTTCTATGTATTCATTCCTAAATTGAAAAATTAAACATCTAAAACTGGAAAACAAAAGCAAAACACCAGATTTCAGTGATCAAAATTCGACCAAACAAACACATTTTTCTCTATCCTATTCTCTATTGTATGAGGCATTTATCTTATCGTATGGTTAAGAAAAGTCTGTCGTACAAACTAGTGATTTGTCGTATTGCTTAGTATTCCTTGTCGTACGAGAAATCTATTTTATTGTATGGTGCATAAAAGTTTGTCGTACGAGCCTATTCTTTTGCATATGAAATTCCTAGTTTGTCGTATTGCCTTGTATCTCTTGTTGTTTGGGGTTGTATAGTCTGTCGTACAAGTCTCTGTTTCTGCCAGTCCAGAGCTGTGTCTTGCATGCCTTTTTTCAGATCTATCATTTCTGCTTGATCAATTTATAGTAATCATAAATGTCTGTTCTCTGTCATTCTATGCTTAGATTGTCTCCTTTGTTTGCTTGGTCAAGTTATCATCCGTCGAAATCAGACTTTAGAACATAAACACTTCAAAATTTTCAAGTGCTCACCCTCAACAAGTTCAAGATCTGCACATCTCAAATTGCATTATCACCCTCCTTGGTAAACTGATCACTCAAACATAGTTTCTCATCAAGATCTATCATCCTTTATCACAAAACTGAAACGTTTGGTGAGGATAATCTTGTCCCACATCGTAGGATATATCATTCCCACTGGACTTGGTTTTTATTAAATCATCATCATTGCACTCCAAAACCGAAGATCAAAAAACTTGCAAAACTTTAAACACTTGAATCATCTTTTCATGTCATATCGTGCTATCACATTTACATCGACAAGTGATCACTTACCAAAACAACCTTTTGGACGATCAAATTCTAGCACAATATCTAACACACGTGTATGCCCGTTCTAACTAGAGCTTAGAGACGAAGAATTGAAGAGATGAAAATCAAAACATTGGAAACAACTGAAGAGCATATAACCATGGAACATGAAGATGAAATGCAAGTTGAAGGAGAAATAACAGAACAAAATATCAGAGATATCAAAAAGGATCCTCAATTCGATAAATTTACGCAGAAACTATTGGAAGGGGAAAAAAATATTTTTTAATGTTAGCAAAATCTGGTGCTACACTCCCCCAAGATTTTGATGTGAACAAATTGACACAAAAGAAAAGTGATCCTCCTCCTAATAACAAACAATATGAAGATATTTTTGGTCTCCACATGAATGACACATCAATTCCCAATAATACCAGAACCAATGAAGAAACTTACATTACTAAAAGAGATGAAGTGGAAATTCTGAATAAGATTCAATTCAATGAAGATACAAGAAGAACTAGAGATGAAACAAGAAGAGATCCAGATCCTCTTAGAATGCAATATCATGGTCATGCAAGAACAAATCATGTTGATAATCCTATCACAACCCTCACACAACAACTACAAACAATGCAAACACAAATTCAAGATATGCAGAGAGGAAATGTTAGCCGATACTCACTTAAAGAAATCTCTCCTTATCCATTTGAAACAAATCTAAACATGATACCATTTCCTATAGGTTTTGAAACTCCTAGATACGAAAAATATGATGGAAGCACTGACCCTCAAGATCATATACGAGAATTTTGCACAATGAGTATGGAGTTTTCACATGAGGATACTTACTTGATGAGATTATTTCTGAAAAGCTTAACTGGACTAGCTATGGAATGGTTCTCCAAACTTCCACCTGGAATCAGATCATTCTCAGAGTTTGTGGATAAGTTTGTTTTACAATAATCTTATAACATACAACAGGAAATAACAATTCTAGACCTATGTAATGCCAAGCAAAAGGTTGGAGAACCTTTCATGACATTTTTACAACAATGGAGACGATTAGCTTTGCGGTATCCTCGTATAGTGACAAACTATGAAAAAATGGACATATTCATCGACAACTTAAATGATCAAATGAGTTATTACTTAAAAATGCAAGGAAATCAAAGTTTCAGAAAAATGGTTGATAATGGAATCAAAATGGAGGAAGCCATGATAAAGAAAGGTGAATTGAAAATATACAAAGAAGGAGATCATCCTCTTAATAACAACACCAATAACAATAATCACAATGATAAACCAAAGTTTTGGAATAGAAATCGAAATATCGTCAATGATGGAATAGTGGATAACAACAATGTGAAACCAAAGCAACTGATTTTTAATCTATCCACTCACTTAGCAGCGGCTCAGCAAAACAACCATCACCAAAAAGCAACTATCAAAACTTTCTTTCGAAGACAATTTACAAACATTGGTGAGCCCCTTGGGTCAGCATTAAACACACTTTTCGCAAACAAATTGATCACTTTACCAGATGAAAGGAACTACGAACCTCAAATAAAACCACCTTGGTGGAATGATAACCATTATTGCAATTTCCATCAAAACAAGGGACATCACATAGATAATTGTCAAAAGTTGAAGCATGTCATCCAAGATTTGATTGATAATGGAGTAATAACTATGGATGGACATACAACGAATCAATCTCATACAACTTTTAAGACTCCACTTCCAAACTATGAGAAAGGTGAATCATCAGCAACAAACAATGGTAAGGGTAAAGTAAAGGTAAACTATGCTCAGATATATGATAATGTGGTAAATGTGATTGTAGTTAAAGAACAACAAAATCAAGAACAAGCTCATTCTATCACAAGAAGCAAAGCCAAAGTTGTTTTTCCGGGTCCTACAACAAACACATCATCCACTATAAAACAATACAATCTAGTGGAGCAATTACAGAAAACACCCCTACAAATATCCATCTTAGAACTTTTAAAGCTGTCACCTGCACATAAACAAATTCTTGAACGATCATTAGTAGATACAACAGTTTCCAAAGATCTTGATATCAATCAATTCCAAACAATGGTGGGACACCTCATAACCCCTCACTACTTATCATTCACCGAAGAAGACAAGATGTCCTTGCAACATCCACATAATGCTCCCTTGCATATCAAAGTCATCATTCATAAGACGTGAGTTAAACGTGTCCTAATAGATAGAGGAGTTGGCTTAAACATCTTCTCTTTGAGTCTTGTTCGTGCTCTAGGTTATTCAGAAGATGTAGTTGATCCCCAGAAAAAGATCATAAATTAAAGCCTATGATGAAGAAGAATGTTCTTCTAAAGGAATTGTGATGTTACCCATTGGAGTGGGACCTTTGCAGAAAGACACAACATGCCAAGTTCTAGATTTCGATTTATCATACAACATATTCTTGGGAAGACCCTGCATACATGACATACAAGTTGTTCCATCAACATACCATCAGTACTTAAATTTTCCCTATAGTGGGCAGGAAATCACAATCTTAGCAGATTCAAATCCATTTCAGTATTGTAGTAATCTTAAACCAATTCAAGAAGTCATTGTTCCTCATAATAGGGAGGCATCATCTTTGAACACACAATCCAAGGAACAATCATTTACCTCTATCTTGTCAAGTATGGAAAAACAAATGCACCTAAGAGATCGAGGGAACGAAGAATATTCAATATCACAATTACCACTTTCTCCTAAATCCTTTCGAAAACCATCAAACTCTAAACAACAACCAAATGTAAAACATCTTCCGAGATTTGATGGAGCATTTGTTAGTGCTGGAACCTTATCAGAGGAAACAAAAGACAAAGATGTTCTACAGTGGCTATACAAGGATGAAGAATTTTAACAAAAGATCAACAATGTTCGCATACCTACAAAAAAGTATGGAAAAGGATTTAACATTCTCAGAAAAATAGGATACACTGGAACAGGTCCTATAGGAAAAAGAAAAGAAGGTATCTTAGAACCTATTCAACCTCATACTCAATAGACTACTGATAAAACATGCTTAGGGTATGGACAAGTCAAGCTACCGGAAAACACATCTTTTAGTCAACAACAAGAGGAATATGAAAACAGATGAGAACAACTGGCAATTGAAAGAGAAGAAATATCAACTAAACAACAAACACTAGAAAACATGAACTGGGAAAAGAAGCAAGCTTCAAATCAACAAGAGAAACAAACTAAAAGCACCTCTCAAGCAACATTAAATCTCAATCAAAACAAAAAAGAAGCTAATATTAATCAAGGAGAACTCATCGAAAGATTGTCAAAACTCAATCTCAGTCCCGAAGAAGTTGAATATGAAAGAAGAAAAGATATTGCCAGAAAAGAAAAAGAAATGCTATATGACCAAATTTGTAGATTGCAAGCTGCAAGTGATATAGATTCTAATGAATGGCAATGGGATTCCTATCACTTTGAAGAATTAGCTAAAGAAAATTGCTTTGAAGGAGCTGTAGAAGTCGATGTAGTTCACGCGTATGCAGGACAAACGTCAGGAACTAGTTCACTAGAATTAGAATCACATTCGACTGACTTGGACTTAATCGAGGACGATCAAGACTTTCTTAGGTGAGGTCATTCTAATGAGAGTACCATTCTAGACATTGACATACATATTGAAAACTTTGATACATCCATCATGACCCTTCAAACCCTTGAAACATCCCAACCTGAAGACCCCTTACCTCTAATCCACCCTAAGCTTATTGATTGGGAAAATGAAAGACATACTGCCATTGATACCTTTCCAAATGACCATGATATATCTGTATATCTTAATGCAATCGAACCTGTAACAACTCTCACCAGGAATTTCAACAACTCATCTTCTAATCAAGTGGGTGCCAAATCTCCTAGTCGCAAAAGTGAAAATAAAGAAAATAATATCGGGTCTAATGCTGAAAACCATTTCTTGGCAACATTAGATCGAGAAAAAGTAAAAAGAAAGGACGCATCTAATGGTGAAAACCTCCCTAAGGCAACGAAAGATGGGAGATTTGACACTTTACTTGAGCACTATCAAGAAAGGTCATCCATTTTGATCGAACCAACAGAAGCAGTTAACATTGGCACAACAGAGCAACCAAAGATTCTTCATCCAGTGACTTCTCTGTCTAAGCAAGAAATGCAACAATATGTGGATTTCTTCAAACGACGACAAATCAATTTTGCCTAGTCCTATATAGACATGCCAGGGTTGGATCCAGAGCTTATTATGCACCACTTAAATATCAGTCCCAGAGCTAAACCAGTCAAATAGAAGTTAAGGAAAATGCATCCTCGTATCACTCTTCTAGTCAAGGCAGAACTAAAGAAATTATTGGATGTTGGATTGATCAGACCTGTAGCCTATCCTCAATGGGTATCCTACATCGTTCCTATTTCAAAACCAGATAAAAGCATCAGAATATGAACAGACTTCAGAGATCTTAATAACACATTTCCAAAGGATGATTTTCCTTTGCCTAACATCGACACCATTGTAGATTTAACTACTGGACACTCCATGTATCTTTAATGGATGGTTTCTATGGATACAATCGGATCAAAATAGCACTCGAAGATCAAGAAAAGGTAGCTTTCACATGTCCATGGGGTACTTTCTGCTGGAACGTCATGTCTTTTGGATTAAAGAACGCATGTGCTACATATCAAAGAGCTATGACAACAATATTCCATGACATGATGCATACATTCATGGAAGACTATTTGGATGACATATTGGCTAAATCATACAACAGAGAAGAACATATAGGGATACTGGAAAAGATCTGTGACTGGTTAGAACAATACAAGATATGACTAAACCCTAAGAAATGTGCCTTTGGTGTCACTTCAGGCAAGCTATTGGGATACATTATTTCAGCTAGAGGTATCGAAGTGGATCCAGCTAAGGTTAAAGAAATCATGGAAATGGCATCTCCCAAGAATATAAATCAACTACGAAGACTCCAGTCAATCAAAAGATTTGTTGCTCAACTAGCAGATAAATGTCAACCATTTACTCATCTATTGCACAAAAATGTTCATTTCAAATGGGACTACCAATGCGAGGACACATTCAATAAGATCAAGGCATATCTCATGCAACCACCTGTCCTAACGTCACCAATTCCAGGAAAACCATTATTACCCTATGTATCAACTACCAAAGCATCATTAGGAGTTTTGCTTGCACCGCAGAATAATGAAGGAAAAGAACGAGATATCTACTACATCAACAGAACACTAGTAGGATATGCGATCAACTATTCACCGACATAAAAAGCATGCTTGGTTGTAGTTTTTGCTTCTCAAAAATTACGACACTATCTACTATCTCACTCCATCAAGTTGATTGCTAAAATTGATCCTCTGAAATATTTACTCAGCAAGGCAATATTAATAGGATGACTCACAAAATGGATTATGATCTTGAGTGAGTTTGATATTGAGTATGTTGACAGAAAAGCTATAAAAGGACAAGTCATTGTAGACCAACTAGCCGAGGCACCACTTCAAGATGATCATCCTTTACACATTGAGTTTCCCGATGTTGATATCCTAAGAATCACCACAAAAACATGGAAATTATACTTTGATGGTTCATATACACAACACGGATCAGGAGCAGGCATTCTATTCATCACACCACAAGGTCATACAATTTCGAAAGCATACAAATTAAGCTTTCAATGCACCAACAACATCGCAGAATATGAAGCTTTGGTTATAGGTATAAAAATGGCTATAGAATGGAACATTACACAACTTCAAGTCTTTGGTGACTCTCAGCTTATCATTAATCAAATTAATGATGATTATCAAACAAAAGATGAAAACTTGATGCCTTATAAAAAGATGGTTAATGATATCAAGAAATACTTTGTAGAAATAAATTTTCAGCAGATTCCAAGGAATGACAACAAAGTAGCAGATGCCATGGCTACACTTGCTTCTCTCCTTCAGACACAGGAAAATCAAGAGCGTTATGAATTCCTGGTGGAAGAGTTGTTTTACCCTGTGCATAATTGTCCCGATTCCCAAACTATATGTCACCTTGTTGGACATGATTCCTCTCGCTATGGCCAAACTTACACATACCTGAAAGATAACACCCTACCTCCTGACTTATCGAAAAAACCAAAAGAGAAACTTTATTCACCAATTCTCCCATTTTACTCTCGTCGTAGATACCCTGTTTAAATGAGGTCTAGATGGTACTCTTTTAAGTTGTCTCAAACAAGAAGAATCTGAGAAGGCCTTACATGAAGTCCATAATGACATTTGTGGCACTCATTCAAGTGGTCTTACCCTTTCTAAAAAACTCATACGCTTGGGCTATTATTGGCTGACTATGGAACGAGATTCTTTTCAGATATCTAGAACATGCAAATAATGTTAGATCCATGGGAATTTGATTCATGCACCAACACAAGAACTTCATGCTTTAGCAACATCTTGGCCTTTTTGTCAATGGAGTCTTGATCTAGTAGGAAAGATAAATACTTCTTCATCTAATGGTCACAAATTCATCCTTGCAGCTATAGAATATTTCACAAAATGGATTGAGGCAGTATCTCTCAAAAATATCACAAGAAAAAAAATTGCTGCATTTATCTTGAACTATATCATCTGTCGCTATGGAATACCAATGACCATTATCACTGATAATGGGTGACTGTTCAAGAGTCAGGATGTATAAGAGCTATGTGAGAAATTCAAGATCCAACACAGATTCTCCACACCCTACTATCCACAAGGAAATGGGCAAGCAGAAGCATCAAACAAAACTATTCTGAAAATCCTCAAAAAGACAGTGAACGATGCTGGAAAAGATTGGCATATTCAATTAAACTCTTCTCTATGGGCCTACTGTACCAGTATCCACTCACCAACAGGTACCACACCTTTCTCTCTTGTTTATGGATCAGAAGCAATACTGCCAATAGAAGCAGAGATACCTTCTCTATGAGTATCATTAAAAGGTCTCATCCCAGATGAAGAATATCGAGTATCTAGATTACAAGAGTTAGAATTGATCCAGGAACGAAGAGAAAATGCCTTTGATTATTTAAAGGTATTGTACGTTAGGAAATAGGAAATCATCACAAACAAGATAAACATACTAATCATTAGCTCAATCACGAAAGCACAATTGCAATGATCTATCCTAAACACATTCAATAGAGACATAAAGATAAAACATTCAAAAGATTATGCAAACCAGATGTAAATCCAAATGCTTCTTTCATGCGGCTCCATTGTTCTTCTTTCTTCTCCAAATAGTTTTGTTGTGGATCTCACCTACAAGTGCATAAACCTAATTGTGAAAGCAAGATTGACATTGACACAAGAATACTCGAAGCGTGATTTGACAAAGTGATTAGAAATTCAATAGTCTGATTAGGGATCAAGAATCAAGGGTTTTGATTGAACAAATTCATCCAATTTATAGATAAATTGGAGAAAAGACAAGATTAGCATGATTCAATTCAAATGGAAATTGCAAATCAATTATGTCAATTATGACAATTTATGACAAATTATGCACTTTCTATGCAAAATTTATTGATTGATAATTTATGACAAATTATGACAAACTTCTATGTCAAAAATTGATTGATTTGTCAATTACAACAAATTATGACAAATTGACATGTCATTTCCATGAATTTAGGAGAGAAATAGGAGGAAATTGAAATTAGGAATTAGAAAATTAGGAAATTAGAGAATTGGGAAAATAGGAAATTAGGAAATTTAGTGAATTAATTAATAATTTTTCATTTATTAATTAATTCATAAAAGAGGAATAATTAGCCAATTAAATAAACATTTAATTGTGACTCGAAGACTTAGGATAAATAAATAATTTATTAATCGTAGAGGAAGAAATGACACACAAGGTTAAATGATTAAATCATGACACCCTAGAAGATGAATTAGCAATGCGAGAATGACAATTAGGTCTTGATTGAAGATAATTGATGTTGATTCGATCATGATTTTGGATTGATAAATGACCAATGTGATAAATGATTTGATTGAGAAAATGCGCTGAGGAACAATGACAAATTGATCCAAATTGACATGATTGAGAAGGATGACGATCGATGACAAATTGATCGCAAAATGACAAGATTAACAAGGACAAAGATCGACCAAAATCATGAATGAAGATTGTTATTGACAAGACCAAATTCGAAAGCGAGACAACTAAAGAATGCAGAAGAAGGACTCGATGCTCGCAAATGATAAAAACCAAGTGCGTGACATAGGAGAAATGTTAATGCGACGCAAAAACCTAAAATGAGGCAATGCGCAAATGTTAAAGTATGATCCCGCAAGCGTTGACCATTTTTAGGTGTCTACAGGTATATCAACAAAGAATGTGCCAGAGTTATAATCATAAGGTCAAACTACAAATATTTCAAGTTGGGGAACTAGTACTAAAAGAAAATAAATGCAACCAGGTAGATCGAGAAAAGAAAGGAAAGTTTGAACCAAACTAGTTAGGTCCGTTTGTGGTCACAACAATATTTGGATCAGGAGCATATCAGCTATCCACATAGGACGAAGATCAACTTGATGAACCCATCAATAGCATGCATCTGAAGAAATTTTATGTCTAAAAAAAAAAGACTAAAAAAGTAGAAAATCCAAACAAACAAAAAATCAAATATGAGAAAAAGTGCAATAAAAACAGACGGTGAAAACCTAGCAAACAAGCGCTATCTGTCAGCTAGCTCTTCCATCTATTAGTTCATGCATATTTTTGCTTGCATTCATTCTCCATCAGCGCTATCCTTATCCATCATGAAGCCTTTGTACATACGCAGGCATCCCAGCTAAACTCTCGCCATGGTTTGGATCATTGGGTATATCATAACGACTTTGTTTCTAGGCTTGGGGCAAAATCCTGCACTTAGCTGGGGGGAAATTTTTTTTTTTATCATTTTGAGCTTAATCAAATAGGTAGAACAATAGTTAAACAACCCTTATCAAGCGAAAACTAAGACATATCCAACAATGAACATGAGATCAAATTATGAACCATCAAACTCTCACAAAGTCAATCTAAGCACATCACACACTTTTCAATGGATGATATTTTTTGGATAATGATTTTAGCATGATTGTTCAACTTTTATTTTATTTTGATTTTAGCTATCATGATTTCTGAGTGACTCCAAGATGTCTTTGACTAGAGGAACAAGGATGAAACATGATATTTTTCTTATCTGCTATCTGTAAATTAATCATTAATATGTGCAAATTTGTCTCGAGACATGATCATCGAAGTATCATCGAAGACATTTCCGATTTGCGTATTGAAATGATTAATACTGCCTGTTTTACACAAGCAACACTCAGGTCATCTTGGTTCAATTATACCTCGATGCTTGTGTTAACTTGCCATATCAAAATACAAGAAATAAGTGTTCAGGTCATCATGGTTTAATTATACCATCGATGTTTGCACTCACTTCCCACATCTTAAGAAGTTCAATGATGACAAAACACAATAATCCAATGACTAGACCGATCATAGCTTTGCATTTGCATTTGCATTTAGTTTGCATTTCATTCTTGCATGGGATCTCGCATGCTCCTTTTATCCAAGGTTAAATCTATCATAGGAATAATCAAGGTATCATCACAAATTTATACACAATCAGACTAATGACTTACATCTCTTCAGATATTGTCGACCCAACAAAAATCTTATGCTATCCCTACCAATAGAACCAACATCAGCATATCCGAATCTTTTTGCAACTTGATATCAACAAACTGTCAGTTCTTTATCTAATCAATCTTATCAATTCTATGAATCCATCTAAATCTATTCTATCATGGCTTATACGAGATTTATCTTTCCTGAAACCAGACGTTCTGATCATGTCTTATACAGGATATATCATTCCTGAAACCAGACGCTTTGATCATCTTTGTCTTATACATTAGGTATCATTCTTGAAACCAAATTGAATCTCGATCTTATTAATCAAATCAATCAAGCTTTATCAATAATCAAGAACCACATCACCATGATTGCAGAACTCGCATTTTCATCAACCACAGTTGAAGACATCGAATCATTTCTAATCGGGATATCAATTTCGCAAAAGTTCGCAAAACTCCAAAGATAAATTATCTCAATTGATCTCCCAAGGGGGCATCATCGTATAGCAATTTATCAATTTAGAGCTGGGGCATCCTATCAAACCAATATCATCATCAAAATGAGATTATTCTTTGAATCAATGCGTCATCACACCTCACTTCAAAGAGGGGCAAAATGTATACACCTAAAAATGGTCTGAAGATAATTAATTAAATAAGCAATTATTTAATTAATCCCCTTTCCCAATTTAATTGAATTCACTAAGTAATTTGATTAAATTCCCCCTTTCATCTACTTATTAATAAATCTAAGGATTTATTTAATAGGTTCATTTTCATAATCCCCTTTGATTAATTAATTTAAATTAATTAATTCCCCCCATCTTCAATTAATTCTTCTAATCTTCTAATTAATTAAAACAAATCAATTTATGAGTTGTTGAGAATTAATTAGTCTTATTTGAATTTTAAATTCAAATTTACCCACATGCCTCCTAACTTTTAACCACCTAACCTAACCCCTTCTAAACCTGACTCCTTCCATCTAACCATAGGTTTAATTAAACCTACTCTCCCCTTGAGACACATCGCATTCTTGGGCCACGTGTCCCCTTTCCTTAGACACTTGCTCTCTCATGAGAAAATCTTCTTGACACTTGTCACCATAGAGATGGAAAATGTTCCCTTTCATCCAACTCTTCTAGAAGCTTCTTGACACTTGTCACCATAGAGATGGAAAATGTTCCCTTTCATCCCACCTCTTTTCCAACCTCCTCCAATTTCACCATTGATATCTTCAGACTCAATCTTGACCATTGATTCCTGCCACCTCACCCCTGGCCTTGGAAATCCTATAAATAGACCCCATGTTGGAGCAATAATCATCCCATCTCATTTTCATTTCAGGCATTGTTACTATAGGCATATTGATCTTAGCATATCATTTCAGGCATTGTTATTATAGGCAATTTCATTCTTAGATCTAGCTTATTTTCTAGCATAATTGTTGAATCATGTAGCTTAATCAATCTCTTTCATAGCTTAAATGCATCATTTATCATTTAAATCCTCCATCTAGGTGTAGTCAAGTCACTGGAATTTGCCTAATCAGATCTGAGAGCAAAATTCATACTCGCATTTACTAGGAGGTGATAGATCGCTTAGCTATGGTTTTATCTTTCTTTGCTTTAAATTCATTAACAATGCTTGTAATGATCTATTGAGTGTTATGTGTTGCAGCTGCAGGTATACACTTCACATGCACAGCATTTTGGCGCCCACCGTGGGGCCGGAATAATCATTTTCGGCCTCTCAAGCTTCAACAACATCCATCTCCGTCGGGTTTGGTTTAGAATGTCGTACAAGCTTCTTTTCTAGCCCATACGAACTTCTTTGTGAATTGGGACGAAACTTGATCCTGACTCGTATTAGGTCATTTCTCTGTCGTACGAGTTCCTTTCCTTTCTCACATGAGATTGAAAAGTTTGTCGTATCAGCTATTAAATCATGTCGTACGAGTCTCTACCTCTGTTTTTTTAAATAGACTACATTTTAAGGCTTTCAGGTTTTAATCTGACCTTTACTAATGCTAACCCTAATTTGTTTGTGAGATTTTTGGCAGCCTAACTCTTTTCTTCAGAATGATTGTCGAAGATATGCTAGTCAAAGACCTAATTCAAAATGCATCAATGACTACTAATGGATCTATTTTGCAAGTTGTCTAAAAAGAATTCAACAAAACTTTGTGTATTTCTTAAAGATTTTTTTTAGGCACACTTGATTTTACTAAAGGAATGAACAATCATGTATTTTGTGTTTTTGATGATAGGTGAGTATGCTCTCACCTTTCTTAGGTGATCAGAAAGCTAGACTATCTTTTACTTTCATTAGTGCATATCTTTAGCGGGCCTGCTCTCCTGAGGAGCTAATAACTCTTAGCCATTAAGGTCGGTGAGAGGGGAATAACCTAAGTGGGAATGACTAATGCCAAGTAATCCAACCCACTATAAAATAAATGTTATTTGATGAAAATCAAGTCAACGACAGTGCTTAGGAATAGCTCTCCTTCGTACCTTCAGGTATACAAAATCTTGGTTTTCAAGGCTGGGAGACCTCTTAATTGAGTATTATACCTCAACGCGCCGAATGGATCCCTTACTAGTTCCAGTTAAAATTAGAAGCTACTTGATTCACCTCCAAAAGGGTGATAATATTTGTGCAAGAGAGATAGGAACTCTCCCAAGATACTTGCCATATCGTGCCCCCATTAACGTTTGGAGTCGGATAATAGGCGTTGAGAATCCATTGCGTGAGACTCAGGGACCGTGTTCTGATTACCTATTGGGTGTGTACCTAAGTTTGCAAGCATAGGTTTTCTCTACTCAGCCAACTTCCTTAGGGTTTAGCATGCTTGAGGTCACTTAACATATTGCATGTTTTCTCTGTATTCATCCCTAAATTGAAAAATTAGACATCTAAAACTGGAAAACATAAGCAAAACACCAGATTTTAGTGATCAAAATTCGACCAAACAAACACATTTTTCTCTGTCGTACGAGGCATTTATCTTATTGTATGGTTCAGAAAAGTCTATCGTACAAACTAGTGATTTGTCGTATTTCTTAGTATTCCTTGTCGTACGAGCCTGTTCTTTTGCATATGAAATTCCTAGTTTGTCATATTGCCTTGTATCTCTTGTCGTTTGGGGCTGTATAGTCTGTTGTACGAGTCTCTATTTCTGCCAGTCCAGAGCTATGTCCTGCATGCCTTTTTCAGATCTGTCATTTCTGCTTGATCAATTTGCAGTAATCATAAACGCCTGTTCTCTCTCATTCTGTGCTTAGATTGTCTCCTTTGTTTGCTTGGTCAAGTTATCATCCATCGAAATCAGACTTTAGAACATAAACACTTCAAGATTTTCAAGTGCTCAGCCTCAACAAGTTCAAGATCTAAACATCTCAAAGTGCATTATCACCCTGTTTGGTAAACTGATCACTCAAACATAGTTTCTCATCAAGATTCATCATCCTTTATCACGAAACTAAAATGTTTGGTCAGGATAATCTTGTCCCACATCGTAGGATATAACGTTCCTACTGGACTTGGTTTTTATCAAATCATCATAATTGTACTCCAAAACTGAAGATCGAAAAACTTGCAAAACTTTAAACACTTGAATCATCTTTTCGTGTCATATCGCGTTATCACATTTACATCGACAAGTGATCACTTACCAAAACAACCTTTTGGACAATCGAATTCTAGCACAATATCTAACACACGTGTATGCTCATTCTAACTACAGCTTAGAGACAAAGAATTGTAGAGACGGAAATGGAAACATTGGCAACAACTGAAGAGCATATAACCATGTAACATGAAGATGAAATACAAGTTGAAGATGAAGAAACTTACATTCCAAGAAGAGATGAAGTGGAAATTCTGAATAACATTCAATTCAATGAAGATACAAGAAGAACTAGAGATGAAACAAGAAGAGATCCAGATCCTCCTAGAATGCAAAATCATGGTCATGCAAGAACAAATCATGTTGATAATCCTATCACAACCCTCACACAACAAATACAAACAATGCAAACACAAATTCAAGATATGTAGAGAGGAAATGTTAGATGATACTCACTTCAAGAAATCTGTCCTTATCCATTTGACAAAAATCTAAACATGATACCATTTCCTATAGGTTTCGAAACTCCTAGATACGAAAAATATGATGGAAGCACTGACCCTCAAGATCATATACGAGAATTTTGGACAATGAGTATGGAGTTTTCACATGAGGATACTTACTTGATGAGATTATTTCCGAAAAGCTTAACTAGACTAGCTATGGAATGGTTCTCCAAACTTCCACCTGGAATCATATCATTCTTAGAGTTGGTGGATAAGTTTGTTTCACAATACTCGTATAACATACAACATGAAATAACAATGCTAGACCTATGTAATGCCAAACAAAAGGCTGAAGAACCTTTCATGACATTTTTACAATGATGGAGATGGTTAGCTTCACGGTATCCTCGTACAGTGCCAAAGTATGAAAAAATGGACATATTTATCAACAACTTAAATGATCAAATGAGTTATTACTTAAAAATGCAAGGAAATCAAAGTTTTAGAAAAATGATTGATAAAGGAATCAGAAGGGAGGAAGCCATGATAAAGAAAGGTGAATTGAAAATATGCAAAGAAGGAGTTCATCCTCCTAATAACAACACCAGTAAAAATAATCGCAATGATAAACCAAAGTTTTGGAATAGAAATCGAAATGTCGTCAATGATGGAATAGTGGATAACAACAATGTGAAACCAAAGCAACCGATTTTTAATCTATCCACTCACTCAGCAACGGCTCAGCAAAACAACCATCACCAAAAAGCAACTATCAAAACTTTCTTTCGAAGACAATTTACAAACATTGGTGAGCCCCTTGGGTCAGCATTAAACACACTTTTCGCAAACAAATTGATCACTTTACCAGATGAAAGGAACTACGAACCTCAAATAAAACCACCTTGGTGGAATGATAACCATTATTGCAATTTCCATTGAAACAAGGGACATCACATAGATAATTGTCAGAAGTTGAAGCATGTCATCCAGGATTTGATTGATAATGGAGTAATAACTGTGGATGGACATACAATGAATGAATCTCATACAAATTTTAAGACTCCACTTCCAAACTATGAGAAAGGTGAATCATCAACAACAAACAATGGTAAGGGTAAAGCGAAGGTAAAGTACGCTCATACATATGATAATGTGGTAAATGTGATTGTAGTTAAAGAAAAACAAAATCAAGAACAAGCTCATGCTATCACAAGAAGCAAAGACAAAGTTGTTTTGCCGGGTCCCACAACAAATACATCATCCACTACAAAACAATACAATCTAGTGGAGCAATTACAAAAAACAACCGCACAAATATCCATCTTAGAACTTTTAAAGCTTTCACCTGCACAAAAAGAAATTTTTGAACGAGCATTAGTAGATACAATAGTATCCAAAGATCTTGATATCGATCAATTCCAAACCATGGTGAGACACCTCACAACCTCTCACTGTTTATCATTCACTAAAGAAGATGGCATGTCCTTGCAACATCCCCATAACGCTCCCTTGCATATCGAAGTCATCATTCATAAGACGCGAGTTAAATGCGTCTTAATAGATGGAGGAGATGGCTTAAACATCTGCTCTTTGAATCTTGTTCGTGCTCTAGGTTATTCAGAAGATGTGGTTGATCCCCAGAAAAAAGATCACCATTAAAGCCTATGATGAAGAAGAACGTTCCTCTAAAGGAATTGTGATGTTACCCATCGGAGTGGGACCTTTGCAGAAAGACACAGCATGCCAAGTTCTAGATTTAGATTTATCATACAACATACTCTTGGGAAGACCCTAGATACATGACATACAAGTTGTTCCATCAACATACCATCAGTGCTTAAAGTTTCCCTACAGTGGGTAGGAAATCACAATCTCAGCAGATTCAAATCCATTTTAGTATTGTAGTAATCTTAAACTAATTCAAGAAGTCATTGTTCCTCATAATAGGGAGGCATCATCTTCGAACACACAATCCAAGGAACAATCATTTGCCTCTATCTTGTCAAGTATGGATTAAAAAAGCAGCTAAGAGATCGAGGGAACGAAGAATATTCAATATCACAATTACCACTTTCTCCTAAATCCTTTGGAAAACCATCAAACTCTAAACAACAACCAATTGTAAAACATTTTGATAGTTGATGGAGCATTTGTTAGTGTTGGAACCTTATCAGAGGAAACAAAAGACAAAGATGTGCTACAGCGGCTATACAAGGATGAATAATTTTAACAAAAGATCAACAATGTCCGCATACCTACAGAAAAGTATGGAAAAGGATTTAACATTCTCAGAAAAATGGGATACACTGGAATAGGTCCTATAGGAAAAAGAAAAGAAGGTATCTCAGAACCTATTCAGCCTCATACTCAACAGACTACTGACAAAATAGGCTTAGGGTATGGACAAGTCAATCTACCAGAAAACACATCTTTTAGTCAACAACAAGAGGAATATGAAAACATACAAGAACAATTGGCAATTGAAAGAGAACAAACATCAGCTAAACAACAAACACCAGCAAACATGAAATGGGAAAAGAAGCAAGCTTCAAATCAGCAAGAGAAACAAACTAAAAGCACCTCTCAAGCAACATTAAATCTTAATCAAAACAAGAAAGAAGCTAATATTAATCAAGGAGAGCTCATAGCAAGATTGACAGAACTCAATCTCAGTCCCAAAGAAGTTGAATATGAAAGAAGAAAAGATATAGCTAGAAAAGCAGAAGAAATGCTATATGACCAAATCTATAGATTGCAAGCTGCAAGTGATACAGATTCTAATGAATGGGAATGCGATTCCTATCACTCTGAAGAATTAGCTGAAGAAAATTGCTTTGAAGGAGATGCAGAAGTTGATGTAGTTCACACGTATGCAGGACAAACGTCGGGAACTAGTTCACTTGAATTCGAATCACATTCGGCTGACTTGGACTTAACCGAGGACGATAAGGACTTTCTTAGGCGAGGTTATTCTAATGAGAGTACCATTCTAGACATTGACATACATATTGAAAACTTTGATACATCCATCATGACCCTTCAAACCCTTGAAACATCCCAACCTGAAGACCCATTACCTCTAATCCACCCTGAGCTTATTGATTGGGAAAATGAAGGACATACCGCCATTGATACCTTTCCAAATGACCATGTTATATTTGTATATCTTAACGCAATCAAACCTGTAACAACTCTCACCAGGAATTTCAGCAACACATCTTCCAATCAAGTGGGTGCCAAATCTCCTACTCGCAAAAGTGAAAATAAAGAAAAGAATATCAGGTCTAATGCTGAAAACCATTTCTTGGCAACATTAGATCGAGAAAAAGTAAAAAGAAAGGATGCATCTAATGGTGAAAACCTCCCCAAGGCGCCAGAAGATGGGAGATTTGACACTTTACCTGAGCACTATCAAGAAAGGTCATCCATTTTGATTGAACCAACATAAGCAGTTAACATTGGCACAACAAAGCAACCAAAGATTCTTGATCCAGTGACTTCTCTGTCTGAGCAAGAAATGCAACAATATGTGGAGTTCTTCAAACGATGACAAATCAATTTCGCTTGGTCCTATGCAGACATGCCAGGGTTGGATCCAAAGCTTATTATGCATCACTTAAATGTTAGTCCCGGAGCTAAACCAGTCAAACAGAAGTTAAGGAAAATACATCCTCATATCGCTTTTCTAGTCAAGGCAGAACTAAAGAAATTATTGGATGTTGGATTGATCAGACCTATAGCCTATCCTCAATGGGTATCCTACATCGTTCCTATTTCAAAACCAGATAAAAGCATTAGAATATGCACATACTTCAGAGATCTTAATAATGCATGTCCAAAGGATGATTTTCCTTTGCCTAACATCGACATCATTGTAGATTTAACTACTGGACACTCCATGTTCTCTTTAATGGATGGTTTCTCTGGATACAATCATATCAAAATAACACCCGAGGATCAAGAAAAGACAACTTTCACATGTCCATGGGGTACTTTCTGCTGGACGTCATGCCTTTTGGATTAAAGAATGCAGGTGCTACATAGAGAGCTATGACAACAATATTCCATGACATGATGCATACATTCATGGAAGACTATGTGGATGACATCTTGGCTAAATCATACAACAGAGAAGAACATATAGGGATACTGGAAAAGATCTTTGACAGGTTAGAACAATACAAGCTACGATTAAACCCTAAGAAATGTGCCTTTGGTGTCACTTCAGGCAAGCTATTGGGATACATTGTTTCAGCTAGAGGTATCGAAGTGGATCTAGCTAGGGTTTAAGCAATCATGGAAATGACAGCTTCCAAGAATATAAGTCAACTAAGATCCTGCATGCATAAGCCACTATTCTTCATCCTACTAAAGCAATTTAATCTCTTCCTTGAAGAGAAGCAAAAATAAGATGAACACTAAATCTTGCTGGGACAAAGTGAACAATCCTTGATCATTAACTTCATAAACAACGCTTTTACAAGCTGTAGATAATAACAAGACAAACAATAAAAATTATATCCATTTCTGGTTACAAGTATTCAAAGTATAAAGCACCTACAAACTGAAAATGTAACTCTGTCTGTCATTAAATGTTGCACTATACATTACATTGCATGCTCACTTGGAGCTCCGAAATCTGAAACTTTGAACTTCTGAGAATGGAACTGTGAGAATGAGAAAAGAAAAAACAATGAGATACAAAACCAAAAACCCTAGAGAAGCCTATAATGCATCCCATTGGTCCATGGCTTTTTAGGAATTTACAAATCTTTGTCGTCAAAATCTGCACCTTCTCTTGGATTTTGCAACTTAGAAAATCTGCATCTTTTCCCATATTCTGCCCCCACTGTGCACCTTGAGCCTGCTGCAAATTCATTGAAAATCTGAAAAAATCTACCTTCAACATCTTGTACAGTTTAAAAAATCTGCCCACTACTCAAAACCTTCTATTTTTAGCTGGCCGTCCTATTCCTTTTGCAACACACTTTTCCATCTTTGATTTAAAAATAAAGATTACCCCTTTGGCTGAAAAGTAATGACTTTTCTCATGTATCCTCCTCTCTGATCAAAGTAGCAAAAATATCCCCTTTCCTGGAAGTGACTTGTCACTTTCATTTTCTATACAGTTTGCACTTTGATGAAAAATACACTTCAAATAGAATCACAATAGCTCCTTTCATAAAAAACGATTACAACTACTCATTACATTTATGAGATAAATATACCTCCCTCTTTGTAATTGCAATCACCATTTGTCTCTTTAGGCAAAAGAACATCATTTATTTTCTGCATTGACTCTTTAAAGGTATTTCACTTATAGTGAAAATACATTTATTGCCACACCAATTTCTTTCACCAATGAAAATATTCTCCTATGACTATCACTTGGTCAATGAACTCTTCCCTCCCTTTCCAAAACCAGTGCATCTATGAATAAAATTCTCACCAAAATGCCATCAGAGTAATACTTTATTCATGTTGTACTTCACATTATGAATGATGAAAACAAACCACCTTAGGTGATAATCAACCTTTTCTTAATAAAAATTTACTTTTGATCTTTCATTACAACCCCCACTGGAATTCATTTCTTTACTTTGTCTTTGACATAATTTATCATTCATTTTACTCATGGGATTTTTCATGCAATCATTTTGTGGCTATATCCGCACAGCCTCAATATCTGACTAACTCATTCATTATCCTCAATGCACTTGCAAGTTTCACAAATCACCCCCTCATGGTTCACACAAAGCCACCTCCCCAAACCAAACTTCTCACATACACCTAGCACAAACCGCTGCCGCTGGATGAAACATATCAACAGTTCATTCTCATACTTTCTATTCAAGTCATTGGGTACAAGTATCATTGCTCAGTTTATAGCCACTTTCCATCCATATTGTTCTTCTTTTATAGCTATAAATTTAGTCTAAATATTTGAATGAATCCATTATATGGGTATTTACGCCTTTAGAGTGAGTAGCCATTTTGGAGGTGGAGCTATTATACACAATCTCGCATTCTTACTCTCACTAAATATGCTTAAGCTTTGAATCAACACTTTCCCTTTTATTATCAGTGTTTTTCATACATTCCCAGGTGATTGAAGCCATAATGTTTAACAAAAACCCTATCTTTGTCATTGCACTTTGGTTGAAAGGAAATACGCAGAACAACCCACATGACGGTGTTCACCAGATCGAGTCTGCAACACAGAACCAGCCCAATGGAAACAATGAGTGGGCCATCTTCCTTACTGTGTAGTATGCCCAACCATAACTCCTAAAACTTTGACAACACTCCTCATACCACCATCTACAGATATGGAAGTTCCTTTAAACTCATGCTGCGTCATGACTCAAAAACCTTCACTTACGGTTAGCAGACATAAAGCATACGCTGGCAAATATCATGAGATTTGGTGATAACAAACCCCTATCCTCTACGCCTATCGCATCGTTCCATGTGCTTTATTCATGCTTTGATGGATGCATACACCCTCCTTTATTGCTCTCACATTGGCACAGGTAAGAAGGATGTTGGAAAAAGTTGAAAAAATCGGGCCCTATGACTACCAATACATTTTGTTTGAGAAATTCTAAAGTCTTTTGTCGTGCAAATTCTGCACTCCTCATCACCATGAGACCACAGTTCCATTTTGGCATTTTGAAAATAGTTCATATTGTGTTGCCTGTGAAAGGATAACAAACATTATGGTTGCCCTAATTTTTTGCTGACATTTTCCTTTTTGTTGCCCCGCGCCTGTCTACATTGTGCCTTGAAGAGTAGGCGGGGTGGCGGGGAAACTCTTTCCCTCGCACCATCTCGCACCATCTCTTGCCCCGCAGTGTCTTTCCTTAAGCCTTCTCTTCTTTGCATGGTAGCGTGAAGAGGGACGTGTCTATTCTGGCTTCAAAACGACTATACGGATTGACTAACACGTGTGTTAGTCGCACGTTTTACACCGTCGATTTTGCAATTAACGGCTGTGATTGACTAACCTGTCGCTAACATGATGTACGAAAGGTCAGTTTTGGAGCCAGAATAGACGCAGCCCGTGAAGAGCACCCTCTTGCCCCTTCGGCCCGTAGGCCCACACTGTCCTTTACCCCATCCCAGAGGGCTTGTGGTGTAAAAAAAACAAGGAAAACCACCTTCGTTCCCAGTAGTTATCCCGCGTCATCATTTGCTTCCCGTGATGCATCGTGCAAGATAAGAATTTAATAGATTTTCTCCTCGTGTAATTTTTCTCATCCATTATTTCACCTGGACAAGATATTTAGGGGACGCGTCTATTCTGGCTCCAAAACGGTAGTACGGATTGACTAACACGCGTGTTAGTCGTGCGTTTTACACCGTCGATTTTGCAATAAACGGCTGCGATTGACTAACATGTCGCTATCACGCTGTATGAAAGGTCTATTTTGGAGCCATAATAGCTTCGGCCTGATAGGGGCCACCCCTTTGTCTTGAAAACATTTGTCTTAAAGTACCAATGATTTATTTAATTTTCCTTGTTCTCATTGCTAAATAGAGAATTTAATTAATTTAACTATCCTTCCAATCGCTCACGCATTGCAATAATATTATTTAAATCAATACTAATTTAAATTAGTATAAATCTTCTTTGTTGGATTCCAATCCGCCCCATTAGGCTAAAACATTTTATCTGGTCCCTAGTATCCTAGCAATCAACTTCCCGTATTTAAACCATCCAAATGATTTCATTGTTTATCATTAATCCTCCAAGATTAATCATATTATTATTTAAATCAAATAATTCCTCAAATAAGCACTAATTTATCTCACTGGGTCACGAATTTAGTCAGGTCCCGAGGTGGACCTGGCTAAAAAAAATTTCATTTTTGAACAACTGACCTGTGAGATAACTTGATACAAAATTTGGATACATTCTGCATTTGAAAATTTGAGAGGGAGATCAATTAAATTTGATGTTCCACAACTTTGAAATTTGGTCAAAACAACCTCAGTAGCCTCCGAAACTAGCTCTGAAAACTGACCAAAACACCTGATCAAACCTTGGGAGCTGACACGTTGATAAAATGCTATATAGAGAGTTTGTGGCATTTGACAGATCCTCAAAATGATGATCAAGGCGAAAGATATCAAAATCTACAGTTACCTACTTAGGCTTATCTAAAAATGCACCTACTAAATCAACCTGAAACCCCTTCAATCACTGATTGGAAAAAATATCAAAACTAAGTTTCAAAGGCTACCACTTGGCACGCTGGCACATCTAGATACCCTAAATAGGTGGGCAAGAGGGTTTTACCTGATTATGTCATACGTGCGAGATATTAATATCCCAACTTGCATCCTCTGAAAGCATTGAACACGCTACTTGAAACCCTGAAAAAAGTTCATTTGGAATGGGTCTTGAAAACTGGTCAATTGAGGAGTTGGGGAGCTACAAACTGCGAAAATGGTAGATAATTATACAGGGAATCATGGGAAAAAACCACTTTGATGTGCATATAATTAGGGTGTGATAAAAATTTGAATGCAAGGCTACAAACTCCAGATCTGCACATTCCAGTTTGCAAATGGATTTGACCTCGAAAACTTGTCAAATGGATTCATGGGGCCTTGCCAACTAACATGGGGCTTCAAAAAATTGTAGAGAATCAAGGGAGACTATTAGTTAAGATTTATATTCATTGGGTGTAAAGATACAACTTCTCAAAGTGGGCTTACTCAAAAAGGCTAACAACTGCAAATCAACAAACCTACTTTCAGACCTCCAAACAAGGGCTTCAAAAGGACATCAAAACTGATCAAAGGAGGTTGAAAATGGACATATGGTATTTCTATAAGGTGCATAACACTTTTCGAAGAGTATTTTTTATGACAATTGAGGGGTACAAAAATATAAGCTCTCAAACTGAGCTACTCAAGCTTGTTCAACAGGGTTCTTTCTGAGTGCAAAAATCAAAATTTTGAACTTGGGCCTTCAAAAATTGACTAAATTTTTGAAGTCCCAACATGATGGTTGACCTAAATGAAAACCTATGGAATAATCTTTAGAAGCTCTTTTTTTGTTGTTGCGCTAGTGGTATCCCCGCGACCCAGCCCAGTGCCCAACTCGCCTTACCTTGGACTTACATATTGCCAAGCTGGGGTTCAAGAAGGGGCAAGATGAGGCGAGACTAGTCCACTAGGGATGTACCAAGCCACCCGCAAGCCAGGTGCATCGGGTGAGTCCAAGCCTTGGAGGCGAACTCGAGACTAATGGGGAGCAAACCCATGACCCATGCCAACTCCGCTACCCATGCGAACTCAACCTTAGAAGCTCTTATGATCTCAAAAACACAGATGCAGTTTTAAATTCCAAATACACAATTTCATTGTTGCAATTTAATTCTCATTTCTACTCTGATTCGTGATATAAAGTCTCAGATACATGCCAATAACTAACAAAAACACGATAATATGATGCACAGACGCAGTTTCACTGTTGACAGAGTTTTCTCAATTCTGTTCAGATATGTGATATAAAGTCTCAAATACCCACCAAATACTAACACAAACACAATAATATATATTAGATATGCATTGGAAATGGGCATAGACACAACCAAAGAGATCGTATATGCCCTAGAAAACAACACAGACATGTTTCTGGCAATTTTCTGATTTTTGTCCTGATTTTACAAGGTTGAAAAGTGACCAAATCTCAATGTTGATTGTTTTGTGGCAAGAAAACACAACACAAGAAGACACAACGTCTGAAGGTTTATTGTCAAAATTTGAGTGCAAATGTGTATGTTCAATAGGCCAAAACAACCCAATTTCCACAAGTCTAAGTATAATTGAAAAGACTTCAAACACTTCTTAGCCTAAGGTCAAGGTATCATGGTAGTAACCTCAGACCACAACTTGAAATCTTTGTTGATTCAAATGTAGGGACAACTTAAGGGGTTTATACATATTTTGTCTTTGTGTGAGAGGATGGTTAGGGGCCTCCAGGACTGGAAGGATGACCCAATCACCCTCTCCCTAGAAAGCTACAAGTAGCTTATGCTAAGTCAAGGATTTCTTTCTCTGCATCTCACGAGAGCCTTATGGTGAGTATCTTGGGGAGAAAACCAACTATCCCCTTGCACTGAAGCTATCGTGATGTTTAGTAAAAAAAGTGTGGACACTAATCTAGGGTGTCTAGTAATGTTTTGGTGTATACTGGTGGTTATACGTGTGATGGTTCGCTCAATTAAGAGGCCTCCCAGCCCTTACGGGTTTTTACACATCAGATGGATACTAAGGGAGACATCTATTAGTATAACACATCGACACTGGGTGATAAGAGACTTTTTTCTAAAACCACAATTATTTATATAGCGCACCGAAACAAAGTACCACTTGGGTCATTCCCTCTCACCTTACCTTAAGGGCTTCTTGGGAGGCAAGCCCTCTAGAAAACATTAATAATTTCTCTTACAACCAAGGTCCAATGGAAGGTGAGGGGAGAGGATACTTTTGTTCTCATCGTCTAAACACAAAGCATGCCAAAAGCACAAGATGTTGGCAAGAGACACTCCATTGATGATCAGATATTGTCATAGATGACAACTTGAGTCAACTTGAGTTAGATATCCAATCCATAGCTCATGATTGAGGTCCAGTAAGGTCTTGTGAGAAGAATAGGTCATCTGGAATAATGCACAATATTGTGGTTGCTGATTTAGTTGTGTTGAGTATTTGTTGTTGTAGGTCTCGGTAAAGAATTGTGGTTGTGTGATATGCATTATTCCAGGTGTGTGGTATCCAGTGATAAGTTTTGAGTAAGTTGGAAGATCCGGTAGACATTTTTCTGGTAGAACATTGTTCATTAGCTGTAGCATGTGAAGATTCTATGTGCGGATCATGTGGAGTGACTTTGGCGGTTGTTTGCATGGCGAAGATTGTTGAGTTGACATATGGGAAGCGTGTGGGCATTCTATTTTGGTCTGCTTGATTGTTTTGATCGCATTTGAGCCAACTTGTTTAACATGTTTCATTTGTGTGTTATGTGGCTTTTGGGCTGACATGGGATTGATCTAATTTGTTGTTGCGTATATATTATACTGATTGATTTGATCATTTGGTAGATGGATGGTTACGTGTGAACTGTGCATGAGTGATTGTGTGCAGTTTCACGTGCACGATTGGAAGATTGGTGCTTTGGTATATTGTAGAATATCATAGCACAGCAGAGTAGCAAAGCAGAGTGTGATCATATGTTTTGTGCTTAACTGGAACTATACTCAGGCATTTTTTGATTCTATCAAATAGTTGAAAACCTCTTGTATCTTTTATAATCATTTTTTAAGTCAACGAGACCTCCTGTAAGGTAGTGAGCCTTCCCTTAGGGTTGTAGCCTTTCTGGGTTTCTTGTAATTGAGCAGTGAGCTCTACGCAGTATGCCTGAATGCATGTGCATTCCCCATTGTAATATTTCATTTACTCCTAACAGGGTATTATCTCATTGTGGGTAGGTTCCCACCATGGTTTTTTCCTTAACTGGATTTCCATGTAATAATCTTGGTGTTATGGTGTTGTTGATCTTGGCTTTGTGTTTCTTTATTGCATAAAAGGTGAATTAACCATTCATCTCTCACTTTTGTATTCAAAGCGAGAGAGAAGAAGAGTGCAGTGAAGGAGAATTAGCAAAGATTCCGAGCGACATCCAGATTTGGTGTGCGATCTTGCATCTGGAAAAAGAACACTAGAAGAGGCTACTGTAGAATATCTAAATGTATATAGTAAAGGTCTTTTTGAATTAATAACAATCATACCCAAGAGATTGTATGAAACTTTGAATGATAAAAGGTAGACAACAAATAAGGAAGATGAGAGATTGAAAGAATATGTGTTGGTCAACTTATGTTTAGTTATCACTAAGGAGGAAATAGATATATTGCTTAAGCTAGCAAAGAATCAATTTAGGAGTAAGCATAGGGTGAATAAAATCATGTTAAGGAAGATAGATAAGGTTGCAAAGGAGACTGAAAATATTTTGACAAAATTTCTTTTAGATAATCAGTATGAGGTAAATAATGCTAAAGGGCAAGAAGAACCTCATTCGGAAGAACAGGACAAGACATCCTAGGTCAATCTGGAAGTCAAGCAGACAATGAAGGATACTTCTATTTTGGAAGTCCAGACTGATGAACAGGTAGAGGTCAGTGTGCAAGAAGAAGAAGAGGTTACATGAAAAGAAAAGGAAGGAAAGGACAAGGTTGAGTTGAAGACTGAGGCAAAAGAAACTGCTGAAACGGTTAAAGGAAAATGAGTGATTGATGATCTGGAGTTCATTCAAGGTCTGATTAACCTTACCTCTTTGTCCCCAATTCAAAAGCTTCAAAATGCATCATTTTCTCAAGAAAAATCTAGTGAAGATATTTTGAAATCTCATACAAAAGATATTATGATGCTAAGTTTGGCAGCCGGTGTTTTGGAGAAATAAATGCCTTCATTTCAAAAGGATACTTCAGATACCCCATTCAGGCGATTCAAGAGTTTGATTAATTATGTAGATAAATATTTTGAATCTTTTGAAAAGTCTGCTAAAGAAATAGTTCAAAAGGAATTCAATGCAAAGAGACTTTGGAATTTGGAAAGGATGATTGCCAAAGATAGAGCCACATTAGTAGAGTGTGTGAAGATCTTGCAAGATGAATTATCCAAAGGTGAAAAATTGTATAAATCATGTCTATCCTTGAACAAGTTCACTGTAGATATTGAGATGAAGTCTAAGGTTCATGAGAATGAGCTTGAATGCATATCTCAATCAATTGATTCCTTGTCAGCATCATTGAGAAGTCATGAGAATTAGGTAATATCTCTAATAGAGAAAATGAAGAGCCTAAACCATGACCAAGAGAGAATAATTGGGAGAGTAGTTGAAGTTTGGAGTCTCATTACTCCTAAGCTGGACATTATGCTAAATGCTCTCAAAGACACTCAAGATGCTTTGGCCAGTAGTGACCTAGATGATGTAAATGCTTCAAAGACACAATCTTACTTGTTTAGTGGGTTCATAACCATGTCGGAGAATCTGCAGAAAAGATAGTATAACCACTTGGACGCATTGAAGAATTCTTATGCTGATATCTTCAATTTTTTGTATATACATATGCAAATAGTATTTTTTTATTTTTGAGTCCATACCTTTGTCATTGATGTCAAAGGGGGAGAAGAGATGAATGAAAAATGTTGATCATAGGGGGAGATATTTGATTCTTTGGAGTCCAATAGTTAGATTCTTGTTGCAGTGTATATATCTTGGTATTGGTCTGACACTTAGTCATTTTTCACTGAGTGTTGCCATCAATGCCAAAGGGGGAGATTGTTGGCAAGAGACACTGCATTGATGATCAAATGTTTTCATTGATGGAAATTTGAGTTAGATTGGCAACTTGAGTCAACTTGAGTTAGATATCTAACCCGCAGCTCATGCTTGAGGTCCGGTGAGAAGAACAGGTCATCCGAAAGAATGTATAGTGTTGTGGTTGGTGATTTAGTTGTGTTGAGTATTTGTTGTTGCGGATCTCGGTAAAGAATTTTGGTCATGTGATATGCATTCTTTCAGGTTTGTGGCATCTGGTGAGAGTTTTGAGTAATTTGGAAGATTCGGTAGACAGATTTCTGGTAGAACAGTGTTCATTGGTTGTAGCATGTGAAGTTTTTGTGTGTGGATCATGTGGAGTGATTTTGGAAGTTGTTTGCATGGTTCAGGTTGTTGACCCAACATATGGGAAGCATGTGGGCATTCTATTTTGGCCCACTTGATTGTTTTGATCACATTTGAGTCGACTTGATTAACATGTTTCATTTGTGTGCTATGTGATTTTTGGGCCGACATGGGATTGATCTAATTTTTTGTTGTGGATATTAGACCAATTGATTTTATCATTTGGTAGATGAATGGTTATGTGTGAAGCATGTGTGAGCAATTGTGTGCAATTTCACGTGCACGTTTGGAAGATTGGTGATTCGGTATATTGCAGAATATTAGAGCAGAGCAGAGTGTGATCATATGTTTTATGCTTAACCGGACCTATACTTAGGCATTTGTTGATGCTATTAAATAGTTCAAAACCTCTTATATATTTTATAACTATGTTTTAAGTTAGTGAGACTTCCTATAAGGTAGTGAGCCTTCCCTTTGTTAGACAGTTCAAATAACCGGAAGACAACTAAGAGGGGGGCGGGGGGGCGGGGGTGAATTAGTTGTCACAGATTACCAGAACCTTAAGCAATTGAAACTTTAATACCGGAACCCAAAAGATCAATACCGGAATGCATAAACCAAATACCGAAATAGTAGATAAACCAATTAAGAATAAGAAATAATCAAAGAATAAATACCATCCACATGACACCAAGATTTATATGTGGAAACCCGACAAAGGGAAAAACCATGGTGGGAAGCCTACCCACAGTCAGATAATACTTTTGTAGTAAGTATGTGAATTACAATTGAGGGGCATATACTTGCAGGAAGGCCAACAACCTAGAGCACACTTCTCATCACAAAAGGAGTCTCATTGACTACATAGGGATCCAGACTATAAACCAGAGAAATGAGTGAACTGCAAAGATAACATCTCCTATGCCTCAAAATACAGTTCCGGTTAAGCTCAATATTGGAGGACTAAATCCTCTTACATAAACCCAACTCGATCACCAATGATCAACTGAATCCTCTGTCTGAATGATTATTACATTATTCACTCCTTACATATCCATATCCCATTCCATGATGTGATCTACATCATATATATACAAATCCTTGACCATAAATAATCAGGCCGACCACCAAATAATAAAACAATTACATAATTACAAAACATGTCATCCTAATACCAAACAAATAATATCCAAACCATAAGACATCCCGAAAACACATCGAGAGGTCCAATCCACATGTTACATTAAGTCGGTCCATAACTTAGATACACTGGGACCCAATATAGGTCCATACACGCCAAAGAAATAATCCCAATCAACCAAGTCTCAAACATGATCACCATCAACATCTTGAATCTTCACTAGAAGCCACACCAACACCACTTATACAATTCATCAAATATCTTCATCAAAGCTCTGCCGGTGAAACCCTCACCGAAACCAGAAACCAAACTTTCTAGCAAATAGGATAGCATTCGATCACCAGATCAAAACCAACTGACTGAACATGAATCTGAGTAGTATGAATAAGCCAATTCCACAACCCAAACATACCAGAGCATACCGGATCATGTCGGATCCAAACCAGCCAGAAACCAAACAACCTACCGGGACTAGAAGGGTGCCGGTAAAGCATCCAAAATAGTTAGTGTTGACATCAATGAAAAAACATCAATGCAACACATAATCAATTCCTCCAAATGTCCAAGAATCTCCCCCTTTGACATTGATGGCAACACTAGATGTGAAAAACATCCAAGTGCCAAGAAATGCCAAAACAAGTCTCCCCCAATGGAAGACAACCAACAATATCCCATACCAAGATATAGAAATGAAGTTCTGAAACAAAGACCAAACTCCCCGTGTGAATGATATCCTTGTAAATATATGTTTTTCACATATATCTCTCCCCCTTTAACATCAATGCCATAAATCTGACAAAAATATCAAAGCAAAAACAAAAAACTACTGAATCACAAGGCTAACTATTCCCCTTGAGCAGTAGCATCCCCACATCAATGCTAGAATGAATGGTATCTCTGATAATACATACCAAACTGATGTCAAATAACATCAATCCATTCTCTACCAGAGTGGCAGAAACCCCTAATCTATCTCTCAGGTACTCAAATGATTCTTTAGGAAAAGGTTTAGTGAAAATATCTGCAATTTGTTCTTCAGTGTTCACATCAACCAATCTAACTTCATTTTCTTCCACACTGTCCTTCAAAAAGTTATACTTGATAGATATGTGCTTTGTCTTAGAGTGAAATACCAGATTCTTTGATATGTCAATAGCAGCAAAGTTATCATGGTGAATAACTATTGGTCCAACACAATGCACTTTGATATCCTTCAACATTTGCTTCATCCATAAAACCTGTGTACAGTTAGTAGAAGAAACAACATACTTAGCTTCAGCAGTAGATAAAGAAGTACATGATTGTTTTTTGCTGATCCATGAAACCAACTTCTTTCTAAGAAAGAAAGCTCCACCGGAAGTACTTTTCTGATCATCAACATCACTAGCCCAATCTGCATCTGTATATGCACATAAAATAAAGTCATCATTCTTAAGGTACCACAAACCATATTCAGATGTACCTTGCAAGTATCTAAAAATTCTTTTCACTGCACTCTCATGATTATCTCTAGGATCACTCTGAAATCTAGATGCAATACAAAGAACATTAATTATGTCAGGCCTAGTCTGAGTCAAATATAACAGACCTCCAATCATAGATTTGTATCTTGTAGGATTTACTGGTGCAGAAACATCTTTCCTTGTCAATTTATCAACTGTAACCATATGAGTACTTACTTGTTTAGAATCTACCATACCAAATTTCTTCAACAATTCCCTAGGATACTTAGTTTGACAGATGAAAATACCTTTATCAGTTTGAGTAATCTGCAAACCTAAGAAAAAATTCATTTTCCTAATAATAGACATTTCAAATTCTTTCTCCATATTCTTAGAAAATTCCATCCACAAGTTATATTCACCTCCAAAAATGATGTCATCAATAAAAACTTCAATAATCAATATATCATCATCAGTGACTTTATAATATAGATTACTGTTAGCATTACCTTTATTGAATCCAAGCTTCAAAAGATATTTATCTAACATTGCATACCAAGCTCTAGGTTCCTGTTTCAAACCATATAAAGCTTTCCTTAACCTGCAAACCATGTTTGTATCATCTGAAAGTGAAAAACCATCAGGTTGCTCAATATAAACTTCCTCATCAAGATCCCAATTCAAAAATGCACACTTGACATCCATCTGATAAACCTTGTAGTTCTTATGTGCAACATAGGCAAGAAATAATCTTACAGCTTCATTCCTAGCTACAGGTGCAAAAGTCTCACCATAATCAATTTCTTCCTTATGAGAATATCCTTTACAAACCAATCTAGCTTTATTCCTTAGAACTTGTCCTTCTTCATTCAATTTATTCCTAAAAACCCATTTAGTTCCAATAACATTCTTATTTTCAGGTCGGGGAACTAAAGTCCATGTGTTATTTTTCTCAATCTGATCCAATTCTTCTTCCATAGCTTTCATCCAACATTCATCTCTACATGCTTCAATTACTGATACTCGTTCAACTTGAGAAATTAAACATACCTCATTATATGCCAATCTTCTTCTTGTCATCACTCCATTGTTCTTATACCCAATGATATGATCTTCTAAATGATTCAATCTCACATACCTAGGAGTCTTCTGACTCTATGTTCCTCTTCCCAATTCTTCAGTACCTGTTGAATTTTCTGATACTACCGGAGTAACTAGTTGAACATTCTATTCCAGTAAAGGTGCTACCAGTTTAGATATAATCATTTCCACTGCTGGTTCTTGCTTGTAAACTCTGATTTGACTTCTATTCAGCTCATCCACCTTGACATTAGCATTCTCCACAATTCTCTACAATCTCTTGTTGTAACATCTATATTCTTTGCTTTCATTAGAATAGCCAAGAAAAATTCCTTCATCACATCTAGGATCAAATTTTCCAATGATATCATCTATCCCAATATAACATTTAATACCAAAGATTTTAAAATACTTAACTGTAGGTGTATTGCCAAACCATAATTCATAAGGTGTCTTATTGGTTTCTCCTTTGATATGTACTATGTTGAATGTATAAAACGTTGTGCTCACTGCTTCTCTCTAGTAGATGTGAGGTAGACTAGCTTCCATCATCATTTTTCTAGCATCATCCAAGATAGTTCTATTCTTCCTTTCCACAACTCCATTCCACTGAGGTGTTCGGGGAGCATAAAATTGTCTTCTTATACCATGCTTCTCATAAAAGTTAGTAAACTCACTGGATGTGAATTCTCCACCATGATCTGGCCTTAAACATTTAATCTTCAGTCTCGTCTTTGTCTCAACTTTAGCTTTAAAGATTTTAAGCTTTTCAAAAGCCTCAGATTTCTCCCTTAGAAAAGTAACCCACATCATTCTAGAATAATCATCAATGATTAGCATAAAATATCTATCACCTTGAAATTTTTTAACTCTAGCAGGGCCACACAAATCAATATGAATAAGATCAAGGACATCATTAGATTTGTCTTGTATACTCTTAAAACAAGTTTTGATCTATTTTCCCATTTGACATTCTTTACATACCAGATTATAGTGCTTCACAATCTTAGGTATATCTCTAACTGCCTTAGGTGAACTGATCTTTACAATGAAATCAAAATTCACATGACATAGCCTTATATGCCATAGCCAACTCTCATCAATTTGGGCAATCAAACATGTCTTACCAGAATTCAAATGAAATATATTACCTTTTGTCTATGTACCGGTTGCAATGTCCAAACCAGATCTATTTATGATTTTGTATTTTCCATCCTTGAACTGTAATTGAAATCCTTTATCCACCAATTGTCCCACACTCAAAAGATTATTCCTTAAACCTTCAACATAATAAACATTGTCAGTATTGTGCTTACCATCCAATGATATAGTTCCTTTTCCCTTGATCATACATTCTTTGTCATCTCCAAATCTAACTAGACCGCTATCAAATTCTTGCAAAGATAGAAACTCCCCTTTATCTCTAGTCATATGATGTGAACATCCACTATCAATTACTATTCATCCTTATCTTCAATTTTAGCAGCAAATGCCTTCTCTTCAGATACATTCTCTTCCAGTGCTAGAACATCTTCCTTGATAGCCAGGAACACCCATTCCTTTCCATTGCCAGAACCACTAGTAGAGTCTTTTGTCGGTTCATCATCAGAATCAATCACACCTTCCTCATCCTCTATGTAGCATGATTTTTCTTTGTTTTTCCTGTACTTATACTTGTTTTGATATCCAGGGTTAGGCTTAAAAGATCTTCTATCTCTTTCTTCAAATCTTGAATTCCTTTCATGACATCTATATGCAAAATGACCAATCTTATTACATGCAAAACATTTAAAAGGTGTTTTTCCTTCATGCTTACTTCCTACCGGTCCTTTAGGTACTCTTCTAAAAAATAGGGCTTCAAGTTGCTCAAATTCTTCATCTTCTCTCTTCATATTATCCAATTCCTTTGCATATAAAGCTTTCAAATCTTGCTTGTCAGTTGATGATGCAGATGCATGAAAAGTAGGTTCAGACTTCACAGCTCCAGAGGGTCCAAATTCTTCAAGCTCAAAAGCAGATAATTTCCCAACCAAGGTATCTCTGTTGACAGAAGTATTAACCATTGTTCTCAATTCATTAATTGGTGTAGCCTTCATCTTGTAAGCTGGTGGTAAAGCTCTCAGAACTTTAGAAACTATTTCATCTTCACTCAGGGTTCCAACACAACATTGAACTCCCATAATAATCTCATTTACCTTTTCCATGAATGCAGTAATCCTTTCATCTTCTTCCATATTCAGGTTTTCATATCTCACTCGGTAACCATCAAGTTTAGCAATCTTCATAGTAGGGTCACCTTCATTAAGAGTCTCCAAATTGTCCCATATAGCCTTTGTAGATGATTTGTCAGTTAATCCCATTATTTGTTGATCAAAAAGTGCACACAAGTGGGCTTCTCTTTCTCTACAATCATTCTCAATCTCCTTATCCAATTTTGCTAGAGGAGGATTGTCAGATGCTAGATTATGAGGTGTAACACCATTCTGTGTGATCTCCCAAATCTCCTTACTGAGACATCTCAGATGATTCTCCATCTGAATATTCCATACTGTGTAATTTGTTCCATCAAGCCTAGGAATATCTCTCTAAAAGATAGCTCCAGATGAACTAGATGAGCTTGAACTATTAGTCGCCATAGGATCTTCCTCAAACGGTTAATGTTTTTGCTGAGAGGACCAGAGCTCTGATACCAATTGTTAGATAGTTCAAATAACTGGAAGACAACTGAGAGGGGGGGGGGGTGAATCAGTTGTCACAAATTACCAGAACCTTAAGCAATTAAAACTTTAATACGTAACCCAAAAGATCAATACTGGAATGCATAAACCAAATACCAAAATAGTAGATGAACCAATTAAGCATAAACAATAATCAAAGAATAAATACCATCCACATGACACCAAGATTTATACGTGGAAAACCCAGTAAAGGGAAAAACCACGGTGGGAAGCCTACCCATAGTCTGATAATACTTCTACAGTAAGTATTACAATCAAGGGGCCTGCACTTGCAGGAAGGACAATAGACTAGAGCGCACTGCTCATCACAAAAGGAGTCTCATTGACTACATAGAGATCCAGACTACAATCAAGAGAAATGAGTGAACTACAAAGATAGCATCTCCTATGCCTGAATGTAGTTCCAATTAAGCTCAATACCGAAGGACTAAATCCTCTTACATAAACCTAGCTAAATCACTAATGATCGGCCAAATCTTTTGCTTGAATGACTATTACATTAGTTTCTCCTTACATATCTATATCCCATTCCATGATGTGATCTACATCATATATATACAAACCCTCGACCATAAACAATCAGGCTAGCCACCATACAATAAAACAATTACATAATTACAAAACATGTCGGCCTAAGACCAAACAAATAATATCCAAATCATAAGACATCCCAGAAATACATCGAGAGGTCCAATCCACATGTTACATTAAGTCGATCCATTACCTAGATACACCGGGACCCAATATAGGTCCATACACGCCAAAGCAATAATCCCAATCAACCAAGTCTCGAACATGATCACCATCAACATCCTGAATCTTCACTAGAAGCCGCATCAACACCACTTATGAAATTCATCAAAAATCTTCATCAAAGATCTACCGGTGAATCCCTCCTCGGAACCACAAACCAAGCTTTCTAGAAAACAGGATAGCATCCAATCACTAGATCAAAACCAACTGACTGAACATGAATCTGAGTAGCATGAAAAAGACAATTCCATAACCCAAACATACTAGAGCATGTCAGATCCAAACCAACCAGAAACTAAACAACCTATCGGGACCAGAAGGGTGCTGGTATAGCATCCAAAACAGTCAGTGTTGACATCAATGACAAAAAATCAATGCAACACATAATCAATTCCTCCAAATGGCCAACACCCTTAAGGTTGTAGCCTTTTTGGGTTTCTTGTAATTGAGCAATGAGCTCTAGGTAGTGTGCCTGAATGCATGTGCTTCCCCATTATAACTTTTCATTTACTCCTAATAGGGTATTATCTCATTGTGGGTAGGTTCCCACTGTGGTTTTTCCCTTTACCAAGTTTCCATGTAATAATCTTGGTGTTATGGTGTTTCTGATCTTGGCTTTGTGTTTGTACACTTTACTTTTCTTTATTTGCATTTAGTGGTTGTAAGATCAGATGATTAAAGTTAACATTTGTTGAACACTGATTCACCCCCCCCCTTCTCAGTGTTCCCCTGATTTCATCACAAGACACTTTAAACAAAGTTAATGTCCCCTAATGAAAATGATGTGAATCTAATTAAACTGGAAAAATGACAAACACACACCTAAATTACCCCTACAAGAAAATGACTAGTAGTTTCAACGATTACCCCAACTTGTAAGAAAACTTGTTAGGTTAATTTTAAGAATCCAAAATGAAATGTAAAAAAGGGCCTTTGACAAATGATAGAGATAGATACACCACTTCATTAGGCCACAAAAGTTTAGACACAAGGAAAATCAAATCTAAAATATAACACTAATTGAAAGATAAAAAGAAAATGCAAAAAATACAGACAAAGTTATACCTAACACAGAAGTAGAAAGACTCAGATTGAGACCTGCAACCTGCAAAATCACACATAACATATATGTGACAAAAAAAAGCATACATGACACAAAATATGACATACACAGTAATAAGTAACATATACACCCCGATCTAACAAATACACATTTTCACAGAATACAAACACGATTTAAACGAACTGATCAAAATACTGTCAGATCGGAGAACACAAACGCAAAAACAAAATGTAGAAACATGATTTTAAGATTATTAAAAACACCAAAAATAAATGCATTTGCATTGACAATGATCACAAATGTGCCGACAACAGACATAGATGTGATTTAAATGGACCTGCAAAACAAAAAAATTGACAAAAGACACAGTCGTGACAAAATGATGTGTTGAATATCCAGAATACTAAGAGGGAGGGGTGAATCAATATTCCCTTGGACTTATTGAAAATTTTAACTAACTAATCACATAACATAATTTAAATGCAGTAAAGGAAATTAACACAAAACACATAACACCAAATTTGAACGTGGAAAACCCAATTTGGAAAAAACCATTAAGAGAGTGATCTCTCAAGTATGATGCAATATGTAACCGGTTACACAATACAAAAAGGGGTGGCTGATTTCCGATGGGGGTTCACTGCCCCATATACAAAAGGCTCAATGTTGGGTGATAGAAGACAAAAATTGAACTGTTAGAGTTGCATCTAACATATGCATGAATTACAGTTCCATTGAAGTGCATAAATTTTTTTTTATATTCATTGTACATACACTGCATAGCAATATTCACATCCACAAAAATTTTGCATATACAATATGTACACAATAGTTGTTTTTCAACAACCATATCTCTAAGTTGCAAAACTAATGATTATATATATCCACACAAAATATCCTGATTAGTCGGCTCAACCAGAAAGGGGTGTGACCAAAATATCCACACACAACAACAAAATATCTTCATAAGATGCCAGCTTCAATCTTGATCCAAAATTACTTTGTAAGACACACCTCCAATATGTCTTGATAAGACCTGATCCAAAAACACCTTGTAGATTATGCCTTCATCACATCCGGATGGGACATGGCCCAAAATACCTTTTGGTAAGTTAGATACTGGACCTTAAAATTGCATGAAGTAAGCATACATACATTGCATAATAAAGAAAGAATGTATACTGAAGCAAAATACCAAACCAAATAAAAAACATTCATGTTGGACCAAATCACATCAATGACATCAATGACAATAGGCCAACATGATGCGTATACGTGATTTCACCCGAGAGTCATCATTAACTAATCTACAACTTGACAAAAAGGCTTAAAAAAATGCAAATTGATGTTAAAAAAATAGACTAGAGTCCCATCAGGCATGCCAAAATGTGTGTGGTGAAAATGGAATGATAAACTATTGTAAAACCAAATAAGATCCAACCACATAAAACCCTAGTTCTACAATTAGAATCCACCATACATCAATGAAGAACGTAAAACATGCAAAACAACGAAACATAAAAGAGTATACCATTCACATGCTTCGTAAGGTTTGATCTCCATTGTTTCCTATCTCCATTGATCTTGCTTTATATTTCACTCTCATATTTTGTATTGTGCACAATAGCTCACCAAAAAATAAATTGTGGTTGTGTAGATCCTTGATTGCTTGATCACATGAAGGTTGAGTAGATGCATAAGAAATGATTCTCTTGTTAGGGTATGATCGCATTAGGATTAGAGATTTTAGGGATTGTTAAGGATTAAGAGGTGGAGGGATAAATGGTCAGCTAGGATTAGAGGGTAGGTATAGAAAATAAGAAAATATTAGAGAGGTGGTTAAAGGCAAATTATGAGATGAATGACAAGTGTCATGGAGGAAAAAAGCTAACGAATTAATTAAATAAATAAAGATCTATTTAATTAATAGAAGAAGTGGGACCAATTAAATAAATAAAATATTTATTTAAATGAGGAGGGGCTAGAAGAGGATAAGTGAATTAATTAATAAATAAAAATCTATTTAATTAATAGATGGCTTAGGATAAAATAATTAAATAAATAAAATATTTATTTAATTAGGCTAGGACAATTTTAGGTGTCTACAACATGAAACCCTAATTCTTTGTGAAGACAAACAAAACTTCATTAAAAGTATATCATTATTGTTTTAGACATTTCTAGCCTTTCCCTCAAAAGGAAAGTGTTTTATTGCAGTACTTCATTTACATTTCAATTCTATTTCATGGTTAATTCGAAAATTGAGGTCTGACCTAAGGCAAACCCCTATTCCCAACAATTTTTCCTTTTACAATGTGTGCATGAACATGTATAGAGTTGCATTTTAGAGGAATGATATGGTTCACAAACATGAACAGGTTCTCCTTTGGACAATGAAAATTTTGGAGGGTCAAGACGACCACCACCGCGGTCTTGACAATTCCAGCTGAATTTTTAGGAACAGATCTAGAACTTCATCTACTTCTTAGATCCAGGTTTGTGGCTCCATTTGATGACTGTAGCTCATTGTTTATGTATAATTTCTTCAATAACTCACTATTGTACCTTAATCTTCAATTAATTCAAAGTCAATTCAATTCTCAGGAAAAGAAGAGGCCCGTTTAGAAGGCCTAGAATCTTATCAGAATCTTGGTTTATTTGGCATAGATCAATCTAATTCCTACATTTCCCTAATATGATAGTAATCAAGAAAAAATAGTGGTTTTATTGCATTCTATGGTGAAACCCTAATTTTCACACATTACAAATACTCCACTAGGTGAAAAGCTTATAGGTGCTAAGATAAACGACTAATAAATATAGTTGAAAGCACAAATGTTGAAGTTGATGAAGAATCACATCAAAATACATATGAATGAGAAGGCTATGAATTAGGTGAACCTCCCCGCATACAAGAAAAATGAGGAATTGGAGAAAAGGAAGAAACACCAGAGAAGATCACTAAGATTCCTGCCAATTATGGTTAGAAAAACCACTCAAAAAACCAAATAATTGGAGATAAAATGAAGGATTGCAAACTAGAAGAATAATTGCAAAGACAAATAAACAAGTGAATTTTTGTTTATTGTATAAGATAGAAACAAATTTTTTTTACTAATGCCAAAAAGGATGAAGGTTGACAACAAGCAATAGAACAAGAATTTAATGAAATTGAGAAGAATCAGTCTTGGGAATCACTATTGAGGCCAGCAAACAAAAATGTGATAGGAACAAAATGGGTGTTCAAAAATAAATTAAATGAAGATGGAAAAGTTGTAAGAAACAAAGAAAGGCTAGTGTGTAAAGGCTATTCACAAGTTGAAGGAGTTGATTTTGATAAGATATTTAATTCGGTGGCAAGAATCGACACAATCAAAATATTTCTTGCTTTTGCAGTTCACAAAAACTTTAGAGTATATTAGATGTATGTTAAATTTGCCTTCTTGAATGGTTACTTAGAAGAAAATGTCTACATAGAGTAGACTAGCATATTTCATCTATCAGAAGACTCAAACATGGTATGTAGACTTAAGAAGGCACTATATGGTTTCAAACAAGCTCCTAGGGCTTGGCATACAAGGCTAGACAAGTACTTACTACAACAAGGATTCAAGAAAGTATCATAGCTAGAAATCGTTACATCAAAATTGAGGATGAAAGAATTTTAATAGTTGTTGTATGTGTTGATGATATAATCTTTGGTGGAGATGATGGAATGTGCAAGAAGTTTATTGAAGAAATGTAGAAGTAATTTGAAATGTATATGATAGGTGAGCTATCATTCTTTCTTGGAATTGAAAATGTTTCGTTAGATGATGGTATATTTTTCTCTCAAGCTAAATATGTCAAGGATATGTTGAAGAAGTTTGGTATGGAAGACTACAAAGCTATGAGAACTCCTACTTGTCATTTGAGAAAAGATGATGACTTGACTCAAGCTAATTAGACTTCGTATAGATCTATGATCGGGGGCCTATGATGCTTAACCTCATTGAGGTCTAAGATGATGCATGTGCACTCTACTTAGTTGCAATATTTCATTGTAATCCAAGAGAAACTCATGTGAAGGTAGTCAAGAGAATTTTTAGATACTTGAAAAGCACTTTGTATTACAAATTATAGCATCAAAGGGGTGATGGATTTTACCTAATTTCATACATTTATGATGATTGGGTTGGTATTTTTTTATGATAAATAAGAACCGATGATGGAGGATTCATTTTGGGAAACATATTGGTCTCAAGGTTTAGTAAGAAGCATAATTTAGTGTCCTTGTCAATAACAGAAGCAAAATATATAGCTTCAACATCTTGCTACACCCAATTGTTGTGGATGAAGAAAACCTTGAAGGATATCAAGATGATAGAAGATGAGCCCATTCCTATTCTATGTCTCAACAAAAGTTCTATCAATATTTTAAATAATCTAGTGATATATTCTAGAATCAAGCCCATATCCATATGGTATCACTTTCCAAGAGAAAAGGTTGTAGATAAAGAGGTAAAATTGGAATATATACCTACAAAGGATCAGGTTGCAGACATATTTACAAAGGCTTTTTCAAATGATACATTTGAGTACCTTAGACAAAATTTGGGGTTGTTACCCATCCTAACTAAATGCATAGATGGTGCATTTGTCGAGGAAGAGAAATCAAGACATGTCTTTATTTTTGGATTGATGAAGGCTATCCTTCGAGGTAGTAGGTAATTGGTTATTAATGTTGATATTGATAGGGGGAGCATGGTTATTGTTGCTATTTCAGAAGATCACTTTTCCTTTTCCCTTGATGTCAAAGGGGAAGAAAGTACACATTAGGTTGGTGTTGCCATCAATGACAAAAGGGGATATTGTTGCATATATTTTCATTAATGTGAACTATGTGGTAATTTACAATGATGATGGAAGAATAGGAGTATGTATCACTACTATACCTTATCTTTTGAAATTCATGTTTGCATGTAGTTTGAATAAATTTGCTTAAGGTCAAATCAAGAAATGTGTCACATGAGCTCTGGAAAATGTATTGCATTTCTCCACTTTTGAAGATATGACTTCACAAATTGAAAGTAAGACTAGAGAATGATGAGAAGTATGTATGTATCTTACTTTAGGTTACAAAAGCTAATATAGAAGTTTCTAGGGTTTAAAGAGTGGAATCTGTACTGTTGCATGTCAAGATGGGTAAGAGGAATGCTCCATTTTTCTCTACTATTGGAGGACTTGTTCACACTGTGTATATACTATCTCATCCAAAGTTTCACCTATGTTAAGGTGTACCACTAGTATGGATTGAAATTATCTATCTCTAGATTGTGGTTTTTAATTTGCATTTGACGTTGGGCTCAATATTTGTTTGCTTGCACCAACTCAATTTTATATGATAGTGTAAAAGGGGTGTAGGGGACTGTTGTTGAATTTCATATAATGATTGTAGATGCTCTGCATATTGGTTTGTGATCTCTCTAGTACTATTTGTGGTTTGGGGTTAATGCATGAAAGGTTAAGTTCTTTTTTGGGCTGACTTAGGTATTTTGCATGAATGATATGATGTATGTGCCTTTATGGAGATGCGTACTAAGATAAATTTGGTCATTTATCTCCATGTTTGGACCACAATTATTTCCCTTTATTTGTAAAAGTTTTTTGGCTAACTTTTTTTGGGTGATGCACATTTCATGTCTACATGTTTCATCTTGACCAACTAAGAGATTGCTTGTTGGTGTTTGCGGAAGATATAAATGTGTGATCAAATCTATTATAATGTGTGTATGAGGATAATATACAGAGACATGTTTGAAATGTACCAAAGTTAGTGAGCTGAAGGTAGCATTATTCATATGAGTAAGGAAGTGTGTTGAAGGCAATGAGCCAAAGACAACTGATATTTTTCAATAGAGGTACTTTGAAGGAAGTTAATCAACAATTCATATTATTCTAAAGTTGTATCCTCTTATAAGTGTTTTTATTTGTAGGGAGTAGCCATAAGATTGTGATTCAAAGAGTTGCAACTTCCTATGGGTTATAGCCCATAAAACCTAATGTAGTCTTGTTTTACTTGTGAGGTTGGATTTCTATAGTAACTCCAATTAACCTGCTCACCATAGTTTTTCCCTTGTTGGGTTTTCCACATAAATTTGGCCTCTCCTTGTGCAATTGTGATGAATGCTACATTTCATTATTATTTATCTATTTTGAGTAGGTTTGGATTTATATTTAAATGTTGAAGTCTTTGAGATTTACTTAAATATTGATTCACACTCCCCCCCTCTCAGTATTCTGGTGTTTATAACACTTCCATCCAATTTGCACTTGTAGGATCCTTATCTAACATTTGTGATTATTAATATCTTGATATTTGCCTTTCATCAAGGGAAACCTAAGTGGTACCTTATTTTCCCTCATTACATGTGCTTATAAGATTACACCTTACCTATGTTATTGCATCCTTTCACATGATGATAGTTTTTACCACTTTTATAGATTTTTCATGATCATATATTTTTACCCTTACCTCTAACTCCTTTCATTCATTGCATGCAACTAATCAAAGGGGCATAAATAATATTGATGCTGATTTTGTAAGTTATGTTCTATAGTGACAAGTGCATAATTTTACCTATGTTGAATGGATCTTTATCAATTAATGCCTATATAGAATGGCTATATATCTCTTTTTGATGCATTATTGGTTAAGTTCACTATATTCTAGTGCTCCAAAATTACCGAAGAGCATTATAGTGATCCAATGACAGTGTCTTGAAGAGAAAATGGATGAATACGGCTGAAATCATACTGATCTCGACCATTATAAAAAATGATTACAGTCATAGAAAAATAAAGAGGTCATTCTTAGAGGTAAAAGAATTGCAAGAGTACATAATCATATTAAAGGCTAGAACCATTTTTAGAATAGTGGTCGTCTTAAGATATAAGAAAAAAAGAAAAGGCTTATTTGACACTAATGATAGAAGGATGGCAATGAGAACATGGAGGCAAGATAAAGTATGCAGAGAAATTCCAAGACAGTTAAAGGGCATAATCATTCATCCATATGAAGGCACAAAAGGATAATTGTTGTTAGACAGTTCAAATAACCGAAAGACAACTGAGAGGGGGGGTTGAATCAGTTGTCACAGATTACCAAAACCATTTGCAATTAAAACTTTAATTACGGAACCCAAAACATTAATACCAAAATAGCAATTAAACCAATTAAGCATAAACAATAATCACAGAATAAATACCATTTACATGACACCAAGATTTATACGTGGAAACCTGGTAAAGGGAAAAACCACGGTGGGAAGCCTACCCATAGTCATATAATACTTTTGCAGTAAGTATGTGAATTACAATTGAGGGGCATGCACTTGTAGGAAGGCCAACAACCTAGAGTGCATTGCTCATCACAAAAGGAGTCTCACTGACTACATAGAAATACAGGCTACAATCCGGAGAAGTGTTGAACTACACAAGATAACATCTCCTATGCTTGAGTACAATCTTGGTTAAGCTCAATACCAGAGGACTAAATCCTCTTACATAAACCCAATCTGATCTCCAATGATCGACCAAATCCTCTGCCTAAATGATATTACATTATTTGCACATTACATCCATTTCCATTCACTTGATATCTACCTTTTATTTTGATCTTCAATGAGATCTTACATCTATATATACAAACCCTCGACCATAAACAATCAGGTCGGCCATAAGATAATAAACCAATTACATAATTACAAACAATGTTGGCCTTAGAACAAACAAATAATATCCAACACATAAGACATCCTGAAAACACATCAAGAGGTCCAATCCACACGTTACATTAAAGTTGGTTCATAACCTAGATCAACCGAGACCCAGTATAGGTCCACACATTACAACAATGATCTCCATCTGCCAAGTCTTGAACATGATCACCATCAACATCTTGAAAGTCCACCAGAAGCTACACCAACACCACTTATGCATTTCATCAAAGATTTTCATCAAAAGCTCTGTCGGTGAAACCCTTGCTAGAACCAGAAGCCAAGCTTCTAAGAAAATAGGATAGTATCCGATCACCAAACCAAAACCAACTGACTGAGTATAAACATGAGTATCATGAATATGCCAATTCCATAACCAAATCATACCAGAGCCTACCAGATCATGCTGGATCCAAACCAACCAGAAAACCACTCAACCTACCAGGACTAGAAGGGTGCTGATAAAGCATCCAAACAACTAGTGTTGACATCAATGACAAAACATCAATACAACACATAATCAATTCCTCCAAATGGCAAACAATCTTCCCCTTTGGAATTGATGGAAACACTAGATGTGAAAAACATCTAAGTACCAAGAAATGCCAAACAATTCTCCCCCAATGGAAGACAACCAACAATCTCCCACATACAGATGTAGAAATGAAGTTCTGAAACAAAGACCAAACTCCCCCTATGAATGATATCTCTGTAAAGCTCTGAATCTCTCCCCCTATCAATATCTCTCCCTTTTTAATTTTTCTTTTTCACATTAATATCTCTTCCCCTTTGACACCAATGCCAGAAATTTGACATAAATATCAAAGAAAAAACACAAACCACTGAAACTCAAAGCTAACTACCCCCCTGAGCAGTATGATCCCCACATCAGTGCCGAAATGGATAGTATCTCTGATAATGTATACCAGACTGATGCCAAACCACATCAATCAAGTCTCTATCAGAGCGGCAAAAACTCCCAATCTGTCTATCAGGTACTCAAACGATTCCTTAGGCAAAGGTTTAGTTAAATATCTGCAATTTGCTCTTTAGTGTTCACATAAACCAACCTAAGTTCATTTGCTTCCACTTTTTCCTTCAAAAAGTTGTTCTTAATAGATATGTGCTTTGTCTTAGAATGAGATACCGGATTCTTTGATATATCAATAGCAGTAGAGTTATCACAGTGAATAACTATTGGTGCATCACAATCTACCTTTATATCCTTCAATATTTTCTTCATCCATAGAACTTGTGTACAGTTAGGAGCATTAGCAACATACTCAACTTCAACAGTAGATAAATAAGTACATGATTGTTTCTTGCTGATCCATGAAACCAACTTCTTTCCAAAAAAGAAAGCTCCACCGGAAGTACTTTTCCGGTCATCAACATCTCCAGCCCAATTAGCATCTGTATATGCACATAAAGTAAAGTCATCTTTCTTAGGGTACCACAAACCATATTCTGATGTACGTTGCAAGTATCTAAAAATCCTTTTCACCTCACTCTCATGATTTTCTCTAGGATCACTCTGTAATCTTGAAACAATACAAACAATGTTCATTATGTCAGACCTAGTCTGAGTCAAATAAAGTAGACCTCCAATCATAGATTTGTATTTTGTAGGATTTACCGATGCAGAAACATCTTTTCTTGTCAATTTCTCACTTGTAACCATAGGAGTACTTACTGGTTTAGAATCTCCCATACCAAATTTATTCAACAATTCCTTAGCATACTTAGTTTGACAGATGAAAATACCTTTGCCAGTCCATGTAATCTGCAAACCTAAGAAAAATTCATCTCACCAATCATAGACATCTCAAACTCTTTCTCCATATTATTAGAAAATTCTATGCATAACTTGTCTTCACCTCCAAAAATAATGTCATCAACAAATACAAATACTTCATTAATCAATATATCATCATCAGTGATCTTATAATATAAATTACTGCCAGCATTACCCTTAGTAAAACTAAACTTCAAAATATATTTATCTAACCTTGCATACCAAGCTCTAGGTGCTTGTTTCAATCCATATAAAGCTTTCCTTAACCTGCAAACCATGTTTGTATCATCTAATAGTGAAAAACCACCAGGTTGCTCAATATAAACTTCCTCATCAAGATCCCCATTCAAGAATGCACATTTAACATCCATCTGATAAACCTTATAGTTTTTAGAAGCAAAATAGGCAAGAAATAATCTTACAACTTCAATCCTAGCTACAGGTGCAAAAGTCTCTCCATAATCAATTCCTTCCTTTTGAGATTATCCTTTACAAACCAATCTAGACTTATTCCTTATAACTTGACCATCCTCATTCAATTTATTCCTGAAAACCCATTTAGTTCCAATAACATTCTTATTTTTAGGCCGGGGAACCAAAGTCCATGTGTTATTTTTCTTAATCTGATCTTATTATTCTTCCATAGCTTTCAACTAATATTCATCTTTACAGGCCTCAATTACTGATACCAGTTCAACTTGTGAAATTAAACATACCTCATTAGTTGCTAGTCTTCTTCTTTTCATTACTCCATTGTTCTTATCCCCAATGATCTAATCTTCTGAATGATTCAATCTCACATACCTAGGAGTCCTCTGACTCTCTGTTCCTCTTCTTGGTTCTTCAGTTAATATAGAATTATTTGATACTTTCGGGGTAACTTATTCAATACTCTGTTCTGGTAAAGGTGCTATTGGTTCAAATATAATCCTTTCCACTGCCAGTTCCTTTTCATAAACTTTGATTTGACTTCTATTTAGCTCATCTACTTTGACATTACTAGTCTCCACAATTCTCTACAATCTCTTCTTATAACATCTATATGCCTCGCTTTCATTAGAATAACCAATAAATATGCCTTCATCACATCTAGGATCAAATTTGCCAATGAATCATCTCTCTTGATATAACATTTACTACCAAAGATTCTGAAATATTTAACTATAGGTGTATTGCCAAACCATAATTCATAAGGTTTCTTACCGGTTTCTCCTTTGATATGTACTCGGTTGAATGTATAAAACATTGTGCTCACTGCTTCTCTCCAATAGATATGAGGTAGACTAGCTTCCATCATCATTGTTCTAGAAACATCCAAGATAGTTATGTTCTTCCTTTCCACAACTCCATTCTGCTAAGGTGTCCGGGGAGCAGAAAACTATCTTCTTATACCATGCTTCTCACAAAAATTATTAAACTCACTGGATGTTAATTCTCCACCATGATCTGACCTCAAACATTTAATGTTGAATCTTGTCTTAGTTTCCACTTTAGCCTTAAAGATTTTAAACTTTTCAAATGCTTCAGATTTTTGCTTTAGAAAACTAACTCACATCATTCTAGAATAATCATGAATGATTAGCATGAAATATCTATCACCTTGAAAACTTTTAACTCTAGTAGGGCCACACAAATCAGTATGAATAAGATCAAGAACATCATTTCATTTATCTTGTATACTCCTAAAAGAGGTTCTGACCTGTTTACCCATTTGACATTCTTTACATACCGGATTATAGAGCTTCATAATCTTAGGTATATCCTTAACTGCCTTAGTTGAAATGATCTTCACAATGCAATCAAAATTCACATTAAACAGTCTTTTATGCCATAACCAACTCTCACCAATCTATGTAATCAAACATGTCTTCTCACTAAAGTTCAAATGAAATATATTACCTTTTGTCTGTGTACTGGTTGCAATCTCCAAACTAGATATGGTAATGATTTTGCATTTTCCATCCTTGAACTGTAATTGAAATCCCTTATCCACCAATTGTCCTACACTCAAAAGATTATGCCTTAAACCTTCAATATAATAAACATGTTCAGTATTGTTCTTACCATCCAATGATATAGTTCCTTTTCCTTTGATCATACATGCTTTGTCATCTCCAAATCTAATTAGACCGCCATCAAATTCTTGCAAAGATAGAAACTTCCCTTTATGTCCATTCATATGATGTGAACAACCACTATCAATTGACCATTCATCCTTGTCTTCAATTTTAGTAGCAAGTGCCTTCTCTTCAGGTACATTCTCTTCTAGTGCCGGAACATCTTCGTTGATAGCCAGGAACACCCATTCCTTCCCATTGCTGGAACCACTAGCAGATTCTTCTGCCGATTCATCATCAGAATCAGTAATGCCTTCCTCATCCACTGTGTAGCATGATTTATCTCTATTTTTCCTATACTTATACTTGTTCTGATATCTAGGGTTAGGCTTAAATGATCTTCTAACTCTTTCTTCAAATCTTGAATTCCTTTCAGGACATCTAGATGCAAAATGACCAATCTTATTACATGCAAAATATTTAAAAGGTGCTTTTCCTTCATACTTACTTCCTACCGGTCCTTTAGGTACTCTTCTAGCAAATAGTTCTTCAAATTTCTCAAACTCGTCATCTTCTCTCTTTATATATTCCAATTCCTTTGCATATAAAGCTTTCCAATCTTGCTTACCAGTTGTAGATGTAGATGCATGAAAAGCAGGTCCAGTCTTCATAGCTCCACAAGGTCCAAATTCTTCAATCTCAAAAGCAGATAGTTTCCCAACCAAGGTATCTCTGTTGATAGATGTATTAGCCATTTTTCTCAACTCATTAATAATAGTAGCCTTCATTTTGTAAGCCGGTGGTAGGGCTCTCAAAACTTTAGAAACAATTTCATCTTCGCTCAGAGTTCCACCACAACATTGAATTCCCATAACAATCTCATTTACCTTTTCCATGAATGCAGTAATCCTTTCATCTTCTCCATCTTCAGGTTTTCATATCTCACCCGGTAACCATCAAGTTTAGTAATCTTCACTTTAGGGTCACCTTTATTAAGAGTCTCCAACTTATCCCATATAGCCTTTCCAGAAGATTTGTCGGTTAATTCCATTATTTGCTAATCAGAAAGTGCACACAAGAGGGCTTCTCTTACTCTACAATCATTCTCAATCTCCTTATCCAAGTTTGTTGGAGGAGGATTCCCAGATGCCGAATTATAAGGTGTGACACCATTCTGTATGATCTCCCAAATTTCCTTGGCAAGACATCTCAAATGAGTCTCCATCCAAATCTTCCATACTGTGTAATTTGTTCCATCAAGCCTAGGAACATCTCTCCAAAAGATAGCTCCAGATGAACTAGATGAAATTGAACTGTTAGTTGCCACAAGATCTTCCTCAAGCACTTAATCTTTCTACAGAGAGGACCAAATATTTGATACCAATTGTTAGACAGTTAAAATAACCAGAAGATGACTAAGAGGGGGGGGGGGTTTGAATCAATTGTCACAAATTATCAAAACCATTTGCAATTTAAATTGTAATACTGGAACCCAAAACATTAATACCGGAATAGCAGTTAAACCAATTAAGTATAAACAATAATCATAGAATAAATACCATTCACATGACAACAAGATTTATACGTGGAAACCCGGTAAAGGGAAAAACCACAATGAGAAGCCTACCCATAGTCAGATAATACTTCTACAATCAGTATGTGAATTACGATTGAGGTGCTTGCACTTGAAGGAAGGCATATAGCCTAGAGCGCACTACTCATCAAAAAATGAGTCTCACTGACTACATAGAAATCCAGACTACAATCCGGAGAAGTGTTGAAGTACAAAAGATAGCATCTCCTATGCCTAAGTACAGTTCGGGTTAAGATCAATACCGGAGGACTAAATCCTCTTACATAAACCCAATCCAATTTCCAATGATCGACCAAATCTTCTACCCGAATGATATTACATTATTCATACATTACATCCCTTTCCATTTGGTTGATCTCTACCTTTTATTTTGATCTACAATGAGATCTTACATCTATATAAACAAACCCTCGACCATAAACAATCAGGCCGGCCACCAGATAATAAACCAATTACATAATCACAAATCATGTTGGCCTTATACCAAACAAATAATATCCAACACATAAGACATCTCAGAAACACATCGAGAGGTCCAATCCACATGTTACATTAAAGCCAACCCATAACCTAGATCAACCGGGACCTAGTATAGGTCCACACGTTACAACAATGATCTCCATCCGCCAAGTCTCAAACATGATCACCATCAGCATCCTGAAACTCCACCAGAAGATGCACTAACACCACTTTGATAACACAATGATGAACAGTGAGTACCAAACCGGTACTGAGAGGGGGGGTGAATTAGTACATATATAAAAACTTTTCTTGAACCGGTTTGACTGTAAACAGTTAACTTTACTGGCAATCACTAACACCGGTCATAAACCAAATTACTACTGGTTAAGCACAATGAGATTGTGAAAGGTATAAACCGGAAACACTTATCTTACCACACAACCTACACCCTCATTTCCATATTATCCTTGTGCATAAACAGGCAATCTATCATAAAAAATATAATAACATGCTAGATCAACATGATTCACCGCTTGATAGAAAACAACAAAGCATCACATGAAAAGGACATCACACATGACACACATATTTTTCACGTGGAAACCCAATTGGGAAAAACCATGGTGGGGATGAATACCCACAAGATGTTTTTGAACTCTTTAGAAGTCCGCTCTGTTAGGAGCCCAGTTCGGTTAAAGACTGTTACAACAGGTTCTGTTAAGAACCGATCCTGTTAGGGATCACCTGGTTAAGGGATGGCTAGAATACCTAGTTAATGGTTAAACCCTATTAGAGGTTACCTTGTTAGAGGATTTCATGAACCCAATGGTTTGAATCACCCTGTTAAAGGATTTATAGCAAGTTGGTTAAAGCTATCCTATTAAGGGATTTTCCAACTATTGAAGTGGTTAGAGATCAATAGGTATTACAATGATATGGTAATAGCACTCAATGCCAATGCAGATCCGCTTTAGTTCCTTTCTTCTACATACACACTCTGCAGGTATCAACCCTCTTATTTGGTCTGGCAAGAATCACGTATCTTTGCACTTAGATACACACACAACATTTGCCAACAACTTCAACATGAAACACAACATCGACCTTATAGGAAATAGATAGGTCGGTAACATAAACCCTAAACCCTAAACATTTAGGTTGAGCAATTTAGTCGGTTCAATCCTAACCATTGAACACTTTGCATTTGAATACAATGGTCTTGAATAGATCTCAAGACATTCTCCATCGTTTGTTCTTCGCCGCTTCTTGGAGGCGATAACCCATCACGCATTCTCCACCGTTTACAGGGACTTCGCTCATTCCCGAGGTAGATAGGATCAATCCCCTTCATGAAAGATCCTTCACGTGCATGAGGCTGATGTGGCAACATGATCTGAACTCCATTACACTACTAACTCATCACACAATGCCATCAGTTGAATCACACAGGCTCGAAACACTTCAACCGAAAACCCTGAAGCTGAGACTACCAACCGGTAGTAATACTATATTAAACCACTTCACTTTAGCACATATACTATTTCTCATTATTCTACCAGTTCACTTTGCTAGTTGCTTAACTTCAATAAACTTGTACACTCTTCATCATATTACCGGTTCACTCTTCAGCATATTACCGGTTCACTCTTCAGCATATTACCGGTTCTCTTTCAGCATATTACTGGTTCATTCTTTCAGCATATTGACATCAATGACAACACAATATCATCATGTCAACACACTTATGCATTTCATCAAATATTTTCATCAGAAGCTCTTCCGATGAAACCCTCACTAGAACCAGAATCCAAGCTTCTAAGCAAACAGGATAGCATCCGATCATCATACCAAAACCAACTGACTAAGTATGAACATGAGTATCATGAATAAGCCAGTTCCATAACCAAATCATACTGGAGCTTATCGGATCATGCGGGATCCAAACCAACCAGAAAGCCACTCAACCTATCGGGACGAGAAGGGTGTCGGTAAAGCATCCAAACAACTAGTGTTGACATCAATGATAAAACATCAATGTAACACATAATCAATTCCTCCAAATGGCCAACAGTTGAAAGAATCAAAAGACAAAGCATTATGTGATTAATTTGAATACAATCCTTGAAAAGAGGAAGAGACACCTAAAAGGAGTAAAGAGTAGCAGTTGGTCAGACCTCAAATGGTTTGAAATTATTTAAAAGATAGTCATATTCATAGAGGCATCTAATGAAGCTACATGCAAACCATTTTTGCAATCACAACAAAACATAGAGGACTGTCAAAATCAATAGTATTACCATGGTCTTAAATATGGAGAGAAACAAAAGGTTAGGTAGATACACTATCAAATAGTGAAAAAAACTATTCACTATCATTAAAGGTAATAAAGAGGTTATTTTCACAATGATGTTTTACTCTAAAAAAAAAATACAGGGAAAAAATGATAGTTTGCAGTCTATATTAAATATATGCAAGGACAAAGGAATAGCATGGAAGTGCAAAGCTACATGAGGAACAAGATTGATATTGAAAACCATTTTTTCAGTATTCAAGGACAATAGAAAAACAATGGAAAGATCTGAGGTATGTATGTGCCAAAAATAATGTTCAAAGCATCTAAAAAGTTGAGATCACAGTGTCAAGATCTAGTGCAGCGGGCATAAATAGAATGAAGGTTGTTGTTGTAGAAGATCATAATTGCAACATTGAAAGCATGAAATATATAGTCCCATACAAGGACAGGGAAAGTAAATGAAGTCCAGTGATCATGCTAGTGAAATCAATGCCGGTAATAGTCCCAACAAAATTGTTAAAGTTGAGTGATAATACTTCATAGAGTAGTCATTGATAACGGGAATTAAACAAGATAAAAACACTAGTTGTAAAAGTTGTCAAGGCTTCATTGAATGAGTAGGAACAATAACTTCATCAATGACAAAATTCCTAAGGTTTGACACAAATGAAGAGCAATCAAGTGATTTCTAAAGGACCTAATATTATCAAGCAAACCTATTATGAAATCAAGCCTTGCAATCTATACTTGTGAAATATTAATGCAAGGTCAATTTTCAAGAAAGATAGTTTTTGCAATCCTATGAGTGTTTGTAGTCATTACAAAGGAAATTTTTTCTTAAGACAAAAAGAGATGAAAATAGAGGTATAAGACAATGGTGTCCTAAGGGTAAATGAGTTGATCAAACACCAAGGTAATTGAAATTTTATGATTACAATCACAAGAGACAAAAATGTTTTTATAGAAGTTATCAAAAGACACTTCATTAAAGAGACCATAGCAACTTATGAAAAAGACAATATGATCCAAAATTCTAGCCATATGAAAGTCTGGTTGCTATAATCTAAATAGTGTATGTTGCAGTCCTATAATGACCATGAAAAAATAGTGATCTTATGAATGCTTATCTTCCTTTTAGGCCTTGGGGTTATTTTCTATATTTGAGTCTTTGAAGTGACATAAAAGATTTGTGATAATATTATCCAAGCAATCAGATCTAAGAAAATTGGAGATTTGAAGTAGAGTATTAATTCATGCATCATCTGAAATTGTTCAAAATCCTACACCTAGAAGGGATAAAGTAGACTTTAAATGGAGTTACAAACCTCTAAAATCATGTATCAATTCAAGGGAAGTCAAAGAGGCAATAAGTGAAGCCATGCTACAAGTTGAGGCTTAAAAAAGAGGATATTTTGAGCTAGTTTCTAGCACTTCTACTTCAGTTTGGGCTCCACAAGGGTACATTATGAGTCAAGACAAGTCTTGGGCTAGTGCAAATCTAGTTGAAAGTAGCTTGAGTTGCCTTTTTTCATGGCTTTTCATCAAATCTAGTCCCAAGAAACTTCATCATGTACATAGGAGATAGAAACAGGAAAAAGACTACCCATTGGAGCATAGTTTAGGAATCAAAGCTAGAGTTCAAGATTAGTCTTATCTTCTAGTTAAACTAGACTTCTTTCTTCTATAAAGTGTCTTCTTTTCCTCTTTCTTTTCCAATTATTTATTTCCTTGGCATATTTTGTAGCTCTTGAGGCTCTTTCAAGCTTAAGATCAGAGCTTCATAACTCACCATTAGATCTAGAAGCATTTCTTTTCATATGTTTTCAATTTGTAATAGCAACTTCCTTGATTTTCAAAAAAGAAAGGAAGAGTTATTATTCTTGATACTTCTTGTGTTGTAATGAATGAATGGTTTGATGATGTTTATGTTTTTCATGCTCAAATCCTTGACTTGGTCTCATTCAAGAAATATTGATGCAAGACGATGCATGATTAATGCACATCATAGATTGTGCTAGTTGATTTCAGTAGTTTGTAGTTGTGAAAATATATTGTTTTCCTTTAAGCAAGCTCTAAATCCAGTCCTTTCTCATGAAGCACTGATGTATTACATGCTTAGTTGAGTTGTGAAAATAATAGGGCCTATTTATTGAAATACATTGTGAGTTTTAACAACAAGTATATCCAAGAAGGTTTGATGCATCACCTCTTAGGATAGGTTTCATTTCAACCAATATCTTGCTATCATTTTTCCTAAGAAAATTCCAGTAGTATTCAAAGGTATCCATTAGGAGAACTAGCTAACTTTGGAAATTCATCTTCATTACGAGCGACCCACATGCTTGAAGGTGTTTCCATGTTTCATAGGATTGCTAAGCTTCAGAGCTTGAGCAATTAGGCACAATCCTTCATGGTCCAACAATTTTTGGCATGCTCGATGGGACATTGTGGATGTTTAAAGTCCATATATTACTAGTATTTGGTGTGGATATCAGTAATTTCAGCCTTTAGAGGCAAGAAAAATCATACCCGACGACTCCAAGTTTAGATCTACTAGTTTTAGGTAGGCAAAGTGCTGGTATGTACAAGGGTTAGATTTGATTTTTCCTTATTTATGATATTTTAAATGAATTTACAACATATTTGAAAGATTTAACATGTATTCGTTTCATGGAAATACATGTTATTACCCCCTATCATGAGAATTCTACTCTTATACCTTCATATTACCAATATCAAACTAAACCAATAGCTAGTTTAGGCCCAAATTCCCTTACAACAACAAATAACCAACATGCTTATCATACTTACCACTCACCCATGCATCCCTACTCAACCTTCTTGGAAACTAGTATATTCTCAAAGACAATCCCAAGAAGACCATTTTGAGTTAAATCAACAATATCATCTTCCTAACTAGCCTCAAAATGTCAATAATGTGGAGCTTGAAGACTTTACAAACATGGTCAAAGAAAATTTTCTTGACTTCACCAAGTAGCTAGATGATATCAAGAGACATCAAGAGTATTATTTGTAGTAGGATGAGTGGGCTTATCAATCCTATATTCATGAGTAGGAAGAGCTAGCTTACCAGACCAATCTTTAGGATCAACAATTTGAGATGCAAAAAAGATAATTTGAGGAGAACTTTGAGCAACATATTATTTTTGAATAAGGAAAATTAGGTTTTAAGGGACCCAAAACCCGCTTACATAATGAAGAGATAAGCAATAGAGAAACTAGATAAAACAAAACAAAGAGAGAAAGGTTGCAAAAGAACGACAAAAAGAACAACAACCAAAGAAAAGAACAGCTCAAGGCCAATGAGAGACTGACAACCTAAAACCAAATTACATATCAGATGAAAATCTTTATAGTCTCTTCTGCATCCTTGACCAACATCATCATCGCATTAGCTGCCTCTTTCAGTTCTTTATTTTCCTACATCTGTTGATTTCCTTTGGTCTTCAGCTCCAACTCACTTGCATTTTGTCTGGTTCTGCATCTGGAGGAGTGTAGAATAGAACTAGAAGTCGGCTCATCATCATTAATCACCGTTTCTTTATTCTGCTTGTTCTTCTCCAGGCAAGCAACCAACGCATTCATGTTTTGAGAGAACACCTTCAACACAGCCAGACTATGCTCCATAAATTTCTTCAAAGCATTCTCAGTTTTTTGAATCTGACTGTTTATCAGATCATTATCAACCTCACCCTTTTCTTTGATAATCCTCACCACATCCTCAAGGTGCTTCAAATCTCCCTTTATAATGTCACTTGTATCCTCCGCATTATCTTCTTTACCTTTAATTTTGATATCCTTAATCCAATTTTCAATTTTAAAATCCAGCTCTCTCTGTTTATCTTGAATACTAGTGATGTTATCAATCACCCATTTCTAAAAATTGAACATTTCCAGGGTGCTATTTCTAGCAGCATTCTGAATGGATTTCGCGTTCTCCAGACCTGAGGCAAAGTCCATAGACCTAGGGTTTCCCTCCTTCATGTTATGATGAGCATCATCCCTATTATCCAAGACATAGGGATTATCCTTCGCATCTAACTCTTCAACATCCTCTTCTCTCAGCTCATCCCCTTCCTCACCCTCAACCTCCTTCTCCTACTCATTCTCTGCCTCTTCTTCCACCTCCTTCCCCTGCTCCTACTCAGAACCAGCATTCTCTTTAGTGTCTTCTTTAGCTTCATCACTAACCCTAGATTTCTTATTCAGAGGAAGATTGGAAGAATCTTCATCAGAATCAGAGCCATCATAATCCTTAGAAATGTGGGCATTTTCCATAAAGGGATCATCCCTATTAGCCTTAGCTTTACCCTTCACATGCTCATATATTAACAAAATAAGGCCTTGGTGAGCAATGGGGTAGGACTTAGGTTTCTTGGCATGGTCAGCCAAGGTATCATTAAGGGAAGAGGCCAAGTAGAATGGCAACGATATCTTAGAACCATGGTGAAAATGGTTAAGAATAACAAAGTGGTAATTGTAAACTTTCAAAAACCTTCCATCAACTGTAAGGTACTCCATTAAAACTTTCAACATTTTCTGCCAGAAAGATTTTACCTGGTTAGGGAGATAATAGGAAGCAATATTCTTTTTTACGAGCCGAGCCCTTTCTTCTTCATTTTTGGGGAAATTCTTGATAGCTTCCACCAAGAATTTGCGGTCTTTGTAGAATTTGATGCCATCCTTCTGCAAGTCGGTGACCTCCGCCACCAAATCTTCATCCAACTTCCATGTCTAGCTAAACAAAGTAACTTTATTATTATTCCAGCCCTTGGCAAAACCACAGGAAACAAACTTCTTGCTCTTGTGCAGTTTCTCCATGTAATCAATGGAGCCATATCTGTGCAACCTTCACCATATTTTCCTTTCACTTTTCCAGCTATCGCAGCTGGTAGGCTCATTGCAGTTAAGATTTCCCCCATAATGTGATGGTTTCTCAAGTCAAAACCCTGAAAAGAGCACAAACTGACCAAATACTTGAAGAAACAAGACGCTGGAATCAAAAAACAAGGTGATTTTCTTGTTATTCAAGTAGTCTTTTAAAACATTCAAAATAACCCAACATTTAATATGATAAGGCCTATCACACCGGTACTCATTATCATGATGCCTGAGATAGGTAATCAACTGACAATCCGCCTCACTCCATTATCTATCATTGAAGTCCTAACCCAAAAAGGTAATAATGAAATTAACATGTACCATGGACTCTATCAAATAATAATTGCTCATAGACTCCATTCTTACATGATAATTCTTCAATATACTTAGCATCCTCCGCTAAAATTACCCCCTCATTGGCTAACAAGTCGGCAACCCTGTTGCCTTCCCTAAAAATATGGCTAATAATCACACTATCATAAGCATCTAACAATTATTTAGCATTATCAATGATATTTTGGATGTTCCAAGAGGGGGAAATAATACCTTTAATAGCTTGAATTATATTGAGGGAATCCCCCTCTAGCCAAATTCTTTTAAAATTAAAACTCTGAGCTAGTTGAAGGCATTTTAACATTGCCAGAGCTTCTGCCACATGGTTGTTTTGAACACCAAAGAGAGAGGAAATCACAGCAACACAAAAGCCGTAAGAGTTTCTGATGACCCCTACCCCTCTAGCATTCCCAAGATTTCCTTTATCTGCACCATCAAATTTCACCTTAACCCAATCATGAAGAGGGAACCTCTAGACAACATTATCTCTTCTGCTCTTCATATCAGATTTCCAGACCTTGTGTATCAAATTCCATTCAGTTAGGATGCTTTTCTCATTATCTGTCATGTTAATATAAATACACTGCTTGTTACTTTTGTGAATGGTATTGATGTTTTCTTTAATAACTCTACAAATGTTTTCAAAAACCACCTGAGAAGAACACTTAGTCTCCCTGAAAGTTCTATTGTTTCTCTCCTTCCAGATATGCCAATAGGTCATAGGAAGGACAAAGGACCAAAGAGTTTTAATCATGGGAAGCTTGGTGGGGAAAATCCATTGCCAGATGACTTCCTTAAAACTATAAAACTATTCTGCATTACCCAATCAACTTTCCATTGCATACATACTTTACCCCAGATCTCCCAGGTAAAAGAACAATTAATAAACAAATGATCCATAGACTCAGCCTCTTTCTAACATAACTCACACCTATTAGGAATCATGAATCTTCTTCTAACCAGATTATCAATGGTAAGTATCTTGTTGTGAGTTGCAAGCCAAAAAAACATGTTAACTTTAGGAATGAGGAATTTATTCCAAACTTTAGTCCATATAGGGCTGCAGACTTGAGTAACAATTTTTTTATAAGTAGAGGCAGCAATAAAATTACCCCTAGGATTACTCTTCCATAAGAAAACATCATCGGAATCTTTGCTGATAGAAAAAGACAACAAATCATGCTGGAGCAACAAAAATCTAGCATAAACTGCACCAAGTCTAACCCATTTATTCTCCTTCCAATAATTATAGACCATAGAACCATACCTCCTTTTACATTCTTCAATGAAATGGTTGCAATCCTGGTTAAAAAGAGGCTTATCTTTAATCCAGACATCCTCCCAAAATCTGATGTTATTACCTTTTCCAAGGACCCATCCAGCTCCAGCTTTAGCAACTTTAATAGATTTGATCATACTATTCCATATAAAAGATCTAGCAGGGACATCTTTAGAATAGAGAAGAGAATGAATGGGCTGATTATGTATGTATTTACCAAACCACACCCTACTCCAATCTTTCTTGATACCATATGCCCTCCAAATCTATTTAGCTAACAAAGCTTTGTTGAAAGGTTTGAGAGATTTAATACCTAACCCCTCGTTGATTTTAGGAGAATAGACTTTATCCCAGGCAACCAAAGAAATCCATTTCTTATCTTCCACACCAAAGCAAATAAATCTTTTCTGAATTCTTTCTAAAGCTTCAGCAAAATTGACCGGTATACTAAACAAGCTAAGAGGATAAACATGCAGATTTCAAAGAGTGGCTTGAAGAAGCTGAAGCTTACCAGCCCGTGATAGCATAGAACCTTTCCAACCTGCCAATTTTTTGTTGAGATTATCAATTAAAGAATTCCAGAAAGATTTTGGAGGAGCCAAACCAAGAGGGAGACCCAAATAAGTAGAGGGGAGCAGCTCAACCTTACAGCCAATTATGTTAGCAATCCTTTGCTACCTCAATAATGGGGTATTGATGAAGTAAATAGAAGATTTCTCCCAGTTAACCTGCTGTCCAGTAGCAAGGGAATAAGATCTAAGAGTACCTTTGAAGGAAGAATCTTTGCTAACAGAAGAATATCCCAACAATATTGTATCATCAACAAACTGTTGATGTGTGCAGAAGAAATTAGCAGAAGAGGGTTGCAACCCTTTGATGGTTCTATTTTTTTTCAACTTTTGAATCAATCTGCTCAAACATTCTGCCAAAATAGTGAAAAGAATAGGAGAAATAGGATCTCCTTGCCTAATACCCCTTGAAGATTTAAAAAATATGGACAGAGATCCATTAATAAGAATAGAGAAATTTGGAGTAGATATCAACTCTCTAGTGATTTAATAACCTTCTCATCAAATCCAAAGGCCTCCATGATCCTAAAAAGAACATGCCATTCAACCCTATCATAGGCTTTTTCCAAATCTAGCTTTATGAGAAATCCCTCTTTGTTTGCAGCATTAAGAGACTGGATATTCTCATGCACAAGAATTATAGAGTCCAAAATCTATCTTCCTAGGACAAATCCTTTTTGCTCCTCAAAGATAACAAGAGGAAGAACAACCATCAACCTAGAAGTCAGGACTTTTGAGATTATCTTGTAAAAAGAATTGCAAAGACTTATTGGCCTAAACTTACCAATAGAATCAGCTCCAGCCACCTTAGGAATTAGAGCAATGAAGGTAGAGTTGATTTCTTTAAGAATTCTTTTGGATCCAAAGAATTCTTTGACAACATTGGTCGTATCATCCTCAACAATGTGCCATTATTCGTGAAATAAAAACATTGGGATGCCATCTGGGCCCGGAGCCTTATCCCCTTGAAAGGAGAAAACAACTTTTTTTAATTTCATCAACTGAAGGGATAGCAGATAATATCTTATTCTGATTAGGTCCAATAATCTTAGGAATGTTATCAACCAGCTCTTGCTGCTTAACAATGTCAATTTCCTTGCTACCTGTCAGAAGATTAGAGAAGAACCTAATAGCTTCATCACCTATGTCATCATCTTTGACAAGAATTTTGTCATCAGCAATTAATCTAAAAATTCTACTAGCAACTTTATGCTTCATTGATGTCATATGAAAGAATTTAGTATTTCTATCACTAGCTTCTAACCAAATAGCCCTAGATCTTTGCCTCCAATAAATCTCTTCTCTTGATATAGTGTTGTGTAATTTGGCTAAAACCTCATCTTCTTTAGCCTTGGGGAACTTATTATAACCATCTTCCTGAATTGAGTTTTGAATCTGTTCTAATTCCTCCTTAAGCTTCCTCTTGGATTCAAAAATATCTCCAAAAACCTTTTTCTTCCAAATCTTAATGTTATCTTTGGTATTTCTTAAATTTTTAGCAACTTTGAACATGGCAGATCCATCCACAGTAATATTCCACCATTTGGCAATGGAAGTTTCCAAAGAAGGGTGTGAAATCCACATTTTTTCAAACCAGAAAGGAAAACAGTGTTTTCCCTTAATAGAATCAACAACAAAAGAAATGGGATAATGTTCTGATCCTATTCTGTTAATGAGAGACAGAGAGCATCTATACTTAAGGACCCAATCAGGAGTGATAAGGGATCTATCTAGCCTTACCTGAATAAGATCTCCTCCATCCCTTCGACTAGACCAAGTGTAGGAAGCTCTAGAAAGGTCAACATCAATCAGGGCATTGGCATTGATGAAGTCCATAAGATCAATCATTCTATCTAGTTGAGCTTGAGTTCCTCCAAATTTGTCAATCTCTTGCAAAGGGGTGTTGAAATCTCCCATCAACAACCAACTATCCTAGGAAAAAAACCCTCTTTTCTGCTGGATTTTGTCCCAAAACTTACTCCTAGCAGCTTTAAAATTTAGAGCATAAATGTTGGTGACCACCCATTCCTCTCCTTCAACAATGCATTTAACTCTCACAAAAATAATATTACCATCTTCATCAATCAGATCTCCATCTATAGTTTTCTTATTCCAAAATATGGCCACCCCACCAGACGCCCCATTTGAACTACTACCACAAACACTCCCCTGTTTAAAGAAATTTAATTTTTCAACTTTTTCCTTACTCATTTTAGTTTCCTGTACCAGGATGATGTCCGGCTTATGATCTCTAATAAAATTCCTTAGCACATCCTATTTATGGAGACCATTTAGGCCTCGAATGTTCTAGGAAATTACCTTCATTTGGAAACCTAGGAGCAAGATTCCTGAATGGTTCACTGCCTTCCATCAGCTATATTTTGTTTGCTCTCTTGGTCCCTATGCCACTTCATAGTTTTGCATTCCTGCGGGGATTTGGAAAGACCAATATCCGTCTTAGTCCTGGTTCTAGTTTTAACCCCATTAGAACAACCTGTCCTCTTGTTTTTCTTTTTTCTCACTCCTATTATCTTTTCATCTTCTTCATCTTTATATGCAGATTGCTTACTATTCCAAGGTTCTCCTTTTCTCTGAGAAGAGGTGGGCGATTCAGTTCCGACACTCTGAAAAAGAGAATTAAGGTTAACCTGGGGAGATTTGAGCTGGGTCTTTTTTTCAATGATAACATCTGGACCTTCAAAGTCCTTTGGACACACTTTATTACTTTCCTTTTCTGAATCTTTTGGAGCCTCATGTTGTGATTCATTTATGTCGCCAATCTGACCATCTTCAAGAATTTCTTCTATACTTACATTTTCTTCCTCCTGAATCTGTAAAACTTCAAATCCATTGATTGTTTTGACTTCAAATACATTATCTTCATCCTTTCTAACTTCCTTCTGAAGAGTATCCTTGGAAGGGCTAGCTTTCCTATCATCCTTTGTTATATCTTTTGAGTTACTAGGAAGTCCACTTCCTCCTTCCACTCTACCCTCCTCATTTTAGTTCATCTTCTCTCTCCAGATCTGTTTAACATGATTGGTATGCTTCTGAGAATTCTTGGGGTTACTAGGACAAGCCTTTGCCCAATGTCCAACTTTCTTACAAGAGAAGCACACAAAAGGGAGGGATTCAAACACTATAACTTGTTCCCACTTCCCTAGCTTTGAATTTATTTTGATTGAGCTAGGAAGGTCCATATTCTATGAGATATTAACACATATCCTCGCATACACCACCCTCTTTTGTGTTGTTGTCATAGAATCTATAGCCACTAGCTCCCCGAAGGAGTTAGCAATGCCTGAGAACACATCCTCCAACCAAAATTCAAGTGGCAAACCAGGAAACCTCACCCAGACCAGAGCAAATTCAAAAAAGGAATCATTGAGCTCCATATTTTGAGACCATTTTCTTAAGGATAAAGAATATTTCCCAAGCATCTAGGGTCCTCCACTCAGAGCCATTTCCAAATCTTCCCCATAGGAGAAGGAAAAGACAAAGAATCCCCTTGACAGGGCTAAGACATCAACCTGTCCTTTCAACCTCCACTTTCTCTTCACAAAAGACCTAACAACTTCAATATTAGGTCTTGGTCCAACAAATTTTCCCACTAGAGAAAAAGCCATTAGAGAAATATTGTGGTCTATGATCACATCTGGTACTGCAATAGCTAATCTGCCTATCTTTCTATCAGAAATATCTTCCACAGAGGGAAAAGATGATGTACCAGTGGGTTTATTTGCAAATAAGTTGTTCTAGGGTTTGAGAACCTTCACCTCAACCATCTTTTCCAACTCAGCGTTCAAGATCTCGGGACCCAAATTTGAGGAATCTTTAGTATTTTTAAAGTCAAGAGGAGGGTCTCGATGCCATGGGTCCCCATCCTTTCGAACATCCTCATCATCCACCATAGATCCTAAAGAGACAAGTTGTCCTTGAGCTGCAAAGGCAACAGAACCAGAGGAACCAGCTGTGTTGTTCCCTCCATTCGCAAAATTCAAATTTCCCTCCAGCTGCACTATTCTCTCCATTCGTAGAATTTGTTGATGTTGATGTTGATGTTGTTGCAAAAGAGGCGGAGATAAAGTTATTGCTTTCCAGGCAAGAGGCTTCAACGATCAAAATTACAAACTTTAGATAAAGTGAGTCTCCTAAATGTCCCAAATTTGAAATTCCAAGTTTTAGGAGTCCTTATTTTCAAGAACTTGTAAAAGAAGAGCCTCGAATGTTTACATTGCCAAGTTTTAGAAATCTCATTTCAGTTCAAAAACCTATGATTAATCAAGTGAAAAAATATGAAGAGCTCATTCAAGAAGCCCAATTAGCTTCTTACATTATAGATCAACTTGTAAAAGAGGAGGTTTGTCAATATGTTTTCCCAAGTTTTAGAAGATACCAACCTTTTCATGATTACCAAACTAAACAAAATCAGTCTATTCTTCAAGAACAAACTTCTTGTCCAAGTACAATCAACCCATCCATAGATGAACCTAATGATGTTTTGATTTCTCAAGACAATCAGGTTGTAGAAAAAAAAGAGGATATTGTTATGTCTATACAAGATGTTGAAACTGATAAATTAGATTTGCTCCAAGAGGTAAAAATAGTTTCAAATGAGGAACAATAGGTTCTAGATCAAGAAAAGGTTGATAATTTTCAAGTTCGAACTGATTTGTTTGATAAGTTAACACTTTTTGTGAATGATGAGAAAAAGATGAAATTCATATCGTAACAATATTAGCCTCAAAACAAGAAGAGGTTCAAAATTTTGATGTTTTGATTCCTCAAGAGAGCTGCAACAATGTAAAAGAAGTTCTCTCTCCACAACAATACGAGAATGATAATGAGGAGGACTCATTTTTGGAATGATCTTGACATATTTGTTTCAAGATTACACACTGATAAGACGATAAATTGACCATATTTTTTCATCATTTATGATACTTTACTTCAAGTTTATAATGTCCTTCCAAGTCATTTCCAAACATTACCTTGGTTTTGTGTAGCATTAACTAGGATTAATGGTGTTTGATATGCATATGTGTGTCTAGCTAGTTGATGCTAAATGATGATAAAATATTATAATAAATGGTTATTATTGAATGTAAATTACTTAAGAAGGATTAAATATTGTTTTTGAGTGATTTGAGTTGTACATACAGCTAGAAGAAAGGAGGAGAAAGTTGGCAATTGACAGATGTAGCAGTTGACTGAAAGTGCAGAAAAAGTCAAAAAAAAAGTTTCAGTAAAATGGGCATATCTCACTCATTTTTAAACAAAATTCAGAATTTAAAAATGATTTGGAAAGATTAAATGGGTTTAAATTGTTTGAGCTGATTCACAATATTTAATGAGCCAGATTCACCATACGTTGACTGAGACAAACTAGCAGATTTTTCAGGCAGTAGTTAAGGATTGAGCTCTAGTTCAACTTGGACTCGCCTACCTCTTCATGAGTTTGTGTATTTGGAGTTATTAAAGTCAGTAAAGATTGTATAATATTGTGGAAACAATATTTGATGATACATAAATAATTATAACATGTTTTGTACACATGTTCAACCATGACTGTACTTTATAGTTATAGAGTTCGAAGAGGATTAGAACTCTCTCAACTCTTGTTAGTTTAATCTTTATTATCAGTCATGAATATAATAATTCATCTCCTTGTTGTCACAAGAGAAATGACATTTTTAATAAGTTATTGAGTTTTTAATTACTCAAGCCTCAAGCATAAATCTGAGGTTTTGTTGAGTTGTGAGTAAGTAGTGTTGGAAGTAGTGTTGAGAGTATCCAGTTAGTGTTGAGTCTTGTTAATGGTGTCCAATTTCAATCAACAAGTCTAATACATGTCCATGTAATATTTGATTTACAGTAAGAAGATTATTTGAGCATTGAAGCTTGTCTATTGAAGATGGAATGCTAATGACAGATTGAAGCAACTCAAGCAAGAGCCACTTGAGGAACTGTGATTTCATCATAGTTTAGATTTGCAATAGTTTAGATTTTTATTTATTATGATTTACTTTAATTAGTGAATTGTTTTCAGCATATTTTATTTCAGTAGTTTTAGAACAATCGTCCTACAGCCACTGCCGTTGCAAATAACTACTCATCCTGCAGCCATTGTTGTTGCAAATAACTAGTCATCCTGTAGCCACTGTTGTTGCAAATAACCAGTCTTCCTGCAACCACTATTGTGTAGTTAGGTTTATTTCCAACATTGTCATGTTTTCAACTCAGTTTATTATTTTGAGTTTATTTTCTATACACAATTGATACAATAGCTTAGAAGGATTCCATAGTGCATATACAATGCTGTCTCATTTCAAGTTCACGTCCCTGAGTTGATAATTAAATGTAGCTTCTAATTAATGAAGGGTTGATTAGTGTGGATAAAATCCCTAAGTTGTGAATTAGTATTCGAACCTCGATTGTAATTAAAAAGCTTGACATTTTTGGTGCCATTGTCGGGGATGAGTCAAGTTGTGAGAGTCACTATGTTGTTTTAGAAGTCAATGAAGCATAATAACCTAAAGCCAATATCATTTGTAGCAAGTTTGGAAACCAATGAAGACATGTTCTTTAATATCATAGAGGAATTTTTTTCATGTATTGATAACAAGGTGCTAGTTTGTGAGAAGGTAAAGAAAGATAACCTTGTTTTGGAAAATGAAAAAGTTACCATACACAAGGTTGTTGAACATGATGCCAAATCATAACTCTTACTTCAAGAAGAGAGCTCCCATAAAGCTAAATTCAGTCCTCTAATGCTAGAAAGTAAAGAAGATATTGATGAAGACATGTTTTGGGATTACTTAGAGAATTTTTGCTTAAATTTACATGCTCAACATGTATCTTTTATATAGAAAAATCATGAGCAACAAGAGCAAACTGCAGAAATTTCTATATTTTTGTCAAATCAGTCACACAAATTGTTGATTACAAATCAAGAAGAGGACAAGGAGGCAACCCATCAACACAAGGGAACAAAGGAGGGCTCTAAATTTGCGCTTTCACGAGGATGTCCCATCAGACATCTAGTAAGAAAGAGGCAAGCAAAGCATCACAACTTATTGCATCCAAGCATGAAGTTCCAGTTGAAGATGAAACTAAATTTTTAGTTGCAGTTGAAGAAGAATGGTTTCATCTCTCTCATCGACTTCAAAACAACAGTATATATTATCATAATAAAGTTGTAAGTGAGTGTCTTAATGTCTTTCAAAAGTCATTGCAGCTATTTGTTAAGTTTCTATTGATATTGTAACTCTTTTTGGTTGCACATAAACATGTGAAGCATTGTAAGTTGTTGAGAAAGGGCAGATATTTCACAAAACCGGTGAATGGTTTTGTTTGAGTAAGTCTTATTTGCTAGTTAGTGTAGGTTAGGATAGGTTAGAATAGTTTTTCATTCAATAAGTGCTCTTGCACAATGTCTTAGATGTCTTTTTCTTCATTTGTTCATGCATAGTTAGTTAGGTGTTGTCTAGTGGAGTTGTTTCCCTGAATTCTTCTTGTTTAAATGACCCTTTAAGAGGTGTTTACAGTTGCTTTGTTGGTCATTTCAAGGTCACTTATTTTTCGAGGTTGTGAGTTGTTCATGTCTTCAATTTGAAAGAGATTTTCTGCACACATTGTCAAAAAGTTTTCATTAGGTAGTTAGGTCTTCAAGGAATGGAAAATGTCTATTCAAATGGTGTAGTCCAATTGATCCTCTCAGCATATCATAATCACTCACCTTTTTAGCAAATTGGGCCATAAAGTCAACTATTAATTCATCCCATGAGGAAATGCATTTTTCTGGCAAAAAATAAAACCAATCCCTTGCATCCTCTTTCAATGACTGGACAAATAATTTCATGCACACATCTTCTTGACAAACTTCAATATCTCTCATCAAGTCTAAAAATCTTTTCAAATGTTGATAGGTTGATTCTGATTTCTTCTCACTAAATATGGGCAAATGCTTTCTAATTTCTATGGGTATAGGATTTGGGTAACCGAAAATATCTTTGAAATTTAGAGGAGCATAATAGTTCATTTTAAAACTTCTCTTATAACATGGTTGTGACATTTCATTATGCATGGATATATGTGGAAATATACCCAGCTGAAAAACTTCACTACACATTTCTACTTGCTTCCACAAATAATTGCACAACCTTGGATAGAACAATGAAACACTTCAAGCATATATCCTCATACTGATCTATTCATAACATTGCTTGACACAAAGCTTTCTTCAAATTTGCATACTACAACAAAACTTACATGCTAGAAATTACAACAAAATAGATATGCAAATAGACTTGTAATTCCTCTTTTTCCCTCTTTACTAGTGCTATTCACTTAATGGGAAAACTATTTTACTTATTCAAAATTTTCAGAACAAATTGTTTTGTATTCAAAATTCTGAAAGTACTTGGGTATTTGCAGCTGTAAGACTTGTAGATCTGAACATCTATTCACATTTTAGCTTGGTCTTTTACCTCAGAGTCGCCACCTCTTACATAGAGGACATTTTGAATAGCAGAATGCCATTCAACACATTATTTAATTATTTATTTCTCCTTCAATCTTGCTGCAACAAATTCACTCTAGGCTATTTAACACAAATCTGGAAAATGCCTCAGACTTATGTATGAACTGAAATCTTTTACTGCACTTTTCTTTGCAAGCTTTTATAATGAAAGCACCATGTATGAGCATGCAACTAATTTAATTATCTGCATCTTAATATGAATCATCAAATCATCTACTAATCTTGTGAAAATCTTGGAATACAAACTTCCTACAAGCACCGGTACAGAGAGTAGAGTCACCACCCAATTATGACATTGGGAAAAATTTATAAACAGCTACAAGGACTTCTTACAACTCTCAACAATATATACTTTTCAATTCTTCACAAGAAACTTTCTCTGATAGCAGACAACACCATTGCAACCTCAAAACATAATACTAAATCCCTCAACCATAAAAGACATTTTCAACTTTGTGCAAGCTCAATGGACTGACTAACTGGATGAAATTATGCAATTTCTATTCAGATCCCCAACAGAGTCGCCATTTTTGTTGTTCCCAATTTCTGATCTCCTTATCTTCTCTATAAGAATTTTCAAGCCTCTGTCGCATATGGAGAGAACAAGAAAATAGAAGTCCAAGATTACATTTAACAAGGTTTATACAAAAACCTTCTACACTTCAAGCTTATACTAATCTTAGGTGGGTATACCATTTGTGAACACTTTTCACAATTATGACAGAAAATTCACAGAAAACCAGTGTCAACTTTCGTAAACCCTTATCACCTTAAACATAACTGAACATAAAGGAAAGACTCATATTTATTTTCAGTTTTGATCTCCAAGAAGGTTATAAAACTTAGCAAACTATACCAGTGCCTTATCCCCAACTTTAGAGTCACCTAAGACTAGATTATTATTCTAAATAGGAAATCCACATACATTTCATCACTTTGACTTCACCAAATTTATATATGCCTGACATATATAAATTTTACCTTTGTGCTAAACCCATTTATCAAATTCAAGAAGAATTACTGATTACTAATAGAAAGATTTTAAGTATATTTAATCCCCCTCCTTGAGAGAAAAACCTGAAACATCTCTGTAAAATTGCCTTGCAACTCATTCAATTAAACAATCCTAGATTATCTAACCGAACTAGTAAATCAATCATACATACAAGAAGACAACAGGAATTTAGGCTCAAATTGCTTTGATCTATGTATTGATATCCTTCATCAAAATATTTACATAACTCAGAATGATCTTCCAAAAACCAGAAAAAACCCTAAATATATTTTGCCAGAGTTTCTTTACAAAATTCTTGTGATCCCTTACAAATTATAAGAATAGAGGATAAAAAGAGGAGGGAAAAAGATTAGGTCTGCATAACACATTGCCAAGTGTCCCCTTTCTCCAACTGAATATTTTCCTCTCCTTCCCATAGAAACTGCTCTCAAAATATCTGAGATCTGTTGAAACAAACTACATGACTGAATTCCTCGTCTTGAGATCTTTCCGATGATATATAATAATTGTCATTTCGGGTGAAAAATAGTCCCTAGGAAAAATAATCTTTGTTGCAGGCCATCATTTAAATATTTCATTTTCATCTATAGTCAGGACTATATATTTAACTTTGATTTTTCTGTATTTTTACTCCTGACGTCCTACCATGTGGCAGCCTGTGATTTGCTCATGACACCACCTTTTGCCACCTAGGATGACACCTCACCTATCTGCCACTTGTCTGCCACTGGACTTGCCTTGCGGACCGCCACCTGTATGCCACTAGATTGCCACCTCATCGGGATTTACCAGCTCACCTGCCACCTGGACTTGCCAGCTCATCTTTCACCGTTTCACGAAGGGTAAACTTCATGCATCTTCACTTTGTGAAACGGCGCCAGTCGCCAATCACCATCAAACTTGCTTGATCTTTAACTTTTCATTGTTTTGCAAAGGGTAACCTTCATGCATCTTTGCTCGTGAAACAATGGCCACCGTTGATCTGCAATGAACCTGCAAACTTGCTAGCTCATCCTTCCCCTGCAAAACTCTCTCACCTTGAGAACCATGCACATGTGGGGTCCATTTGGTCACTAGCTAGCCTCCTTGCCTCAAGATTCACACATGCGCATGTGGGGTCCACTGGGCATCGGCCAACTCCTTGCGTCAAAATCCTTCAAGGCTTTGACATTACAGAAGTATGTAGCCTTACATTTAAATACCAAAAATTTCCCCCACCTAGCCAATGTTGTTGGTGTAAATAATTATTCATCTTGGATATTATTACACTTTACTTAAGTTTACTTAGGTGCATGCATTTAATAGTAGTTTGTGTATGAGACACTTGGGTGTTTGTGCCACATTGGGATAGTGTGTGTAGGATAATTTACACCTTTTATGGTGTTGATCTTATCTTGTTGTTGCATTCCACCTCACATGGAATATTTTATTGTTTCTTCTACCTACCCACGCCTATTTCCTACCTACCCTTGTTTCTTATTGAGCCACATGTCATGTTTGAGTGCTCACATATCCCTAGCCTTGCCTATATAAGTAGGCTCTTCTGCATTGTTTGTACGAACAATCATTGAACGCTTGATGATCCAGTTGATCAGTATTTTAATCTTGATAGAATATAGTTTATTTCTATCATCTATTTTATTCTCTCTTATTTGTGCTTTCCATTGTCTCTTGATCTTGGCAACATCTCACATGGTATCAGAGTCATTAGAGTGTCATTGGTTTGTCAATTGAGAGAAATTTGATGCTATTTGGGGTTGTATGTTTTGGAGATTTCTATTGTAGGTTGTTATTGAAGCTTGATGGGTCAAATCTAAGGTTACTATTGGATTGAGGAGGTCCAAGAAAGTCAGTTTTGCCTTTTGTTTCATCCAAATTGGACTTCGGAGGCCAAATCTAGAGGCATTTCAAGTTTGAAGTTGCGGCGGAAAGTTTTCAAAAATTATAATTTTGCAGGCAATTTTCAAATAGTGTTATCTTACTCATCTGAACTCCTTTTTTCGAGCAATTTTTTTCATTTTGGGGTAGAATAAATTGATCTGTACAATGGTGTAGATGTTTTCTATTTTTCGGATACAGGTTTTTCAGAAATCATGAAATCCTAATTTTTACAACTTTGGAGGCTTCGTTTGGGCACATATGGACTCCTTTTCAAGTGCCATTTTTTTTTTAAGTGCATAATTTTTTGTCTACTTTCATAATTTGCCATTAGTTTGCAGTGATTTTGAGTGGATATTGTACTTTCAGTATTTGGTCATTTTTGGCCTATTTGGTACTTGTATTTTGCTTGGATCTCAGTTTAGATCACTAGCAATATTTGTTGAAGTCTCTTATATCTCATTTTGAGAAGTTGTAAAGTTGAAATCAGAAGTCCACTTTTCCATTATTTGCAAGTGCCAACATGATATTTTTATGGGGGGTTAGTTGTTCATTTATATCTCTTGGTGAAATTCCATTCGGAGGCATCTTCATATGCAGTATTCTACAAGGCTTCTTTGTTGGTGGCATCATTTTCATGTTTCAACATTTGAATATTTTATCATTATGTATTCTCTTGCATGAGCAATGTTGTACTCACACTATCATAAAGTGTCACACCTCTTTGTATCTTGTCATTGTTGACTATTTGTTGCAATCCTCTTGTACATGTAGATTAGGAATATCTTGTGAGACTTGGTGCATGGCTCTAGTTGAGACTTAGATTGTACACACTTGTGCATGGCTCCCATGAGACTTTGATTGTACTGGTATTTCTATTATTTCTGAGTATCCAGATGATGCTCACAGTAGGTTGTCTCCATGCTTGATCTTCATTTTGTTGCAGTGATTGATTCATCGTCATCAACTTGGTACCTGGTTTTGTCACACTTTGACATTATTGGTGTAGCATTGGCTCTCTTTCTTCCTTATGGGGAGGTATTTTGGTCATCATCATTGGACCATCCTTGCAGGAGATTCGACATTAAGGGAGGGCTTCATGGTCTCTTCTTCTCTCTTATGGAGGGGACATATTTTTTGTTCTTCTCATTCATCATTGAGAGCATTGTGTGCTTTCATCATCTCTCTTTTGGGGGAGGGTTTTTTCCTATTGGGTTTTTCTCTCTTTCTCCATTTATGGGAGATTGCATTTGCATTTGTACATGGATACCTAACATGGCCTCACAGCCGGGACCCATCTTGCATTGCTTAGTTGCATTGTAGACTTAAGTGCATTCCCCTAAGTTGCACTTAAGGGGGGTTGTTGGTGTAAATAATTATTCATCTTGGATATTATTACACTTTACTTAAGTTTACTTAGGTACATGCATTTAATAGTAGTTTGGGTATGAGACACTTGGGTGTTTGTGCCACATTGGGATAGTGTGTGTAGGAGAATTTCCACCTTTTATGGTGTTGATTTTATCTTGTTGTTGCATTCCACCTCATGTGGAATATTTTATTGTTTCTCCTACCTAATTGTGTTTCTTATTGAGCCACATGTCATGTTTGTGTGCTCACATATCCCTAGCCTTGCCTATATAAGCAAACTCTTCTATATTGTTTGTACGGACAATCATTGAACGCTTGATGATCCAGTTGATTAGTATTTTCATCTTGATAGAATACAGTTTATTTCTATCATCTATTTTGTTCTCTCTTATTTGTGCTTTCCATTGCCTCTTGATCTTGGCAAAATCTCACAAATGTGGGATATATGGTTTATGTCTAGTTTTACACTTTCTGAAGTTTTTACAGTCTTCACCATCGTTTCACCTACAAGCTGCGGTCATTTGAAGTTTATAAACGCCCTCTACCAATACCAAGCCATGCACAGGAAGGACGTGGGCTACAAAAGGTTATGGAATTACGCTTTACACCTACCAACATGCCCTTGCTAAAAGGTTTTAATGCCTTGTGCCATTTCATTTTTTACATGCCTGTGTGGGGAGGACATTGGCTTTGGCTGCCAAATGCATTTGCATTGAAAGGTTTTCTTTTAAAAAAAAATGTTTGCTCAACACCACACATGGAGGGCTAGGCAATACATCTGCAAACTATATTTGCTTAAGTTTTATCCTTTTTAATGCCATGCAAAGGAGGGGAATTTGGCAATACACTTGGTAATGGAATTTGTTTGGAGTTTCATAAGCTCTTTTTAACCATCATGTTGCTTGTGAAGGGAGGACTTGAGCGTAGGTCTGCAAATCTGCAGTTTGCTTGAAACTTTTCTGAAACCTTTTACCTCATGACAGAGGAGATTATGGCATTCAAACCTACCAATTGCAATTGCCTAGAGTTCTATTAGCATCTTGAACTCTTATGACATGTCTCATGATCACAATCCACATTTAAATATTCTAAAATTCTCTCAGTGAACCAAGTCACCAATAAAATAATGTTGCAAGGGCATGAGCCAGGTCGGGCCCCAAAGTGGGTCCGACTAAAAACAAATTTCATTTTCATACAACTAACCTTTGAAAAACACCTCAGGAACCTTGAACATACCTCTGGAATCGATCGAAACCATTTTCTGATCATTAAATTGAGTTTTGCAATTTTCAAGTGCTTGCGCCACATTCGCATTTAATCCTAAAGACATAATTTTCAAACTAGTCAAAACACCTTTCTGGACTTCACAAACTGATAGACGTTTACTCTTATATACAAACATTAACTCTGCCAAGCCGTTTCTCAAGATGAATCCCGAGTGAAGAAATATTAATGGTCAAAGATGACCATTTGGCTCTGTCAACATCATGAACCTGATAAAATCAATGCGCGGGACCTCAAAATGCCTTTCTTAAAAATATCAAATGATCTCCGTAGACCCCCAAATCTAGGGCATAGGTACCTTGAAGAATAGAGAAGACCTTGGAATGTTTAATTTGACCAAAAGGCTACGTGGGTGCAAATGGTGGGTTCATGAAAATGGCCACTTAAAAAGATGTAGCAATGAAAATGCAGAAAACTAAATGAAGTGGCTCAAGAGATCATCTTGGAAAACTGATCAAACAGATTCATAAAGACCTAAAACTTGGCATGTGGACTCACCTATATGCATATAATTTAGTGGATGTTGAATTTCAACATGATGATAAACTAGGCAAAAGTTATATGTGCTCAAAGTAGGCTACTCAATAAAATCTGCATTTGCACCTAACATGGACTTTCAGCTCACCCCTTGAAATGGGTACCTGATAAATTGATCCAAACTGAATTATGAGAGTTGCAAACCACTTCATAGGCCAAATGAAAGGTGTACAACAAGTTTCAAATCTTTACCTCTTGATGATTAACTGGCTCCATTTTACATGCCCTCAAAGTAGGCCTATTAGGTTGATTCATTAGGTGGTCATTTGAAAGTGCAGATGCAAAAATTTGAAATGGGCCTCTAAAATTCACCAGTCCCAACACACTCAAGGTTCTTGCATTTATGATTTCCATTTATTTGTAATATTTATCATTTTTAGTTAATTAACTATTTATGCATTACAATGTGTTTGTCAATTATCATTTATTTGGTTACATGATTCATAACTTATTTATTTTTCCACCCTCATCCATTCATTGTCATTTGAGAACAAATGACCTTTCAGCTAGGGGGAAATATCCATGCCTTGTATTGTTGTCCTACACCATAAAAAGATGATCTTGCCATAGTTTCATATATTCGTACTTACCTTCTAGATTCATGAATATATTTTCTTCATTTGACATTCTTTTCAAATGTTTTCCCTTTTCCATTATTGCTTCAAAGTGACAAAAGAGAAGAGTATTTAAGGGCAAATATACCAAACAAGAATGATACTCTTGAGACAATGGAAAGGAGTAACATAGTACAACTTGTAACAACGATATAGATTATAAAATGTTTTAGTGCAGCAATCAACAATGAAAGAACAATAAAAAATATTATCATATGAATAAATAAAAAAGATAAGAAAGCATGATACAAAGAGGAAGGAAGTTGACAAGAAGACAATGATGAGAATGAAGCATATTAGTGCAGCAACAAAGAAGTTTCTACAAATTGATCATACATAATAAAAGAGATAATGGAACAAAATCAAGGAATGATTATAAATAGAAAAGAATGGAAAGAATATTTTTAAATTCCTTGTAGTAGAAAATACAATGAGAAGAAAAGACAAGAGCCAAGGAAGAGGATATGATAGTTGTAGAATTTCATGCATAACCAATGTCTATTCCTTGCTTGAGGACAAGCAATATTTCCGCTAGGGAGGAATGATGAGACTATAAATTGATCATATTGTTTCATGGTTTATGATACTTTACTTCATGTTTATAATTTCCTTCCAATTCATTTCCAAACATTACCTTAGTTTTGTGAAGCATTAACTAGGATTAATGGTGATTGATATGCATATGTGTGTCTAGCTAGTTGATGCTAAATGATGATAAAATATTATAATAAATGGTTATTATTGAATGTAAATTACTTAAGAAGGATTAAATATTGTTTTTGAGTGATTTGAGTCATTCATATAGCTAGAAGAAAGGAGGAGCAAGTTGGCAATTGACAGATGTAGCAGTTGACTGAAAGTGCAGAAAAAGTCAAATGAATAGTTTTAGTAAAACAAGCATATCTCACTCGTTTCTTAACGAAATTCAGATTTTCAAAATAATATGAAAATATTAAAGGGATATATCAAATGGGTTTAAAATGTTTGAGCTGATTCATAATATTTAATGAGAAGAATTCACCATAAATTGACTGAGACAAACTAGCAGATTTTTCAGACACTAGTTATGGATTGAGTTCTAGATCAACTTGGACTCTTCTACCTCTTCATGAGTTCATGTATTTGGAGTTATTGAAGTTAAGAAACATTGGAGAAGATTTTGGAAACAATAATTGATGATACATAAATAATTATAACATGTTTTGTACACATGTTCAGCCATGACTGTACTTTATAGTTATAGAGTTCGAAGTGGATTAGAAATCTCTCAACTCTTGTTAGTTTAATCTTTATTATCAGTCATGAATAGAATAATTCATCTCCTTCTTGTCACAAGAGAAATGACATTTGTAATAATTTGTTGAGTTTTTAATTACTCCAACTCTCAAGCCTCAAGCATAAATCTGAGATTTTGTTGACTTGTGAGTAAGTAGTGTTGAGAGTATCCAGTTAGTGTTGAGTCTTGTTAATGGTGTCCAATTTCAATTAGAAACTCTCATACATCTCCATGTTATATTTGATTTACAATAAGAAGATTATTTGAGCATTGAATCTTGTCTATTGAAGATATAATTCTAATGATAGATTGAAGCAACTCAAGCAAGGGCCACTTTTGGAACTGTGATTTCATCATAGTTTAGATTTGCAATAGTTTAGATTTTTATTCATTATGCTTTACTTAATTAGTGAGTTGGTTATGATAGGTTTTTTTTTCAACATACTTTATTTTAGTTGTTTTAGAACAGTCATCCTGCAGCCACTACTGTTGCAAATAAGCAGTCATCCTACAGCCACTACTGTTGCAAATAGCCAGTCATCCTGCAGCCACTGCTGTTGCAAATAACTAGTCTTCCTGCAGCCACTGCTTTTGCAAATAACCAGTCTTCCTATAGCCACTATTGTGTAGTTAATTTTATCTCTATCATTGTCATGTTTTCAATTCAGTTTATTATTCTGAGTTTATTTTCTATACACAACTGATACAATAGCTTAGAAGGCTTCCATAGTGCATATACAGTGTTGTCTCATTTCAAGTTCACTTCCCTGGGTTGATAATTAAATGTAGCTTCTAATTCATGAAGGGTTGCTTAGTGTGGATAAAATCCCTAAGTTGTGAATTAGTATTCCAACCTCGATTGTAATTAAAAATCTTGACATTTTTGGTGTCGTTGTCGGGGATGAGTCAAGTTGTGAGAGTCCCTAAGTTGTTTTAGAAGTCAATGAAGCATAATAACATAGAGCCAATATCATTTGCAGTAAGTTTGGAAATCAATGAAGACATGTTCTCTAACATCATATAGGAATTTTGTTCATGTATTGATGACAAGGTGTTGGTTTGTGAGAAGGTAAAGGAAGATAACCTTGTTTTGCAAAATGAAGAAGTTACCATACACAAGGTTGTTGAACATGATGCCAAATATAAACTCTTACTTCAAGAAGAGAAATGCCATTAAGCTAAATTCAGTCCTTTAATGCTGAAAAGTAAAGAAGATATTGATGAAGACATGTTTTGGGATGACTTGGAGAATTTTTGCTTAAATTTACATGCTGAACAGGTATCTTTTATAGAGAAAAATCATGAGCAGCATGAGGAAAGTGCATAAATTTATATATTTTTGTCAAATCAGTCACACAAATTGGTGATTACAAATCAAGAAGAGGACAACAAAGCAACCCATCAACACAAGTGTGTGTGTGTGAAAAAGTGGTATGTAGGCTGCAAGCACAACACTTCAACTAAGTCATTATATGCATGGTTAGTAATCAATAATCAATAAGTAAAAAACCATAACAAAGCGACTAATTGCCTTCTAAAAGATGCGAGTATAAGATTGCTCTCAGATTGTTATAAGCAATACCAGTGACTAGAATACACCAAGATGAAGGATTTAATCTATATGATATTAACTATATGGATGCAAGATGGATGAATAAATCAAGGAAATAATCAATTAAAGAAATAATGGATGCAAGCAATGATGAGTGAGTAAAATAGGTGCAAATAATCTAGAAAGCACAATGATCTTCAATGACTCCAGAGAGAAATCAGCATGATAATAATCTCCAAGCGTGTTCTCAAAAATATTTGGGGTAAATTGGAATGAGAGCTGAAGACTAAAATTATAGAGAATCACCAGAGAAAAAGCTCAATTTAGGATTAATTGAAAATAATTGAGAAATCAGGTTTAGTTAACCTTGAGATAGATTCCAATTATAGTTTAATTGAAATGCATTCAAATTAGAAGTCCAGGTTGTATTGGAAATAATAATAAATTAATTCCATGCATTTATGATAAAAATAGATAATTCTTTTATTTATTCAAGAAAAGAGTCTTTTTAATGCAAGTGAACTTCTTTTTCTAAAAAGCTTTGAGTTCCAATTTTAGAGAAAAATTCAATAATTCAATTAATTGCTTTTTTGATTTCAAGTTCTAAATTTAGAAAAAGAAATAATATCTCAAGTTTGATTTCTCTCTCAATTCAATTCCTTTTTGTTTGATTTCAATTCAACTCTTGTTTTGTAATTAATTCCTCTTTTGTAATAAATTAATTCCTTTTGCATGATTAAATGGCAATTTTATTAATTAATTAAATATGCAAGGATATTTAATAAATTAAAATGGGATAATTGATCAAAATGATATTCTTGGAAATGATTCAATTAATTAAATGAATATTTAATTAATATTGAGTAATTGATTTGCCATGTGATATTTGATGATTAAAGAATTAATAATGTGCTCAAGATTGATTTAATTGCCTTTGGTTAGGACCTTGGTGATGTTGTCGAGATTAGGGGCCCATGGTTTAGATGACCATTTTTAGGGTATTACATTTGCCCCTCTTTGAATTAATGTGCGAGCAGCGCGTTGGTTCAAAGAATATGTGATGTCTAGGAGATGCCAGTTCTGAACTTGAATGATCACAAACTAGATGAAGAGCAAGGTGTTTAGCTTGATTTGAAGCGACAAAGCTGAATAAAGTCTAATTAAAGTGATACCATTCCCAAACTTGATTGAACTGAGGAATGATAGAAACAAAAGATACCGAACTTGAACTTAATTAATCAAGAAGCGGATCTTACTGATCTAGAACTTGATTGAACTTAGATGTAGTGAGTGATGATAAAAATTGATCTTAAACTTGATTGATCAAGATACGATGAAGATAAACTATTCAGTTGATCAAGAAATGAATACTAAACACCTGCTTAGATTGAGTGTGATCAAAGATACTCTTTAAACTTTTGATTAAGTCTAAACGAATAATCAGTTTGATGTGAAGCGATGAAACTGTTTAACATTAAGAGATTGATTCAAATGAAGGACAAATATCAGCTTGATTTGAAGCGATGAAACTGATATGGCCCTAACGATTGATTCGATTCAGATAATCAAGAGATCTCAACTTGATGTGAAGCGATGAAGCTGAGATGCCCCTTAGCAATAAGAATTGATTTTCTTTAGTTAAAAAAGATTTTGCTCAACTTTTGATGAAGATTTGAAAAAAATATTCTCAACTTTTGAGATGTGAGGTCATAAGGTCGTGAGTATGCCCCCTTGAGAGCGAAATCAAAAAATAGCGAGGGTACATGATTATAGGCAATTGTGTGGCAAAAATAAGTTATTTGAGCATAAATTGATCCTAAGGAATATTTGAAAAAAAAAATTAGGCTTTGATTGATGAATTAAGCATAGATTTGATCGTGAAGTTGATGTGTATAATTGAAATTGATATTCAGCATTGAAATTGAGTGCAATTTGAAGAAAGAATGAGCATTCGATGAAAAGAGTGCTAAGTGGTCCAAATTGTGAAATTGACTAGCAAAATGATCTTGAATTTTGATTTCGATCCTGAAAATGGAATCAGAGTGGGCGAATTAGCTAAGGGTACAATTTTCATGTCCATCGGAGCAAGTTGAAAAAATTAGGTTTTTTGCTATATATGGGCCAAAAATTCAATTAGCCTTTTGCGAAGAAAATGGTGGTCCCTACTCATCAGCATTGATTCGAGCGCTAGAGAAGACATAATCAACCCTGAAACTATGAGCCAGTGGTAAGTGATCGATCTTAAGCCTCTTTATGTTTTCAATTTTCAATTTTTTTGGTTCATTTTTCAAGTTTTTTGCATGTGTGTGGTCGGGTTTCACGTTTTATCATGTGAGACAGGATTCTGTCTCATATGAGTAGCTGTTAAAATTTCTTTGTCATTTAAGCTTATTAGAATTGTTGTTCGGGACGCACCCTTTTATCGTACGACAGGTCTGTAAAAATACCATTTTGTCATGCAGAGTCCAATAATTTGTCATTTGGGGTTATTTTATCATACGATAGCTATTCTTCACTCGTATGAGACTCTGCTTCTCTGTGTTTTGTCATTCAAGAGACAGTGAGCATTTTTGAAGGTCTAAACGTGAAATTTTGATTTTGCATTTGACTTAGTTGGATTTGCGTGATGTTTTACTTCTCTTGTAGTCTCATTTGAAATATTTTTTGATGCTTCATTGTTGGGTTTTTACAGGTTCTATTACCTCCTGTGTTGTTTAGATGCGTTTATCCTCCTACTATGGCATTAGTTCGACATTTATCTGAGGTTGAGCATGCTCATATTGACTTGTGCGGCTTGACTCATCTATTGAGATTACCTGATATCTATGTGAATCACAGAATTCTCACGGCATTGGTAGAATGTTTCCATTTAGAGCATAACATGTTTCATCTGTCAGTGGGGGAGTTGACTATCACTACCGAAGATGTATATAGGATCCTTCGTATCCCTTTTGCTGGGGATAAGGTGGATTATGATTTAGGGCACCTTCCAAGATTACAAGCAGTGAAGCATGTCTTCAGTGATCCTAACATTTTGACCCATTCCATTAGTTGGGACATATTGATGAGTAGATATAGCGAGGAGTTTCCTCTAGCATGTGTTCTAGCAAGGTTTATAGGTTGTTTTCTGATGCGAGACAGAGGGCAATAGGGTTTCCAGTTTGGATGGGGTCAGATGCTAGAGAGATTGATAGAGACCCCTCAGAGACTTGGCTGGGGTTCATGTTTATTGGCCCACATGTATCGAGAGATGCATGAGATCGTGTATAGAGATGGGCGGAGCATGGTTGCTGGTGTATATATTTTGCAGGTGTGGGCTTGGGAGCACCTTCTCATTTGTCGGCCCATAGTAGATGATAGTAGAGAGCCTAGGTAACCAATTATATACAGGTATGCCAGATACATTACGTAGCCCCATCAAGGCAAGACAGATTTTTAGAGACGCCAGCTAGATGACCTGATAGCTGTTGTATGGAGATCGTATAGAGGCTTAGAGCCATGGGATGACTGGCGGATGGTTCGCAGGGACCTTTTTATTACATTCCCTCTCACTAGGAGATCACAGACTATTGTGGAGCAATTCATCATTTCTCAAGTGATGAGGTAGTATGGCTGACCTCAGGGGATCTCGCAGGAGTTTACAACGTATGCATGTTATGCAGATGAGGAGAGACAAGGATGGTCTCCATGGTTGTCCTATGATTTGGCGATGCAGGAGATGACTGGTTTGCATCGCCTGAGGTGGGATTATATGGATGATGTGGTGGATGCGGGGGTATTGCCCCAGTATAGAGATTAGTTTCAGCAACATTCATTCCCTTAATTCACAGATCTAGCAGAGTAGGCTCCTCATATTGAGGATGTTGAGGATGATGCCCTCACATCGGCACAGGGACAGGGATAGGGACAAGGCCACAAGGAGGGATAGGCACAAAGAGTTGAGGCTCCACGATGAAGTGGTGGTGATCCTAGTGCGAGCAGTAGCAGGGTGCTAGTTGATGTTGGACATCAAAGGGGTGAGGGCAGATCCCTAGGGCATGTGGGAGTGAGATTGGGTGGGACTAAGGAGGAGCGAACAGCTCTGAGATAGGTCTGGCAGTGGCGGGATGAGCAGGGTGGTACTGGAGGTGGAGATGGGGGTGGGGAGCCTATGAGAGAGCAGGGGACTGACGCAGGGCAGTCGATGAGAGTATGTCTTACAGAGCTGCAGTCACAGTTGACAGTGGCTCAGACTCAGCTGGCGGAGCGAGACCGGTATCTTGCTGAGGTGAGGGTCAAGCGTGATCGCCAAATCACATCATTGAGGGCAGAGTCGAGAGTAGAGATAGAGGCTTTACGATAGGAGGTCCTGCTCCAGAGTAGTAGGGCAGCCTACTATGTGGTAGCATATAGTGTCGTAGTTCCTATTGTGTAGCAGGTGATACCCTACTCGCATTATATGGCACGATCAGATGGAGCTTGGGCACCTCGTCAGGATCCTGGGCATCAGGCTCCTCCTCCTCCACCAGGCAATGAGGGAGAAGGTGCTAGCTAGATTATTTCTTTTTGTAGCTCAGATATTTTTTGTAGCGTATATGATTCTTTCTCTGATGGCAGTTTGTATATGCCATTCGACATCATTTTGTACTCTTATACTTGACATGATATATATATACATATATATATATATATATATATATATATATATATATATATATATATACGAGATCTGATTTGACTTCATCGTACTTGTGTTGATTCGTTTATGAGATGTCTTTTATATGCTTTATTCTATATGTATGCATTTCTTTTTAGTATGAATGTATGTAATGCAAATGATTATGGATGTCTCTTTTTGTTTCTTTTCATATGCAAATAAATGAATGAGTAATGAGTAATATGAGTAATGCAATTTTTTCATTTTTCTATGCAATAAGATGAATGCAGATGAGTAAATAATGAAATGTATGAAGCTATATTAAATGTTATGTATGCAGCTAATATCTCAAAACACAAGTACTCAATCAAAGAAATGATGATAAATAGACTGCTTAGCGTAAGAAATGATGATGCTTTCAGCTCTCATTTAGAAGATAAAGAGATTATTACAATACCAAAATCACTCTAAATTCACAAAAATGTAGAATGATATGCAAAATGATACCTAAACCTAGTCACTGGATTTAAAATACTTAAGATTCATCACTGAGCATAATGAACACAATAGGCATGTTAGAGTTCCTTTCTTTCTCAAATGTGCAATATTTATTATCTTGTCCGCAATGACCCTTTTTTCGTTCATATCCTTGGACAGATTTCTCAGGGACCTGAATTGCATCATAAAGAAATTCCCTCAAAAAAAACAAAGAAATGATATGGACCTCCTTGTAGCATACAAATAAGCGGAGCTGAGGTATGTGAGGTGATTTAACCTTATTGTGAAGGCTCTTATCACAGACACCCAGCTAATTTATATGTTTCCAAATCATTGGGATCATTCCTACAAGTAGAAAACAAAGAAAATATTATGCCCCCAATCCTTGCTCCTCTTAGTCACAATAGACTTCCTCGCGTTACTCAGAGGGATAATAATCGAAAACCAATATAAAAGACAACACACAAAGAAAATTTTCATTCATAGCTCAAACTATTTAGTGATTGTTTTCCATTATGTTGTTTTGCTTGTTTACTCAGTGATAAAAACTCTTTGGTAGTTAGGAGACAAGTGACTGACTCGAAGTGGACGACCATGTTTCACTGACGGAAAGATGACTTGGTTGGCATTGCTTAGGATATGTAAATTGCTCTGTCGAGTAACCTAAGACTAGGATGTTGATCAGTTTCAAGTCATGAGGGTTCCAACGAACCAGGATGTCACAAAAGTGACTGAAAAAATCCACAAGCAAAAGCAAAAGATGCATGAAAGCGGGAAACGCCAACGTTGTGTTGATAGATGGAGTGCTTGAGTACAAGAGGCACATGTTTGCTAGGTTTTCACCTACTTGGCAGAGATTCATTATTTTTTTTACGAAGGTGCTTGTTTACCAGGTTCTCACCAGGGCAATTTCTCTCTTTATATATTTTTCTTCTTTTTTCTCTTTTTTTTTGTATTTTATGATTTTTCCATTTTTTTTTTTTGATTTTTTTAGGACCTTTTCAGCTGTACAAGTTGATGGCATAGAGAATGCTAAGTGAAGAATTTATTCAAGTGGATGGTGTTAATCAGTTCACAGAGCTGTTCTCCTTCTGAATTTGAAAGTTGATAGGCACCAGAGCCATATGCTATAGTAACAATGTAAGGACCCAGCCAGTTGGGTTCAAACTTCCCTTTATTGCTGCGAAACTGTTGATTTTTTGGATTTTCTCTCAGAACTAGGTCACCAACCTAAAATTCTCTTTGTCAAACTTTCTTGTTATACCCTCTGGAGATTCTCTTTTGATACACTCTGAGATGATCAAACGACACTTGTTGATGCTCATCCAACAATTTGAGCTCTTGCAATCTAGATATTCTATGATCTTCATTAGTAACAAGACCTTGCAAAGAAACTCTTAGAGATGGTATTTCTACTTCAATAGGTAGTACTACTTCAGACCCATACACCAAAGAGAAAGGTGTAGCCCCAATAGGTATTCTGATACTTGTTTTGTAAGCCCATAGTGTAGGATTGAGCTGCAGATGCCAATCCTTCCTGGATTTGTTCACTGTTCTGTGCAAGATAGTCAATAGGTTTTTGTTAGACACCTTATCTTGTCCATTACCTTGAGGGTAGTATACCGATGACCAGTGTTTCTTTATTTTGAATTTCTCACAAAGCTCATCCAGATATTTATTCTTAAACTATCCTCCATTATTAGTCACAATTGATGAAGGTATCCCATACTTGTAGATGATATAGTTCAGGATGAACAAGGCGACCTGTTTACCGATTGCTTTAATGAGAGGAACTACTTTTACCCACTTGGTGAAATACTCAGTGGCAGCTATGATGAATTTATGTCCGTTGGATGAAGTAGGATATATCTGACCAATGAGATCAAAGGCCCATTGCTGAAAAGGCCAGTGTGTTATAAATGGTATGAGGTCCCTTGCCAGAGCATGTATGAGATTTCCATGAAGCTGACATTTCTCACAAGTCTTAGCAAATTGGATGGCATCTTTTTCCATGTCTGGCCAATAGTAGCCAGCCCGTAGTAGTTTTAGAGCTAGAGTAAGGCCATTCGAATGAAATCCACAAATACCTTCATGGACTTCTGATAATGCACGCTTAGATTCTTCAGTTTCTAGACATCTAAGCAATGTACTGTTCAAACCTCATCTAAATAAATCATTAGCCATGATAACATACCGTGAAGCATTTCGAGTTAGATTTCTTTTCTTATTTCGGGTAAGATTTCCAAGGATAATTTAGTCACATAGATAGGAATAGATGTGGTTGTATCAGGATGAGTCATGTCCAATAATAGAACAGACTATTTGGGTCTAAGGAGAATCATAAGCGGGGTAATATAACTCTTCCACTAGGAAATCAAAGCAAAAATTGGACTCCTATAACTCAGGTATAGATGCCAAGGTAGGCATAGCATCTGGTGCTCTGTTCATGGATCTAGGAATCTGTTGGAATGATACAAAAGAAAAATACTTCTTAAGATCATCAACCATCCTCTTTTAAGGCATCAATTTCCCATCTCGAGTCTGATATGCATCATTGATTTGATTAACCACCAGCTGAGAATATCCATAGATATACAATTTTGCAACCTTTCATTCAATAGCCATTTTTATCCCATTCACCAAAGCTTCATATTCTGCAATGTTGTTTGTGCAAGGGAATAAAATCTTATAAGAATTTGGGATTGAATACTTCTGAGGAGTATTGAATAATATGCCAACACTTGAACCATTTTGAGTAAAGGACCCATTAAAGAACATTTTCCAAGGTTGTTGGGTAAGGTGCATTATAGATTCATCTGGAAACTCTATGTGTAGCAGTTGAGTGTCCTCAAGTGGAGCTTCAACAAGTTGATCAGAAATTACTTGTCCTTTTATGGCTTTGCATTCCACATATTCAATGTCAAGCTCTGTAAGGATCATAACCCATTTTGCTAATCTTCCTGTAAGTGTTGCCTTATTGAGAAGATACTTGAGTGGATCAATTTTGGCCACTAGCTTGACTGAATGTGCTAGCATGTAGTGTCTCAGTTTTTGTGATGCAAAGACTAATGCCAAGCATGTTTTTTCTATTATAGTGTAGTTCATTTCATAAGACACCAATGTCCTACTGATGTAATAATTAGCTCGTTCCTTTTTATTCTCATCATGTTGCGCCAGAAGTTCCCCCAGTGATGAATCAGTTGCTGAAATATATAAGATTAGTGGTTTACCCTGAATCGGTGGCATCAATATTGGTGGATTTGATAGGTACTCTTTTATCTACTAAAGATGTTGTTCACACTGCTGATCCCAGTTGTATATTATTCCTTTTCTCAATACCTTTGTGAAAGGTTGAGCTTTGTTTGCTAGCTGAGAAATGAATCGTCTGATGGATTGGAGACATCCCTATAGACTTCTCATTTGACTGATGCTCTTCAGAGGTGACATTTCCATTATAGCTTGGACCTTCTCAGGATCAACCTCGATTCCCTTCTTTGAAATTATATAACCAAGTAGTTTACCAGATGTCACTCTGAATGCACACTTCTTTGGATTTAACCAGAGTTTGAACTTTTCCATTCTGACGAGTATAGGACCTAACTCTTGAATATGCGTTGATCTTTTCATAGTTTTCACTAAGGTGTCATCAACATAATCTTCCATATTCTTGTGCATCATGTCATGAAAGATGGTTGTAACTGCTCTTTGATAGGTTTCTTTTGCATTCTTTAGCCCAAATGGCATGACATTCCAGCAAAAGGTTCCCCATGCATAGGTGGAAGTTGTCTTTTCTTGATCTCTCGGAGCTATTTTGATTTGATTGTATCTGGATAATCCGTCCATTAGTGAGTACATTTCATACCCATCAGTCATGTCGATTATCATATCAATATTTGGTAATGGAAAGTCGTCCTTCGGACATGCTTTGTTAAGATCTCTGAAGTTAGTACAAACTCTGATAGACTTGTCTTCCTTTGACATAGGTACTATGTTTGAAATCCATTTGGCATAATCTATATCTCTAATGAATCCAACTTTTAATAGTTTTTCTAGTTCAGCCTTGACCAATAGTGCTACATGCAGGTGCATCTTACGGAGTTTTTGCTTAACTGGTTTTACTCCTGGTGTGATTCAAAGATGGTGCATAATGAGATTAGGATCCAAGCCTAGCATATCAGAGTACGTCCATGCAAAGTTTATTTTCTTTTCTAAGAATAGCTGAGTGAACTCCTTCAATTCTTCTAGTGATAGTGATTGAGATACATGAATGATGTGTGGTGTCTCTTGTCCCAATGTTCACTGGCTGAGTTGGCTCGATCAATATGGAGGACCTTTCCTAGAAATGACTTGGCAGTATATCAAGTATCTCACCTTCAGGCGCCTTAGAGAGGTTTTCACCTTTAGGTACGTCCTTTATTTTCTCTTTTTTAGATTCTAACACTGCCACAATGTGGTTTTTTCCATCAGATATATTTTTTTTATTTTTCTTGTTTTTATGACTAAGATACTTGATATCTGCTTCAGTCATGTTTTCACTCTATTCATTGGTGGAAGAGTTTATAGGTTTGATTGCATTGAGATAATAGGCTAATGTATAGTCATTGGAAAAAGTAGGTACATTCATGGGCTGGTTTTGTAAAGTACAGTCAATCAATTTGGGATGTACTAAGGATAAATCTTGGATAGGTTCAAGAGCATTCACGGTATTGTTATCACAGCGGCGAATCGAAAAGTCAAGTTCTAGAAGAATACCTTGTGTAAGTGTCTCGAGACCAGGAAGAGTCAAATCATGATTATTAAAGTTCACGTTAATATTTAGTTGATCTAATCCAATAGAGATACTTGTAACGTCATTCACTACGCCAGACTGGACGTCATATGGTGGTTTAATAGAGATAAGATCAGTACACAAATTTTCATTATTTGTATCAGTTGATTCAGAATTTGAGGCTGAGTAGATATTGTCCTGAATAGGATTGTCATCAGAGTCATTAGGTGAAGTTTCTGAGTCTTCTTCAAGTGATTTAATAAGTGTATGTATGGTATCAACACCAATATCTTTAATACTGCAAGTTCCTTCATGTTGTGGTTCATTTGTCATTTGTATCTGACACACCTGTTGACATGATCTTGATGTTTCTGTGATTTTTTGTCTTCTACTCCGGCATTCAGCTTCTTCTGGACTGATAACTGGCTCTTGTTCTATAGCTTCCAACTCTTCTTGTGTATTGATATACCTTATTTGTTCTGTTTTAGGATAAGGGCACATAGGTGAGAATTTTTCTGGTAATCTCCCTTTTTTCAGTCCTTGTTCATAATTTGCTTGTCTCTTTTGTCTAATTCCTTGTATTTCTTTCTCTAGTTTTATGCGCATCAACTCTTGAGTATCATCTATGACATAACTAGACTCTTCTGGAGCTTCTATAGTGGATGTGTCTGAGAGGTGGTCAGGACCCCATTCATACTCGTTTGAATCAGTCTCTGAATCGTCTACTTGTTGTCTACTAGTATATATGACTGAAACTTTTAGTGGTGCAAACAATTCTCTGATTCTTACTACTTCATCTCTTATATCTTTTGGGACCTTAATTTCTTGTATTATTGTAGCTGATACCATCGAAGCTTGAGCACTGACTATTTCTTCTTTCTTGACTATTGATTCCTCTTTCTCTTTTCTACACTCTGCTTTTGTTTGTTTAGTATCTACTCCTTGTAATGTTGAAGGGGATATTCTTTTCTGCCACTTAGACTTAGAAACATGTTTTTGGTATAATGTCTTTTTCGGATCGTATCCCAGTCCAACCTTATCATTTGTGGATTTGGTTTGTAACTGAATTGGTTTAGTAATACCTTCCTTTTGTTTGCCCAAAGGACCAGTACCTAAGTACCCCGTGCGTTGGATCATTTTGTAGCCAGGACCATATTGGTTTGAGGAAATCTCACAATGTCGTACCTCCTCATTTTGACTATCTTCCTTAAAGATCCAGTTAAGAACAACATCTTCTTCTATTTCATCTGCTAAGGAGGTAGAAGAATATACAAAGAGACCATCATATATGGTATTCGGAGCTGAAATTTGTGTTCTCATAGCCTCTAATGGCTTTCCCAACTATTTTGGTGATGGAGGGAGAGAAACTAATGAAAGTACTAGTTCTATCTTGTAGCCATCCATGCCGGTATTTGTAATCTTCAATCTCTTTTCTAAGTCTTTCATTAGTTCTTCTAGATCTGCATTTGGAGAGGCTTCCCTATTATGAGGCACAAAAGTATCTGCACCTTCTGTCAATGCATTATAGATGACATTTGTATCAGCAGGAATACTGACTTCAGCTCCGTTATAAGGAAACTTTAAGCATTGATGGTATGTTGATGGTACTGCCTTCATTTCATGAATCCACGGCCTACCCAGTAATATATTATATGACAATGGAATATCAAGTACCTGGAAAAGGACATCTCTTTCTACAAGTCCCACTCTGATTGGTAATGACACCAGACCTTTAGAAGTCCTTTCTTCTTCATCATAGGCTTTTATTGTTATTTTCTTGCCTGGATCAATGATATTTTCAGAGAATCCTAGTTGTGTAAGCAGACTGCAAGTACATATATTCAACCTCGCACCTCCATCTATCAAAACATGTTTGACTCTGTGTTTGTGGATCATGGCTTCAATATGCAATGGCTGGTTATGTGGATGATTTAGTGAGTTGTCATCTTCTTCTAAGAAGGTCAAATAGTGAGGTGAAGTCAGATGACCCACCATAGACTGAAACCAATCAATGTCTAAATCTTTTGGAACATTGATGGTGAGCAATGCTTTGTCTAGGATCTCTTTGTGAGTAGATGAGAGTTTTAGCAATTCAAAGATTGAGATTTGAGCATTTGTCCTTTTCAACTATTCAATGACACTATATCCAGAAGATGATGATGAAGTTAACCTTTTAAATTTGTCCAAGGTTGATTCTTTTTGTTTGTTTGGCAAGGCTGATGGGTTTGATGTTGCTTGAGCCGGGTCGGAAGAACTAGCTCCTTGGAGGGTGACTTTCTTTTGAGAACGGGTGAGAGCTCTTGCATATCGTGATTCATTTGGTTTATCTTGGACTATAATCACATTGCAATATTCCAAGTGGGAAGGCTCAATCATGTTGATAACGTTGTCCTGACTGGCATAAGTATAATTTACCTTGGCACCTCCTTTGTTCTTTGAAGAATCACCTTGTTCGTAAATAGGCAAAGGGTCTTTAAATGCTTTATGATCTGCATTAGTTGGATGATTCCCAACAACAACTTTACCAGCGTCTATGAGATATTGAATCTCATGTTTTAGCTTCATGCAATTGTTTATGTTATGACCTTTATTCCGATGGAAGTCACAGTATTCAATTTCTCTCCACCATCTTGGTTTGACATCTGGATCATATGGTCTGGAGTTATCTGGTAGTGTTATCAAGTTGTTTGCTAATTGAGTTTTGAAAGCGAATTCATATGATTCTTCGAGAGGAGTAAAATCATGCTTAGGTTTGGAAAGCCAAGGCTTTTCTTTGAACCATTCCTTTGTTTTCTTTGGCGTATTTTATGTTGTAGCCTCAACGGCTTTAAGTGCTTGTGTACTGCTAGCCAAGTTGAATATTGTGGATTTTGAGTTGGTTTTGACAGTGTCTACTACTTCATCATTAACAACATTCTTGTTATTGTCTTTTCCGAACTTCCAATACTTGTTCTTCTCTTAAGAGCTAGATCCTGGTTGTGTTTCTTTCCAAAGTGTGATATCCCCCTTGTTTATGAGCACATCTTCCATTCGCATGGCATTATCTACCATTTTGTTAAATGGTGGGTGTACTTGCATTTGTATACTATATTTCAGCTCGGGGACCAAGTTTTTGACAAATATATCCATTTTCTCAGAGTCTGGAATAGGTCTATAATACCTAAAAAATGTTTTTCTCTAGCGTTAGAGGAAACTAAGAAGAGGCTCTCTTGTTTTTTGTTTAGTATTGCACAGCTCGATCATAGTCACAGGATGTCAAATGTTGTATGAGTACTATTGTAAAAATAGTTGGATTAGTTCTTCAAACGTTTTTATTCCTTTGGGTAGACTTGAGAACCATTCCATTGCTTGACCCCCTAAACTCCTCAAGAAAAGGTGCATGAGTCACGTTTGACCATGCATGAACTCCATATAGCCAGCACAAAACTCTCTGACATGATTTTGGGGATCTGAGGTACCATCATACTTATCAAATTTTGGGATCTCCACTCATGAGGGAAATTGAGGCATGTATATATTCTTGTCAAATGGAAAGGGACATATTGTTTCCAAAGAATATTGTTTTGGGGACTTGTCCTTATTCTTCAGTTCTGTGACCTCCATTCGTAAGGATAGTAATTGTTTGTGTACCATGAGTATAGGTGATTCTTTCTTTTTAGTGATGAGCATCTAAACATCATATCCAGTAGAAAGTTTAGCACCTTGTTTTGCTAGTTTTAAGAAATAGTCTTCCTTATCTCGGGTCATGATAGCTTTCATCATTTTTCTACAGTCTTTGTCCTTTTGACAGTCAAGGATTTCTTTTTCTGGAGGTTTAGTGTCTTCGTCAGCCTCACTTGATGATGAGGAATCATTATCATTTTCGGGAATGTTATTATCATCCTTGTTTCCATCATTGTGTTCTATCTCATATAGAGTGGGAGATTTAGGTTCATCAAAAATTGGTTTGCCTGATGACGACGGTATGTTAGTGAGTGGATCCTTTTCGTAAAATGGATTGTCGGTGTATGAAAAAGGTATTCCTTTTTCCTTTGGCTTCTTTCTTATGAGAACTCCTGGTTTGTGTAGGCATTTTTATGGATTAGTGCGACCTAAAGCTGTTTGTGATGCAGAGGTCAAGATCAATTTTAGAGCTAGTTGTTCGGTTAATGTATTGTTTGGGAGAAACAACTGAGATTTGGTCTGGTTTCAGGAATGATCTATCCTGTATAAGACGTTTATCTAATTTGATTCTAAGTGTAGTGTAAGATTCAGTCTGGTTTCAAGAACGATCTATCCTGTATAAGACATTATCTAAGTGACTAAAATTTGATAGGTAGTTGATTGACCTAGCTGAAAGATGATCGACCAAATCGTGCAACGCAAATGGCAAAGGTACACTGTCTTGATCTGTTTATGCTCGGGAAAATTGATAACCAGTATTATGTTCACTGTAAGATGTTTTTAGGCAAGTTTGACTATTCTATTTTGACAAAACTAGAGACTCGTACAACAGGATTTTCTAAACCGGATGACAATTTAGCAGATACAGGATGACAAAATTTTTGTTTCGTACGAGTTGTTGTCTCTTACCATACAACAGATGGGTATGTTCAGGATGATGAAAGACTCAAAGCAGTTCTGTTTCATATGACATAGGATATAGAGCCAGATGACAGATTAAAATGACTCATACGACACAAGATCAGATCTAGGATGACAAATTAGAAGACTCATACGACACAGGATTAGATGTAGCACGATAAATTATCAGACTCGTACGACTGTTCACAGGGCAAAGACTTAAAATTCTGAGTTTTTTGGATTACTGAGTATGACCAATTCTGAAATGGACTTATTTTTTACCAGGATAGAATAGTTTTGGACAGAATTCCAACTTAGGCTGAACTAGTTTCTGACATGGATAGAGTTTCAACTTAGGATGAACTAGTTTCTGACATGGACAGAGTTTCAAATCACTGAGTTGTTTCTTGTCTTCTTCAATTTTTGGTATTTCAGTTTTTGTTTCAGGGATGGAAACACATGAAAACAATCAATATGTATAGTGACTCCAATCACAACATGCAAACCCTAAGGAATTTGGTGAGGAAAGAAAACCTTTGCTTGTAGACTCAGGTACACACCCAATAGCTAATCAGAATATGGCTATTGAGTCTCACGCAATGGATTCTCAACGTCGTATTATCCAACTCCAAACGCTAATGGGGGCACGAAATGACAAGTATCTTGGGAGAGTTACTATCTCTCTTGCACAAAGATTATCCCCCTTTCGGAGATGAACCAGGTAGCTTCTAATTTTAATTGGAACTAGTCAAGGATCCATTCGACGCGTCAAGGTATAAACTCAATTAAGAGGTCTCCCAGCCTTGAGAACCAAGGTTTAATATACCTGAAGGTACGAAGGAGAGCTATTCCTGAGCACTGCCATTGACTTGATTTTCATCAAATCATGTTTATTTTATAGTGGGTTGGAGTACTTGGCATTTAGCCATTCCCACTTAGGTCGTTCCCCTCACACCAGTCGTAATGGCTTTAAGAGTTTTTCAACCCCTTGGGAGGGCAGGCCTGCTAAAGATGTACAAATCTCAAACAAAGAAAAAGCCTCAAGGGTCTGGATTTATGATTGTCTAGAAAAAGACAAGAGCATACTCTCCTACCTCTCAGAATCTTCTAAAAACATAAAAGACAGATTTGTTCTTTAACCAGATAGCAAGTTAGGTTCCTAAAAAATGAATTTAAAGAATACATGATGTTAAGTCGATTCTCCTTAGGCAACTTGCAAAGACAACGAATCAATAGTCCTATTGTCTTTGTGCAACAAGCATATTCTTTGACAAGCATTCTGCAAAAACTGATTAGCTATGAAAAATTATGAGATAGATAGATAAACAGTTAGGGTCAGTCGTTAGAATAATCAAAAAATCATGAAAATTTGCCTCTTCTTTTTTTAAAATTTTTTTTACCAGAAAATACAGAGTCGTACGCCAGTATAAAAACTCATATGATAGAGGATCCTAGCTTGTATGAGACAGGATTCTAGTTCGTACAACACCTACAATTTGTCGTTTCAGCCTATGGGAATTATCATACAAGATGTATGGACGAAAAATCAAAAAATCTAAAATTTGGAAAATAACAAAAAAAAAACAAAAAAAAACAAGCAGTCAGTCTTGGAGGCCGAAAAATGTAGTCTTCGGCCCCACGGTGGGTGCCAGATATGTGTGTGTGTGAAAAAGTGGTCTGTAGGCTGCAAGCACAACACTTCAACTAAGTCATTATATGCATGGTTAGTAATCAATAATCAATAAGTAAAAAACCATAACAAAGCGACTAATTGCCTTCTAAAAGATGCGAGTATAAGATTGCTCTCAGATTGTTATAAGCAATACCAGTGACTAGAATACACCAAGATGAAGGATTTAATCTATATGATATTAACTATATGGATGCAAGATGGATGAATAAATCAAGGAAATAATCAATTAAAGAAATAATGGATGCAAGCAATGATGAGTGAGTAAAATAGGTGCAAATAATCTAGAAAGCACAATGATCTTCAATGACTCCAGAGAGAAATTAGCATGATAATAATCTCCAAGCGTGTTCTCAAAAATCTTTGGGGTAAATTGGAATGAGAGCTGAAGACTGAATTTATAGAGAATCACCAGAGAAAAAGCTCAATTTAGGATTAATTGAAAATAATTGAGAAATCAGGTTTAGTTAACCTTGAGATAGATTCCAATTATAGGTTAATTGAAATGCATTCAAATTAGAAGTCCAGGTTGTATTGGAAATAATAATAAATTAATTCCATGCATTTATGATAAAAATAGATAATTCTTTTATTTATTCAAGAAAAGAGTCTTTTTAATGCAAGTGAACTTCTTTTTCTAAAAAGCTTTGAGTTCCAATTTTAGAGAATAATTCAATAATTCAATTAATTACTTTTCTGATTTCAAGTTCTAAATTTAGAAAAAGAAATAATATCTCAAGTTTGATTTCTCTCTCAATTCAATTCCTTTTTGTTTGATTTCAATTCAACTCTTGTTTTGTAATTAATTCCTCTTTTGTAATAAATTAATTCCTTTTGCATGATTAAATGGCAATTTTATTAATTAATTAAATATGCAAGGATTTTTAATAAATTAAAATGGGATAATTGATCAAAATGATATTCTTGGAAATGATTCAATTAAATAAATGAATATTTAATTAATATTGAGTAATTGATTTGCCATGTGATATTTGATGATTAAAGAATTAATAATGTGCTCAGGATTGATTTAATTGTCTTTGGTTAAGACCTTGGTGATGTTGTCGAGATTAGGGGCCCATGGTTTAGATGACCATTTTTACTTAGGGTATTACAAATTGGTGATTACAAATCAAGAAGAGGACAATGAAGCAACCCATCAACACAAGAGCACGCAGGAGGGTTCTAAATTTGTGCTTTCGCAAGGATGTCCCATCAAACATCTAGCTAAGAAGGAGGCAAGCAAAGCATCACAACTTATTGCATCCAAGCATGAAGTTGCAGTTGAAGATGAAACACAATTTTTAGTTGTACTTGAAGAAGAATGCTTTCATCTCTCTTATCCACTTCAAAACAATAGTATAAATTATCATAATGAAGTTGTAAGTGAGTGTCTTAATGTCTTTCAAAAGTCATTGTAGTTATTTGTTAAGTTTCTATTGATATTGCAACTCTTTTTGGTTGCACATAAGAATGTGAAGCATTGTAAGTTGCTGAGAAAGGGTAGATATTTCACAGAACCGGTGAATGGTTTTGATTAAGTCTTATTTTCTAGTTAGTGTAGGTTAGGATAGGTTAGAATAGTTTTTTCATTCAATAAGTGCTCTTGCACAATGTCTTAGATGTCTATTTCTTCATTTGTTCATGCATAGTTAGTTAGGTGTTGTCTAGTGGAGTTGTTTCCCCAAATTCTTCTTGTTTAAATGACTCTTTCAGAGGTGTTTACAGTTGCTTTCTTGGTCATTTCAAGGTCACTTATATTTCGAGGTTGTGAGTCAGTCATGCCTTCAATTTGAAAGAGGTTTTTTGCATACGTTGTCAAAAAGTTTTCATTAGGTAGTTAGGTCTTCAAGGAATGGAAAATGTCTATCCAAATGGTGTAGTCCAATTGATCTACTCATGTTCTATTTGATGATAAATGGACAACATATAAATTTGTATTGAAGACATTGGATGGAGATGTAGTAACTACTCAAGAAGTTTGAAATATTTTTAAGTTATTTGCAACAACTATAGAGTGATTACATAGTCAAACTAAACAAACTTCCAAGACACCTACAACAACTATTGATGTCTTATATGAAACACTCTTAAAAGGACCTGTAAATTCAACTATTTTGGGACCTGTACTTTCAGATCTTCACCACATTTGTAGCTATTCAAATCACTCAAGATAATTACATTTATGATTTCCATTTATTTATAATATTTATCATTTTTGGTTAATTAACTATCTATGCATTACAATGTGTTTGTCAATTATCCTTTTTTTGGTTACATGCTTCATAACTTATTTATTTTTTCACCCTCATCCATTCATTTTCATTTGAGGATGAATGACCTTTCATCTAGGGGGAAATATCCATGCCTTGTATTGTTTTCCTACACCATAAAAAGATGATCTTGCCATAGTTTCATATATTCTTACGTACCTTCTAGATTCATAAATATATTTTCTTCATTTGACATTCTTTTCAAATATTTTCCCTTTTCCATTATCGCTTCAAAGTGACAAAAGACAAGAGTATTTAAGGGAAACTATACCAAACAAGAATGACACTCTTGAGACAATGGAAAGGAGTAACAAAGTACAAATTGCAGCAGCGATATAGATTATAAAATGTTTTAGTGAAGCAATCAACAATGAAAGAACAATGAAAAATATTATCACATGAATAAATCAAAAAGATAAGAAATCATGATACAAAGAGGAAGGAAGTTGACAAAAAGACAATGATGAGAGTGAAGAATATTAGTGCAACAACAAAGAAGTTTCTACAAATTGATTATACACAACAAAAGAGATGATGGAACAAAATCAAGGAATAATTATAAATAGAAAAGAATGGAAAGAATATTTTTAAATCTCTTGTAGTAGAAAATACAATGAGAAGAAAAGACAAGACCCAAGGAAGAGGATATGACAGTCACAAAATTTCATGCATAACCAATGTCTATTCCTTGCTTGAGGACAAGCAAGATTTCAACTGGGGGGAATGATGAGACTATAAATTGACCATATTGTTTCATGGTTTATGATACTTTACTTAATTTTTATAATGTCCTTCCAAGTCATTTCCAAACATTACCTTATTTTTGTGAAGCATTAACTAGGATTAATGGTGTTTGATATGCATATGTGTGTCTAGCTAGTTGATGCTAAATGATGATAAAATAATATAATAATGTTAGCATTTCATAAAGGGAGATTGTTGGCATTCCAGTAAGTTTGTTGGTATGAGGATATTGAGAAGGTTGTTGAAGATTGTGGATATAACTAAGAAAGGATGATTACTGTCTTAATAATATTATTTTGTCATTGATGTCAAGCAATTGATTTTCTGATTCAGTATGATGTTGCCATATCTTAATGAGTATGTTTTGATAAGTATAAAGATGTCGGTAAGTGACACAGAAAGAATGAAAATGAAGGGGAGTAATAAGTTATTCAATGGGAAACTATTACCGAGTTAGACAGTGATGAGATCTTGTTGTTTTGATTGTTTTGATATCTTATATATGAGTATTCGAAGACTAAACAAGAAGGAGAAAAGATTTCAAGCTATGTAATTAGTTAAGGTTTGATACTATTCTATTTTACTGAGCAAGATGCTAGTCAGTAAACCCTAAGGTTATCGCTATCGGTTAAAGAAGGCAGAATATCTAACGAGTGAGGTTCAATATTTATCGAGTAACAACCGAGTAATAATAGAATGCATTGGATGGATAAAAGCACTATTAAATGAAAGATGCCAATGAGCTGGAGATGTATAGAAGATTGGTATGTTGTGAAAGAAGTTTGTTGAAGATCTACGACAATGAAAATACAGGAGTTAGATCTACAACGTAGATTGAACGATCATAACCTAGCACAAGTTCCAAGGAAGGAATACAAGTTCCAAGGCAAGATAAAACGTTTTCAGATCGAAAGATACAATGAACCTAGTCAAGTTTAAAGATTTGATGGCTAAGATTGATCATGGGAAATGTGATCAAGGAGATTAAACGGCGAGGAATTATTTATAAATAAGAAATTGTTGATGAGCAATGTATGCGGGCAAATAGAAGAACAATGATACTACAGTAGTGATCACCGAGTACAGAAGATTGAAGATCTGATTAAAGAACAGATTGAGAAGCCCAGCAAGAAGCAAGATAAGTCTTATGACAAGATTATCTTGAGTACATCGAGCACATAGAATCTGCTTTAGCATTTCAGATGTGAAGTTGCAAATATATTTTATACTGTTATTTATTTTGTAGGTGATAGGAAATCTCTTAACCGAGTGGACCTAATAGTCTTATTTGTAAATCCTCTAGCAAGGTAACATTCTGAATGAGTGGTTGAAATCCTTTGACAAGGTCACTTCTAACAAAGTGCAAGACTCTAACAAGTCTGAGGGAAATCCCTTAATTGGGTCACATCTAGCAATGTGTTTATGTAATCTGTAATAGGATTGGCTTTTAACCGAGCATACTCTAGAAGGGTATATTTCTTATTGGGTCTAAAATCCCATAGTGGTTTTTCCCTATTTGGGTTTCCATGTTAAATCTGGTGTTAAATATGTTATGATGTTTTAAGTGTATCTGTTTATGAGTTTGAATGATTTACAGTCATAGTTGCATAGCAGTAAAGGCTACCGAGGTTGAATTTGATAAATATATTGCATAGTGAGATTTTATGATTCACCCCCCTCTCTCATCTTATTAACAATTGGTATCAGAGCTTTGGACTCTGGAAGAAAAGTTTAAAGGTACTTGAGGAAAGATCCAAAGATGTATAAAAGGGATGCACCAAAGCTGAACAAGTCTAGTTTCTCCACATGGTAGAAAAGGATGAAGTTGCACTTATCAGGAATTGGAGAATATGCAATATATTATCTAGAGAATGATTACAGTGCACCTAGCACCAACCCAGTGACAATGGAAGAGATAAAGGCATAGCAAGAGCATATTCAAGCAATTATTGAGATAACATCAGCATTAACCGACTCAGAGTTTAATGATCTAGAAGGCTACATTGATGCCAAAGCAATGTGAAACAAGCTTATATATTTGTATGGTGGTGATGAACATGTTCAGAGAGAAAAAGTAGACAGTCTAAGAGGTCAACTTGAATCCATGAGAATGAATGAAGGTGAGAACATAACCCAATATAGTATAAGGTTAAAGGAAACTGTCAATCAAATCAAAGGAGTAGGAGGAACTATTGAAGAAAAGGATGTAACAAGTAAGTTGCTCAGAACACTTCTACCTATTTATGCCATTCGAGTCTCTGCAATCAATGAATTAAGGTTTGTACCAAACATGCCAGTCTCTTTGGATGCTACTATCGGTAAGCTACATGCATTTGAGTTAAGTAATTTTGATAACAGTGGGTCTTCGGTAAATAAAGTTGAATCTGCATTCAGTTCTTTTCATCTTGGTGAATCTAATGATTACAATGATAGAATGTATAAGTATATTGAAGGAAATCATAGTGAAGCAAGTGAGAGATTTCGCAAAAACATAGAAGAGGTACACAAGCTATATGAGGAAATCAGAAAGCAAGAGGAGTTTGAAGCATTATTAGCCAGAAGGTTACCAAGAGGCAAAGGTAAGTATAAAGGAAAGTTACCTTTAAAATGTTTTAACTGTGATAGTATAGGACATATGGCTTCTAACTGCCCTGACAAAGAATCTAGTGAAAAGAGAGAATACCGAGATGACAGACAGAAAAACAATCAATACAGAGGACACTGAGACTTCAGAAGGAGAGATAGAAAGACATGCCTAGTAGCTAATGAGGAATCCAATGATGACAAATCTGATGAGATTGAGATAGAGGAAGTTGTATATGTGGCTATCAAAGATGGATCAGATGAAGAAAGGTATGAGGAAAAAGCCTTGATATCTCACATAAATAAAAATGATTCTTGGATCATAGATAGTGGATGCTCACATCACATGATAGGTGATAAACACAAGTTTGTTAAATTAGAAGACTATGATGGAGGTTATGTAAGATTTGGTAATGATGCATGTCCGGTGAAAGGTAAAGGTTCTATTACACTTCTTGACAATGCTAAATGTGATGATGTATACTAGGTTGAAGGTTTGAAATGCAATTTGTTGAGTGTAGCATAGCTAAACAATACAGGATACCGAATAAAATTTCAGAAAGGAAGTGTCAAAGTTTATGACAAACATGGAAACCTGGCTGCTATTGGGACACAAACAAAAGGTAATACATTTCACCTTGACTCAACTCAGAACAATTGTCTATATGCTAAAATAGAAGATACCTAGTTATGGCATAAAATGATAACCTAATCAAAATAAGTAAGAAGCACCAAGTAAGAGATCTACTGAGCTTGGAAAAACCTAAGAAAGCAATATGCCGAGGATTCCAGATGGGTAAGATGACAAAGTCAAGCTTTACAAGAAATTCCTACACTTCTAAAGAAATTTTAGATCTTGTGCACACTGATCTCTACGGCCCTATGAAAGTTCAAGGTTATTATGGTGATAAATACTTTATATTATTTGTGGATGATTACTCAAGTATGATGACAGTTATGTTTCTAAAAGAGAAATCAGAAGCCTTTCAAATGTTCAAATGGTACAAGGCTAGAGTGGAAAAAGAAACAGGAAGACAGTTGAAATGTCTAAAATCTGACAGAGGAGGAGAATTCATTTTTGATGATTTTAACCTATTTTGCAATGATCATGGTATAAAGAGACAAGTATCTGCACTGAGAACACCTCAGCAAAATGGGATAGTTGAAAGAAGAAATAGATCAATTGTTGATTGTGCCAGAACCCTGATGATAGAAAAGAGGGTACCTCAAACATTTTGGACAGAAGCGATCAACACTGCAGTTTACACCCTGAACCGAGTACAACTGAAGAAAGGAACTTTGAAGACATCGTATGAAATCTGGTATGACAAGAAACCTAATGTAAGTTACTTTAAAATATTTGGAAGTAGATGTTATGTTCACAAAGATGACAGAAATGGAAAGTTTGATCAGAAAAGTGAGGAAGGAACATTTCTTGGTTATTCTTCTAGAAGTAAAGCATTTAAATGTCTGATCAAATCATCTAACAAAATAGTGGAAAGTGCAAATGTGAAAATTGATGAATTTGTAGAAAGAAATGATGAAGGAAATTCCAAAGAACCAGAGGATTATGAAGAGTTTGTATATGTTCAACCGAGAAGTCCTACCGAGAAAGTTGATGAAGAAAATGAAGAAAATACTTAGTTACCGAGTGATGAAGAAGATCATACAGAGCCTACTGATCCTATATTAGCCAAGTATGTTAGAAGAAATCATGCATCAAGTCAAATTATAGGAGATAAGGATGATCCAGTGATGACAAGGAACAAACTGAGACAAAACACATGTCTGATATCTGAATTTGAACCGAGAATAGTAAAAGAGGCATTTAGTAATGAAAATTGGGTAAATGCTATGACATAAGAGATTGAACAAATCAAGAAGAATGAAACATGGACACTGGTCCCAAGACTAAAAGAGAAAAATGTGATCGGTACAAAGTGGATTTTCAGAAACAAGCTAATTGAAAAAGGAGAGGTCATTCAGAGTAAAGCAAGACTAGTTTGCAAAGGTTATGCTCAAGAAGAAGGAATAGATTATGGTGAGACTTTTGCACCTGTGGCAAGACTTGAAGGAGTGAGAACATTGTTGGCATATGCTGCTTACAAAAATTTCAAGGTATATCAAATGGATGTTAAATCTGCATTTTTAAATGGTATACTAGAAGAAGAAGTTTATATTGAACAACTTGAAGGATTTATTGAAGACAAGAATAAAGATCAGGTATGTAAGTTGAACAAAGCTTTATATGGTCTAAAGCAAGCACCTAGAGCATGGTACGAAAGAATGCACTCTTATTTAATCAAGATTGGATTTATAAGGACAAGTGAAAACAACAACATGTATATGAAGAATGATGAAGACAATCGAATACTGTTTTCAGCCATATTTGTTGATGATATTATTTTTTGTGGAAATGACTCTTTATGCAAGAACTTTGGAAATGAAATGTGCAAAGAATTTGAGATGTCATTAATCGGTGAAATAAAGTATTTTATAGGTTTACAGATACTGCAAATGAAAAATGAGATTTTCATTACTCAATCCAAGTATATAAAGGAAATCTTGAAGAAATTTGGAATGGAGGATTCTAAACCTGTAAGTACTCCTATGACTACCAACTATAAACTATCAAATAGTGATGAATCTGCATCTACTGATGAGACACTTTACCGATCTATGATTGGAAAGTTGCAATATGTGGTTCACAGTAGGCCGGATATAGCACATGCAGTAGGTATAGTTCCAAGATTTTCAGATACTTGAGAGGCACTGAAGATTATGGTTTAGTGTATCAAAAGAGGAATGATTTTGACTTAAAAGTCTACACTGATGCTGATTGGGTAGGAAACATTGATGATAGGAAAAGCACAAGCGACAGAGCTTTCTTTTTGGGAAATAGACTAGTAAGTTGGCTTAGCAAGAAACAAGGATGCATTTCACAGTCAACAGCTGAAGCTGAATATATCGCTGCAGCATTGAATTGTACCAATATAGAATGGATCAAACAACTGTTGGAAGGTATGAATGAGAAAGTTACCGAGCTAGTAACTATATTCTATGATAATACTAGTGCCATTAACATTTCAAAGAATCCGGTAATGCATTCTAAGACAAAGCATATCTCTATAAAGTATCATTATCTCAGAGAAGAAGTTCAAGAGAAGAAAGTTGCACTGGAATATATTAGTTCAAAGAAACAAATAGCAGACATTTTCACAAAGCCACTTCTAAGGGACACTTTTGAGTATCTCAGAAGTAAGTTAGGGGTCCTACCCCTATCTAGTACTCACTGACAAAGTTTGGTGAAAGCATAAATTCTATGAATCTATAGGATAACTATTTATGAGTTGATGTTGTTTTACATACTTTAGGAGGTTACCTAAAGCTGTGTAGGAAATAGTGATTGAAGACAAGTTGCTCTGACCAAGACTGAGATGATACATTTGTATTTTCCACAAGAAAATTACTTCACAGCGGAAGGAATTATGAATTAGTTTTACTTTTTGGCATTGTTGTCAAAGGGGGAGAAGACTAATTAGTGAAGATTAATAGGTGAAGATGGGAGAAGACTAATGACTGGGGGAGAAAATTTCAGGACAAGTTTAACAACAATCTGAATCCGAATCAATTGAAATAAAATCAAGTTAGGTATTGCCATTAAAAGTTGGTTTTTCCATCAATGCCAAAGGGGGAGATTGTTAGCATTTCACAAAGGGAGATTGTTGGCATTTTAGTAAGTTTGTTGGTATGAGGATATTGAGAAGGTTGTTGAAGATTGTGGATATAATTGAGAAAGGATGATTACTATCTTAATAATATTATTTTGTCATTGATGTCAAACAATTGATTTTCTGATTCAGTATGATGTTGCCATATCTTAATGAGTATGTTTTGATAAGTATAAAGATGTCGGTGACATAGAAAGAATGAAAATGAAGGGGAGTAATAAGTTATTCAATGGGAAACTATTACCAAGTTAGACAGTGATGAGATCTTGTTGTTTTGATTATTTTGATATCCTATATATGAGTATTCGAAGACTAAACAAGAAGGAGAAAATATTTCAAGCAATAGAATTAGTTAAGGTTTGATAATGTTCTATGTTACCCAGCAAGATGCTAGTCGCTAAACCCTCAGGTTATCTCTATCGGTTAAAGAAGGCAGAATATCTACCGAGTGAGGTTCAGTATTTACTGAGTAACAACCGAGTAATAATAGAATGCATTGGATGGATAAAAGCATTATTAAATGAAAGATGCCAATGAGTTGGAGATGTATAGATGATTGGTATGTTGTGAAAGAAGTTTGTTGAAGATCTATGACAATGAAAATACAGGAGTTAGATCTATAGCACAGATTGAATGGTCATAACCTAGCACAAGTTCCAAGGAAGGAATACAAGTTCCAAGGTGAGATAAAACATTTTCAGATGGAAAGATACAATGAACCTAGTCAAGTTTAAAGATCTGATGGTTAAGATTGATCATGGGAAATGTGATCAAGGAGATTAAGTGGTGAGGAATTGTTTATAAATAAGAAATTGTTGATGAACAATGTATGCGGGCAAATAGAAGAACAGTGATACTACAGTAGTGATCACTGAGCACAGAAGATTGAAGATCTGATTAAAGAACATATTGAGAAGCCCAGCAAGAAGCAAGATAAGTCTTATGACAAAATTATCTTGAGTACATTGAGCACATAGAATCTGCTTTAGTATTTCAGATGTGAAGTTGCAGATATATTTTATACTGTAATTTATTTTGTAAGTGACAAGAAATCTCTTAACCGAGTGGACCTAACAGTCTTATTTGTAAATCCTCTAGCAAGGTAACATTATGAATGAGTGGTTGAAATCCTTTGACAAGGTCACTTCTAACAAAGTGCAAGACTCTAACAAGTCTTAGGGAAATCCCTTAACTGGGTCACATATAGCAATGTGTTTATGTAATCTGTAACAGGATTGGCTTTTAATCGAGCATACTCTAGAAGGGTATATTTCTTAGTGGGTCCGAAATCCCACAGTGTTTTTTCCCTATTTGGGTTTCCACGTTAAATCTGGTGTTAAATATCTTATGATGTTTTAAGTGTATCTATTTATGAGTTTGAATGATTTACAGTCATAGTTGCATAGTAGTAAAGGCTACCGAGGTTGAATCTGATAAATATATTGCATAGTGAGTTTTTATGATTCACCCCCCCTCTCTCATCTTATTAACAAATAAATGGTTATTATTGAATATAAATTACTTAAGAAGCATTAAATATTATTTTTGAGTGATTTGAGTTGTTCATACAGCTAGAAGAAAGGAGGAGCAAGTTGGCAATTGACGGATGTAGCAGTTGACTCGAAGTGCAAAAAAAGTCAAAAGACCGGTTTCAGTAAAACGGGCATATCTCACTCGTTTTGAAACAAAATTCAGATTTTAAAATGATCTGGAAATATTAAAGGGAGATATCAAATGTGTTTAAACCATTTGAGCTGATTCTCAATATTTAATGAGAAGAATTCACCATAAGTTGACTGAGACAAACTAGCAAATTTTCAGGCAGCAGTTAAGGATCGAGTTCTAGTTCAACTTGGACTCTTCTACCTCTTCATGAGTTCATGTATTTGGAGTTAGTGAAGTCAAGAAACATTGGAGAAGATTGTGGAAACAATATTTTATGATACATAACTAATTATAATATGTTTTGTACACATGGTCAAGCATGACTGTACTTTATAGTTATAGAGTTCGAAGAGGATTAGAACTCTCTCAACTCTTGTTAGTTTAATCTTTACTATCAGTCATGAATAGAATAAGTCATTTGATAGTTTTAATACTTAATGTAAGTACAGATCCAATAGCTAACAAGATGAGAGGGGGGGGGGGGTGAATCATACAAACTTAATCTTCCATAAAAACAACAGATTCAACCTCGATAACATATATTTCAGTAATATAACCAAAACTGCTAAACATGCAAACTCAAAAGCATATAAACATCATAACACTCATAACACCAGATTTAACATGGAAACCCAAATAGGGAAAAACTACTGTGGGATTTTGGACCCACTAAGAAATATATTCTTCTAGAGTATGCTCGGTTAAAAGCAAATCCTGTTAAAGATTACAAACACATTGCTAGATGTGACCCGATTAAGGGGTTTCCCTCAGATCTGTTAAGATCTTCACCTTGTTAGAAGTGACCTTGTTAAAGGATTTCAAACACTCAATCAGAATATCACCTTGCTAGAGGGTTTTACAAATAAGACTGTTAAGTCCACTCGGTTAATAGATTTTCTGTCACTTTACAAAATAACAAGAATGAAATCTATCTACAACTTCACATCTAAAATGCTAAAGTAGATTCTTATTTGGTCAATACAATAGGACTTATCTTGTCCATCTGCTGGGCTCTATACTCTATTATTCAAATAGGTCTTCAAGCTTCTATACTCGGTAATCACTATGTAGCATCCCTATGCATACATTTGCCTGCATACATTGTTTATCAACAGTTCCTTATTTATAAACAATTTGCTAACCACTTAATCTCCTTGATCACATTTCCCATGATCAATCATAGCCATTAGATCTTCAAACTTTGACCAGGTTCAATGTATCCTTCGATCTGAAAAATGTTTTACCTCGCCTTGGAACTTGCATATATTTCTTGGAACTTGTGCTAGGGTATTGCGGTTCAATCTGAGCTATAGATCTTCTTGCTGATTTTCCTTTTCCATAGATTCTTTAACAAACTTCATGCACGACATACCAATCATTCAATCATAGCTAGCTCATCAGCTTCCTTCATTAAATAATGCTTTTATTCATTCAATACATTCTATTACTACTCGGTTACAACTCGATAAATACTAAACTTCACTCGGTAGACATTCTGCCTTCATTAACCGATGCCGATAACCTTAGGGTTTATCGACTAGGTTCCTTAGGGTTTACCGACTAGGTTCTTTGCTCGGTAACATAGTGTAGTATTAACCTTACAATCAATAACATATGTAGGATATCAAAACAATCTAAACATCATGATCTCATCATTGTCTAACTCAGTAATAGTTGCCCATTGAATAACTTATTTCTCCCCTTATTCATCACATTCTTTCTGTGTCTTTTACCGACATCTTTATACTCATCAAATCATACTTTTTAAGATATGGCAACATCATACTGAATTAGAAAATCAATTTCTTGACATCAATGAAAAAATAATAATATTAAGACGGTAAACATCCTTAATCAGTTATATCCATAATCATCAACAACCTTGTCAATATCCTTATTAAAATGCCAATAATTTCTCCTTATCTATTATAATGCCAACAATCTCCCCCTTTGGCATTGATGGCAAAACCAATTGATTTGACCTAATTGATTCGGATTGCTGTTAGATTCTGAAATGCTGAAATGCTCTCCCCCTATCATCAGTCTTCTCCCCCATACATTAGTATCCACTCCTTTTCTCCAATCTTCTCCCCCTTTGACAACAATGCCAAAAAGTAAAGAACTAAAACATAATTTCTTCTTGTATGAAGTGATTTCCTGCTGTTATGTCAACTTATTCTTGGTCAGAGCATTTTGTCTTCAATTCCTGTCCCCTGTATTGTTTCCTGTACACCTTTAGAAAACATCCTAAAGTGTGTAAATCAACATCAACTCCTATAAGATATTCGGTGTAGTCATCAAATTGATGCTTTCACTGAACTCGGTCAATGAATGAAAGATAGGGGTAGGACCCCTAACTTACTTTTGAGATACTCAAAAGTGTCCCTTGGCAGTGGCTTGGTGAAGATATCTGCTATTTGTTCCTTTGTGCTAACATACTCCAACACCACTTTCTTCTCTTGAGCTTCTTCTCTAAGATAATGATATTTGATAGAGATGTGCTTTGTCTTAGAGTGCATAACAGGATTCTTTGAAATGTTAATGGCACTAGTATTGTCACAGAATATAGTTACTGGCTTGGTAAATTTCTCATTTATACCATCCAACAGTTGTTTGATCCATGCTATGTTGGTACAATTCAATGTTGTAGCAACGTATTCAGCCTCAGCTGTTGACTGTGAAACACATCCTTGTTTCTTGCTAAGCCAACTCACTAGTCTTTCTCCTAAAAAGAAAGCTCCTCCACTTGTGCTTTTCCTGTCATCAATGTTGCCTGCCCAATCAGCATCAGTATAAACTTTTAAATCAAAATCATTTCTTTTCTAATATACTAAGCCATAATCTTCAGTGCCTTTCAAGTATGTGAAAATTCTCTTGATTGCTATCATGTGTGTTTCCTTAGGATCTGCAGAGAATCTTGCAACTATACCTACTGCATGTGCTATATCTAGCCTGCTGTGAACAACATATTGTAGTTTTCCAATCATGGTTTGGTACAGTGTCTCATCAACAAATGCAGATTGATCATTCTTTGATAGTTTACAGTTGGTAGTCATAAGTGTACTTATTGGTTTTGAATCCTCCATTCCAAATTTCTTCAAGATTTCCTTTATGTACTTGGATTGAGTAATGAAAATCTCATTTTCATTTGTAGTATTTGTAAACCTATAAAATACTTTATCTCACCAATTAATGACATCTCAAATTCTTTGCTCATTTCATTTCCAAAGTTCTTGCATAAAGAGTCATTTCCACAAAATATAATATCATCAACAAATATGGCTGAGATCAGTATTCCATTTTCATCATTCTTCATGTACATATTTTTGTTTTCACTTGTCCTTATAAAACCAATCTTGATTAAACAAGAGTGAAATCTTTCATACCATGCTCTAGGTGCTTGTTTCAAACCATATAAAGCTTTGTTCAATTTACATACCTCATCTTTATTATTGTCTTCAACAAATCCTTCAGGTTGTTCAATAAAAACTTCTTCTTCTAATATACCATTCAAAAATGCAGATTTGACATCCATTTGATATACCTTGAAATTTTTGTAAGCAACATATGCCAACATTGCTCTTACTCCTTCAAGTCTTGCCACAGGTGCAAAAGTCTCACCATAATCAATTCCTTCTTCTTGGGCATAACCTTTGCAAACTAGTCTTGCTTTATTTTGAATGACCTCTCCTTTTTCATTCAGCTTGTTTCTGAAAATCCACTTTGTACCGATTACATTTTTGTCCTTCAGTCTTGGGATTAGTGTCCATGTGTCATTTTTCTTGATTTGATCAATCTCTTCTATCATAGCATTTATCCAATCTTCACTATTAAATGCCTCTTTCACTATCCTCGGTTCAAATTTAGATATCAAACGTGTGTGTTCTGTCTCAGTTTGTTCCTTGTCATCACTGGATCATCCTTATCTCCTATAATTTGACTTGATGCATGATGTCTTCTGACATACTTGGCTAATACAGGCTCGGTAGGCTTTGTATGATCTTCTTCATCACTCGGTAACTAGATATTCTCTTCATTTTCTTCTGCAGTTTTTTCGGTAGGACTTGTCAGTTGAACATAGACAAATTCATCATAATCTTCTGGTTCCTAGGAATTTCCTTCATCATTTCTTTCTGCAAATTCATCAATTTTCACATTTGCACTTTCTACTATTTTTTTAGATGATTTGATCAGACATTTAAATGCTTTACTTCTAGAAGAATAACCAAGAAATGTTCCTTCTTCACCTTTCTAATCAAACTTGCCATTTCTATCATCCTTCTGTACATACCATCTACTTCCAAAGATTTTAAAATAACTTACATTAGGTTTCTTGTCATACCAAATTTCATATGGTGTCTTCAAAGTTCCTTTCTTCAGTTGTACTCGGTTCAGGGTGTAAACTGTTGTGCTTATTACTTCTCTCCAAAATGTTTGTGGCACTTTCTTTTCAATCATCAGGGTTCTGGCACAATCCACAATAGATCTGTTTCTTCTCTCAGCTATCCCATTTTGTTGTGGAGTTCTCGGTGCAGAGACTTGTCTTTTAATACCATGATCGTTGCAAAATAAGTTGAACTCATCAGATGTGAACTCTCCTCCTCTATCTGATCTAAGACATTTCAGTTGTCTTCCTGTTTCATTTTCAACTTTTCCTTTGTACCATTTAAACATTTGAAAAGCTTTCGATTTTTCTTTTAAAAACATAACTGATATCATCCTTGAATAGTCATCCGCAAATAATATGAAATATTTATCACCATAATAACTTTGAAATTTCATAGGACCACAAAGATTAGTGTGCACAAGATCTAAAATTCCCTTAGAAGTGTAGGACTTACTTGTAAAGCTTGATCTTGTCATTTTACCCATCTGGCATCCTCGGCACATAGCATTCTCAGGCTTTTCCAAACTCGGTAGACCTCTTACTCGGTGCTTCTTGCTTATTTTGATCAGATTATCAAAATCTACATGACAAAACCTTTTATGCCATAACCAGGTATCATCTATCTTTGCATACAAACACTTGTTCCGAGTTGAGTCAAGATGAAATGTATTACCTTTTGTTTGTGTCCCAGTAGTAGCTAACTTTCCATGCTTGTCATGAACTTTGACTATTCCTTTCTGAAATTCTATTCGGTATCCTGTATTGTTTAGCTGTGCTACACTCAACAAATTGTATTTCAAACCTTCAACCCAATAAACATCATTGCATCTTGCATTGTCAAGAAGTGCTATAGATCCTTTACCTTTTACCGAACATGGTGCATCATTACCAAATCTTACATAACCTCCATCATAGTCTTCTAACATAACAAACTTGTGTTTATCACCTGTCATGTGATGTGAGCATCCACTATCTATGATCCAAGAAACATTAGTATTTATGTGAGATATTAGGGATTTTTCTTCATGCCTTTCTTCATCTGATCCATCTTTGATGGCCACATAAACTACTTCCTCTGTATCAGTTTCATCTGATTTATCATCATTGGATTCCTCATCGGCTATTAAGTGTGACTTTCTATCTCTTCTTCTAAAGTCTCGGTGTCCTCTTTAATGATTATCTTTCTGTTTGTCATCTCGATAATCTCTCTTTTTAGTAGAATCTTTGTCAGGACAGTTAGAAGCAATATGTCTTATCTTATCACAATTGAAACATTTCAAAGGTAGTTTTCCTTTATACTTACCTTTGCCTCTCGGTAACCTTCTGGCTAATAGTGCTTCAAACTCTTCTTGCTTTCTGATTTCTTCATACATTTTTTGTACTTCTTATTTACCGATGACCCACTGTTATCAAAGTTACTTAATTCAAATTCATGTAGCTTACCAATAGTAACATCTAAAGAAACTGGTATATTGGGTACAGACCTTAATTCATTGATTGCAGATACTCAGATTGCATAAGCTGGTAGAAGGGTTCTTAATAACTTACTTGTTATATCCTTTTCTTTAATAGTTCCACCTGCTCCTTTGATTTGATTGACAATCTCCTTTAGTCTTGTACTATACTGGGTTATGTTCTCACCTTCATTCATCCTCATAGATTCAAGTTGTCCTCTTAGTTTATCCACTTTTTCTCTTTGAACATGGTCATCTCCACCATACACAGATATGAGCTTGTCCCACATTGCCTTTGCATCATTGCAGCCTTCTAGATCATTAAACTTTGAATCGGTCAATGCAGATGTTATTTCAATCATTGCTTGAATATGTTCTTGCTTTGCCTTTATCTCTTCCATTGTCAATGGATAGGTGCTCGGTGTAACGAAATCATTCTCCAGATAATATACAACATATTCTCCAACTCCTGATAGGTGCAGCTTCATCCTTTTATGCCATGTAGATAAACTTGACTTGTTTAGCTTCGGTGCATCCCTCTTATACATCTTTAGATCTTTGCCTCAAGTACCTTTAAACTTTTCTCTAGGATTCCAAAGCTCTGATACCAATTGATAGTTTTGATACTTAATGTAAGTACATATCCAATAGATAACAAGATGAGAGGGGGGGGTGAATCATACAAACTTAATCTTCCATAAAAACAATAGATTCAACCTCGGTAACATATACTTCAGTAATATAACCAAAACTGCTAAACATGCAAACTCAAAAGCATATAAACATCATAACACTCATAACACCAGATTTAAAGTGGAAACCCAAATAGAGAAAAACCACTGTGGGATTTGGGACCCACTAAGAAATATACTCTTCTAGAGTATGCTCGGTTAAAAGAAAATCCTGTTAAAGATTACAAACACATTGCTAGATGTGACCCGGTTAAGGGATTCCCTCAGATCTATTAGGATCTTCACCTTGTTAGAAGTGACCTTGTTAAAGGATTTCAAACACTAAATCCGAATGTCACCTTGTTAGAGGGTTTTACAAATGAGACTGTTAAGTCCACTCAGTTAAGAGATTTTCTGTCACTTTACAAAATAACAATAATAAAATCTATCTGCAACTTCACATCTAAAATGCTAAAGCAGATTCTTATTTGCTCAATACAATAGGACTTATCTTGTCCATCTGCTGGGCTCTATACTCTGTTATTCAAACAAGTCTTCAAGCTTCTATGCTCGGTAATCACTATGTAGCATCCATGTGCATACACTTTCCCGCATACATTGTTTATCAACAGTTCCTTATTTATAAACAATTTGCTAACCGCTTAATCTCCTTGATCACATTTCCCATGATCAATCATAGCCATCAGATCTTCAAACTTTGATCAGGTTCAATGTATCCTTCGATCTGAAATTTTTTTTACCCCGCCTTGGAACTTGCATATATTTCTTGGAACTTGTGCTAGGGTATTGTGGTTCAATCTGAGCTATAGATCTTCTTGCTGATTTTCCTTTGCCATAGATTCTTTAACAATCTTCATTCACGGCATACCAATCATTCAATCATAGCTAGCTCATCAGCTTCCTTCATTAAATAATGGTTTTATTCATTCAATGCATTCTGTTATTACTCGATTGCAACTCGGTAAATACTAAACTTCACTCAGTAGACATTCTGCCTTCATTAACCTATAGTGATAACCTTAGGGTTTACCGACTAGGTTCCTTAGGGTTTACCGACTAGGTTCTTTGCTCGGTAACATAGTACAGTATTAACCTTACAATCAATAACATATCTAGGATATCAAAACAATCTAAACATCGTGATCTCATCATTGTCTAACTCGGTAATAGTTGCCCATTGAATAACTTATTTCTCCCCTTATTCATCACATTCTTTCTGTGTCTTTTACCGACATCTTTATACTCATCAAATCATACTTTTTAAGATATGGCAACATCATACTGAATTAGAAAATCAGTTTCTTGACATCATTGAAAAAATAATAATATTAAGACACTAAACATCCTTAATCAGTTATATCCATAATCATCAACAACCTTCTCAATATCCTTATTGAAATGCCAATAATTTCTCCTTATCTATTATAATGCCAACATCATCTCCTTGTTGTCACAAAAGAAATGACATTTTTAATAAGTTGTTGAGTTTGTAATTAGTCCAACTCTCAAGCCTCAAGTATAAATCTGAGATTTTGTTGAGTTGTAAGTAGTGTTGAAAGTAGTGTTGAGAGTATCCAATTAGTGTTGAGTCTTGTTAATGGTGTCCAATTTCAATCAGTAAGTATGATACATGTCAATGTAATACTTGATTTTCAATAAGAAGATTATTTGAGCATTGAATCTTGTCTATTGAAGATGGAATGCTAATGACATTTTGAAGCAACTCAAGCAAGGGCCACTTGAGGAACTGTGATTTCATCATACTTTAGATTTGCAATAGTTAAGATTTTTATTCATTGTGCTTTACTTTAATTACTGAGTTAGTTATGATAGGTTTTGTTTTCAGCATATTTTATTTCAGTAGTTTTAGAATAGTCGTCCTGCAGCCAGTGTTGTTGCAAATAACCAGTCATCCTGCAGCCACTGCTGTTGCAAATAACCAGTCTTCCTGCAATTACTGTTGTTGCAAATAACCAGTCTTCCTGCAGCCACTGCTGTGTAGTTAGTTTTATTTCTATCATTGTCATGTTTTCAATTTAGTTTATTAGTCTAAGTTTATTTTCTATACACAATTGATACAATAGCTTAGAAGGCTTCCATAGTGTATATACAGTGTTGTCTCATTTCAAGTTCACATCCCTGGGTTGATAATTAAATGTATCTGCTAGTTCATGAAGGGTTGCTTAGTGTGGATAAAATCCCTAAGTTGTTAATTAGTATTCCAACCTCGATTGTAATTAAAAATCTCGACACACACCAAGCATTCATCTTTTTATGAAGAAAATCAAGAGAAGAAAGTTTTTGTGAATGAAATAGTTATTGAAGCTCAGGTTCAAGTTGATTTATTTGTTGAGCTTCCTTTGTTTGTTAGTAATGATGAAGAGAATATGTGTGAACTAACAAAATTATCAAACTGTGATCAACAAGAGCATGGAAATTATTTTGACAGGGTGTTGATCCATGAGCAAATAAATGAGGAAAACATGGTTGTGAAAGGTCTAGAGTTTGGTATGGATGTAAATATTTTTTAAATAGAGCAAGAAGATTAACAAGTTATAGATTTCCAAGGTATGAGCTTTGAAGCAATCACAAGAGTCTATTAGAGAAACTTTGTATGATGAATTTGATCATGATGAGAACATATTCTCAAATATCATTGAAGCTTTTTGCTCTAATCTTGATAACAACTTGACATGTTTGGAAAAAGAGGTTTATGATTAGCATCATCAGGCAGATGAAACAATTATCCTTTCTTTTGTTTCACATGAGCTGAATATTTCTAATCAATTTGGTATTGTGGTTGAGGAGATGGTTGACTAGAAAGAAACCAGTAGAGAAAATCCATAGATGAGCATCTCAAGAGGATGCCCAAACATGCATTTTTACAGAATAGAGTTCAAGAATGAAATTGATGGTGAAGAGCAATAGATCCAACCTACATATGCACTCCAAACCAATAGTATGTTTGGTTAAAATAAAAGGGTATGTGATCTTGCTTATAATTTTCAACACGTTGTAGCAGTTGATTATATTTCTAGCCATTTTTCATCTTTTTCAGTGTTTCAAAAGAATGTAACCAATCCTTTGTTGATGAGAAAAGGAATTTATTTTAACCAATCAATGAATGGATTTTTTTGAGACCTTAAATGTTGAGTGGTTAGAGTAGCATAGGTTAGGATTGTCATTCCTCTAAGTTCTATAGTACATGCTTTTAGTTTCCCATCCCTAAGTGTTGATGCACAAGTTCCTAGTTAAGTTCATAGGTAGTTGTTGTTCAATGCTTCTAAAAACTGTGTCTGAGTCTGATATGAGTTTGTTTCAAGTGTTGAGACTCTATGCACAATGGGTTGCAAAAGGCTACTGGTCCTTCATGTTTCACAAGTGAACACCCCTGAGAGGTTGCTAGAATGTTAACTATTTTTGACTTCTAGGCTAAAATAGGCCCCAATGACTCTTAGCCATGAAATATAAATGTATCTTTTGAAAGGGGTTAAATAATTGATGAGGGAAAAAATCATTTTCAATCTTGAAATATGGTGTCGATTTAAACAAAAGGGGGACAACTAATGCCTTTAGTTTTATGTGAATTGTTTGGAAAGCTTTTTAGCAAAAGTCTGCATTTAAAATATAAGTAAAGACTCCATGTTGAAGTCCAAACTTAAATCTTCTACATCCATGTCATTGAATCTTTGAAGGGAAAGATGTTTCAAATCCACATTCTAACTTTAGTTTGCATTGATTTTTCCTTATCAACCGCAGTTAGACCGATTTCCACTAGAGAAGAAGCCCTAGCTTCTATTTCCCTTCTCTGCAAACATCAATATGAGGCGATAATGGTGGCCAAACAACAAGAAGAACCAGTTGAGGAGTTTTAGATTTATGAAGAAAAGAGAGAGTGGTATGCAATCACACCCACAACCATTTATCCATATGAACGTGGAAGAGGAAAGGCCTCCAATTCTATGAGTTTTTCATTCTGAAATCCTTTGTTTTGTCACAAAGAATCAACTAATTCATGTATATAATGATTATATATCTCTTTCGCATCCATTACTAGTTAGGTTCACTGCATTCTAGTGCTCCAACAATATTGAAGAGCATTCTAGTGATCCAATGAAAGTGCCTTGAAGAGCAAAGGGATGAATAAAATTGAAGTCATACTAATCTCAACCATTATAAAAAATGATTACAGCCATATCAAAATAAAGAGGCCATTCTTAGAAAAAATAAATTGCAAGAGTACATGATCGGATCAAAGGCTAGAACCATTTTCAAAATAGTTTTCCTCCTAAGACAAAATAAACAAAGCAAAGGCTCATTTGACACTAATGATAGAAGGATGACAATGAGAACATGGAGGTAAGATAAAGTGTGTAGAGAAGGTCCAAGATAGTGAAAGGGAATAGTCATTCATCCATATGAAGGCACAAAGAGATAGTTGCAAGAATGAAATGATAGAGCATTATGTGGCTAATTTGTAAACAATCCTTGAAAAGAGGAAGAGACCCCTAAAAGGGGTAAAGAGTAGCAGTTGGTTAGATCTCAAATGGTTTGAAAGTATTTAAAAGACAGTCATATTCATAGAGGCATCAAATGAAGGTACATGCAAACCATTTTTGCAATCACAACAAAATACTGAGGACTATCAAAATTAGCAGCGTGACCATGGTCTTAAATATGAAGGAGAGCAATAGAAGGATAGGTAGATGCACTGTCAAATAGTGACAAAAACTATTCACAGTCAATAAAGGTAATAAAGAGGTGGTTCGTGCACAGTGATATGTGTATGTGTGAAAAGTGAATAAATTATGTAAGCTGTAAGACACAACACTTCTATTAAGTCATTGCATGCATGGTTAGACAAATATAATCATGAATATAAAAACCATAACAAATTGACCTATTGCCTTCAAAGTTGTTTATATCATTTTGTCATGCGATTTAATACCATTTCTCATACAAGTATCTGTCCTTTTGTGTTTTGTCATTTGAGCAAGTAGGGTTTGTCGTCTGATGTATACCCTTGCTTCATATGAAAATGTTCTTGATATACCATTTTGTCGTGTGACGAGTGTTAAATTGTCGTATGATAGTGTTTGCTCATTCGACATGTAATTTTGGCTCGTACAAGTTTCTTCTTGTCTGTGGAGACTCGTATAAAAAACAACAAGCATTTTTGAGAGTGTAAACAATGATTTTTTATTTTGAATGTTGTATATTTTGATTCTATAGCATATTTATCACATTCTTAGTGCAAATTTGATCACGTAGTGATGATTTAGATGTGTGATTTTGCAGATTCAATTTCGTGATATTCTTTTTCGGTGTACATTTCTGCCAACAATGAGGCTGGTTCGTGAGTTATCAGATGTAGAGAGAGGTCATATTGGTTTGTGTGGATTCAAATACCTATTACAGATGCCTGATATCTGTGTGAATCATGGTATGTTGACTACTTTAGTCAATCATTTTCATTTGGAGCATAACACCTTTCATTTACCGGTTGGAGAGATGACCATCATGCTAGAGGATATATATAGGATTTTGAGGATTCTATTTTTTGGAGATAAGGTGGATTATGATTCTTCTCCATGACATGGTATTTTTGCATTGAGACGGATATTCCATGATGAGACTATTCTTGATTTTTCTATTACGTGGGATGATTTGATGAGAAGATATGGTGCACAGTACCCTCTGGCTTGCGTTTTGGTAGGTATGATTGGTTGTTTTATGATGCCTGATAGGGGACAACAGGGATTTCTATGTGGTTGGGGTAGAATGCTCAATAGGTTGTCGACTCATCCAGTGAGATTAGGGTGGGGATCATGTTTACTCGCTCATATGTATCATGAGATGCATGAGATTTTGTATAGGGAGGGGAAGAGCATGGCAACATTTGTTTTAGTTCTACAAATATGGGCATAGGAGCACATCCCAGTATACAGACCTATTGTAGATTATTCTAGAGAGGCGCACCAGCCTATTGTATGTTGTTATTTGGGTTATGTTACATAGCCCCACCCGGGCAAGACTGATTATTGGAGGAGACAGTTGGATTATTTGATCATTGTAGTATGGAGACCGTATAGGGGTCTAGAGCTATGGGATGATTGGAGAGTGCAGAGGAAGGATATGTTCATGACTCGACCTCTTATTGGAAGATTGGTGTCTATCATTGAGCGATTTGTAGTATCTAGGGTGACGAGATAGTATGGGAGACCATAGAGTATATCCCAGAAGTTCACAACATATGCTAGATATGGGGAGGAGGAGAGACGAGGATGGACACCGAGACTATCATATGCATTGAGCGTGCAAGAGTTAGCGGGTTTATAGCCACAGAGATGGGATTATCTAGAGGATTTACTAGACGCGGGAGCATTGCCCTAGTATAGAGATTGGTTTCAAAGACATCCTTTTCCTCGGTTTACAGATCCCATAGAGCATGCACCTCTTATAGAGGAGACTAACGAGGATGTACCAGCATATGTACAGTCCCCGGGTCAGGTATAGGGATGAGGGTAGGTACAAGGATAGAGAGCAAATGTACCTAGGCAGACAAGAGGTGATCCTGGTGCTAGTAGTAGCAGGGTACCAGTGGGAGGTAGACAACGACAAAGAGGGGAGAGTGGATTCTTAGGAGTTGTTGGGTTTGAGGTTGGTAGTGCTAGGGCAGCAAAGGTTGGAGGTGACGAGGATAGAGCGGCTCCTAGGAAGGTTAGGCAATAGAGAGATGAGAAAGGAGGTGGAGAAGAGGATGTTGGGAGAGAGCAGGAAGTACCAGATGTAGTATGGTCTTTGAGGACTAGGTTGATAGGTTTGTAGTCATAGTTGATAGTGGTGCAGATGCAGCTGGCAGAACAAGACTGACAACTTGTTGAGATTAGAGATGAGCGCGATCGAGAGCTTGCAAAGGTGAGAGAAGAGTGAGATCGATAGCTTGCATGGGGAACATTACTGTACTCACCGCTCATCACCAGGAGGGGTTTGCATACAAAAGAGCATGAGGGGTTCGAAGTCAAGATAGCGGGAGGAAATCTATTGTCATGTACTCATCTGGTTCCACATCTCAGCATCACCATGGGAAACTACACAGTGACATACGATTTCTTCATGATTTATTTGGATGATACAGATGCCATCTTGGGCATTCAATGGATGGAAACCCTCGACCAGTACACACAAAGCTTCAAGAGGATGGAATTCTCATTTGAAGTGGATGGCAAGAAGGTTGTACTAAGGGGAATGTCCAATGGTCACGTGAGAAAAATTTCGGCAAGACGGATGGAGGCAATCTTTAGACATGATGAGATCATCTGGGAGAGTGAAAAGATTGGGGAGCATCGGAGTCTACAATTGCTAGAGGGCAAGCAATTTTTGGGATGGGAGGACTGTAATGTCCCTGATATAATTAAATAGTTCATTTAAATAATTTTTTGTACGGCCCCGTACTTCATAATATATTTTGGGCCCCTTTAATTAATTAGTTAGTCAGCTCATTTGTAACCCTTCGGGAAACTTCCTAGAGCCCATATATATGGCCAAGTTAGTCATTGTTGTAGGTATGCGAATTGTGATATTTTGTTCTCCCCTATGCGAATTCCTGTTGGAGTTTTGGTATCTGCCATTTCAGAGGTGAAAGACCCTCCCTATTTGGTATTTGCAGTTTCAGTGAGATTCACCCCTCACCCTATTCTGTTTATTTGTACTCGATCCGGATATGAAAAATCTTGAATCTCATCCTTGTTTATCACTCCAGTTGCATATTTGTTAATTCGATACATTCAAAATTTATTTCTTATGGAAGATCAACCCTTCACCACACATTCACTGGAGCTTACCTCCCATCGTACGCCATTCCTCCACCGTAGGTCCACTGTACACCTACCATACGCCCACCGTACACCATTCCTCCATCGTACGCCCACTATATGCCTACCGAACGTTCCCTGTATGCCTTACCTCCCACCCTATGCCATTCCTCCACCGTACGCCCACTGTACACCTTACCTCCCACCGTACGCCCTACCTCCCACCATACGCCATACCTCCACCGTACGCCATTCGTCCACCATACGCCTTACCTCCCACTGTACGCCATACCTCCACCATATGCTATTCCTCCACCCTACGCCCACTGTATGCCTTACCTCCCACCGTAGATCATTCCTCCACCATATGCCCTCACCTTCACCGTACGGTCACACCCATATGCTCCCCATATTGTCGTACATTGGCAAGGGAACATTACAGTGGTATCAGAGCTTGTCATCTTGCCAGCCTATCGTATTGTGGATACAAGTGTACACCCAAAGGAGGTATCATTCGGTCGATCGAATGGGGGAACCACAAGATCTTGCAAGAGAAGTCATGGTACTATTAAGGGAGCTAACTAAAAGCCAAGCTTGGCTCAACGACACCATAATTAGAGGGGAGCAACAACAACAAATCATGGACGAAACCTTATGACAATTAGCCTTGGGAAAAATGAATGGAGAAAAAAATGGGCAGGGCGATGATTCAGTCACAGGAAGGTCAAATCTCCAACGCTCACATTCACTGCCGCTAATGCCAACTTTTCCTCAGAAATCAGAAGCACCCCGTGGGGAGAAAGAACCCACCTTCCAAGAGATGCAAGCATAGTTGAACCAATATTGGAGGGATGCAATTCATGAGGGGGACATATCCTTCAAGGATTATGTTGAGCTCCAGATGAAATACTCGGGCGGTAGAAGTCGGGGTTATTATGAACACTATAACAATGACATCAAGCGGAAGGTTGGCAAGATCAACCTGTCATCCTTTGGTGGGACCGGAGCAACCTCAGCATGAGCTTGGGTTCAAAAAGAAGATACCTACTTCCAACTCAACCCGATGCTTAAAGATGAAGCTATTAAGTTTGCAGCACTCCACCTAGAAGGGGTCGTGCATGAATGGTGGCATCATCGAATGGTCACTCTCAGCCATGACCAGATAACCTCCTATGCAGAGTTCAACGAGAAGCTCATAGATTGATTTGACGGGGAGGATTCGGATCTCAATTTCAAGGAGTTGGCGTAACTAAAGCAGTTGGGGCCTATGGATAGTTACATCACAAAATTCCAGAGACTATCTGTGTTGGTAACAGACATCTCAGAGCGGAGATTGGTGGTCTTGTTCATGGACAGGTTGATGGAACCACTGAAAGGTTGGGTGAAAGGGTTCAATCCCAACACACTCTCTGAAGTGATTAAGAAGGCATGTGACATGGAAACCTCATCTTCTTCCTCCTAGAGTTACTCGCATGACAAACCACCCCTAGCCTTGAGGAAGCCATCATTAGATGAAGCCACAAGGCAAGAACTCGGGAGAAGGAAAATTTGCTTTACTTGCAAGGAGCCATGGGGACCAGGACACCGATGCTTAGCCATTGAAGTGGTGTGCAACAATGAAGAAGAGAATGAGGAAGATGGTCAACAAAGCACGAGGGAGGCTAAAGAAAACATAGATCGTGTAGAGAGAATCTCGACACTGGTCCGTAGGGGAAGTACCATTGCTGCCCTGACCAACACTCCTGAGTGCAGTGTGTTTCGGGTTTATGGAACACTCCAAGGGAAATGGGTCATAGTCATGTTGGACAGTGGGGCCACTCTCAACTCTATCAACTCATCACTCGTCACCAGGAGGGGTTTGCATAAAGAGGAGCATGAGGGGTTCAAAGTCAAGGTAGCGGGAGGAAATCTATTGTCATGTACTCATCTAGTTCCACATCTCAGTATCACCATGGGAAACTACACAGTGACAAACAATTTCTTTGTGATTGATTTGGATGATACAGATGCCATCTTGGGCATTCAATGGATGGAAACCCTCGACCAGTACACACAAAGCTTCAAGAGGATGGAATGCTCATTCGAAGTGGATGGCAAGAAGGTGGTATTAAGGGGAATGTCCAATGGCCGCGTGAGGGAAATTTCGGCAAGATGGATGGAGGCAATATTCAGACATGATGACATCATCTGGGAGAGTGAATAGATCAGGGAGTATCGGAGTCTGCAATTGCTTGAGGGCAAGCAATTTTTGGAACAGGAGGACTGTAATGTCCCTGATATAATTAAATAGTCCATTTAAATAATTTGTTGTACGACCTTGTACTTCATCATATATTTTGGGCCCCTTTAATTAATTAATTAGTCAGCCCATTTGTAACCCTTTGGGAAACTTCCTGGAGCCCATATATATGGCCAAGTTAGTCATTGTTGTAGGTATGCGAATTGTGATATTTTGTTCTCTCCTGTGCGAATTACTGTTGGATTTCTGGTATCCACCATTTTGGAGGTGAAAAACCCTCCCTATTTGGTATTTGTAGTTTCGGTGAGATTCACCCCTCACCCTATTCTATTTATTTGTACTCATTCTGGATTTGGCAAATCTTGAATCTCATCCTTGTTTATTAGTCGAGTTGCATATTTATTAATCTGATACATTCAAAATTTATTGCTTATGGAAGATCAACCCTTCACCGCACATTCACTGGAGCTTACCTCCCATCGTAAGCCATTCCTCCACCATACGTCCACTGTACGCCTACCGTACGCCCACCATACACCATTCCTCCACCATACACCCACTCTATGCCTACCGTACATTCACCGTATGCCTTACCTCCCACCATACGCCATTCCTCCACCATACGCCCACCGTACACCTTACCTCCCACCGTACACCATACCTCCAACGTACGCCATTCCTCCACCATAGGCCTTACCTCCCACCGCACGCCATACCTCCACCGTACGCCCCACTGTATGCCTTACCTCCCATCGTACTCCCACCGTACGCCTTACCTCTGACCATACATCATTCCTCCACCATACGCCCTCACCTTCACCGTACAGTCACACCCACATGCTCCCCATATTGTCGTACATTGGCAAGGGAACATTATAGTGGTATCAGAGCTTGTGATCTTGCCAACCTATCGTATAGTGGATACAAGTGTACACCCAAAGGAGGTACCATTCAACCGATCGAATGGGGGAAGTGCAGAATCTTACAAGAGAAGTCATGGTACTATTAAGGGAGCTAACCAAAAGCCAAGCTCGACTCAACAACACCATAATCAGAGGGGAGAAATGACAAAAAACCATGGAGGAAACCTTACGACAATTAGCCTTGGGAAAAATGAATGGAGAAAAAAATGGGCAGGGCGATGATTCGGTCACAAGAAGGTCAAACGTCCAATGCTCGTATTCACAGCCATTGATGTTGACTTTTCCTCAGAAATCAGAAGCACTCTGCGGGGAGAAAGAACCCCCCTTCCAAGAGATGCAAGCATAGTTGAACCAAGATTGGAGGGATGCAAATATTGAGGGGGACATATCCTTCAAGGATTATGTTGAGCTCCGGATGAAATGCTCGGGCGGCAGAAGTCAGGGCTATTATGGACACTATAACAATGACATCAAGCGGGAGGTTGGAAAGATCAACCTGTCATCCTTTGGTGGGACCGAAGCAACCTCGGCAAGAGCCTAGGTTCAAAAAGCAGATACCTACTTCCAACTCAACCCGATGCCTGAAGATGAAGCTATTAAGTTTGCAACACTCCACCTAGAAGGGTTCGCGCATGAATGTTGGCATCATGGAATGGTCACTCTCGGCCATGACCAGATAACCTCCTATGCGGAGTTCACCGAGAATCTCATAGATTGATTTGACGGGGAGGATCTAGAACTCAATTTCAAGGAGTTGGCGCAACTAAAGTAGTTGGGGCCTGTGGACAGTTACATCATAGAATTCCAGAGACTATCTGTGTTGGTAACAAACATCTCAGAGTGGAGATTGGTGGTCTTGTTCATGGATGGGTTGATGGAACCACTGAAAGGTTGGGTGAAAGGGTTCAATCCCAACACACTCTCTGAAGTGATTAATAAGGCGTGTGACATGGAAACCTCATCTTCTTCCTCCAAGAGTTACTCTTATGACAAACCACCTCTAGCCCTAACGAAGCCATCATTAGATGAAGCAACAAGGTAGGAACTCAAGAGAAGGAAACTCTGCTTTACCTACAATGAGCCATGGGGACTAGGACACCAATGCTTAGCCATTGAAGTGGTGTCCGATAGCGAAGAAGAGAATGAGGAAGATGGTCAGTAAAGCACAAGGGAGGCTAAAGAAAACATAGATCGTGTAGAGAGAATCTCCACACTGGTCCGTAGGGGAAGTACCAGTGTCGCCCTGACCAGTACTCCTGAGTGCAGTGTGTTTCGGGTTCATGGCACACTCCAAGGGCAACGGGTCATAGTCATGTTGGACAGTGGGGCCACTCTTAACTCTATCAACTCATCGCTCCTCACCAAGAGGGGTTTGCGTACAGAGGAGCATGAGGGGTTCGAAGTCAAGGTAGCGGGAGGAAATTTATTGTCATGTACTCATTTGGTTCCACATCTTAGCATCACCATGGGAAACTACACAGTGACAGACGATTTCTTTGTGATTGATTTGGATGATACAGATGCCATCTTGGACATTCAATGGATGGAAATGATTGACAAATACACACAAAGCTTCAAGAGGATGGAATTATCATTCGAAGTGGATGGCAAGAAGGTGGTACTAAGGGGAATGTCCAATGGCCACGTGAGGGAAATTTCGGCAAGAAGGATGGAGGCAATCTTCAGACATGATGACATCATCTGGGAGAGTGAACAGATCAGGGAGCATCAGAGTCTGCAATTGCTTGAGGGCAAGCAATTTTTGGGACAGGAGGACTGAAATATCCCCAATATAATTAAATAGTCCATTTAAATAATTTGTTGTATGGCCTCGTACTTCATAATATATTTTGGGACCCTTTAATTAATTAGTTAGTCGGCCCATTTGTAACCCTTCGGGAAACTTCCTGGAGCCCATATATATGGCCGAGTTAGTCATTGTTGTAGGTATGTGAATTGTGATATTTTGTTCTCTCCTTTGCAAAATCCTGTTGGAGTTCTGGTATCTACCATTTCGGAGGTGAAAGACCCTCCTTATTTGGTATTTGTAGTTTTGGTGAGATTCACCCCTCACCCTATTCTATTTATTTGTACTCATTCCGGATTTGGAAAATCTTGAATCTCATCCTTGTTTATCACTCCAGTTGCATATTTGTTAATCCGATACATTCAAAATTTATTGCTTATGGAAGATCAACCCTTCATCGCACATTCACTGGAGCTTACCTCCCATCGTACGCCTTACGTCCCACCATACACCATACCTCCACCGTACACCATTCCTCCATCGTACGCCTTACCTCCCACCATATGCCATACCTCCACTGTACACCATTCCTCCACTGTACACCCACCGTACGCCTTACATCCCACCGTACATCATTCCTCCACCGTACGCCCTCACCTTAGTTGTACGATCACACCCACACGCTCCCCATATTGCTGTACATTGGCAAGGGAACATTACAATGGTATCAAAGCTTGTGATCTTGCCAGCCTGTCATATAGTGGATACAAGTGTACACCTGAAGGAGGTACTATTCAGCCGATCGAATGGGGGAACCACAGGATCTTGCAAGAGAAGTCATGGTACTATTAAGTGAGCTAACCAAAAGCCAAGCTTGGCTCAACGACACCATAATTAGAGGGGAGCAACGACAACAAATCATTGAGGAAACCTTATGACAATTAGCCTTGGGAAAAATGAATGGAGAACAAAATGGGTAGGGCGATGACTCAGTCACAGGGAGGTCAAATGTCCAACACTTGCATTCACGGCCACTGATGCCGACTTTTCCTCAGAAATCAGAAGCACCCCGCGGGGAGAAAGAACCCACCTTCCAGGAGATGCAAGCATAGTTGAACCAAGATTGGAGGTATGCAAATATTGAGGGGGACATATCCTTCAAGGATTATGTTGAGCTCCAGATGAAATACTCGGGCGGCAGAAGTCGGGGCTATTATGGACATTATAACAATGACATCAAGCGGAAGGTTGGCAAGATCAACCTATCATCCTTTGGTGGGACTGGAGCAACCTCGGCATGAGCCTGGGTTCAAAAAGTAGATACCTACTTCCAACTCAACCCGATGCCTAAAGATGAAGCTATTAAGTTTGCAGCACTCCACTTAGAAGGGGTCATGCATGAATGGCGGAATCATGGAATGGTCACTCTCGGCCATGACCAGATAACCTCCTATGTGGAGTTCACCGAGAAGATCATAGATCGATTTGACAGGGAGGATCCGGAACTCAATTTCAAGGAGTTGCAACAACTAAAGTAGTTGGGGCCTATGGACAGTTACATCACAGAATTCCAGAGACTATCTGTGTTGGTAACAAACATCTCAAATTGGAGATTGGTGGTCTTGTTCATGGACGGGTTGATGGAACCACTGAAAGGTTGGGTGAAAGGGTTCAATCCCAACACACTCTCTGAAGCAATTAAGAAGGCGCGTGACATGGCAACCTTATCTTCTTCCTCCAAGAGTTACTCGCATCACAAACCACCCCTAGCCCTAAGGAAGCCATCATTAGATGAAGCCACAAGGCAGGAACTCAAGAGAAGGAAACTCTACTTTACCTGCAAGGAGCCGTGGGGACCAAGACACCGATTCTTAGCCATTGAAGTGGTTTTCGATAGCGAAGAAGAGAATGAGGAATATGGTCAGCAAAGCATGGGGGAGGGTAAAGAAAACATAGATTGTGTAGAGAGAATCTCCACACTAGTCCGTAGGGGAAGTACCATTGCCGCGCTGACCAACACTCCTGAGTGTAGTGTGTTTCGGGTTCGTGGCACACTCCAAGGGCAACGGGTCATAGTCTTGTTGGACAGTGGGGCCACTCTCAACTCTATCAACTCATCACTCATCACCAGGAGGGGTTTGATTACAGAGGAGCATGAGGGGTTCGAAGTCAAGGTAGCGGGAGGAAATCTATTGTCATGTACTCATTTGGTTCCACATCTCAGCATCACCATGGGAAACTACACAGTGACAGACGATTTCTTTGTGATTGATTTGGATGATACAGATGCCATCTTGGGCATTCAATGGATGCAAACCCTCGACCAGTACACATAAAGCTTCAAGAGGATGGAATTCTCATTCGAAGTGGATGGCAAGAAGGTGGTACTAAGGGGAATGTCCAATGGCCACGTGAGGGAAATTTCAGCAAGACAGATGGAGGCAATCTTCAGACATGATGACATCATCTAGGAGAGTGAACAGATCAGAGAGCATCAGAGTCTGCAATTGCTTGAGGGAAAGCATTTTTTGGGACAGGAGGACTGTAATGTCCCTGATATAATTAAATAGTCCATTTAAATAATTTATTGTATGGCCCCGTACTTCATAATATATTTCGGGCCCCTTTAATTAATTAGTTAGTCGACCCATTTGTAACCCTTCGGGAAACTTGTTGGAGCCCATATATATGGCTGAGTTAGTCATTTTTGTATGTATGCGAATTGTGATATTTTGTTCTCTCCTGCGTGAATTCCTGTTGGAGTTCTGGTATCCGCCATTTCGGAGGTGAAAGACCCTCCCTATTTGGTATTTGCAGTTTTGGTGAGATTCACCCCTCACCCTATTCTGTTTGTTTGTACTCATTCTAGATTTGGAAAATCTTGAATCTCGTCCTTGTTTATCACTCCAATTACATATTAGTTAATCCAATACATTCAGAATTTATTGCTTATGGAAGATCAACCCTTCACCGCACATTCACTATAGCTTACCTCCCACCATACACAATTCCTCCACCTTATGTCCACTGTATGCCTACCGTACGCCCACTGTATGCCATTCCTCCACTGTACGCCCACTGTACGCCTACCGTACGTTCACTGTACACCGTACCTCCCACCATACGCCATTACTCCACCGTATGCCTACCGTACGCCTTACCTCCCACCGTACGCCTTACCTCCCATCGTACGCCATACCTCCACCGTACGCCATTCCCCCACCATACACCTTACCTCTCATCGTACACCATACCTCCACCGTACACCATACCTCCACCGTACACCATTCCTCCACCGTACGCCTTACGTCCCACCGTACGTCATTCCTCCACTGTACGCCCTCACCTTCACCATACGGTCACACCCACATGCTCCCCATATTGTCATACATTGGGAAGGAACATTACATACGGTCTTTGAGGACTAGGTGTATAGGTTTGCAGTCACAGTTGACAGTGGCACAGACGCAGCTAGCAGAGAAAGACCAACAACTTGTTGAGATCAAAGATGAGCACGATCGAGAGCTTGCAGAGGTGAGAGAAGAGCGAGATTGATAGCTTGCAAAGGTGAGAGAAGAGCAGGATTGACAACTTGCAGAGGTGAGAGCAGAGTGTGATGCTCTTTAGTGAGAGATTTTGCATCAGACAAGTCGTGTAGCTTATTACGTTGTAGCTTATAGTGTAGCAGTCCCAGTAGCGCAATAGGTTGTTTTGTATTCTCAGTATATGGCTCGATCTGAGAGAGCTAGGGCACCTAGATAGGATGTCAGTCAGCAGGTACCACCTCCTTCACCCGGTAATGAGGGAGAGGCAGAGAGCTATAATTTTTATATCTCCTAGATTTTGTTATATAATCCATTTTTGTAGCCTATATGATTCTTGCTCCAATGAGACATTGTATTTGATAGTTGATATCATTTGTACTTTTAGACATTGAGATTATGACGAGATATACGAGCTCTTGATTTGATTTCATTGTACTTGTGTTGATTGATTATGAGATGTCTTTCTATATGCTTTATTCTATATGTATGCATATCTTCTCAGTATGGATGTATGTAATGGAGATGAATATGGATGTGTTTTTTTTTCTTTTTTCTTTTTCATATGCAAATAAATGATGAAAATGAGTAACTAGTAATGCAAATGTTTACTTTTCATGCAATAATATGAATGCAAATAAGTATATAATGAAATGTATGGATCTATATAAGATGCTCATGTATGTAGCTAACATCTCAATACACAAGTACTCGATCGGAGAAATGATGATGAAAAAGAGACCACTTAGCTGAGAAATGACAACTGTTTCAGACTCTCATTCAAAAGATAAAGAGATCATTGTTATCATGCTGAAATCACCTGAAATGCATAAAATTTAGAATGAATGCAACCTAAACTTAGTCACTGGATTTGGTATGCTTAATTTTCATCATTCAGCGTTTTACAAACACAACAAGCAAAATAGAGTTCCTTTATTTTCATATGCAATATTAATTATCTTGTTCGCAATGACCCTTTTATCATTCATATCCTTGGACAGATTACGCATGCATCTGGATTGCACAATAAAAAAATTCCCTCAAAATAGACAAAGAAATGACTCCAACCCCCCTGTAGCATATAAATAAGTGGAGTCGAGGTATGTGTGGCAATTTCACCATAATGTGAAGGCACTTATCACAGACACCCAGTTGATTAGATGTTTCCAGATTATCTTAATCATTCCTACAAGCAGAAAACAAAGAAAAGTATTATGCCCCCAATCCTCGCTCCTCTTAGTCAAGATAGACTTCCTCAAGTTACTCAGAGGAATAATAATCAAAAACCAATTTAAAAGATAGCACACAAAGAAAATTTCAATCATATCTCAAACAGTTTAGTGATTTTTTTTAGTAGTCTTGTTTTGCTTGTTTACTCAGTGATAAAACTCTTCCATAGTTTGGAGACAGGTGATTGGCTTGGATTGGGTGACCTGGTACTACCAACAAAAATATGACTCTGTTGATACTGCTTAGGACATGTAAATTGATCAGTCGATTACCTTAAGACTAGGAAATTGATCAGTTTCAAGCCATGAGAGTTCCAAAAGAACCAGATGTCACAAAAGCGACTAAAAGTTATGTACAAGCTAAAGCAAAGATGCGGCATTTCAGTTCAAGAGATAAGACTAACCTGGACAAAATCTAGCAGCTAGACTGATCGATGTCATTGTTTTGATTTGTGTGATTATTGATAGGAATGTCTCTGTTTCAAAGAGTAAGTACCCCGTATAAGACCGATTTGTCTGGTTTCGAGTGTACCCTTCCTTATATAAGACATGTTGATGTTTGATAGAGTTTGATAGATTAATTAACAAGGCATGCGATAAGTTTGATTGCAGACCTTGAGAGTTTGTCTGTGGTTGATTTGGTTTGAAGGATGGTCTATGCTTTCTTGCTTTGATTTTTTCAGTTTTTTATTTAGTGGGGTTTTTTTTTTTAGGACTTTTTTAGGATATTTTATGATTTTTAGGATTTTTTCAGGACTTTTTATGATTTTTAGGATTTTTTCAGCTATGCCCCGAGTATGTAGACCTATATGATAGGATGATTTGCAGAATGCATGTGGAGACAATGAGTTTTTGATATGATCTATGGTAATACAATATGAATGATGAAGATGCATTTCCTATTTGAACAAGGATGACCATGTTTGTTTAGCACTTTGTAATACACCAATTGAATTGGAGGTACAAAACATTTCATAGATAAGCGGTCAATCGATCCTTAAGGTCCCTTGGAACATCCAAATTAACACACTTAGTGACTAAGATTTACAAATGGAGATGCATAGAACTTCCTCATTGATTCTTGAAACTTTGATCTTATTTTGCCCATGTGAGTGCAAATGAGTTAATTCCTTCTCTTGTGTTCACTAAAGATCCTTAGCATCCTATATGACTAGCTACATGGATTATTCTAACTTCAAAAGCATCCCGAATATAGCCTCTCTACCGGCAAGCTTTTGGAGCTCCGACGAGGATATAGACTGTAATTTATCAAACATTGCTCCATTGCCAGTAGGCATCCATAGCCCTGATGGAGTTACTCGCATGTTCCCATAGTCAAGCTTTTTGTCACACTTGTATGTGTGATATTTCAGCTATATATCATTGCTCTTTTGCCTTGAGATGGATATTTGGCATAACACTTTTTATTTTTTATTTTTCTTGCCTTGACTTGTAAGTAATGAAACCTACTTGGGTGTGACAATTGCAGTGGTGTTGAAGTAGGATTTTAGATTTTTCACTAGTCATATGATCAACTAGGTGTCTAGAATGAATTAGAGATTTTATTAATGTGTTTGAGATATAGCAATTGATAGATTTTGGGTTAACAAGTCTCAATAGTGAAATCACTACCCAACCATAAGTAAAGCATCGTCATAGGGTAATGTTGAAAATGAATGACCTTATGACCTCGAGGACTTCATTTCTGAATATCTAAGAAAGGAGATGACCCTTGTTTGTCTTGAATGCAAACAAATGATAAACGTGGACAGTTGCCTTGTTTTATTAATGTTGTTATATGAAAATGCATAAATTTTGTGAATGCGATGCATTTAAAAACTATATGCGATGTGGTGCTTTGAATAAAATGATATGCAGTGCAGAAAGAAAATGCTAAACTAACCCAACCCTTAGATATAGTATCGTTTAAGGTGCATGTTGTTCATAGGGTCAAGGAGTTTTGTGTAGGTAGTTCATCTGTCTCTTCTTGAAAAGTCGGATAAAGATGTCTTTTCCCATAGGATATAAGGACTCAACTAAGTATACATGTTCAACATCTCCAATGTTGATTTCCTTAGTTTTTGGATTTTGAGATGAAACTAGGGTAAAGTTTTATGCAAAGGATCGGATAAGGGGTATGGGAAGATAAAAAACAGGTATTGGATAATGGATCAGATATTGAAAGTTTGGTGCATGGGAAAATGGAAATGCTTGCGGGATGGTGGATTGATGGAGGAAAAGTGGATCCCAGATTTTGAGATACGAATGGAGGAACAACGAGGGATTTTGGGACATAAGGATCCAAAATGGATAAAAGAGGTGATGGATAAATAGACTTGGAAGGTTTGGATGGAGAAGCAATAGTCTTGGATGTTGATTCAGATTTTTCTTTAGACTGTTGTGCTTCAAGGAGACGCTTAGGGATCCACATGTTTTTTGATTTTTCATGCTTTTTTAGTTTCTTGGAACACATTGCTTCTACAAGTGCCTTAGGAACCCATATAGCTTTTGATTTTTCTTTCTTTTTCTCAGTGAGCCTTTGTGTCCTTCTAGATGGATAAAAGGTACGCGAAGATGTACGCCTTTATTGATCCTGCACAAGGGATGAAGGAATATAGGGTCCTAAAATGGATGGAAGACATGAAGGGGAAAGCGTGTATTTGGATTTTGGTTTAATAGGGATAGCATCATCTTGAGGAATGTCATTGAGGCCATGACCCTTAAAATTTTCTTTAATCTGGAGAGGTTCTTGCTTGTGAAGGTCTACCCCTTTGCGTTTATAAATATTTTGACTTGTAGGATCATGAGAGGGCTTTGTAGGTATGACAGATCCTTGAGGTGAATGTGGAGGATTATGAAAAGGAAATGAAGGTATACTTTGGTCTTGACGTGGAAGAGGACCATTGGATAGAGTAGGAAGGGTGTTTGACTCTTCATTTTGAATAGGATCGTTTGAAAAGGTGGAAGAGGCGTCATGATCTTGTTTAGGAAGGATGATTTGATCTTGAGATGGAAGGGGATTATCTTGGAAGAAATGGAAAGGTATAATGGGATCATCATGGGATTCTAGGGAGGTAAGATACTTTTCAACCATTGGATGGGATGGCCCTTGAGATAGCCCTTGAGGGTCAACATGAAAAGTTTCATCATTAGGTTCATTATTTGAGGGATATGATATGGATTGTTGTTGATAAGCCTTAGGAGATGGAGGCATCATGGAAGAGATGGAGGCTACATGTGGTCCATTGCTAGACACGGGCTCATAATTTTGATCATGCTTGGTAATGACATTTGGTTTCTCCTTAGGTGAATTATTAGGATCTTCAATTTCAATAACACCATCATCAAGGAGGTCTTGAATTTTATGTTTTAATTTCATACACATTGAAGTCTTATGTTTGTTATGCTTATGGTATGCACAATAATTACTCAAAATTTCACATCCCCATGTGCTCTTTTTAGGCAATATGATAAGATTGTTCTTAAGAAGCTCTTCCAAAGCTGACTCAATAGATTGCCCCAAAGGTGTAAACTATCTATCTAGGGGATAGATGTCTTTTTGTCTTGGTGAAGGTGTCTTGTGATCTTCTATGAGATTTGGCTTTTGACTTTCAATGACTTTCTATTCCACCTTATGTAATTGTTTTAGCATTTCTTGAAGTCTGGTGTTCTTAATATCATGAAATTTTATCTTAAGAGGGGTCAGTGAATCTTTTCGTTGAGCTTGAATGTCATATATTTCTCTCTTGAGATATTGAATTTGTTGGGCCAAGGTAGCCATGGGATTCTTACTCTTCTCGGAATTTTTAGAAGAGCTTTTGGTTTGAATAGGCATTTATAACTGACGTGACCGATGGCAAGATGTGATGCAGATGTCAAGAATCAAAGCTAGTTGCGCATTTTAACGCAGTGATTGAGAGAGGTGAATAAGACCTAGTCTAGTTTTAGGAACGATCTATCCTATATAAGATGTAATCTAAGCAACCTAGGTTGATAAAGTTTAATAAGCGATTGATAAGAAATTTGATGAGTTTGATAATCGATTGATTTGAACTAGCTAGGAGATAATCGACAAAGTTGTGCAACACAACAAGAGGGGTACACTATTGAGATTGTTTATGCGTAGAATTATGATGACTAGTTTTATGCTCGCTGTAGATTGATTTAGTTGATTAGACTGATTAGGCAAGTATGACAGTTTTGGAAAAATGTGTAGATAGACAAGTTTCTGGGCTAACAAAATTAGGAATTCATACAACAGAATTTTTCAGACCCAGACGACAATTTGGCAGCTCCCAGATGACACAAACTGTTTCTCATACGAGTTGCTGCCTAAACTCGCATGACAGTTTAGTGCTCTACAGACGGAAATCTGATGAGGATGATGATTATTCGTATGACAGTAGACTAAAGGCCAGAGGACAATTATATGGTAACAGAATGACAATTCTGTATACGCGGATGACAATTCTAACAGGGCCAGATGATAAACTGACAGGACTAATGAAGACTCGTACGACAAATCATGTATAGCCAGATGATAATTAAGTAGAGTCATACGTCAATGGACTGGGCATAGATGAGATTCTGACAAGGACATAGTTTTGATGACTGACAAAGATTACATTTTGACTAGGACAGAGTTTTGATGATTGACAAAGACTAGTTTTTTACTAGGACAAAGTTTTGATGACTGACATAGACTAGTTTTTGAGTAGGACAGAGTTTTGATGACTGACAGAGACTAGTTTTTGACTAGGACAGAGTTTTGATGACTGATTTGTTGATTGTTTTCTCCAATTTCAGTATTTCAATTTTAGTTTCAGGGATGAAAACATAGAAAACACACAAGATGTATAATGACTTCATGCACAACACACTAACCCTACGGAAGTTGGCTTAGAGAAGAAAACCTTTGCTTGCAGAATCAAGTACACACCCAATAGCTAATCAAAACACAACCGTTGAGTCTCATGCAATGAATTCTCAATGCCGTATTAGCCAACTCCAAACACTAATGGGGGCATGAAATGGCAAGTATCTTGGGAGAGTTACTATCTCTCTTGCACAAAGATTATCCCCCTTTCGGAGGTGAATCAGGTAGCCTCTATCTTATAGTTCTTAGTCAGGAATTTCGTTCGAAATTACCCCTTGAAGTCACGCAAGCATGATTGAGGCCTATAGCCTGACAAGGTACCGAAACAAGCTATAGTCACGGAAATGTGATTGAGATTGCAAGGCCCTACAAAATGTTCGATATGAGAGATCTCAAAGAGAAAACTCAAATAATCCCGTCCTCTGAGACTTTAATCACCAAAGGCCTATTTATTATAGTGATTTGGAATGCTCAGGTCTAGTTGTACTCACTTGGGTTATTCTGACAAGGTGATTACTTTTTCCCACTATGACAGGCCTGCTAAAGGTACACAAATCTCAAATTTAGAAAAAGCTTTGAGGGTCTAGATTTCTGATTGTCTATGCAGACAAGAGCATACTCTCCTACCTCTTAGATTTTTCTTAAAACACAAAAGACAATTTTTTTCATTAATCAGATAGCAATTTAAGTGCCTAAAAATGAATTTAAAGAATACATGATGTTCACTTGAATCTCCTCAAGCAACCTGCAAAAACAAAGAATCAATAGTCATATTGTTTTTGTGCGATGGGTGTGTTCTTCGACAAGCATTTTGCAAAAACTGGTTAGGCTGTCAAAATCTCTCAGGCAGACAGACAACAAGCCAGGGTCAACATTAGTACCATAAAAATTCAACAAGAAAAACCATAAAAATGTAGTCTATTTTTAATACCAAAATCCAGAATACCGTACGAGTATTCTCACCGAGTCGTACGATAATTCGCGATGGACCGTACGATACCTGCAGTCTGTCATTCGGGCCTCTAAGAAAACTCGTATGAGTTTTTGCAAAAACTGTACGGAAAAATCTGAAAAATGAATCCGAAAAATAAAAGTAAGCTAATCTGCGAGGCTGAAAGATGTAGTCTTCTGCCCCACAGTGGGCGCCAAAAATGTGTGTGAAAAGTGGATAAAGTTTGTAAGTTGTAAGACACAACACTTCAATTAAGTCATTGCATTCATGGTTAGACAAATATAATCATGAATATGAAAACCATAACAAATCGACCTATTTCCTTCTAAAAGATGCGAGTATAGACTTGCTCTCAGATTTGTCTAAGCAACACCAGTGACTAGACTACACCAAGCCAAAGGATTTAATCTATATGAGCATAAGAATATAAGACAATGGTGTCTTAAGGGAAAATGAGTGTTTGTTGTCATTACAAAGACAAGTTATTTTTAAGACAAAAAGAGATGAAAACAAAGATATAAGACAATGGTGTCTTAAGGGAAAATGAGTAGATCAAACACCATGGTAATTGAAATTTAATGATTACAGTCACAAGAGACAAAAGGCTATTATAGAAGTTATCAAAAGACACTTCATTAAAGAGGCCATAATAACTTATGCAAGAATTTTGTTTTTGTGCGATGGGTGTGTTCTTCGACAAGCATTTTGCAAAAACTGGTTAGGCTGTCAAAATCTCTCAGGCAGACAGACAACAAGCCAGGGTCAACATTAGTACCATAAAAATTCAACAAGAAAAACCATAAAAATGTAGTCTATTTTTAATACCAAAATCCAGAATACCGTACGAGTATTCTCACCGAGTCGTACGATAATTCGCGATGGACCGTACGATACCTGCAGTCTGTCATTCGGGCCTCTAAGAAAACTCGTATGAGTTTTTGCAAAAACTGTACGGAAAAATCTGAAAAATGAATCCGAAAAATAAAAGTAAGCTAATCTGCGAGGCTAAAAGATGTAGTCTTCTGCCCCACAGTGGGCGCCAAAAATGTGTGTGAAAAGTGGATAAAGTTTGTAAGTTGTAAGACACAACACTTCAATTAAGTCATTGCATTCATGGTTAGACAAATATAATCATGAATATGAAAACCATAACAAATCGACCTATTTCCTTCTAAAAGATGCGAGTATAGACTTGCTCTCAGATTTGTCTAAGCAACACCAGTGACTAGACTACACCAAGCCAAAGGATTTAATCTATATGAGCATAAGAATATAAGACAATGGTGTCTTAAGGGAAAATGAGTGTTTGTTGTCATTACAAAGACAAGTTATTTTTAAGACAAAAAGAGATGAAAACAAAGATATAAGACAATGGTGTCTTAAGGGAAAATGAGTAGATCAAACACCATGGTAATTGAAATTTAATGATTACAGTCACAAGAGACAAAAGGCTATTATAGAAGTTATCAAAAGACACTTCATTAAAGAGGCCATAATAACTTATGCAAGAATTTTGTTTTTGTGCGATGGGTGTGTTCTTCGACAAGCATTTTGCAAAAACTGGTTAGGCTGTCAAAATCTCTCAGGCAGACAGACAACAAGCCAGGGTCAACATTAGTACCATAAAAATTCAACAAGAAAAACCATAAAAATGTAGTCTATTTTTAATACCAAAATCCAGAATACCGTACGAGTATTCTCACCGAGTCGTACGATAATTCGCGATGGACCGTACGATACCTGCAGTCTGTCATTCGGGCCTCTAAGAAAACTCGTATGAGTTTTTGCAAAAACTGTACGGAAAAATCTGAAAAATGAATCCGAAAAATAAAAGTAAGCTAATCTGCGAGGCTGAAAGATGTAGTCTTCTGCCCCACAGTGGGCGCCAAAAATGTGTGTGAAAAGTGGATAAAGTTTGTAAGTTGTAAGACACAACACTTCAATTAAGTCATTGCATTCATGGTTAGACAAATATAATCATGAATATGAAAACCATAACAAATCGACCTATTTCCTTCTAAAAGATGCGAGTATAGACTTGCTCTCAGATTTGTCTAAGCAACACCAGTGACTAGACTACACCAAGCCAAAGGATTTAATCTATATGAGCATAAGAATATAAGACAATGGTGTCTTAAGGGAAAATGAGTGTTTGTTGTCATTACAAAGACAAGTTATTTTTAAGACAAAAAGAGATGAAAACAAAGATATAAGACAATGGTGTCTTAAGGGAAAATGAGTAGATCAAACACCATGGTAATTGAAATTTAATGATTACAGTCACAAGAGACAAAAGGCTATTATAGAAGTTATCAAAAGACACTTCATTAAAGAGGCCATAATAACTTATGCAAGATAGTATGATCCAAAATTCTAGCCATATGACAATCTAGCTGCTATAATCTTAACAATGTATGTTGAAGTCCTATAATGAGCATGAAAAAAAAGTGATCTTATGAATGCTTATCTTCCTTTTAGGCCTTGGGTTTATTTGCTATATTTGAGCCTTGAAAGTGATAGAAAACATTTGTGACAGTCTTATCCAAGCAATCAGATCTAAGACATTGGAGATCTGAAGTAGAGTATTAATTTATGCATCATCTCAAATTGTTCAAAATCCTATGCCTATAAGGGATAAAGTAGACTTTAAATAGAGTCACAAACCTCTAAAATCATGCATTAGTTCATTAGGAGGTATTAGGAGGTATCCATAAGGAGAACTAACTGATTCTGGAGAGTCACCTTCATTACGAGCAACCCATAGGCTCGAAGGTGTTTCCATGTTTCACAAGATTGTTGAGCTTCAAATATTAAGAAATTGGGCGCAATCCTTCGTGACAACACACTCATTATAAGGAGAGTATAATAAGTATTGTATATATATGCATTGCTCGAGTTTTTGAAATTGCTTTCCATTTGAGTATTTGTTTTACTTTCATATACATCCTCATAGTAGTTTGTGTGTACATCAATATGGTGGAAAAGTATTATGCTTAAAATCACATATCCATGACCCTTCCCTTATGTTTTGGGCCTACTTCAAGTAGTTTGTTATTTAGTGCATTGACATAGGTCAGTTTAGTGCATTGGATCTTAGCCTAAAAGTTTTCAATCTCAAAATCTGAATCAAACCTTGCCAAATTTTCTTGCTAGATATTGTGAACCAAACTAGTAAACATTTATGTGGTTTTGTATGTTATGTTGTTGTACCTCCATAATCCATTTGAAAGGTGATGAATGAACGAATGCAAAAGAAACCCTAGAACCGAGATCATCATCATAAAGTATTTCTAATTGTATTGTGAGCTTGCATTATCATCTTAGGTATACTATATGCTTGCATGTTGTCCTCAACCTTGTCCATTACAATTAAATTAGTTTTCTTAGGGAATTGACACAAAGGAGAATAAATTCTTGCACCACAAGTTCCAAAGTGGTGTCTTTTGACATCACCCTACTATAGACACAAGTATAACAAGTCAAGACACATCTCTAATAGTTATCAATTCTCTGCTAGACCATTTCTATAAATCAAGTTTAATTCTTTATACCAAATTCACACTTTTGTGAACATCTAAATTATTTTCATAAACACATATTTAAACCAAAACAAAATACTATGAAATACAAATGTAAAATCATTTATGTTGATAACTTTTTTTTTTCATATTGATAAATCAATCCTTTCTCAACCATATATTTCTTCATTGAAATTATGAATAAAATATTACCTTTGGTTTATTCAAAACTTGTACATTTATTGTTACACTATGATTACGCACACAAAAGGGGCTTCTGCACCTCGCTTTAATTATTCGGTTTGTTACTTATTCTTCTAAATCTCTTCCAAACAATGAAAAAGGCTATTAAAAGGAGATGCTTATTCCCTCAAGAATCCACGATATAATGCGCTTATAGTGGAAAAACCTAAAAGCTATAATGGCCTCCTCAATTTATATATTCCACCTTTTATTAAATGGACAAAATTTGTTTGGAATCAATGTTATGTTATATGCAATATTCATTTTGGGTATTCTCGTCTAGTAGATTTAAGAGGGAAAGCAAATTTGTAAATGTGAATTTAATATATTTATGTTATTTTTTGTTTAGTTTGTATCTATTTATAAATGATGTTTTAATGCAAATATATTGATACGTATTATATTTTTATATTATGTTTAGTTTGATTTTTTTTTTGTTTTCATTTTATTCAATATATTTATTTTTATACATTTTATTTTATCTCAAAATTAAAATTTTATCACCCTAGTTTATTTTTGAGTGATATGAGTTTGACCTAAGTCAATTTTAAGGAACATGAGAATGATTCCTAGATTCAATTAATCAAATTTAAATTTTAACTTTTTCAAACCTTTTTGCTAGTCATTATAAGTCGACTTGAGACAAATTTGCATAACACATTATTACGTCATGGTATATAAAAAATATTTATATGTAATCAATTAATCATTTATAAAATAGAAGATTGATAAGGACAATAAAAATAACTGGAGTACTCTTTAGTTTCTTAAGGGATTAAAAAAATGTATCTATACTTAGATTATTTGCACATTGGTGAATGTTGTTTTCCTTATTTCTTATCAACATTAGTCTAACCTACTGTGTGAGTGAAAATTGTGTGCAATCAAAGAGATTAAAAGCTAAACGAATTAACCAAATCAAACACAAGATTCATTCAAGCACTCAAGATAAGAACGTTAAAAATGAAATGAAATTTGAAATGACAAATGAATGCAAACCAAAATCTGCTTCAATTTGATAGTGTGGATGCAAAAATCAAGCTTGAGATCTTATGGGAGAAGATCCAAATGATTCAACATCAGACAATGAAGTACTTACAAGAAAACGATACATGCAAAGCAAAACAAACAATGTGCACACACATGCATTTGACATGGATTTGCCTCCATTGCACTCCTATCTATCAAGGTCTTGTGTTTGAAATGGATGCTCTTAGAAGCACTACACAAGATGCTATGAAGAACGAAGATTTGAAAGATTAATATAAATGATATGAAAGCTATGAAAATCGAAGAGATGATGAACTAGAATGCAAGAAAAAAGGATTTGAAAATGTAAGTATGCAAATGATAGAGAGATTTTTGCCTGGCTTAGAAATGAGGAGGAGCAAGGTATTTATAAATTTCCTAAAGGTGGAATCCAAGTTTCAAGATGAATGTGGGATAAAAGAATAGTGTAGAAATGTAAATGTTTATCTTACATTCATTAGGCAGATGAAATGGCTAAGAGTGGCAGATGATAAATAGAGGATGTAGTTGATATGTAGGAGATTTGGAAAATGGATAATAATTGAATATATTAATTAATTAATGGAGAATAATTGAATATATGGATTTAATGAATATTGTTGAAATATAATAATATTATGAATATTATAAAATAATGGATATTATAATAGAAAATAGGATTATTAAACAATGGATCCACTTGATGATTAAAAACTTTAAGATTGAATGTAAGTACAATTTTAATGAAATTTTTTATGTGTCTACATTTTGCCCCTCTTTTAGGCAATACAACCTATCGTGTTGTTTCAAACAAAAAATTGATCAACTAATATATGCCCTAGAGATGTCTTGGTAAGGGTGATGATTGATTGGTTATACCCCCTCAAGAGATCAATCGAATGGATTGATGGAGATTGATCTCTCGATAGATTATGAAAAGGAGATTGGATGATTGATATTGCGCAAGTGATTAAGTTGATATGTATATTTGATGGAAATGCACTGTTGATGAGGCATAATTGAACAATTGATGAAAATGATTAGTATAGCCAGGTTGATAAGTTGATTAAGATAATTGAGTTTATTAAGCTAATTGAGTTGTCAATTAAGCTAATTGAGATGATTAAGATGATAGGGATTGATGTTAGCGCAAGAGAAGGTGGTCCAAGGATTGATTTATTGATTTATCTAGGGGTATTGAGATTGTAGGAAGCAAATTGATTGATATGATAAAGAGATTAAAGATTTAGAAACATGCATCAATTGGATAAAGCATTTGATTGATCTCACTACAATAAGAAGAATGAAGAAGATGATGAAAGAAATGATGAAAAAGAGAGAGAAGAAAGGTGATGAAAGGATAAAAGTGATGAGAAAGAAGAATGAGTGATGAGAAAGAGGAATGAAAGTGATGAGAATTCTTGTGCTTTTTTAAGTGCTTATATCATCATTGATCTTATTATAGAAAAAGATAAAGCTCATTTAGATATGGATAAGACCCAAATGAATCATCATACCAATTGTGTGAAAGAAAATACATTAGAAAGGAAAGGATTGCCTCAGTTTGCATTAGAGTGTTATGTCGTCAATGATCTTCAATGATCATGTCTTAAGATGAGTCATCATATTACTGGTGGAGATGCTCCATCTTCACCTTTCTAGTCAAAGACATCCTGGAGACACAATCTCTAGTCAGAGACATCCTAGAAAAGCTAAAAGACATGTCACCAAAGATAAAATTAAAAACAATCATAAGACATAATCAAACAAATAGATGTTATGCATCATACCAAAATAAGTTTTGTTCATGGTTAATGTGTTTGGTTTTCATAAGTCGATAAGGTTTTGTTATGTGTGCTCAATTGTAGTCTTGTCACGTCATGATTTCATTGAAGTTCAAAGCTGCATGCCCATCCAAAGTGTTTGTGTCTTCGCAATGTTTATTAAATGCTTTTTGATTTTGATGAAAAGTTTTATGATTTTTAGGGTTTTTTCAGGACATTTTACGATTTTTTTCAAGGCATTTTAAGATTTTTAGGAATTTATCAAGAAAATTTATTATTTTTTATGATTCTTTCAGGACATTTTATGATTTTAAATATATTTTTAGGACATTTTATGATTGTTAGGATATTTTACGATTTTTTGATGTTTGCCCCTAGTGTCTAGTAAGGCAAAAGGGATTTTGAGCTGGTGAATTAACTAATTAGACATTAATGGATAAGTGAATGATGGAGGAAGCTTATGCAATTTTCAAGGACTAGCTCACAATAGGATAACATGTTAATCCAAGCACATGGAATTAATATAGAAATACATGTTAATCCAAGCACAAGGATTGAATATAGAAATATAAAGAAAGGATACGATGTAACAAATGTCATGTGTTCCGAAGGAATGGACATTTCAAGAGGTTTTTTGAAAACATGTTTTTGCATTTTGTCCTTAGTTTTGATCAAGATCAAGGGATAGATTTGGATTAGAGGAAAATAGGATAAACAAGATCAAAGGTGGTAATGAAGGATGGAAGCAAGCAATGGACAAAATAATAGATAGGAGCCCAAGGGTGTGGGTCAAGTGCAATAGATAGGATACATAAAACCTGCAAAGGTCCTTAACCTTGTCAAGATCAAAGGTGAAAAAAGGGATATGCATGTAGATAGAGTGAATGTGGGATAATGGAGGATGAGGGATAATAGATGGATGAAACTTGCCCCTAGTGAATAGTGCAAGAAAATAATGGATTACACATGATGCTTGTTTGCCAGGTTTACATCATGGTACTTGCCCAAGGTGCCTGTTTGCCAAGTTTTCACCAATGGACAATTTTTTTTCTCTTTACTTTTTTTTTTTTTTTTTTCTGATTTTTCACTTTTTTCTTTCTCTTCCTTTTTTTTCTTTTAAAATTTTTTTTTTTCTCTTTTTTAATTTTTTTTCTCACTTTTTGGAAGATAATGAATGCATGATAGGAGATGGAAAAAGGAATCAAGGATCTCACTTCTTTGGATGATACCCTTGAAATAAGTGTTGCAATAGACAATGGCTATGAAGGTATACTCAAAGACGTTGGTAGGATAATGAAATGAAACTAGGGTAAGGATTTGTGCAAATGATTGGATAAGAGGAATGGAAGGATGGGAAATAAGTGTTGGATAATATATGGGATATTGAAAGACTAGTGCATGAGTGAATGGAAATGAGGGCAGGATCAACATTGGCACACACCTTGAGGGGTGGTGGAGCGATGGAAGAAAAGTGTATTCTAGATTTTGAGATTTTGATGGAGGAATGACAATTGATTTTGTAACATGAGGACCCAAAATGGATTTGAAAGGTTGTAGAGGTTTGGAAGCAGGGATAGCAATCTTGGATGCCAACTCTAATTTTTTCTTGGATGTTGTACTTCAAGGAGTCGCTTGGGAATCCACATGGTTTTTGACTTTTCTTACTTTTGCAATTCCTTGGAATTCTTTGCTTCTAAAAGTGCCTTAGGAATCCATATGGCTTTTTAATTTTCTTTATTTTTCTCAAGGGACCTTTGTGGCCTTTTGTATATCTCTTTTTCTTTTTGGATCATATTTTTCTTTGTTTTAAATGTCAATTAGATGGGACATGTTGATCCTTAAGTGCCTATGGATTCTATGCTTGGAATCTAGATTGTTTGGAAGATGAAAGCAACTGATGGGTGGATAGGGATTATATGGAGGGTTTATCGATGGAGTGATGTAGGTAGATGGTGGTAAGGTTCTACAAAATGTTTGCCTTTGTCGATCCTGAATAAGGGTTGGAGGGGTATAAGGACCTAAAATAGATGGAAGGGATGAAGGGGTAGACGTATTTGGACTTAGATGAAGGGATGTGGGATTTAATAGGGATACCAATGTCTTGAAAGTCAGATTTGTTATTGGGACCATGACCATTGGGATTTGCTTTGATATGGAGAGATTCTAATGTACCTTGTTCATGGAGGCCTGATTGCTTGTCTTGGTCAATATTTTGATTAATGGGATACTCATTGCTTTTGGAAGAAGACTCGAGTCCATTTTGAGATGGATAAGGAAAAAAATAAATGATAGGGTAAAAAAGTAGACCAGACCTGGGCATTGGAAGTGGAGGAACTCATTTGACTTATAAAAGGTTCATTGACAAATTGCACCTGGAGATGTTGGGGTCATGAGGGGGACTAAGATAAATGATGGGATCTCTAAGTGGATATGGAGACATGATAGGATCTTTAGGTGAAATAGGAGGAATGATAGGTTCATCTCGAGAGATGGAATCTTGGGGAGGACATTGAGGATTATGACAAGGCAATGAAGGGATACTTTGATCTTGACATGGAAGTGGACCATTGGATAGAGTGGAACGGGTTTTTGGCTCTTCATTTTGTATAAGATCATTTGAAAAGGTGGAAGAGGCATCATGATCTTTCTTAGGAAGTGAATGAGGAATAGGATTTGGAAGGATGATTAACTCTTGAGATGGAAGGGGATTTTGGGAGAAATGGAAAGGAATAAGAGGATCATCATGGGATTCTAGGGAGATAGAATCTTGGTCAACAATAGGATGGGATTGGGGAGTTTTGGTGTATTGATCTTGATTTATGATAGGACTTGTATCTTCATTCTTCGGAATATCCTCTTGACATGGAAGCACATCTAAGGAAAGGGTAGGAATTTAGATGTGCATGGGGGATTCTTGAAAGGTGTTCATGTTTTGGCATGATGGGGAAGCATTTTGGATGGGACTCTCTATAGTCGGTATGTTTGGAATTGGAGTGCATGACGACATAGGATCTATAATTTTTAAATCATTAGAAGAAATTCTATCAACATTGGGATTAGCTTGGATTTGCACAAGAGATAGCCCTTGAGGTTCAAAATGAAAAGTGTCATTATTAGGTTCATTGTGTGAGAGAGATGGTATGGATTGTTGTTGACAAGGTTGAGGAGATGAAATAATGGTGAAAGAGATGGAGGCTACATGTGGAGCCTTTCTAGACACAGGTTCATAATTTTGATCATGCTTAGGAGTAATACCTTGTTTCTCTTTAGGTGAGTAATTAGGATCTTCAATTTCAATTACTCCATTATCAAGGAGGTCTTGAATATTATGTTTCAATTCCATGCAATCTGAAGTCATGTTTATTTTGTCTATTATACGTGCAATGGTTACTCATAAATTTACATCTTCGTGGGGTTGTGTTAGGCAATGTGATAATATTATGCTCAAGAAGATCTTTCAAACATGACTCAATAGATTGTCCCAAAGGTTAAATTGTCTATTTGAGGGATATTTTTAAGAAATATCTTGGTGTCTTGGTGATGGAGTCATGTGATTTTGCTTGAGGTTTGGATTTTGGTTTTCAATTACTTGTTTTTGATTAATGAAAAAGTAGGTTTTGAAGGGGCCCCGAAAGCCTTTACAAGCAAGACTTAAACAACAAAGCCATGAGAAACAGAACTAAAAAGAAAAAACCAACGGAAAACTGAAGAAAACCCACAAAAGCCTCGAAAAGCCAGCAGGCCATCCAGGAATTAGATTTTTTCCAGGGCTTTAGCCAGGGTGCTGCTAATTTCTTGCAGCTCTTTGATGTTGTCTTTGAAGTTGGGTGGGTCCTTAGTAGCAGCAGCCACAACTTTCTTGATACTGGCCCTAGTTCTCTTCGCAGTCCCGCCCACCGGGGTAGCATCACCACTTCCAGTCTGGATGGTCTCCTCCTCCAGGTCAAGATCCACAACTGGTTTAGGAGTATGGTCAAAGACCTTGGCAATGTCCTCTAGGTTTTTGGTGACAGCAGAGAGGATACTTGGGATAACTCCCATCAGATTTTTCATCGCTTCTTTTCCCTCTTCCAGCAATTTTACCTTGTTCTCCATTTCCTGCTTCCAATTAATATGCTCTCTATTTTCATCCTCCCTCTTTTTATCTGAGTTTATCCCTTTCTTCTCTAGGTTTTTCAAGGTTTCGTAGGTCCATCTGTCGAAATCCATTCTGGCCTCCGAGAGCTTCTTGAGATTATCTAGGATAAGCCCCTCGCCAACACTTTCCTTGTTCTTGCTATCCCTTTCCTTATTCAGGTTCTTCTCAGAGCCTTTGTTAGTTTTCTTCTCAGAATTGACTTCAGTTTCCTCATTATCCTTGGGAGCCATTTCTTCCATCATATGGCTATTGTCCTTACCAGGGTGATCACTTAGAATAGGGCTATCTTGACCAGGCTCAAAATCTCCACTTTCTTCCTCGTTTCTCAGCTCCTCTTCTTTCTAGTTGTCTTCATCGTTAGAGTCGTCCGTCTCCATACCACTGCTTTCCTTGACAATGTCCTTAGTTTCCAACCCGGGGGCACTTTTCCTTTTCTTGCTGGATGATGCCTTCTCTTTACTAGTATCTCCCTCTTCCATCCTCCTTTTACCTGGGGAAGCAGAAATCCACTTATTTTCCTACAGAGTGAGGGTTTTGCAATTCTCATAGATGAGCAGCAGGAGCCCGTAGTGGAGAATCAGGCTATAAGGGTTAGTACTGTGTTTGTTCAGGGACCTGGAGAGGGATCAAAAAAGGTAGTAGGGCAGAGACACTTTTTTGTTGTGTCTGAAATGGTTTAAGAGCACAAAGTGGTAGGTGTGGGCCCTAAAGAAATGGCCTTCAACCATAATATACTCCATGATTGCGTTCAGGACCCAGCCCCACAACTTCTTGATGTTTGCAGCATCGTAGTAGCCCCTGATAGCCTTGTCTATTTTGGCCCGCTCTTTCTCTTTCCACAGAAACAGGGTAATCGCATAGTTGGAGACCTTGAGGTCTCGAAAGAAGTTAAGCCCAGTGTGGGGCATTCCAGTCACAGTTGAAATAAGCCTAGCGTCCAACTTAAATTTAACTCCATAAAGTTTAAAAGAGCCATTAGACCAGTTTTCAGAAATCTTGGAAACAGCTAAGTTAACCCTACCTTTGTCATAGTCCTCAAGCTTTTCCATGAAGTTGGTGAGAGAGCCCTTCTCCAGCTTTGCCCAGACTTTAGGCATTGCTTTCCAGGTCGACGTGTTGTCAGGTTCTTCGCGTCTTAGATCTCCTCCCATTTTTGAATGCAGGCTATCTGCTCTGTTTCTCTGCAAATTGAGACCTTCTTTCCCAATGCTATTCAAATTTTCGCACTGAGTAACCCACAAAGCGTGTGGCAATTTATTAGATATAGTGGGAGATCTACTACAGTGCCAGGTAATGATGGCCTTTCCAGCAAGGTGTAAATGATGCCTTTTACTTGTCATGATTTAATTGTCCTTCTCTCCCTGTATACCGGTCCTTTCTGAGTATCTCTTTAATATTTAAATTGAGATCATCCTCGTGCCAAATCATTTGAGCATCAGAGTTAACTCCAGTATTTGCTAAACAATCAGCAACACTGTTTTTCTCTCTGAAGGCATGTTGTATAATAATTTCTTTGAAACTGGTGATGATCTCTCTAGCTTTCATGATGATATTCTCAATAGACCAAGAAGGGTCCGATTCCCCCTTTAGGCACTTAATAATATTAAGTGAATCCCCCTCAAGCCATATTTTATCATAATTGAGATTTTTGGCTATAATTAAAGTATGCAAGGTAGCGGAGGCTTCAGCAAAATGGCTAGTTTGATTCCCTAGAGGACTAGCCATCGCCTTAAGACAACTTCCAGCAAAATTCCTGATAATGCCCCCATATCCAGCTTTACCTAGATTTCCTTTAGAAGCCCCATCAAAGTTAGCCTTAATCCATCCCCGTGGGGGGAAACACCAGACAAGACCTTCTCTGCCTTTCTCCTTGCTAGTAGTGGTAATAGAAAGATTCCATCTGTCTTTGAAATCATCTATAGTAGCAAGTCCCTAATCAGTACCATAGAGGCATTCAAAAATACTCCTGAAGATTTTTTCTGCAACCACTTCAGGAATAGCCCTTTTATCTCTGAAAATCCTTTTGTTGTGCTCTTTCCAAATATTCTAGATAACAATCGGCAGAGTAAGTCTCCAAGTCTCCACAATTTTAGGAATAGAGTTAGGACAATGCCATTGAAGCCAAGTGTCACCAAGAGAGTTAGGGAAGACCCAGCTTACGTTCCACCTGGAAAGGATGATTTTCCAGATGTCCTAGTTAAAAGAGCATTGATTGAGAATATGGCAAGCTGTCTCTTCTTCCCTGCAATAAAGAGAACACCTATTAGGAAAAATAAAGCCTCTTTTATGAAGATTATCTAGGGTTAGTATCTTATTTTGGATGAAAATCCAAAAGAAGATGTTGACTTTGGGAACTAGGTTCTTATTCCAGACTTTAGCCCAGATGGGAGTAGCTTCCACTGGGACATTGTGAATAGCCATAGCAGAGGAAACAGAGTATTTCCCATCCAGAGTTTTCCCCCATATCAGAATGTCATCTTTGTTGTCTCTAGGGATTTTAGCAAAAAGAGCAATCTGAAGGAATTTGAGATCCGGGCACTGCTGGCTAAAGTCAATCCAGTCCCCATTTCTCTAGTAATCTCTTACCATTTCACTGTACCCGCATTTGAAATTGTCTTTCCATTCTTTGAGGATAGGGATTTCCTCCAGAGGTTTATCCAGGATCCATCTATCTTCCCAAAATCTTATTTTCCTTCCATCCCCAAGGTTCCAAGTTCTGCCAGTAGTAGCCCAGCCTTTAGTAGATTGCACTGCATTCCAAATGGCAGATCCATCAACAGAGAAAGAGTTGTCAAAGAATTCTTCCTCATAAGGTTGCATATAGAGATATTTGTTTTTCCAAATAGAGTTCCATTCTCTTTCCTCCCCTTTGAATCTCCAAATTTGCTTGGCTAATAAAGCTTTATTCATAGAGCTAATGTTCCTTAAGCCCGACCCACCTGAGGCCTTAGGGGAACAAATGTTATTCCAAGTAATAAGGGGGATTCCGTTTTTAACTTCCACACCCGAACAAAGGAACTTTTTTTGGATTCTTTCAATAGCTTCTGCAAACTTTGAGGGGATTTTGAACAAGCTAAGAGCATACACAGGAAGATTTTGGAGAGTGGCTTTGAGCAGAGTGACTTTACCAGCTTGACTAGGAATAGCCCCTTTCTAGCCAGTGAGTTTCAGGTTGAGTCTGTCAATTAACTTATTCCAGAAGGAATCCTCAGGCTCGAGACAAAGAGGAAGCCCCAAATAGGTAGAGGGAAACTCAGATATGTTACAACCAAGAATCCTACCAATCCTAATTTGCCTTTGGGCCGGGGTGTTGATGAAAAACAAAGAGCTTTTATCCCAGTTGATTTTTTGACCAGAGGCAGATTCATAGGTATTCAAAATGATTTTCATCTTTTTGGCTTCCAAGATGGTGGCTTCCCCCATGGTGATAGTCATCAATGAATTGTTCATGGGAGCAAACAACATTGGATGAAGAAGGTTTCAGACCCTTAAGATTGCCTTCTTCCACATTTTTAAGGATGAATCTACCCAGGCATTCAGCAAGAATGGTAAACAAGATTGGGTTGATGGGGTCTCCCTATCGGAGACCTCTGGAGCTTTTGAAGAAACTAGACGGGGTGCCATTAACAATAACGGCAGAGGAGGAAGTTTCCATGAGTTGAGAATAGAGCTGGATAGCTTTGTTGCCAAAACCAAATGATTTCATGATCCTGAGGAGAAACTGCCAGTTCACTCTATCAAAAGCTTTATCCATGTCTAACTTAAGGAAGAATCCCTGTTTACTCGCCACTTTCAGGGAGAGGATATTTTCATGAACAGAGATAATAGAGTCCAAAATCTGTCTTTTGAGAACAAAGCCATTCTGTTGGATAGAGATAATCCTTGGGAGAACATCTAGCAACCTGGAAGTCAAAACCTTGGAAAGGATCTTGTAGACAGAGTTACACAAGCTGATGGGTCTAAACTTGTTAAGAGAATCAGCTTCGGGAATCTTTGGGATAAGGACAATGAAAGTGGCGTTCAGTTCCTTAAGAAGTCTTCTGGAGCCAAAGAATTCCTTAACACCATTGCAAATGTCAGCCTCCACAATGTGCTAGAATTTTTGGAAGAAAAACATGGGGAAGCCATCCGGGCTAGGGGATTTATCACCCTAAAAGGAGAACACCACCTTTCTGATTTTAGGATTAGAAGGAATACGGGATAAGAGGCAATTGTCAGCTTCCGACAGGATAGAAGGGATAGCTTGTAAAAGGGTATTTTACTTACTGTAATCCAGGTTATCCACTTCACCCAACAAGGTACTGAAATGCTCGAGAGCTTCCTTCCTGATGTTGCAATCCTCTATTAGGATGCCTTTATTGCAAGTTAGTCTAGATATTTTGTTGGCAGCCCTATGCTTTAGAGCAGTTAAGTGAAAGAAGCGGGTGTTTTTATCTCCTTCCTTCAGGAAAAAGGCTCTAGATCTTTGTCTCTAGAAAGTCTCTTCATTGGAAATGATGGAGTGGTATTTAGATAAAAGATCATTTTCAGCCATCCTAAGATCTTCGGCCAACCCGACCTCTTGGATTCTATCCTGAACATACTTTAATTCAGCTTTGACTTGAGTTTTGTTCTTGAATATGTCCCCAAAAATTTCTTTGTTACAGGTTTTAATTTTGGCTTTTATGATGTTGAGCTTTTTAGCAATTCTAAAAAGAGCCTTACCCTCCACTTCAAAGTTCCACCATTCAGCAATGCAGGCTTCCAGAGAAGGATGGGAGAGCCAGGCTTTTTCAAATCTGAAAGGGAAGTTTCTCTTTGCCGAAAAAGAGTTGGCTGAAAAGGAAATGGGGAAATGGTCTGAACTAATTTTGATAACAGAACCAAGGGAGCAGCTATACTTGGAGAGCCAGTCAGGAGAAATTAAAGATCTATCAAGCCTAACTTGAATCAAATCAACTCCGGTTCTTCTATTGGTCCAGGTGTAATTGATGCCCTGGAGATCAACATCAATGAGAGCTTGGTCATTAATGAAATCCATAAGGTCTTGTTTTCCATCAAGATGTAAAGGGATACCTCCCATCTTTTCTTCATCTTTGAGTGGGGTATTGAAGGCTCCCATAATAATCCAGCTTTGATCAGCAAACTGGAGTTTGTCAGCGGCAAGGCTTTTCTAGTATTTAGCTCTCCCAGATTTGGTATTAGGAGCATAGACATTAGATAACACCCAAACAAAGTTGTCCTTAATATGCTCAAGCAAAACTGAGTTCCTATTAAAAGTAGAGATGATTTCCTTTCCTATTATAGTATTTTTGTTCCAAAAAATTGCAGTTCCTCTAGAAGCACCCACCGAGTTAGTTCCTATGACTCCGTTTTCTTTGAAAATTCTGATCCTTTCAACTTTTTCTTTAGACATCTTGGTTTCCTAAACAAGGACCACATCCGATTTATGATCTCTGATGACATTTTGTAACACATCCTTCTTATGGGGGGTGTTTAGCCCTCTGATATTCTAGGATATAATCTTCATGCTTTAACTGGGGATAGGGTTGACTCGATGGAACACTGTGTTCCATCAGCACGGTTCTTCTAGCTTTCCTGTTCCCTTTGATGTTTTAGGGATGGCCTTCCCTACTTTTTATTTCATCTTCCAACATCTGCCTTTTTCTTAATCTTGCGTCTAGTTGAGATTCCTCCATTGAGTTCCTCCTTGTTTGATTTTCCTTCTCTCGACCTGGGTATTCAGAGAATCTCATCCAGCAAATGCACACTTTGGGTAGGGGTTTTACAGAGGAGAGGCTTTGGGCTTCCATTAGTTAAAAGCAGTAAGGGATCAATATCTGAAGGGTCTTGGGCTCCATTAAAGTTTACCTTGGTCAATTTAGAGAGTGAAGAGGCTGGATAGGATTCCTCCTTCTCCTGGCTAGCTGATCCATCCTCCTAGTCCGGAATGGTTTCTTCCTTCTCCTGACTAACAGTTTCATTCTCCTGAGCTTCTAGGTTTTCTTTATTGATCAACTTAGTTCCTAGCTCTTCTTCTTTAGAGCTCTCTGGTGGGTCGTTGGAGCAAACACAATCCTATTTATCATTGCTGCTACTCCCAGTCCTCTTGACTTCATTCATAAGTTTCGTTGCATCCTTTTTTTGGTTACACTCGGATGTTGATGAATTTGATTTTTTGTTTGTCATTTGCCAGATCTTTTTGTTCTTAGTGTTACTATCGGTCTTGAGTTCCTTGCCTTTCTTGAGCGGACAAGATTTTGCCCAATGCCCCAATTTTTTGTAGTGGAAACAAGAAAATGGTAGAGATTCATATTCAATAGCTTGGGACCATTTTCCTCGTTTAGATATGATATCTATGGATTGAGGCATATCTGTCATTTGGTTAATATTTATGCAAATGCAAGCAAAGACTAACCTTGATTTAGCCTCTGTCATTGGGTCAATCGACAAGAGTTCTCCAAAGGATTGTGCAATGCCCTTGAAAACTTCCTCATTCCAATATTCGAGCGGAAGACCCAGGAGGTGTGTCCAGATTGGCACAGAAACGAAGAAGGATTCATCCAGGATGAGATTCAGGGCCCATTTCTGGAGAGCCAGGGAAGACTTGCCAAACATCTAGGGGCCTTCACAAAGAGCTTTGTTCATGTCTTCTTCAGAGTTGAAAGCGAAGGTAAAAAACCCTCTAGGCAGTGCCGCCACTTCCACTTGTCCTTTAACAATCCATTTTCTCCTTATGAAATTCCTAACATCATCAATGTTAGGCCTAAAGCTAGAGAATCATCCCACTAATGTCATAGATAGGCCAGCTACAGTCATATTGACCACTTTGTCTAGAATAGAAATAGCGACAAGACCAGAGGCAGGGTCTGAAATGTTCGTTACTTCCAGAAGCCCAGATTTAACCAGCGGCTTCACTCCAAAGAGCGAAGACCATTTTTTCCATTTTCCTCTATCATGTGGGACGCCAAGGATCGAATTTTTTTCTTCTCCCGGTTTTGCTTTTTCCTTGTCCTCTTCTGACCCTTGAGATGTCTGACCTCCTGCCTGCTTGCTAGATCCGATCCCAAAGGAACAACAGTTTCCAGGAAATCCGCCTTCCCTAGGAAATCCACCATTTCCCAATTTGAAATTTGGGATTCCCGCTCCTTTTCACTCCATGTTGTTTTTTTCATAGGGAGCACATAATGTTGGCAATAGTTGGTGACACATCTTAGCAATACTTGTTGTTCTACCTTATATAGTCATTTTAGAATTTCTTGAAGTTTGTTACTCTTGATATCATGAGTTTATCTCTCAAGAAGGGTTATTGATTCTTTTTGTTGGACGTGAATGTCATGTATTTCTCTCTTGAGATCTTGAATTTGTTGAGCCAAGGTAGCCATGGGCATATATGATAGTTCTGATCTTTGACCTAGGATAATGTATGAGACTCAAGATGGAATGATTTGAAAGTTCTAGAATGCAAGGGTAACCTAATGAGTGCAAAGACTATACTTCAACTAGATTATGAAGCCCAATGCTAGAATTTGGACTGACTCAAATGATGACAACTCTAAAGTAATATAATGGTAGCTCTAGGTCTGAAAATGATTATATAGGCAAGATTAACTTGTGTTATGATGGATAGACATAAGGACAATGATCTAGAAAAAAGGGCATGCTAAGATAGGATATGATGGACTCCAAGCAAGTTTACCCTATCCCAAGATATTGATATGTTTCCCAACTCAAGTTTGATGAACCTTGAGTGGTAAAGGTGATGAGATAACCAATGTTTGATGTAATACCAAAGAGAGTGACCTAATTGCAAGCCAAGAGTTTTACTTTTGACCAATTATGGTTAAGAACTAAGGATGTGATTGAATGAATGGATATGCAAGGACTAAAGGATATGATTGAATGAATGCAAGGATTAAAGGATATGAATCAGTGAATTGATATTAAAGGATGAATATGAAAGGACTTGAATGCAAGGAGATAAAATGATCTAAAGGATGCAAGGACTACAGATGGGATGATCAAAATATGGAAGGACTAAGGATGGAACCAAATGGAAGGACTAAATAGTATGGATAATTTAAAGATGCAAAGGACAAAAGGTGTGACTAGGTGGAATGATCTGACTATGTAAGGACCTAAAAGATCAAAACTTTAAAATGATGTCCCAAAAGACTAAATGATTGTTTCAAGAGGATGATTTTAATGTTCAATGTTTGTTTTGCAAGGTTTTGGTTTCAAGTGTGGTGTTTGATTGTGATTAAAAATGTTTGTGTTTGTTTTGAACATGCACATAAAACACGATAGACATAATGTTTTTTGTTTTTGATGTTTGTAATAAAAGCTCATTCAAGTACAATCCTAGGTTAGTAAGGACAATATTTTTGGTTTCTACTTGGAATTTCTCCATGCCTATTCAGAGTGGATGACCTAGGAGCTTGGTAGCACTAGCTCCCCCTTACATAGCACTCACTTCTTAGGCATACCAAGTTTCAAATTACCTAAGACCACAGGGATCTCAAGAAATTTTCCATTTCTACTAAGAATTGCAAAAGTGTGGGATGACTTCAAAGGTCCGATCTCCTGCACCAACAAAGAGAAGATTTTTGGGTGCTAAAACAATGAGTTTCTAGTAAGTGCATCTGTACAAGTGGCCATGCATGCAACATTTCACTCAAATTAATGAGGTCTCCTAGCCCTTGCGGGTTTTTTATGCATCACACGAATGGTGAGGGAGACATACATCGGTATGACACATCGACACCTATTGCTTGCAAGTTTCCTTACAGATGCATTTATTTATATTGACTTGGATGGGCTTCTCCTAGCCTCATTACCACTTGGTTCATTCCCTCTCACCGAGCCTGAAGGGCTTCTCGAGAGGTAGGCCCTCTAAAAGGTAAAACAAAAAGAACCTATTGCTCAAGACACATAAGTCACTAGTAAATTTTTAAAGCCCCAATTGAAGTGTTTGCTATACTAAAAGACAATCAGTTTCAAAATCAAGTCTTCATCAAACGTCTTGCACCAAATGTCATTAGTAGTTTCAAGATAGGATCTTGAAAAAAAGATAGATACCTACACAAGATCTTTCCCAAGGCAACCCCCACATCAGCCCAAGGATAGCTAAGTGCAATAAATTTGCAGAGCATGAACAATCATTCAAATTTTGCTGAAAACTCATTTAAGTCCATTGAAAACATTGAATGGAGGGTGTGTTTGGCATTGAAAACAAAAAAACAATGTACATAGACAAAAAAAACATTTAAGAAAACAAATAACATGCTTTGCAGATTTAAAACATATTTGGCATCCAATGATTGCAAGTTTGAAACATTTGATGAATGCAAAGACATGTGTGGGGATTGTTTCTTTTTCTTCTTCTGCAGATTTTAATATGTGGATGCTAATGAATAATTTGGCTGCAACATGGGATGGCAGAGAAAGGCTTGCAGAGTGTTTCATAAGCTTGTCAAAATCATTTATTATAAATGCATGATTGCAAGATAATTCCCAAATTGGATTGTTGGAATAGTTGCACACAATGAACCAAAGTGATTTTTGTTTCAAATACTTTAAAAACCTTCAAGAAAATGCAATAGGCTATATATAAAATGCTAAGGCATCAAAAACTTTCAAGAAATGCCTATTGTGCATGAGATGTGGTAAGGCATTGGGAGATTTTGAGCAAATGCAATGGAATCTATAATCCTAAACTATTTCTATGCTTCTAAAAGGTGGAAGCATGCATAAGGCATGCAAACTATTTTGAAGAAATACCTCAGAGAAATCTGGTCTGCACACAATAATGTAGAGATAATGGAAACCTATCAAAATAACATAGAGAATAATTCCAAAGACAAAACATTATCAATTTTAAAAGCTCAAGGATAAAACGTCCTCCACCAAAATCAAATAATGCATGCAAATGTAATGGTATAGCTTTAAAAAATATCTTGCAAGTGCAATGATAAGACATTAGGGACTATTTAACAAAATGCTACAAATATCTATGATGAATACTTCAAACACAATGCCATTAATAGGCATAATGTCAAACCAAATCAATAAATCCAAATTAAGCAAGAATCAATCAATAAAGGGACAAAGGTGGTCCCACCGGGTGTGCTAGATGTGGATGCAAAAATCAATCTTGAGATCTTATGGAAGAAGATCCAGATGATTCAACTTCAGACAATGAAGTACCTGCAAGAAAACAATACATGCAAATCAAAACAAACAATGTGCACACATATGCATTTGACAAGGATTTGCCTCCATTTCATTCCTATCTATCAAGGTCTTGTGTTTGAAATGGATGCTCTTAGAAGCACTACACAAGATGCTATGAATAACGAAGATTTGAAAGATTAATGTAAATGATATGAAATCTATGAAAATCAAAGAGATGATGAACTAGAATGCAAGTATGCAAATGATAGAGAGATTTTTTCCAAGCTTAGAAATGAGGAGGAGCAAGGTATTTATAAATTTCCTCGGGGTGGAATCCAAGTTTCAAGATGAATGTGGGATAAAAGAATAGTGTAGAGATGTAAATGTTTATCCCACATTCATTAGGTGGATGAAATGGCTAAGAGTGGGAGATGATAAATAGAGGATGTAGTTGATATGTAGGAGATTTGGAAAATGGATAATAATTGACTATATTAATGAATTAATGGAGAATAATCAGATATATGGATTTAATGAATAATGATGAAATATAATAATATTATGAATATTATAAAATAATAGATAATATGAATATTATAATGGAAAATAGGATTATTAAACAATGGATCCACTTGATGATTAAAAACTTTAATATTGAATGCAAGGAAAATTTTAATTAAATTTTTATGTGTCTATAGATAGTTATTCGATTCAATGTGTGCTCATGATCTTGCAAATGCTCAATTTTTCTCCATGATGATTGATGGAAATATGTGGTTGATGAAAATGATGTGAAGGATGAGTAATAATTTTGGCATTATGACAGTATGAGTGTGAAAAAGTGGATCCTAATCCATAGAAAATGGAGAGTTTAAATAGCAATTGGAGGGAAGATGAGAGGTTTGGAAAATGAGACACTTGTCCTCAAAGAGTACAAGTGGCAAGCCTCAAGGTGCCATGTGGAATGAGATTCCACACTTGTCCTCAAAGGCTTAACAAAGAAGGACAAGTGTCCTCTAGGAGGATAAATGTCAAGAAGAGGCATGACATGTGTCCTCAAAGACACATGTCCATTTTGGGATATGACCACCCAAAATTGGTTGTAATTTCCTAAATATTAGGAAATTAGGAGTGTGCACACACATCCGAGGGGGGAGGTTAGAAAGGATAGGGTTGGTTATAACTCATGAATTAGGCTAGGATAAGGATTAGATGGGGGTTTAGGTTAGGAGACATGTGGGGGAATTAATTACTTTAATTAATTAATTCAAGAATTAGAAGAAAAGGATGACATGAATTAAATTAAATAAATGAATTATTTAATTTAATAGAAGAACGATTTTGGGGGGATATTAATTAGTTAAAAGGTTAATCAATAAATGGGATATGGATTTATTAATTAAATTAATTTAGCCTGAGTAGATGGGATGCTATATTTAATCAAATAATATGAATTATTTAATTAATACACGTGACATAGGAAATTTGATCTGATTAAATTAATCAGTCAAATTTAAGTGTCTACACCTACCAAGTGGGTTGATCAAGGGAATACACTCATTTATTGAGTCAACATTATTTTTAACAATGACCCTAAAAACCCATCGATAGATTTAGCTATCGATAAGGTAAAGGAAAGTGTGTTTCAAGGTGCACATTTTAACAAATTGTTTATATGTAATACATATTAAATTTTTGTTAGATTAGGTTTGTAGGAGTTGGAATTGAGCTAGTGTCAATTAGGATTGTCTTTAATAAAAAATTTTGTCGATTTAAATTTTGAGATATTTATCATGTACCAATATAAATAATTTTGTTCTAGTGTTGTAAGCCTTAGGCTAGTCTTGGAAATCTATTTCAGCAGAATGATGGGGTAATAGTTACTTTAAATGAAGGAGGGAGTATAATTAATGAGTACATCAAGTGACTCTGGCGTAATTATGTAGGAGCCACCTCACTAGAAATCATGTGAATTGATGGTTCTTTGTGTTCAGTACTTGGATTTTCTCTTTATATACATTGGTATGTAGGATGTATTTTTTTGAGGAAGGTTTCAAGATTTTGTGTTGAGTACTCTATCAATGGATTTGAATATCAAACTGGTATCAGCTAGTGATAATAGGCTCATGGGTTTTCATGGTGAAATTAAGGCAGAAAGGTGGTATAGGGTCCTCAAGGATGTTGATGAATTCACCCTCAAGGAAATTCAAGTAATCATGGGGGAAGAACACTTCAGTCAATAATTTTGCTATAGGGTTAATTGTGACATCCCTGCGGAATTCTCAGCCATCTTGCTGCGAGCAGGCATTTGCAAAAATGAGGTAATTATCCTTGGAGTAATTCTTTTTAAGAAGGAATTTTTAGGCCTCTTTGAGATAGATATTGGTAGTATAGATGAAAGGCTTATGATCCCCTTTCCAAAAGATTATGGCAAGAAGGAGGATTGTATTACAAGGAGGCTAGTGTTAATGGTGAGGAATGTAGCCAAATTCAATGAATGTATGCCTACCATCCGTAGAAATGTGGATTTCCTGCTAAAATGGCTTCACATTAAGGAGACCCTATATCCGAATTTGTGGATTGACTATCTTAAGGAAGAAGGGTACAAGACCCTTGCACCTACATATGATTTCCCTATGGATAAAATTCAAGTGCTCCCACCGGTAATTATCAAAGCCGAGTGGGTAAAAGGCATGAACATAAATGATATGGGGGCCTCTAGTAGCCATGCAGAACCAAGTCGAACTAGGAAACGAACCTCGTACTCGGCTATAGTGGATTTCATGGACCTATTGGACATGGAAGAGGATTAATGAAGGTTCTCTGATAAGGGATAAGGGTTAGGAATTAACCAGATTATATAAGATTGTCTTTTGAGGAACTTAATCTCTTTTTGTAGTAATAGACTTTGTTAGTATACTTTAAATAGACCCTTGTATAATATGGGGCTAAACTTCTTTTACTCTTAAAGACTGTCAAGGATATATATTACTCTAATCTATAAATATATGATATTACTAACTGGTATGTATCTGTAGGATTTTAGCTCTCTCCTGGTTTTTAAGTAAACAAATAGGAGGATTAAATTCCTTCCTGGTTAGATGGAATTGACATATTATTAAGATTCATAGTAATATATATTGTTCTTTCTTCGGTGATGTTTAGTTTGAATTGATTCAGAGGGTAGGACTTCTGTGTATTGCCTCTTTTGTTTATATATATATATATATATATATATGTTTAATCTATTATGTCGGTTCCAAAATTTAGAGACATAAACAGGCATTTATTAGGGAAGAATCCTAAATTAGCAGAAGGGCTTGGAACCATGTGATGTTTTTTCATTTCTTTACTAAGATCTCTGGTTAGGTTAATGATAGACCTTTGGTGCTACTCTTTACATTGACTAAAAAAGCTCTGTAGATTCGATCTCCAGTGTTAGGCTTAAAATAGCATGGCATTTGACTGTTTTTCTGCTATGAATATGTCATTATTGTTATATGCTTTGTCCTTCTAGGATATGGAGGAGGACATGGGCATCTTTTTTCTATTAATACACCAGATTTAACACCTTGATCTATGCAGGCATTGCAAAGGTTCGATGGCATGTAGAAGAAAAATATGTCTATGATATTGGTTCTGACATTATAATCATGATATGTTTTTAATCTGAAGTATTTGGTTATTTTACCCCTCCTTTAGGTTGTTGTAGCCTTGATAATCTCTCATATTGATATTATAACAATAGTGGTGTATGGTCCCAAAATATGAGATATATCTGGAAACAATATCCTTCATAGGTAGGGGATTTCAGATACTTAGTATGGAGGTATAAATTTAATTATTTACATTTTACTGATTAACAAGGCTTTCTAGAGCTACTGACAATGGTCTTAGTTGTGAGGTGTGGTAAGGTGCTCTTTTTTGCAGAACTAAGGAATTCAACTACTTCTAAAATGAGCTAGAAGAAGCAACAGGGCTCTGGCATTGGCATAATCCTGTATTCTACGAAACATATGGCATGGTTTACCTTAACAAAGAATTCTAAAGAGGTCTAATCTCCAATGGATAAAGGTTGATCCTAAGAAAATTCCATTTGATCTTGGAAATATATGTAACCAAGAATGCATGTCTCCTAGAATGTAAACATTAGTATAGGTAAATTATGATTTGGATTTTCTGATCCATTATAGGATTTGGGCTAGACCGAAGGTTTTCTTCCCTCCATTCTTTCCTACCGGTGCCCACACAGAATGGAGGTGTATTACTCATTTTAATAATAAAATTTTGGCTACGACCTTTTACCGATCAAAAAAAAGAAAAAAAAATTGTTCTAGTGATGAACTATTCCATCACATCTTCATCATCATTCTTCCATCATTAGTTCTAAAGTTATGTAATACTATCCCACATTTAATTTTCATACATTCATTACAATTATATATCCCAATGGATTAATCTAGGTTAAGTTATTATAATTGATTGTGTGATGCTAAAAATTTGGTTCAATGAAAATAAGCATACACATAGATGAGACAATATAATGAAATTATGAAGCAAATTGAAAGCTAAACAAAAGAAAACCAAAAGCTCCTTTGAGATGTCCCATCTTTCTCTATTCTTGAGGTCCTTGAAGGTGTTGGATTTTTGGCTCTCAACGGAGCAATGACCTCCAAAGTGGCAACTCAAGAGTTGAGTAGCTACTCCATGATTATGCAAATGATATGAAATGCATGATTGTATGCATGATTAATCCAAAATACTAATTATACTAGATGATTGAAATAAAAATTCCTATAGTAATGATGCTAAAATCTAGGATGCAAGGGATATTTTTTACTCCAAAATGAGGGGTATTTATAGGAATTCCAAGAACAAAGTTGAGGTGGAAGGAATCTATGGTCCAGATTTGATCTGAAGATATCAAGGGCTAGGATTGAAGAAGTTGGAGAAGAGGTTGCAGGAAGGGACACTTGTCATCTCTATGGTGACAAGTGTCAAGGAACCTTGCTCATGAGAGGGCAAGTGTCCAAGGGAGGAGACATGTGGCAAAAGTGCCATGTGTCTCAAGGGAATAATATCCAACCTATAAGAGATTAGGATAAAAGAGGTTAGGATGTGCAAGATGATAGGGTTAGTTAGACCCTAGGATTAGATGGAATGGGTTAGGTTAAGTGGTTAAAAGTTAGGAGCCATGTGGTCAATTTGAATTTAGAAATTCAAATATTTAGGAAAAGATAATTAATCTCAACAAATCATGATTTGATTTGTTTTAACTAATTATGAGATTAGAAGAATGAATTTAAATTGGGGGGAGGATTAATTAATTATGATTAATTAATCAAAAGGGGATATGAAATGAACTATATAAATAAATCATGTATATTTATTTACTAGTAGATGAATAGGGAAATTAATCAAAATTGTTTGTGAATTCAATTGATTGGGAAGGGGGGTTAATTAAATAACTGCATATTTATTTAAATATCTTCCGACCATTTTTAGGTGCATACATATTGCATTCGTTTGATTACCCTTGATTAATGTAAAAGGGATTCTTTTCTATAATTTTGAATATCTCATATAAAATAATTATATTATTATTTTGATTTATTTGGATTAGCTTAACAATAGTTTAATTATATTATAGCCTATTAGTGGTCATGATCCAGTTTATATAGACTCTTGCAAGGAGAAGTTGGTGGAGTGGTCCAAACTGAGGGAAGGGTGGTATAAAATTAACTTTGATGGGGTATTGAAAGGCAATCTGGGCCCCTCGGGTGTTGGATATGTGAGTTGAGATTTGGAGGGTAATATTTTAACAATTGGAGCCTCAAAATTATCGAAGGGAACAAATAATGAAGTCGAGGCACATGTGGCCAAAAAATGGGCCTTTTGAAGATACAACTTGAAGGTGACTCTTTGATAATAATAATAAATTCCATTAAAAAGGGTGAAATTCATGCTTGAAATTTAAACAAGTATGTATTCATTTTCAAGCAATTAACAACAACATTTGATGATTTTAAAATCTTGCAATGTGTTGAGGTCAAGGAATGAGGTGGATGATAGATTGTCCAAATGGGAATTGACATTAAATGATGGGTTGAATGATGGTATGATGGATAATTTTTGAGATATTGTGCTCGAACTTTGAGTTGGTGTGTACATCACTATTTTTAGTAGCATTAATGAAAGAGTGAGGTTGGCAAAGTGATTTGACAAGGGTTATCAAAGCTATAAATAAATTCTGTAGAGGAAGAATTTGGTGGTCATTAAGGAAGATGGGTAATGATTGGAGAGAAACATGGAGGCCACCTTTGCATTGCTCACACTAAAGAAACAACTTGCATTTTTGGGCAAAATCACATAGAAGAGAATTAAAATTTTCTTTAAATTTCATGAGGATATCTTTGTGAAAATCATGGAGATATTGATGGGAGAGGTTTATTCAATGACAAAGAACTTATATAGGATCAACATTGAAATTGTGTCAATGGTGGTGGCGTGGGTCTACAAGTTGGCTGGAAGGAAAACATAGAGTGGGTTCTAACGGGGTGTGTGGATAGTGAATGGTTGTATGGTTTGCAGACAATGTTGGTGTGTGCAATATTGGTAGTAGGGTTTATGCTGTCAGAGGTGGTGAAGGGTATAGAGGAGGAGAATTCCTAAAAATTGATGCCATTTATGCATTGGGTGAAGGAGACCAACAAAGATGAGTGATGGGTAGAGGCATATATTGGGTGGAATTCATTGAAACATTTTTTGTGGGAGAAGGAACAAGAATGAGAAAAATAAAAATGAAAGGCAGAGATGGTGGACAAGCAAGTTAAAGGATTTGAATTGAAGGACTAGTGGGTGAATGTGCCACTTAAAGTAGTGAGAAAGAAATGATAGAAGGTTTTTTTGTAAATTTTGTTCAATTTTTTTTTGTTGTTGTTGTTGTGTGGATAGTGAATGGTTGTATGGTTTGCAGACAATGCTGGTGTGTGAAATCTTGGTAGTAGGGTTTATGCTGTTAGAGGTGGTGAAGGGTATATAGGAGGAGAATTCCTAAAAATTGATGCCATTTATGCATTGGGTGAAGGAGACCAACAAAGATGAGTGATGGGCAGAGGCATATATTGGGTGGAATTCACTGAAACATTTTTTGTGGGAGAAGGAACAAGAATGAGAAAAATAAAAAATGAAAGGAAGAGATGGTGGATGAGCCAGTTAAAGGATTTGAGTTGAAGGACCAGTGGGTGAATGTGCCACTTAAAGTAGTGAGAAAGAAATGATAGAAGGTTTTTTGTAAATTTTGTTCAATTTTTTGTTGTTGTTGTTGTTGTTGTGTAGATTCGAAGTTGTTTGATATATACTTTAGATTGTTATACTATGTATATGGATATAAAGGGTAGTATATACTGGATAGATGGTGGTAGGGTTTCAGGTGGCAGAATACTTGACTATGGAATCCATTAATGGAGCAAGTTTGATTCTATTTTTTATGGTGGATAGATGATACTATGGTGGCTATATTTTTTATTTGAAAATTAATAAAGATATATATTATTATGGACCCAAAAAAAAAAATTATATTATAGAGAGGGAAAATACACACGTTGCACTTTTCCGATTCCTCTTACACATATTTAAGTCTTGTCTTAAGATATGAATATTAAAATAAGTAGATGACAAGGTGACTATGTTCTACTTATTTTACATTAATCCATCACCTCACATTCCACTCATTTACATGTCTTAAGTATGTCTGCTAGTACAATCTTATCCCTTGGATATGACTAGTAGTGTAGTGACATCCTTTTAAATTTAAATTCATTTCTTTATTATTATGAGACAACCTAATGAAAATGTATAATCGTTGTCCATCAATTTGTGGATCAAAGTGTACAATTTGGGGTTTAAAATGTCATATAATAAATATTAATTTTATCATTGAATACCTATAAAGTGATTCATCATCATTGAATATCACATCTTATCTAGTGAAAATAAGGGTAATCATTATTTTTGATTAAGGGAAAGCAGGTTTTGAAGGGACCTTGAAACCTATTACAAAAAAGAATAGTTGATGTACAAGATAAATTATACCAAATAACAATAGTCAATCATAAAGTAAAAAGCCAAATTCTACAAACCAACAACCAACCAACCACAAGTAGGTTTTGAAGGGCTCCCAAAGCCCTTTACAAATAGCTAACAGACCAAAAATATGGAAACTAAACCACTTTTGAAACCTTTCAACCACCATGAGCACCCTTAACTAGGGATATAGAAGCAGGGTGAACTCACAAAGCTGGTTCCCACTTTTTGGTACATCCTGATTTTTGCTGAAATCATACATTTTTTGGAAAATATAATTATTTAAGCTTTAAGAGGTCCCATTTGAAGTAATTAATTGAAGAGAGTTAGATCAAAGGCTCTTAGATCAAAATTTCTTGGATAGAACCTCTCTACTTCTAAATCATACTTGCAATGGAGTCTCCTTTGCATCTATCAAATGCTGATAAAAAACCAATTTTACATTAGCTTTTGAGGGGTCAAACTAATTCATTTAGAAGTTTTTTTTTTTTGAGGATTTAGTCCTTATTATAAGCTTTCCAAATAGTATAATTTTTAATATATTTATGTTTATTAATATATTTTTATTTTATTTTTTATGAATGTAGGTTTTTCACCAAACATGAACTTCTTTGTTCAACGCATTGGGAAAAATAGCAAACTAATTCAAAAAAATTCTGAAAAATATCTATGCCCTAGGTATTGATGTCTTCTTTCTAACAAAAAAAATAAAACTTAATTTTGATATATATAGAGCAAGTTATGTGTTCAAACGTACACCTATATTTAAATTATAATTAGTCGGACTTCAAAACTTAATAAAATAAAAAATATTCAACATATCACTATCAAACCAACTGCATGCCCTGGGTATTGATGTTACAAACCAAAATTTAAAAGAGATAAGTTTTTATCATTTATAGAAAAAAATTTATACGTTTCGGGATCCACATCACTCTTAAAAATGCTGTTTCCTGTTAAAAACTACTTTTGAGGGAGATGGAAAAATCAATAAAATTTTATTCAAAAAAAATTGAAAAAAATATATTTAGAATCTACAAAAAGGATGTTACAAATCACTAGTTTACATCATCTTCAAATTCTTAACGATTTAAAAGTTATAGGTTTCAGAAAGTGAATATTTTTTGCAAAATGTTCATCTAAGTGTCAAAGTTGGTCAAAAAGTGGGAACCAGTATTGTGAGTTCACCCAGCATGGTTATGCTTAGGATGGCCTCTTTTATTGTTCTACACAATCACTAACACAATCAAGGTTAGAGGGTCTAAAATGGATTGTCCAACCTTGCAGCCCAAACATACACATAAACATAACAAGAATAAAATGCAAACCATAACATGTACTTTTATTGATGAAAACAAAATTATTATGTTCTCATAGGCCCTCACATACTCCTTACATTTGGCTCATTGGCCCCACATGCAAACATACAGGCCACCATGGGCTTATTATAGAAAAATAACTGAATTGATGTCTTCTAGATCAATTCCACCCTACCCAACCTTGCAGCTCAAACATACACATAAACATAACAAGAATCAAATGCACATGTAATTTTATTGATGAAAACTAAATGAGTATATTCTCATAGGCACTCACATACTCCTTACATTTGTCTCATCGGCCCCACATGTAGACATACAAGACACCATGGGATTATTATAGAAAAATAACTTAATAGATGTCTTCTAAACCAATTCCTCCCTACTTGTTGCTCCCTAACTACTCCCTAGCTACTCTTGGTGATCTTGTATGCGTCTTGATGTGTTTAAATATTAGATAGTATCAATGGAAGTGATGTGTAATGTGTGCATAGGCTTTGAATTCTTGAAGAGGACCTAAATCCAGGTGCAAATAGGTGTGGACCTATATAAGTGTTTTTCAATCCCATATACACCTCCTGAAAATTTCTATATGCTTTGTATATGGCTCAAGAAGGGTTCACATGCTTCTAAAATTGGGTCTGGTCTGAGATCTTCTAAGACACTCCTAATATAGACCTCTGGGGTTATTTGAAAAGTGTACCTCACACATTGTTAGGGGTGTTCCAAACTACTTTAGTTCATTCTCAAATACCCAAGTTGCAACTTCTACTAATTTGTTCTTCCATTTGGCCAGATATTCCTTGTACTCCTTATTCTAGGTGTTGTATTTAGTTTGACTATCTAAGATTTGTTTAATCTAGTCTGGTGGTATTTATGGTAGCGATTTCTATGGAGATGCTTTTGTACAATCTTCTCATGTTCCTTAAAACTGATAGAGATCTGCAATATTGAAAGTTGGTGAAATTCGCACACCCTCTAGTAATTTTACTTCATAGGCATTTCCAAAATCAAACTTCCAAATGATCTTGCAAGGCCCAAACTTCTTCATCTTCAACTTATTATATGTGCCTACAATAAATCCATCCTTCCAGAGAAACACCATGACTTAATCTTTAACTTTAAATTCATTTTATCTTCGCTTGGTGTTGACTTGCTCCTTATACTAATTTTTCATGGCCTCCAAATGTTGCTTGATGTCCTTGTGGACAGTCTTCACATATTCTATAATCTCCTCTAACTCTACACTCTTCTTATCATGTGGGTTGTTGTTTCGTAGCTTGGTCAACCCTCTAGGATGCAGTCTATTATTGATCTTGAATGGTGTTCTTCAGGCGCTCCATGTTAAGAAAATGGTGTCTCAACCTTGCATTTGCATAAAGTTACTATTTATATTAAGTTTTCATTTGAGCACAAATTGGTCCAAAAATTTTCCCAAAGCTTTGTATTGACTAGATACGAATGCTAGTAAATTTTTATTGCAAGAATATATCTACATTTGAGGATATTAAAGTTTCTATTTTTGAAAGTTGTGAATGAAAGTTTTGAGGTAAATTTTGATGGATTTAGAGGCTTTGAATGGCCTAAAAGTGTTCAAAACTAGTGTAGTAGGTTATATCTTGATAAATAAAGTTGTGAGCTTTCACATGCTTCAAACAGTTCATCAATTAGACACTCGGTTCAAAAGTTGTGGCCTTCAAAAGTTGGGTCTCCTAAAATAGGAAATATAAAAAATGTGCTAGACACATTAATGGGTTGTAAAAGAGAGTTACACATATTGGTATGTGTATTGACACATAATAGGTCATCTTGTATTGAATATAAGATGGGCACCACTGTTGGGTGGTTTTATCCCATGGTTTTGTAATACCGTTTGATCGTTTCATGTATTGTATCTCCTATATATTAGGTGTGTGATATGGAGGTTGTGTGTAAGAGTCTAATTATAATTGTTGAGTTACCTCTAGATCTCCATTAGTGATACTCTTGTGAAAACCTTTCTCTACAAGTATATTATATTTTTTTGTTGATTTGTGAATAATATATTGAATGACTTTTGGAGTGTGGGGATTTTGTCCCAAAAGGATTTTCCCCACGCAAATCACCATGTTGTGGTATGCATGTATTTTATGTTTATTTTTGGTAAATTTTTGTAAATAGTGTAAAGATCTCTAAAATTTGTTGCATTATCCTCTTTGCAAGGTTAGTGTAGGAAGTTGTTCCACTACTTAACTTCCTTACAAGTGGTATCAAAGCCTGATCACCTTTTGTTTTAGTTGTGGGTTGTTGGGTTTCTTGAACTTATCTAGATTTGAGTGCGAGCTTGTGGAAAAGATACTTCTTAATCTTTTTGCAAGAATTTTCAAATGGCAAGTTTGTTAGGGAGAATAGAAGTGGACAAATTTTTTGGAAGTAATTTTGAGATGTGGAACCTGAAGATGGAGGATTGACTAATAGATTGAGATCTGTGTGATGTTGTTCCAAATTTATCAAGACCTATAGATCCTCCTCCAATTGTTCAATATGATGTTATAGACCATAAAGCCAAGGGTCTAACCAAATTGTGCTTAGCCAAATTTGTTCTAATCAATTTCCATGAAGAGACCTTTGCAAAGGAGCTATGGAACAAGCTTGGTGAGATGTATCAAGCCATCTATTTATTAAATTAATTTTTTTAGAAATAAATTATATTCCTTAAGAATGGAAGAGGGTGGATTGATTACATACCACCTAAAAGCGTTCTATATTTTAGTGGCTCAATTGTTAGATGTTGGTGTCAACATGGATAAAGAGGAGTAATGTCAGATATTTCTTTATTCCTTACCTCATTCGTGAGAACTCTTATTATGGTTATCGATAGTACTTATGCTGTTTGAATTATAAAGATGTGGTGGGTGCCTTTCTTGGTGAAGAGATGTAGAAGGTATAGATCAGTCTGAAGGAATCCCTAATTGTTTGTAGAAAACTTAAGGAAAAATTCAAGAAGAATGAGAAGCATGATAAATCCAACTCTAGAGGGAGATCCAAATCTCTTAGAAAGTTCAACATCATTTGCTGGAATTGTTGTAAACCAGGACACTTCTATAAGGATTGTAAATAAGAAAAGAAGAAGAAAAAGAATAAGTTCAATTGTAATTTTGAGTCTGAGAAGGAAGATGGTGATGCATTCATCATAGTTTTGGCTACTCATATAGGTAATGATGCATGGTTAATTGACTCAAGTGCATCTTTTCATATGACTTCCAATAGAGATTAGTTTTCTCAATATGAACAATTTAATGAAGGTAAGGTGTAATTGGGTGATGATTCTCATTTAGATATTGTTGGTTGTGGTAAAGTTAGAATTAAGTTTCCTAATGGTAGAGTAAAAAGGATTAGTAGTGTGTTTCATATCCCTGGACTAAACAAAATTTATAATCTGTTAGCAAACTTATAGATGCGGATGTGTAGGTAGTATTTTTTGATACATGATATAAAATGGTTAGAGGTGCTATGGTGATTGCTAGAGGTGCTAGATTTGACACATTGTATAGGCTAGAAGCATACACTATTGAGTGTAATAGAAATTGTATGAAAAGGAAATATGTGGATACTTCATTGGAAGATGTGAAGATTCTACCTTTAGTAGATGGACATGACTTTTGGGTACACAAGGGTGCTTTTACTTTTGAAGCAAATTTACCTATAAAGAAGACTATTTATGGCACCAATGAATTGGTCACATTGGAGAAAAGGGTCTAAGGACCTTGAAAAATAAAAACCTTTGTTGAAGGTTTAAATGATTGTAATCTTGACTTTGATTTATGTGAGCATTGCATTTATGGAAATTAAAATTGTGTTCAATTTTACTCAATCTCATAAATCTTGTGGTGTGTTGAATATTATTCATTCTAATATGTTTTGTCTTGTAGATGTTCCTTCCATTAGAAAATCCACATACTATGTTTCATTTATTGATTATTTTAATAGGACATGGGTGTATTTTCTAAAGAGTAAATTTGAATTTTTTAAGTTAATTTAAAGAATTTAAAGCTATAATGGAGGGAAATAAGTGTTTGTATGTTTAGGGATACAAATTTGATCTATTTCTCCAACATTGCATTTGGGAGAGGAGTGAGATCAGTATATTCAGCCTCAATTCTGAAAAGGGATGAATGTTGATTAGATTCCACTCCTCTTTATTGTTGAGGGAATTGGATACACAAAAGATGTAAAATGAATGGTAAAACTAGGGCTAAGGATGGAAAATTGTCATAAACGAACATGAATTGGCAATTGTAGACTTGATATGAAGTTGTAATCATAGATTTGAGAAGAGAAAATTGAATGTAACTAGTGATTGGAAATTGAGCCTGGAAATATAGGACAAAGTAGCTTTGGGTGACCTTATCTCTCGAATGTTGGATATTGATGAAATGAATTGTTTCAAAACTAGGATTCTACTCAGAATGTATCCCAAAAGTTTTGCATGAAATTTGTCAGGCAATGTAGTGTGGAGTGAATCTATCCTCCACTTTTTGCACTTGTAGAAGTTAGATCTAATTGTATTTATCTATTTTGTCTAATTGCAAATTTATAGCCCTTGATATTGCCAATTGCACACAAAAAGAGAAGAAAAATGTTGGGAATAGGTGTTTGCATAATTCAAACCTTGGGTTTGGAATAAAGCCTATGATTGAAATTGAATTTGAAATGTAATGAAAATATAAAGTATGCCTTTTGAGGACAAAGGCTAGATCTGAATTGAAATGATAAAATGGTAGTGTTATATACCTGGATAAGTCTTGCTTTGAAGTCTTCATGCAAGGTTGATGTTGTCATGTAGGATGTAGGATGTCTTCATACAAGATCTTGATCGTGGATTCCCTCTTGAATACTTGACCTCTCCTTTAATTTCTTGAAAATGCTTGATTTATTGCTCACTTGAATTGAATTCAATTTGAACTTGAACCATGTAGAGAGGGTAGATATGGACTTGTTCAAATGAGGGAGTAAGGTTTTCTGTTATAACTAACTACATCACACATGTTTAAAATTTTAAGATAGGATAACACAAGAGGGGAATTCTCATCCACATTTCATGACCATTGTCAGGACCAAAATTGGGCCCCTTTTGTTGGGACACGGGTGTCCAAAGCACCCTTGTCCTAGGAAAATGGCACCTAGGGCACCCTTGTCCAGCTAATCAAGGGTGAACAAGGGTCTACAAACTAGAAGCTAGATGAAGTTTGATAATTGAAGTCAATGTGAGCAGAATCAAACATGGTCAAAGCATGAAAGGTCAAGAAAAAGTGAGGCCTAACTAAGGATGAGAATTGTATAGGGATATAATTTACAATGTTACACAATTGTAGGCTAGAAAGAAAATTAAATGTTTGAGGACTCTTACTTGATTAACAGGTCTCCTACATTAACTCTTGCTAATAAAATGCCTATGGAGGCATGGTCAGGTCATAAGCCTTCTCTAAGACACCTTGGAGTTTTTGGTTGTGAAGCATATGCACATGTGCTAAAAGAGAAGTGAACAAAGTTGGAGAACAAGGCTGTGAAATGTATCTTCATTGGATACAATTATGGTGTGAAACGATACAAGCTTTGGAACCCTTTTGCATAGAAGATAATGCATAGAAGAAGTGTTATTTTTGTAAAAATGAATCCTACTTATGTTACATTGCAGCCAAAACAAACTAAATAGTAATATGTGATTCAATTTCCTTCCACCCTTGAAAAAGTTGAATCAAGACCCCTAGATAGGGAACAAATTAAGGAGAGCTCACCTAGATTTGAATATTCATAAAAGGAAGAAGAACCTCCAACATAGCTTTTTCAAAGGTCTACAAGACATAAACAACCAATTGAAAGGTATTCACTTGATGATTGGAGATGTATTTTTATATGAATACTAATATGGATGAACCTAGATTTGTAGAATAGGCATAAGACATAAATGATACAAAATCCTATAAAATTTCTATGGATGAATAAATTTTAAATTTGAAAAAGAATGATACATGGGATGTTGTACCATTTATTGAAGGATGCAAATTTGTTGGTTGTAAGTGGGTGTTTAAGAAAAAGATTGATTCAAATGGAAGTATTGAGAAGTATAAAGAAATTTTGGTTGTGAAGGCTACTCTCAGGTTGAGGGTGTTGATTATGGTGAGATATTTTCTCCTGTTGCAAAAATGGCATCCATTAGATGTTTATTTATTTTTTTATGCTGCTTATGATTTAGAGGTTGAGAGAATGGATGTGAAAATTAATTTCCTTCATGTTGATTAGGAAGAGGATATTTATATGGCACAATCAGAGAACTGTGTGGTAAAAGGCAAAAGTAATTTTGTTTGTAAATTGAAGAAATATCTATATGACCTCAAACAGAGTCCTAATATGTGGTACCAAAAAATTGATACATATGTGTTGATTTTGGGATTTGACCATTCTAAATCATATCACTATGTTTATTATAAATTTGATGGTGATCATTTCGTGTACATTGCATTATATGTTGATGATATGTTGTTCATTGGTAAAGGGAAAGGTATGATTTTAGAACTTAAGTCTTAGTTTGTAGCTAAATTTGGAATGAAAGATCTCATCACAATGAAACACATTATTGAGATGGATATTAGAAGGGATAGAGTAAACAAAAATCTTTGGCTTTGCTAGAGTAAGTATGTGAATTCAGTTTTATAGAGGTTTAACATGTAGGATTGTAGACCATTATGTGTTCCCTTTATAGTTGGAGAAAAAATATATATTTCAAATTGTCCATGTCCCCAATAGAGATGGAATAAATGAGTAGAGTGATTTACCAGAGTGCAGTTGCTAATTTGATGTATGTTGTGGTTTGTACTAGATCAAACATTACCCAAGCAATGGGAGTTCTTTCTAGATATATGTCTAATACTAGTAGAGTTCACCGGGATGCAATTAAAAGAGTTTTCAAATATTTGAAGGGTACCTTAGAGTATTCTTTATGTTATCATGGTAATTTCATAGGTGATAACATGTCCCTTGATATTCATGGTTATGTGGATTTAGATTGGGCAGGTGATATTGATAGAAAAATATCCACTAGTGCTTATATGTTTACTTTATTTGGTGGTGCAATAAGTTGGATGATTAGGTGATAGGTTGTTGTTGCTTTATCCAATATTGAAGCAGGGTATATGATAGCTACTCATGCTTGTAAATAAGCTATTTGACTTAAGAGACTATTCTCCAGCATTGGAATTAAATAAGGTGCAATGATAGTTTGTTGTGATATTCAAAGTGCGATTTACATAACTAAGCAACCAACATTTCATGCCTAGACCAAGCATATTGATGTTTAGTATTGTAGCATCATAAATTGTCACCAAAATAATTTACACCTCATGTTTGTGCCCCTACTTTAATGTGTTCTATAATCATCCCCTTTCTAGGCCCATTTGTGCCTATTCTCCAGCTTTGAGGCCATGAACAAGGAATTAAAGTTCATATAAACCCTCCTACGCAAGCTATTACCGAAGGTCTAGGACATTCTCGTCATTCACCTATGGATGATCTTCTTAAAATTGAAATATTTAAGGGGTATCTTGCAAAAAATAAAGATTATCGTCCATCTAAGGGTGCTTCTTCTTCAAACACCCCCTTTTGCTCACATCACCAAACTAATGACCATGACACCAATGATTGTCTGTATTTTTAAAATAGAATGCAAGGACTCATTAATAATGGTATAATCAAAATCATAGAAAAAAATACCTCTTCTTCTGGCAATCCTTGTCCTACATCTAAAGAGACAAGACCTACTCCCATTGATGACCAAGAGAAATTAGCTACTAGAATCTTTTGGAGATTGAAGTATGATAAGAATGTTGTTTTTCTTTTCTTTAGACTTAATTACAATTATCAACATAAAGAAGGTGACGCACATTGTCTTTTTCATCGTAGTTATTCTCATTCTCTTGGAAATTGTAAAACATTTAAAGAATTTGTTTAAGACCAATATGATAGAGCTCACATGTCTCTTACAACTGATCTTGCACTCTTTCTTGGTGAAGAGGTAGTGCCTTAGCACTCCGTTCATCCTTCATGATTCTCCTCACCCTATGACACTAGTAGTTAACTTAACTGGGGGCTATTTGTCATAAGAGGTGATGCTTTTCCAATTACAATCATCTTGGGGCAGCAACATAATTCATTCTTGCCTCTATGCTTGGGGGGCAAGATCTTTTCTCTTTATCCAGGGTTTCACTATTTCCTTTAGAATTTGCATTTTTCATACCTTGATGAAATTTCTTTCTTGAAATAGTATGTCTCTTATGGATAATTTCTCCTTTGGGGGGGGCGGGGGTGTGACCCTTCATCTTAATTCTTACTTTTTTGAAGATTACCTTGTCATAACCCTCTTTTTGGACCTTGATATGACTTGCTATTATTATTATTATTATTATTATTATTATTATTATTATTATTATTATTATTATTATTATTATTATTATTATTATTATTATTATTATTATTACTACTACTACTTCTACTACTATTATTATTAATTTTATGAACAATGTTAATTAGAGATGAATAATTTAATAAGGATGGAATTAGTTTAAAAAAAAAAATTAATAAGTTGTGACTTGCACATGAGGTCATAATTTATTTAGAAATTGTTTATTTTCTCAATATTCTAATTGAGAACATGGTGTAGAAGAAATAAGAAGACTCTAGAAATGAATTCAAATTCAGATTTTAAATGCATGGTCAAATGTAACCACCACTATGACAAGTTGCAAGGAATATGTCTTGCATGAAAATATATATTTTTGGGGAAATAATCTCAAATTAAAACTTTGAATGCATGGTCAAGTGTAACCCCCAACAATCATTTTTGCATGAAATTAATTTTGAAATTACTTATTTTCTCAATATGATAATTTAGCACGTGTTGTAGGAGGAAATGAGAAGGTTCTAGAAGAGAATCTCAATTCAAATTTTTGCATGTAACCCCTAGTATGACAATTAGTTATTTTACATGGAATTATTTTGAGAAAAAGAATATAGAAATCAATTAATTCTTTTGGTAGTGGGAAATGGTTCTCTTTTTCTATATATTGACTACTAGATTTTCAAAAAAGGAGAGTTCATTTTTGTGATGAAATAGGTCTTTGAATTGTTAAGAAATTAGTTTCAAATTTATGTTAGTTGTAGGAAGAATTTTGTAAGAATATTGTAGGATTTTCTTTACTTCGAGGATTTGGAGAAGATATTCACCAAGCTACAAAGCAATGATTGAGGAAGGATAGCAGGAAATAGAGGGTGAATCATCAACAAAGTCTTCATTCAACATGTAGAAATCAAGTTCCCCTCTTCCATATTCACTTGCATGATTTTTTTGAAAAAAAAGAGAAAAGAGGGGAGGGATTTTTATTTTGCATGCATGTTATAATTTCTTTGGGAAAAATTTAGAGGATTAAAGTATTTTCAAAAGATATAGTTATTTCGTTTAATTCTGATAGAAGATGGGTTAAATAGAATAGTAGTTTCATTTCTAAAAAAAGAAGAAGAGTATTTTCACTTTGTTTTCAGATTTTTGATAGAAAAATGGATGTGTATATGTTTATGCCTTATCAAATACATGCGTATAACTTCTTTCTTTTAAACTCATAAATTAGAGTTTTTTTCAAAAAGGGTATATTTAAATGTACAAATTGCTTAGATTCATATCTGTGGGAAACCCTCATTTCTTCATTAACCAATGATTTATTAATTCGAGGGTTATATATATATATAGTTAAGAATAAATTTAAGTATATAAATAAATAAAAATTAAAAATTAATTTATTTGGTTAAATTAAAATTATATTCTAAAGTTGATTGTAGATTTTTAAGTTATTCATTTAAGATTAAGTTTAACTTATATTTCAAATATATATATATATTCTAAATAATAAAAATTAAATTAAATAAATTTACTTGAAAATAATAATATTAATATGAAATGAATTATTATGTTTTAAAAAAAAAATTAATTTTAATTTTAATTTTTTTTAAAAACAAATAAAATAAATAAAGTAGTTTGAATTTCAAAATGGGCGGGAAAGGGTTGGTAACACACATGACCACATTAATTGCTCTTTAAATAGAAATTAGGCCGTATTCATAACAAGAGCTTGCGCGGCTTACTAGTGGAAAGGCAAAATAGTTGGTGGGTGATTAGGGGTTAGAACCCTTTAAATTTTTTTAAAAAACAAATAAAATAAATAAAGTAGTTTGAATTTTAAAATGGGCGGGAAAGGGTTGGTAACACACATGACCACATTAATTTCTCTTTAAATAGAAATTAGGTCGTATTCATAACAAAGAGCTTGCGTGGCTTACTAGTGGAAAGGCAAAATAGTTGGTGGGTGATTAGGGGTTAGAACCCTTTAATTTTTTTTAAAAACAAATAAAATAAATAAAGTAGTTTGAATTTCAAAATGGGCGGGAAAGGGTTGGTAACACACTTGACCACATTAATTGCTCTTTAAATAGAAATTAGGTCGTATTCATAACAAAGAGCTTGCGTGGCTTACTAGTGGAAAGGCAAAATAGTTGGTGGGTGATTAGGGGTTAGAACCCTCCCCCAACTAGCCAACTTTTTACTGTAGGCTGCAAGGGGAAAGCCCCCGCTGCCTGCAGACTCCCTGCATGTGCAGGGCCCACAGGGTGTGGGGCGCACGAGATCCCTCCCTATTTTCCTTTAATAGGCATTCTTTTTATTTAAATAGAATTTATTTTTGTTTACTAAATTTTGATTAATTAAAATAAATAAAAATTTATTTTAGTAGTTTAGAATAATTTGTTAAAGTAATTGAATCTATTTGTATCATTAAAATTAATTTGTACATTTGATAATTAAAATTTATTATAATGATAAAATTAATTATTACAAATAATTTTAATAGTTGAAATTTATTACATTGTTAAGATTTATTTTCCAATGTTACTAAAAAATTAATAAAAAGGGATTTATTCTTAGTAAATAGTAAATTTATTATTTAATAACGATTCTAACTCATGTCAATGGTCCTCTCATTGGAATTTAATTTAAGTTGCAAACTTGGACCTTTCCTTTAGCAAATATCTTTATTTCTAAAAGTGTTAATTATCTCTTAAATATTGGGAAAAGAGTCCATTTGGATTTTAAATGGATAAATAATGTATTAGGAAAATGGTCAATTAACATAAGAAAGTCAGATGGATAATCAACATTAAGGGACACATTACCTCAAATTAGTTTTTCTTAGAATGTAGATATAAGGGTTAAATCTCCTTATTAAATTAATTAGTTTGAATTAGGAAAACAAAAGAATGGGGAAATGTTATTGCATTCATGATGCACCTTGGGAAGCTTTTGCACAAGTAAAAAATAAATGAAAAAAATAAAATAAAATAATTTCAAAGTATTGGTTCTTTTTCATCAAAGTATCACTCATTAACCTCAATAGATTCTAGTAGTAAATAGATCCCCTAATACAATCTTCCCATTTCGAGAAGTCAATTATTTGATAGATTCAAGATATCAAATATATTAATAGTTAAAACATTTATCTTCTAACTACAAAGAAACATAAGACTAGTAAAAAGGAGAAGTTGCATTTACCTTGCAAGTAATTAGTATAGACAAATTTAATTAACATCTAAACTTAGAGGTAAATTTCATAGTTTTGGAAGATTAGTATTAACTAGGATGTAAAGAAATTTTATTGAAATCAAAATAGTTTTCAGCAAATGGAAACGAAACAAAAATTGTAATCTTTTTTTTTACAAGATATGATCAAATCTTGCGGAATCTTAAAAAAAATAGTGAATGTCTAATGAAACTTAACTTGAAGATGAAATAAGTTATAATTTATTATTATTGGATTCCTACATTAAATTGAGTTTCAAGAAACCTATCCTATGCTCACTTGAAATTAGATTGAAGTAAATTATAGGAGCAAGCTTTAGCTTGCTCCTAAGAGTTTGAAATTGATGGAATAAAGTTAACGTTATTTCAGGTGGAAGGAATAGGTAGTATCTCTTTATAATCTTGCAAAGGATTTAACATTAGTTCAAAAGAAACTAGATGTAGATTGATTAGAATTATTTAGGAGCTTTATTTATATTGGTTAATTGGTAGGCAATTAGACCCTCTTCTAATCTTATTTTCAAATTTTGGTAATTAAAAGTAATGTGGTTATTTTGAAATTCTTTTCCAAAGTCTTGTTATTTGATCGCTTAATTTTTTTTCAAGAAAATTAATACCTTTCAAGTATTAGGATTCTTATTTAAAGTAAGGTTATCATTTGTAGAGAATAATTAAAGATAAAATTTACATTACTCCAAGTGGAAGATTTAGTTGGTTTATCGGTAATGTGGTTATTCTCAAGCTTATTATTAAATAGGTTTTTCCTAGTAGTGTTAAATTTTTTTTCAAAGTCTTGCTATCTAATCATTTAATTTTCTTTCAAGAAATTTAGTACTTTTCAAGCATTAGGATTCATATTTAAAGTGCAATGGTCATTTTCATAAGCTATCTCCTATAAGAATCATAGTTTTCAAGCGATTAGTAATTTCATGTATTTAGTTCAAGTTTTAGAATTTTAATTATTATCATATTTTTCTTTCAAGAAAATACTATTTCCAAAGTGGTTGATCTGTTTAACATGTAATACTTGTATCTTAGTTTTAATTTCAAACAGTAATTCCTTGCATGTAATAGTTTCTTTTCATAGTTATTTTAGTGTAATGTTTATTTATGATTTCATGAATTCATAGTTAAATTCTTAGATAGAAAATTAAACAAGAGGAGTTGAAACCCAAAAACCTTAGCAATGTTTGGTATCTATGGTGCCTCTGGGTCACGCTTATGGGTAATGTCGTCATGTTGAACTACTCCACTTAACGCCTAATAAAGCTGAAACAATGATGTCTGTGGCATCGTCCCTATAAATTGCCAGGGAGAAATAAGGGTCATTTGGAAGTTAAAATCCAAGGGGCAGGTAATCCCCCTTGGATTGATAATCTAAAAAGAATTTTTAAAATGAATTTACATCCGCTCAATTAAACCTTAGAAAACACCATTAGGGTTTGGTGGTGTGTGATAAATTGGAATTTATTTATCTTGATGATTTTTGGAGGATGATAATGGATTAAGGGTAACGTATTTAATAGGAAATAAGACTTAGTTATTTTAGGCCACAAGCAGAAGGCCACCTTGAGCCTTTTTGCTATAGAGCTACCATCATGGGTAGCAACTGTAGAGAAACTGTTTGGGACATTGACCCTAAAAAGGTTTGCGTACCCACCATATAGTTTATATTAAACCATAGTTAGAAACCAAAACTACATACTTTATGCCTTGATCTTGTGCTGAAATGGGTATGTAGGCAGTCTAGGGATGTAGTTGTCCCTTGTACTCAGACATTCAAGGATAAGGATTACAATTTGGTTTTGGGTGAGTAGTTGGTTCTTGAAGCTCCTTGGTATTTTAATCAATGGTGCAAATACTAACTGAAAGGTTAAAAATAATTTAATGCATACTCAGAAGGAATCTCGTATGGATTCGCTTGACTTCCCGAGGATTTACGCCAAATTCTGAGGTGAAACTCAAGCTTGTTATATAATTATTTTTTATATACTCCTAAAGATGACGACCTCGATGCATTCCTAGTAGGGGAGTGTAGTCTTTAGAGAGTGGCTCAGGACCCAAATGGTCTTGATGGGTCTAAAGTCTCTGGCCAGATCATATTCTATTCTTATGAATAGATGCCTACCCCATTTGGGTAGATGCCTATCTCAGATTGGATAGATGAAACCTCATGTCTCGTATGGTCAGATGCTTAAACCATATGGTTAGATGCCTAGTCCCATATGGATAGATGTCTAACCCATATGATTAGATGCCCATCTTGGTTGGATGGATGCCTATCCCATTTGGATAGACGTACTTGCGTATGTGATTGAATAAAAAATAATTAAGAATAAGTAAGAATAAGTAATCAATATTTATTAAGTAAATAAAAAAAAATTAGTCAAGCTTTTTGGATTAAGTTAAGTGGGTTATTACATACCTCTTCTTTAGAGTTACATTTTGCATAACATATTGTCTTTTCTTGTATTCAATATTACTTCATGTGAGTACATGTGTGTTCATTTTTTAGGACCTTTCTTTGATTGGAATAGTGCATTTTCTTATGTATAATCTCTCTTTAGAGGTTGTGTAATTCTTCTCATTGTCCTTACACTTGGGGGGCATTGATCTTTCTTATCCTTTCTAAGGATCCACTTTTCCAATGTTGAGTTTTCTTATGATTTGATATTATTCCTTGTGTGAAGTTGTTTTCTCAAGGATTTTGTCTTATGCAAGAGGTGTGTATCCTTGACTACAACCTCTTTGTTGGTATTGTGTTGTCATTGATGTCAACCGATATATGATGTTACTGGTATAAATTTCATTGATGACAACTAGTGAGAAAGAGGCTGTTGGCATTAGAGATTGATGTCAAACAGTATAGCAGGACAACTAGGTGATCATCAAAATGTAGAAGGATGAACTGGTATGTACCGGTATGCTAGTGGTATAGTTAAGTGACCTGTGAGTAAAAGGTTGTGGTGTTGCATATAGCCAAAATAAAGAGACTGCATGATGGGCTATTGATTGTGATGAAGAGGTGGAATGCTATTTGAATCACATCAACACCAGAGGTGAAGTATGAGTAGGCCACCGGATTGCTAGTATGAAGTTAACTAGTAGGGCTCCCACTAGATGAAGAAGCTATCACAAGGCTAAGTGATAGGTTGACAATGCAAATGATAGGGGATTGATGGCTCAAACCGAATCTACTGGTAAATCAAAGAGATGCCTTAGTTACATGAAATCAAAGATGAACACCGGATCAGTGTGTGAGGACAAGGTGTGCTACTGGGATAGAGAAGGAGAGTTGAATTAATAAGTTTGCCATCTTGGCAAACCGATAGAGAAGAGACCCAGTCAGAAGATGATCAGGTCTACAGTTGCAATCACGAAGTTACCATTATGTAGATGATGAGTCATGTTTCCACAGGTGCAAAGTGCTGGAGCATGATGACATGGAGTCATCTAGGTGATCACCGGTATGCAGGAGAGTGAATAGAATGAGCAGAAGTGAAAGACCTTCATTGATGAAGGTAAACATGATGAGTTCTCTTCATGGCTACTGGGGTCTGACATGTTTAATGATTAGGAAAACATGATATGCTAGTAGGATCTAGAAGACATTGGCAGGAAGGATAACTAGCAAGGTGATTTATGTCGGTAGGGTTAGTGAACTGGTATGTGTATACCAGTTATGTGTGTGGTCGGTGACTAAGTCTGAATTGACATACATAGTGTGCTAAGGTGGATGTCGATAATGATGTCATGCAGAGCTGAGGGGGGTGAACATGAAAAGGTCAGTGATGTTTGGTGCTAGAGAGGTAGTTGTGGTTGGTCGACATTAAATGTTGACTATGACAATCATGAGGGAGTTGCAGGGTGTGTGACTCGATGAAGGATGAACGACAGAGGAAGGTCAGAGATTTTTTGGCATCTTGATTCAAGGCACAAAATCAGCTTACAGGATGACCTCGAGAAAGAAACAACTGGATCATAATTGTGTCAACTATTTTTGAGGCTGAAGAATAGGGTTAGGTTTGCTAGTTTTAGCGAATATGCATTGGTTGATGGACAATGCGTACATATGCATTCCTCCAATGCAGGTGATCGATCCAAGGTAGATTGGATCAGATCTAATGAAGATTGGTTTGCCTCAAGACTAATGAGAAAACCCTAACCATCTGAAGTTTGAATTGGTTCTTGGCGAGCAGACCATGCTATAAATATGCAAGCCAAAATCATTGGTTGTTGCTACTGAAGGAGAGAGTATTGCCATTGTATGAGAGAGAGTTGTTTCATGTAAAGATAAATCAATCAAGTGCTCATCAAGGAGAAAGAGAAGAGACTGAGTGTGAGGGAGAACCAGGTTGAAGTGTTCAACCGGCAACAGAGATGTAGAATCGATAATGTCCATACCGATAGAGAAGAAGTGAAGGAAACTATAGAGAAGGTAGACATAGAACCAAAAAAAGTGTAATACTCGTGAAGAGTAGTAGAGCAGTAGAGAGAAGAGGCAACCAGAAGAGAGAACCAACAAAAAGAGAACCGACAGTGAACTGGACAAGAGATCCAGCAGAGAGATTTGAAGAAGTGTTACAAAATCCATTTGTAACAAGACTATCAACTTGTAAATGAATATGTTTTGTATTCGGGTAAGTGCACAAAGTTGTGTCCACTTAGTGTGGAAGTTTTACACTTAGAAAAAAAAGACAAATCTCATGGAATGCATGAGAAATGAAATGGGATCCCATTTCACGTTGGGATCCCAAGCCTAAATTTGAAACGGGATCCCGTTTAGCTTCGGGATCCCAAGCCTAGATCTAAGAAATGGGATCCCATTTAAAAAACAAAATAGGATCCCATTCACGTTTCCTTTATAAAAAAAAAAAATTTAAATTTTTTTTTAAATCTTTTTTAATAAAAAATACAAGCTATATATACATGAAATATAAAATTTATATATAAGTCATATTTCTCTTTGTCTTTTTTTTCCTTTATATCTCACTTTGTCCCCACTCCCAAAATCTAAAACTATGTCTCTACCTCTCTCTCACGTCCTTAACTCTTTACTCTTTATCTTCGCTATCTTTATACACCTCCCCTTACCCCCTACCTACCTATATATTTCTCTATATATACATCTCTACCTCTCTCTTAACGTACCATCTCTCTCTCAAAAACAACTTATCTTTCTCTACATATGTCATAATAGGTCCTACTAAGGGGTCTTATGTCATAATAGGTCTTAGTAAGAGGTATAATGTATTAATAGATCCTCTTAAGGGGTCTTATGACATAATAGGACCTATTATGTCATAATAGGTTGTATTTTATCATAATAGGACCTATTATGTCACAATGGGACCTATTATGACATAATAGGTTGCATTATGACATTATAGGTCCTACTATGTCACAATAGGTCCTATTATGACATAATACCCCTTAACAAGTCCTAGTAAGGGGTATAAAGTCATAATAGGTCTTCTTAAGGGGTTTTATAATATAATATGACCTATGATGTCATAATAGGACCTATGATGACATAATAGGACCTATTACATCACCATAGATCTTAATATGTCATTATTAGTCCTATTATGACATAATACCCTTTAACGGGTCCTACAAAGGGGTATAATGTCATAATAGGTCCTCTTAAGGGGTCTTATGACATTATAGGACCTATTATGACATAATAGGTCCTAATATGTGATAATTGATCTTATTATGTCATAATAGATCCTACTAAGGGGTCTTATGTCATAATAGGTCCTATTAAGGGGTCTTATGACATAATAGGTCGTATTATGTCACAATAGGACCTATTATGTCACAATAGGTCCTATTATGTCACAATGTGACCTATTATGACATAATAAGTCATATTATGACATTATAGGTCCTATTATGACATAATAAGTCATATTATGACATTATAGGTCCTATTATGTCACAATGTGACCTACTATGACATAACATGTCGTATTATGACATTATAGGTCATATTATGTCACAATAGGTCCTGTTATGACATAATACCCCTTAACTCTCTCTAAAAGTACCATCTCTCTCTCTCTCAACCAACTTATCTCTCTCTACATATGTCATAATAGGTCCTACTAAGGGCTCTTATGTCATAATAGGTCCTAGTAAGAGGTATAATGTCATAATAGGTCCTAGTAAGAGGTATAATGTCATAATAGGTCCTCTTAAGGGGTCTTGTGACATAATAGGTCGTATTATAACATGATATGTCGTATTATGTCATAATAGGACCTATTATGTCACAATGGGACCTATTATGACATAATAGGTCATATTATGACATTATAGGTCCTATTATGTCACAATAGGTCCTATTGTGACATAATACCCATTAACAAGTCCTAGTAAGGGGTATAAAGTCATAATAGGTCCTCTTAAGGGGTTTTATGACATAATATGGCCTATGATGTCATAATAGGACCTATTACATCATCATAGATCCTATTATGTCATTATTAGTCCTATTATGACATAATACCCTTTAACAGGTCCTAGTAAGGGGTATAATGTCAAAAAAGTCCCCTTAAGGGGTCTTATGACATAATAGGACCTATTATGACATGACAGGTCCTCTTAAGGGGTCTTATGACATTATAGGACCTATTATGTGATAATCAACCCTATTATGTCATAATAGGTCCTACTAAGGTTCGTCTTATGTCATAATAGGTCCTAGTAAGAGGTATAATGTCATAATAAGTCCTCTTAAGGGGTCTTATGACATAATAGGACCTATTATGACATAATAGGTCCTATTATGTGATAATATATCATATTATGTTATAATAGGTTCTACTAAGGGGTCTTATGTCATAATAGGTCCTAGTAAGAGGTATAATGCCATGATAGGTCTTCTTAAGGGGTCTTATGACATAATAAGACCTATTATGACATAATAGGTTGTATTATGTCACAATAGGACCTATTATGTCACAATAGGTCATATTATGACCTTATAGGTCCTATTATGTCACAATAGGTCATGTTATGACAGAATACCCCTCAACTCTATCTAAACATACCATCTCTCTCTTCCAACCAACTTATCTTTCTCTACATATGTCATAATAGGTCCTACTAAAGGGTCTTATGTCATAATAGGTCCTCTTAAGGGGTCTTATGATATAATAGGTCGTATTATGACATAATAGGTCATATTATGACATAATAGGTCGTATTATGACATAATAGGTCGTATTATGACATAATAGGACCTATTATGTCAAAATGGGACCTATTATGACACAATAGGTCGTATTATGATATTATAGGTCCTATTATGACATAATACCTCTTCACATGTCCTAGTAAGGGGTATAAAGTCATAATAGGTCCTCTTAAGGGGTTTTATGACATAATATGACCTATGATGTCATAATAGGACCTACGATGACATAATAGGACCTATTACATCATCATAGATAATATTATGTCATAATTGGTCCTTTTATGACATAATACCTTTTAACAGGTCCTACTGAGGGGCATAATGTTATAATAGGTCCTCTTAAGGGGTCTTGTAACATAATAGGACCAATTATAACTTAACAGGTTCTCTTAAGGGGTCTTATGACATTATAGGACCTATATGACATAATAGGTCCTATTATATGATAATCGATCCTATTATGTCATAATAGGTCCTACTAAGGGGTCTTATGTCATAATAGGTCCTGGTAAGAGGTATAATGTCATAATAGGTCCTCTTAAGGGGTATTATGACAAAAGGACCTATTATGACATAATAGGTCGTATTATGACATTATAGGTCCTATTATGTCACAATAGGTCTTGTTATGACATAATACCCCTTAACAAGTCCTACTAAGGGGTATAAAGTCATAATAGTTTCTCTTAAGGGATTTTATGACATAATATGACCTATGATGTCATAATATGACCTATTATGTCATCATAGGTCCTATTATGTCATAATCAGTCCTATTATGACATAATACCCTTCAATAGGTCCTACTAAGGGGTATAATGTAATAATACATCCTCTTAAGGGGTCTTATGACATAATACGACCTATTATGACATGACATGTCCTCTTAAGGGGTTGTATGACATTATAGGACCTATTATGACATAATAGGTCTTACTAAGGGGTCTTAAGTCATAATACTTCGTATTAAGAGGTATAATGTCATAATAGGCCCTTTTGAGGGGTCTTATGACATAATAGGACCTATTATGACGTAATAGGTTGTATTATGACACAATATGACCTATTATGACACATTATGACCTATTATGTACCAATGGGACTTATTATGACATAATAGGTTGTATTATGACATTATAGGTCCTATTACGTCACAATTTATAAGATCTTCTAAAATCTAGAATCTGTATTATAACTCCTAAAGATTTGAAACCATTCTCAAACATCCTGCTAATATATACATAAAATATAACTTAAAGTATAAGAAAGGAAAAAGACAAAGGGAAATGTGACTTAAACTTAAATTTTATATTTCATGTATATATAGTTTGTTTTAAAATAAAAAATAAAAAAAATAAAAATAATTTCTTTTTTTTAAAAAAAAAAATTATTTAAAAAAAATTAAAAAAGGGAAACGGGATCCCCTTTTGTTTTTGAAACGAGATCCCGTTTCATTTTCTAAACATTTTTTTAATTATTTTAAAAAATGAAACAAGATCCCGTTTTGTAAACAGGATCCCGTTTCTAAAAATTTCAACTTTGGTTTGGTTGTAGCTTCAGTTTTGGCTTGGGAAATGGCTTGGAGAGCCGACCCTTAGGCTTGGACCTGGTTTGACTTGCAACTTGAAGGCCAAATCAATCTTCATATAAAATAATGACTTCAAAAATATATTTGAACACCAAATTTTCAGAATTGTTTTAAACAATGAAAATCCATTATAGTAGAGACTGTCTAGATTCTAAAAATGTAATTTTTTAAAAAAATTGATCAATATTTTTATTTTTAAAATAATTACTAATGAAAGAGGTCTATAAACTCGAAATAACATGGTTTTTTAGTTTTTTAATAACTTTTTTGTTTCTAAGTTTTTTGAAAAAAAAAATTATATGGCATCAAACTAGAGACAATTCTATACAGTTTTAAAAAAAAAATACTAAAAAATGTTAAGTTTAGGTCAAATTATGCTTGTCGTACACAAGAATGTTTTAAAACAATGATTATGCCCAATAAAAAATTAACAAAAAAAAAAAATGCAGAAAAAAATTACAAAAAAATATTCTCATCAAAGGTGAGTGAGTTATAGATCTTTTCCCAAAAGGATTTATAAAAATAATTTCATTTAGGTCAAATTATGCTTGTTGTACATGGGCATGGTATGGTCCCGAAAAGTGACTTTTAAACTATAGGTTTTAGTAATGCCTATTCAAACTTCATTTTTAAGATCTGGGTATTAAAATAAATTACATATTTGGAAAGTAGATTTCGAGTGCTATATTTTCTATTATTGAATTTTTTCAAGATTCATTCTTTAAGTGCCTCAAATATTTAGGTCAAATGGGATGAAATAAAAAAAAAAGGGAAAAAACTTCCACTTTTTGGCCAAAAAGTGGACACAACTTCTTGCACTTACCCTTTCACTGAGTTGGAGCTCGATGCAGGGGGGTTGTAGCTTCTTGGGTTGGTGCCCTAAATCAGGGGTTGTAGCTCCTTTGGTTGATGCCCTAAAATCAGGGGTTGGTGCCCTAAACATTGTAATTAGAGATTTATTGTGAGGCTGGGTTGGAGCAGTAGTCTCCAAAAACACTTCTCACCGAGGTTTTTCCCATCTTGGGTTTTCCTCGTATATGCTGGTGTTATGGTATGTCTTCTTATGTGTGAGTGAATTTTTGATTAGTCTTCCTTCTAACCGGTAAGCCTACATTGTGTTAGATTTGATAACTAGTATACACACATAGGAAAGTCAAAGGAAAAAGGATTGAGAACCACTGATTCACCCCCCTCTCAGTGGTGCATTGTGTCTAACACTCTTTTTCACTTGGCAATGTGTATCCATTATAAACAAACCCCTTAGGGTCAAAAGTGTGTCATCCTTCATCAAGAATCCGTTTACTTAACAATAGGAGGAAGGTAGGCATTCTTGTTCCCCTTCTTTTCTTTTAGTAGAAGATGTTATGTTTGTTCAAAATCTCTTCTTAGAGGTAGATGTATTTTGAGCAAAGATCTCTTTTTCAACTATCTTATCCTTACTTATAAGAGTAATGCGTCTTTAGCTTGGATTTATGAATATTGTTTCCTAAAAGGATATCTCCTTGGTGTTGAAGGTGGGTATCCTTGATTATAGCTTCCTTAAGACATTAACATAGGAATATGTTGACATCTTAAGAGGGGAATACATATCACCCTCTTTGTACTATATTGTACTATATTTTTGCAATGTCTTAAATGGGGTGTTAATTATTGAAAGCAGAGAAAACAAACTCTTACACGAGATACTTCATGCCCAAAATAAAACTCAAAATTTATATACGCATTATATGGGGTTCACATTCTCAAAACCAGATCAAACAAACTCTTACACAAGATGTCCTCGAAACCAGACATATTTTTCTTACATAGGGTTACACATTCTTGAAACTAGAGAAAACAAAATCTTACACAAGATGTTCCCAAAACTAGAGACACATTTGCATTTTCATTTTCATGTCTTACACAGGTTGTTGTATTCTTGAGAAACTAGAGAAAAAAAAACTCTTATACATGATGCTTAACACTTGAAACCAGATAATTGCATACATAACATGATGAGCGGAACTAGCAATAAACAACTAGACTATTCCTACTCTCCTCCCCAACATGGATCACCTAGAAAAACACAACTAGAGTGTGATAGCCATGTCTTCCCTTTCTTCTAATCATGAGCTCATAGCTTTGATATTTGTTGTTCATGGTTTGATGTGTGCTCTTGCTCTTTTTATGTGATCACTTATGTCCTTGTGATAGAATTTCAAGAATGATATTAGTGGTTGAGACATTTTGATTATTAAGGTCTCTTAAACTAGTTGACTTGAGGTCTTATTTTTGGTTTTTTTAGCTTTTGTGGTGTGCGTCTTTTGCCTTTTGCCTTTGTTTGTCTTTTTTTGCCTTTTTTTTGTCTCCATCTTGTTTTATGTGCCCTTGCATGTGATTATGTGAGTTAAGATCCTAAGATTGGGGTCTTGGTTCCTCAAAATTAGTGATGTATTATGTTGAGTTTTCCAACTGATGTTCTATAAAATCCTAAGAATGACTCAGTGGCCAATGAACAGGGCTTTGGAATCCTTCTGCACTTTAGGCTCTACAGGACCAAGGTGGGTATACCTATATTCACACCACTTTTAGATATTTCACTATGACAAACAGTGATGTGACAACAGATACACTTCATACGATATGATGGGGTCTTCACATAAATACTTTTTTGACTAACACATCCCTTTAGTCTTCATTTAGCACAGATATGAAGTGGAGAAAAAGAAAAATAGACAACAAACAACAACAAAGGAAATAGAAGAGATGATTTTCATATTTAACGTATGGTTCATGTAGTGCCCCTCCCTGATTCATCTTTCCTTTTTGTGCATCGATATATTATATTGATATAGCTTAGACTACGTTGTGATTCTTTTGACAGTTGTTCATGGATTTATTTATGATTTGGATGCTTTGTTGATGATGATAAACATATTATATTTGCACTTGGCATTATGATTTCGTGTGGATGATGACATTCATAGATTATTATGATGATAAACTCTTATATGTACTTATTTTATATGCATGGTTTATATTTGTCTATGGTGACTTGATGATATCTTATGATATACTAACCCCATTCCATGATTATATTGGATGAGTTGATGCTATGATTGTTGTGACTATTTACTATTGTATTCATGATAGAGACAATGCCATATCACTCATTGCGAGCATGATATGATGTTGCGATTCTCTTCACTTGTTTGCCTTTTTTATGATATATGTTATGGTATATGTTGTTGTACTTATGTTGGCAATGATAGGTTTGTAGGTACTAGACATCGACTCCACCTGGCTTCACAGGTTTAAGCGTGTCTTATCCCAATGGAAAGTTGATTGGAGATGACATGAAAACCCATTCTACAGTCTAGGTTTAAGCTGATTACCCTTGTCACTTTAGTGTCTTGGTGTGAGTTGTTGTTTAGCGTCAAGTGGTCTCTTGAGTTATCCTATGTTGGGTTGCTTTGAAGTGTTATGATTATTGATTAATTAAATTATTAATTAATTGATTGATTTATATAGTTTAATAATGTTAAATTAATTTAATGAATATACATAGTTTATAATAATAAATTAAATAAATAATTGATATTAATATTTAATACTAATAAGAGATTTAATTTTATTGATTTAATGATTATTGGATACTTATTATTTATTAATTTGGGTATTTATTTATATACCTTTGGTTATTTTATTAATGGGCTTTTATATTTAATTGTGCCCATGGTTTAAAATATCATTGGTTGTTTATATTATTATTTTCTCCTTTTTATCTATTGAGTTAGTTAAATATTATATTCTTTACCTACATTGTTTTATGATTGGATGAGTATATTGGGGTAAGATATTTAAATAATATTTTATTTATTTTACCTTGGTTTTTGGGAAGGGTTGGTAAGAAATATATTTTAATCGATTATTTCTCTTGGCCGACATTTTTCTATAGTTTTTGGGCTTTGATTTTCTATTTATAGAGTTTCTTGTGCATTCTTCTGGGTTGGCATTGAGGAGTTTTTCTACAAGTTTGGAGATTTGATTGCTTGGTTTTGGTTGGATTGAAGTTTTCTTGGATTTGGATTTGGCTCTCCATCGAATTTTATTTCCATTACTTCTAGTTCCAAGTTGGTTGCATTTTCCTTATTTCTTTGCAATTTTTATTCCATAATAGAATGTCTTCTCCATGTCCGTGTATGTTGTGCAAGAAGGGAGAATGCTATTAGAAATTAGATTAATAATATTGTGATTGTTTTTATAGTATTGGAGAATTAATATTATACATTTATCTATTCTGCTGGTTGTTGTCGTAAACGGAATTGTGCACTCTTTGTGTATTTTCTAAGAATGCCTTGGCTCTCTGTAAATTCCATTTTGGTTTGTAAGTGTGGAAATTATTGTCATTTCATTTTATGTGATTGGAATTATGCACTTTGGGAGTCTAGTTCTGTATTTGTGAGGATTTAGCTTCATGTGAGGTTGGGAGTCATGTTCATGAATTAGTGAAGTAATCTTCTATGAATTCGATTTCCATTGTGTTATTTGTTAAGTCTTTGGTTTTTAAATGGCATTTCTATCTCTATTAGGCTTTTTTGGGAATTGTTTCGAAGCCTTAGAGAATTTTCTGATTTGGTCTTAAGCTTATTATTTTTGTTTTTTTTGAGTTATTCCGCGTATGCCCTGATCTAGACTTCGTATACACTAAATATTCATATGTATTGTTTTGACTATCATATGCGCCATTATAATTGTTTTATGCACTACTACTTTGGTCATATGCGCTATTCTTTTGTCTTTATATGCCATTCTGGGCAGCATATGTGTCGAACTAGGCCTCGTATGCGCTGAATCTTGGAAGTGTTGATTATTTTGTCGTATGCACTAAAATAGTTGACAAATGTGCTAATCTATTGTATTTGTACCCTTGAGACAGTTTTGGCTTTCTGGGACTTTTCTGAGTTTACTGTTATGGTTATTGCGTCCATCTAGAGGCAGGGTCTATGTGTCTTGTGGTGATCCAAGACTGTGATATTGATTCTATTAAACTTTTGAATTTTGGACTTTTAATAAAAATGGCTTATGCCCTTTGTTATGTTTTATGCAAGATGAGAAATACCTTGCTATAGTGCTCCACTCTTTTCTATAAATGCCACTTGTGATGGTATGTGATTTATGTGGTCTATGAGGTTGTGATGTTGGCATTATTGTGCATTAATGTTCTTCTTATGTCTATGGAGATCTTGGATAACCGGATTATGTTTATGAGCCTTTTTTTGTTTTGCATATGCTTGTGTTGTAACCTTAAGGCCTAGGTGCATGGTTAGGGAGAGTGGGCTTCCACGAGTCTGCTGAGGTCACGAGGAATAGACTGCTAGGATTCTTGAGTTATGGAGTCGGGGTCTAGACCGCCTAGATAGATCATTGGATGTTTATTGTGTTAATCAAGTGATAACATAATAATTAATCTTAGGTGGGTTGGGTAGTAGTAACTCATCTAAGTAAGATAAGACATGTGTTTGTGGTGCCCATATCATGGCTTGGAGACCAGAGTGAGATGGTAAATCTGGTAATCACATAAACCAAACTCCCTTGATTTCCTCAAAGGTTGAGACAGTTCCACATGTGTATCATGGATGTCAGGCCTAGGATAACCTTATTGGTGATAGCATGTGATGACACTCTTCCCTACATGTTGGTCCTATTTCCTTACGCCTTGTTGTTGGATAGCATCTATATGACCCATGGTTTTATGTTTTATAGTTTGAGAGTTTGTTCTATCTCTTAGGTTGTTAGGTTTCAGCCTAGATCTAGAGTGTGAGTGGGATCTTGTGTCATCTGCTAGCATGGGGGGTGATCCCTTATGGTTCCACATGGTTGGATGGTTTAATTACTTCTTCCATTGGGATTTCCTTTAGTGGATGCTCTTGTGTATGGATGTGGATTCTCTTCTCTTTAGCTATGGATGATTCTCGTAGAAGATTATTGTAATATTATTCATTTGGCATTTAAGTTATTAGGACTTAGGAGATGGTTGTAATTGATGTTATGAGAACTTGTATTCATTATTGTACTTTTTATATATCTTGTAGAACTCATGATGTAATTGTATACATAGTTGAGATCGATTGTTTTTAATGTAAAATGATTGATGTATATGTAAATGGTAGATAATGTATTAGGCCATGATCATAATACTTGTAAGAGAATGTAATGATGTATCTAGTTGTATTTTGGGTGTTGATTCATTAATGGAGATTATGTTATTGGCTATATTGAGGTGCATTTAGTGCTATATGTATGATTAGATATTAGGAGAATCAATGTGATAGATCATAGTAGGAATGGTATAGTAATGTGATAGTTTCTAATGGAAAGTAATGATGCTTAGATAATTAATGAGTAAATGGGGATTAGGAACATTTGGTTTGGTATTTTAAAATGAAGCTAAGGGGTTAATTATAATCGCATCATTAGAGAATGTAATCATGCTAAATGGAGTAGAAATTGGTCATATGAATATACATTTGAGATGAAATGATAATTATGTTAGACACATTGATTTATAGTAGTGTTCATGATGTTATTGCTCATGGTGATATTGTAAGATATGACATTGAGATACCCTAGGGAATATAGTTAGACATTGTGTTGTATTTAATTCCATTTGCGTTATGAGTTTATATGGTTATGCTTTTATGCTCATGATCATGATGATTAATTTATTATCTTATTAATGAATGTTAATGCACTTGAGTAGTTAGTTGTTTATGTTGGCATGATTGGAATAACTGATGATGATGTTAATATATCGGTATAAGGATTGTTGGTGATGATAAGGAGAATGATGGCATGGTGATGTATGACCAGTATAGATTGAGATATTGGTTGGTGACTTGGTGATCAATTATTTGTGCTGTCATTGATGGCAACTATGGCAATTGTTTATTCTTGATTAATTTTTCATCTAGGTTTACTGGTTTAACCTAGCTGGTAATGGATTAAGTTGGTGAGATGAACTATGTAGCTAACAAAAAACCTGGCAAATACGACTTTAACCGGTAAACATCAAACAATGTTATACTTAAGCAATTGGTTCTGAAGATTGATGAGGAATTAGGTATTACGGTTTGAAACATGTGTTTATATCATTGTAATGAGTCTATGACCAGAACCGCATCATTTTTTGATAATCAAAAGTCATGTTTGTGATTTACTATTGTATTTTCAGCAGGGTTTTAACAAGGTTTAAGAACTAGTAACAAGATCTCTTAACCGGTGATGCTTTATGGTTTGGCAGTGAATTTCATTATGTTCATAACTTGATGGTGACGTGTCACAACCCATGTGAGAAAATAAAATACCGTTTTGGCATGATTAAGGATGGAATTTATTGGGAAACAATGAAGAGCATAGAAGAATGTTTTAAGGGTTTGACTGCTTATCAGATCGATGTGCGGTGTCGTGTTATGATTATTCAACGGTTGAAATTGTCTTGATATTTGTCGTAATAATCTGTATGATGATTTATAATTATCTATGATTATCTATGATGTAAATTCATTTCAATCTTGATGTATCTAGTGTTTTGTAACCAACAAAGATGTAAAGTGTATTTAGGTCAGTTTTGATGAAGTTTTTTTGTGTCGATAATATGAGAAAAGAGTGTGTAGCCGAACCAGAGGTGTGTGTTTACAAGAGTGAAGAATATTGGAGTTGAAGTGGATCTAAACAAGCAAGTAGGAATTTCTATTGTAGATCATTCATATATTATTCTCTAACAGTTGTAGCAGGTTCAAAATCCCTTAACCCAGTAGCTCAACAACTTGAGTTTAAATCCTCTGTGAGGTTGCTTCTAATAGGGAAAAGCTCCTAATAGAGATTATATTATAAATCCTTTGACCGGGTGACTCCTAATAGGGTATTCTCCTAACCAGACATTATTGTAAGCTCCTAATCAGGCTAGGCTCCTAACAGGGTGCATTCTGAAAGAGTGCATTATCTTATGGGTACCAATTCCCACCATGGTTTTTCCCATTTGGATTTCCATATGAAAATCCTGGTGTTCATATGGTGATTGATTTGTGTTTGTGTTAAGTTGATATCTTTCTATTGCATGCATGTTATACAACACCTAAATGAGCAGTTTGGTAAATCTAATTAGTAGATTGATTTCAGTGGCTACCGATACTGGTTATGATCTATTTTGGTGTAGTATTGATCAATTTGTTTTAAGATTTTAGTTTGATGTTAATACTGATTCACCCCCCCTCTCAGTATTAACAAGATGCTCTAAATAAAAATTGGTAGCAGAGCCTTAGGTCCCCTATGTGCAGGAAGCTTAACATCTTGAGTAAAAGATCCAAAGAAAATGATGAAGAAGGAGGGTCCGAAATTTACTAAGGACAACTACACAATATGGAAAGACCGAATGAATACTTATATCAAAGGTATGGGTTCTTAGTTTTGACAACATGTTACTACTAAATTTGTACCCCCTATCGGTCCTCTAACTCTAGATTATCTTAAGGAGTAGCAGGAAAACAACCAAGCATTGGAAGCCATTGTAAGGGCATTGTTTGATACTGAATACATTGATGTACATGGATGAGAAACTACATTTGAAGTTTGGGAGAAATTGGAACTAATCTATGATGGTGCTAAACATGTTCAAAAAGCTAAGGAAGAGAGTCTTAGAGGTAAATTTGATGATATGAGAATGATAGAAGGTGAAAATATAGTTCAGTATGAACAAATGATCACAGAGGTTGTCAATTTTATTAAGAGTGCTGGAGGAAAGATTGAAGATGACACTGTTGTAAGTAAGATGCTTATAACTCTTTTACCTGCCTATGCAATAAGAGTTTCTTCTATTCAAGAGTTAAGGTCAGTGAGTAGTGATAAGGTCATTGTTGATTCACTTATTGGTAAACTGACTACATTTGAATTGAATAGTTTTGATAATAGTGTTTCTAAGTCATCTGAATCAACTTTCAAGGCATCTGTAACCGGTACACCTATGAGAAAAGGAAATGATGTATGTCATAGTTATGATTGCAAATCAAGTCATGGTAGTAGCAGGGTAGATGTGGATGATGAAGACAACTTGATGGAGTTTGAAGCTCTTCTGGCTAAGAGACTTCTGAGAGGAACTGCTAAATATAAAGGTAAACTACCTCTTAAGTGTTTCTCTTGCAATAAGATTGGACATATAGTTGTAAACTATCCTAACAGTGATAGAAAGGAGAAGTTTAGGAAATATAAAGGAAAAGGGAAGAAAAAATGCTATGTTGCAGTTGATGAAGGAGTGACTCATGAGGAATCTGAAGATGATGACAATGAGGAGAATATCTTTGTTGCTGTAAAAGAAGATTTGTCTAATGAAAAGGCTTTGGTATCTCAGTTTGACTCTAGTGATGAATGGATAATTGATAGTGGTTGTTTACACCACATGGCCGATAATAAAAGAAAATTTATATCTCTTGAAGAATTTGATGCCGGTGTGGTAAGATTTGGTAACAAATCACCTTGTATGGTTAAAGGTAAAGAATCTATCTCTCTGAATGGTAAAAGTAATGCAAATGATGTTTATTGGGTAGAAGGCTTAAACCATAACTTATTGAGTGTTGGACAATTGAATGACAAAGGATATCACCTTGAATTTAAGAGTGGAGTGTGCAGGATGATGGGATGCAAAGGAGATTTGATTGCTACTAGAAAACAAACTAGAGGTAATCTATTTCATCTGAATGCTAATGTGAATAGTTGTTTGGTGGCTAGAATTGAGGATAGTTGGTTATGGCACAAAAGGTTTTGTCATGTGAACTTTGATAACTTGATAAGGGTCAACAAATCTAGTATGGTGAGAGGTATGCCACGGCTTGTGAAACCAAACAATGTGTTATGTAAAGAATGTCAGATGGGTAAGATGACTTCTACATATTTTAAGAGAAAATCCTTTTCTTTTGAGAATATTCTTGATTTAGTGCATACTAACTTATGTGGTCCTATGAGGACTAGGAGCTTTTATGGTGATAAGTATTTTATGATTTTTACTGATGATTTTTCAAGGATGATGTGGGTCACTTTTCTAAAAGAAAATTCTAAAGCTTTCAGTAAATTTAAGGCCTTTAAAGCCTTAGTAGAAAAGGAAATTGGGAAGAGTCTGAAATGTTTGAGATTTGATCGGGGTGGTGAATTCATTTCTGATGAGTTTGTGAAGTATTGTGATGAGTAGGGAATAAAGAGGCAAATTTCTGCTCCTAGGACTCCACAACAAAATGGAATTGCTGAGAGAAGAAATAGGACAATTGTGGAAGCAACTAGGACTATGCTGATACAAGGAGATGTACCGAAGATGTTTTGGAGAGAAGTAGTTAGCACTGTTGTTTACACTTTGAACCGGGTTCTTGTGAAGAAAGGTAATGATAAAATACCTTATGAGCTTTGGTATGGCAAAACTCCTAATGTTAGATACTTTAAAGTTTTTGGGAGCAGATGTTTTATTAAAAAAGATGATTTTATTGGTAAATTTGATGCAAAGAGTGATGAAGGAACATTTCTTGGCTATTCTACAAAGAGAAAAGATTTTAAGTGTTACAATAGAAGGACAAAGAAGATAGTTGAGAGTGTGAATGTTAAGGTTGATGAATTCTATGACAAACTTGATGAGATCAGGAGATCCGCGCCTGTAGATGATGAAGAAAAACTAGTGTTTATTGAATCGAAATTGTAGAAAAATGAACAGAACGATGCAGAAATAGGTGCTCAACCAGTAGATGACGAGGAAGATGATGAACATGAAGAAGAATTAACTTCACTGAAACTAGTAATCCCAAGATATGTAAGGCTAAATCATTCAGAAGACCAGATTATAGGTGACAAGAATGCTGGCGTGCTAACTAGAAGAAAATCAGCCAAAATTCCTGTTTGATTTCAACTGTTGAGCCAAAGACAGTTAGAGAAGCATTGAAAGATGGTGACTGGATTAATGCAATGAATGAAGAACTAGATCAGATTGAGAAAAACAACACATGGTCTCTTGTTCCTAGACCAGAAGACAAAAATGTGATTGTTACAAAGTGGGTCTTTAGAAACAAGTTAAATGAAGATGGTGAGGCTGTGAGAAATAAGGCAAGACTTGTATGCAAAGGGTATGCACAAGAAGAAGGTGAAGACTATGGTTAAACCTTTGCACCAGTGGCAAGACTTGAAGGTGTTAGAATGTTACTTGCCTTTGCAAATTTTAAAGGTTTTAAGGTCTATCAAATGGACGTTAAATTAGCTTTCATGAATGATATTCTTGAATAAGAAGTGTATATAGAATAACCATATGGGTTTTCTTTGAAAAAGGATAAAGATATAGTATGGAGGTTACACAAGGAATTATACGGATTGATACAAGCAACAAGAGCATGGTATGAGAGACTGCATGCACATCCGATTAAGATAGGATTACTGTGAACCAGTGAGGACAACAATATCTATTTAAAGACTGAAGGAGACAAAATGTTAATTACAGAAGTTTTTGTTGATGATATAATATTTGGTGGAGATGATTATTTGTGTATGGCTTTGGTTGATGAAATGAAGAAAGAGTTTGAGATGTCTCTGATCGGTGAGATAAAGTTTTTCATTAGGTTACATGTCCAACAACTAGAAGGTGGAATTTTTATCTGTCAGACTAAGTATGTGAAAGAAGTATTGAAGACTTTTGGGATGGAAGACTACAAATTGGTTGGTACTCCAATGGTGATAGGTTGCAAATTATCAAAAGAGGATGATTCACCCTCTATAGATGAGAAATAGTATAGGTCTATGATTGGAAAATTGCATTATGTTGTTCACAATAGACCGAATATTGCACATGTTGTTGGTTTAGTTTCCATATTTCAAAAGTGTCCCAAGGAGAAACACATGGTAGAAGTAAAAAACATATTCAGGTATCTGAAAGGAACAATTGATTATGGTTTATGGTATCCTTACAGAGGTAACTTTTCTTTGAAAGTTTTCACAGATACAGACTGGGCTAGAAATGTTGATAACTGAAAAAGCACAACTGGTGGAGGTTTTCTTCTTGGAGGTAGATTGGTATCTTGGACCAGTAAAAAGAAAACTTGTGTATCACAGTCAACTATAGAAGCAAAGTCTGTGGCTGCATCTATGAATTGTACATAGGCTATTTGGATGAGACATGTTTTGGAAGGTTTTAAGCATAATATGACTGAACCGGTGATTATTTATTGTGACAACACTAGTGCTATAAATATTTCTAAAAATATGGTGTTACATGAAAGGACTAAACATATTGAGTTGAAATGTCACTTTATGAGGGAGAGAGTACAGGAGAAGAAAGTGAGAATGGAACATGTGTCTAGCAAAGAGAAGTTAGCAGATATATTCACTAAACCTTTGCCTAAGGCGACCTTTGAATATCTCAGAGGTAAATTAGGGGTTAGACCCCTACACAAGATCAACTAAGTTGCAGGTGATGCATCAATCCAGTGGACTTATTGAATATTTTTCACTATTGATTGATGAGATGTGGGCTACTCCTCAGGGGGAGAAGCTAAGATGAGGTTAGTAGAGATGATGGAGACAACAACGACAACGAGAATGTTATAAGATACATTTGCACCTTTGACATTATTGTCAAAATGGGAGAAGTAATATAACCGACAGAAGATCATACAAAGGAGGAGAAGAGAAAGTGAAGCATGATGGGTTTTCTTTTAGTGTTTCCATCAATGCCAAAGGGGGAGAATGTTGGCATGATTGACATAACTGATGATGATTTTGACATATCGGTATAAGAACTATTGGTGATGCTATAGTTGATATGATAAGGAGAATGATGGCATGGTGATGTATGACCGGTATAGATTGAGATATTGGTTGGCGACTTGGTGATTAATTATTTGTGTTGTCATTGATGGAAACTATGGCAATTGTTTATTCTTGATTACTTTGTCATCTAGGTTTACTGGTGTAACCTAACTGGTAATGGATTAAGTTGGTGAGATGAACTGTGGAGCTAACAGAAAACTTGGCAAATAGGACTTTAACTAGTAAACATGAAACAATGCTATACTTAAGAAATTGGTTCTAAAGATTGATGAGGAATTAGGTGTTGAGGTTTGAAACATGTGTTTATATCATTGTAATGAGTCTATGACCAAAACCTCTTCATGTTTTGATAACCAGAAGTTGTGTTTGTGATTTATTGTTGTATTTTCAGTAGGGTTTTAGTAGGGTTTACAACTGGTAACAAGATCTCTTAACCGGTGATGCTTTATGGTTTGGTGGTGAATTTCATTATGTTCATAACTTGATGGTGATGTGTCACAACCAATGTGAGAAATTAAAATACTATTTTGGCACTATTAAGGATGGAATTTCTTGAGAAACAACAAAGAGCACAGAAGAATGTTTTAAGGGTTTGACTGCTTATTAGATCGATGTGCGGTGTCGTGTTATGATTATTCAACGGTTGAAATTGTATTGATATTTGTTCTAATAATTTGTATGATGATTTATGATGACTTGTGATGATCTATGATGTAAATTTATTTGAATCTTCATGTATCTAGGGTTTTGTAACTGACAAAGATGTAAAGTGTATTTAGGTCAGTTTTGATGAAGTTTATTATGTCTAAAATCTAAGAAAAGAGTGTGTAGCCAAACTAGAGGTGTGTGTCTGCAAGAGTGAAGCAAATTGGAGCTGAAGTGGATCTGAACAAGAAAGAAGTGCTATTTGTAGATCATTCATCTATTGTTCCCTAATAGTTGCAACAGGTTCAAAATCCCTTGATCGAGTAGGTCCTAACAGGCCTTGTTCATGTAAATTCCTTAACCAGGTAGCTCAACAACTTGAGTTTAAATCCTCGCACGAGGTTGCTTCTAACAGGGAAAAGCTCCTAATAGAGCTCATATTATAAATCCCTTGATTAGGTGACTCCTAATAGGGTCTGCTCCTAACTGGGCATCATTGTAAGCTCCTAATCGGGCTAGGCTCCTAACAAGGCACATTTTGAAAGAGTGCATTATCTTGTGGGTACCAATTCCCATCATGGTTTTTCCCATTTGGGTTTCCACATGAAAATCCTAGTGTTCATATGGTGATCAATTTGTGTTTGTGTTAAGTTGATATCTTTCTATTGCATGGATGATATAAAACACTTAAATGAGTAGTTTGGTAAATTTGATTAGTAGATTGATTTCAGTGGCTATTGGTACTGGTTATGATTTGTTTTGGTGAAGTATTGATCAGTTTGGTTTAAGATTTTAGTTTGTTGTTAATACTAATTCACCCCCCTCTCAGTATTAACTAGATCCTCTAAATAACAGCTTATGTTGCATTAGTCGATGTAATAAATTTTTTATCTCTATTTGCATGTTAGAAAGTTGTATTTCTCTAGGGTATTTTGGCAGGCAAGAATGAACTCTATGAAAACCTCTTATCCACTTATAGATTCAGAAAATGAAGCATACATTTATGACAACAATATACAACACAAAACGAGTAACCCTTAGAACATCATTGCATTACAATGATAGGCCACAAATGAATATACTAATCACATTCTTAATTATCCTAAAGATATTACAATAAAACCCAACATTTTCTTGAAAGAAAACTTTAACATGCTCCTTGAGCATGAGCCTCCAAGCCAAATACTTGTCACAACAAATGTGTGACAAAAACTATTAAAATCATTGATTTCACTTATTTAGAAGAGAACTGAACATGTCAAGGAGACATTACAACATATTACAACATTAATGCTCCATACTAGTTTGCTTGTCATCATCAAAAATATTATTACAACACTCAAAAACTAAAATATCAAAGGAAGCAAATCCTAAACTACCCTGCCAAAACATTACATAGCTCACTTGGAGCCAAAATCTGTAACCTTCTTGAAAAATGAGAAGAGAAGAGAATTAAAAGATGAAAGAAAACCCCTAAAGAATCCCTAAAATGAATCTCTCATCGACACATGGCATCCTTAGGAATTTTAAATTTTGGGTCTTCAAAATCTGCACTTTCACTTTCTTCTATGTCTTTGACCTACACTTTTAGCCTGAATGTGACACCTAGAAAATCTGGAAAAAAGATCTTGCATTCACATTTTTTTTCATTATGTCAGCACACAAAATTTTGACTTTGTCTTCTCACACATTTGAAAGATGAAAGAAAACCCCTAAAGAATCCCTAAAATGAATCTCTCATCGACACATGGCATCCTTAGGAATTTTAAATTTTGGGTCTTCAAAATCTGCACTTTCACTTTCTTCTATGTCTTTGACCTACACTTTTAGCCTGAATGTGACACCTAGAAAATCTGGAAAAAAGATCTTGCATTCACATTTTTTTTCATTATGTCAGCACACAAAATTTTGACTTTGTCTTCTCACACATTTGAAAGATGAAAGAAAACCCCTAAAGAATCCCTAAAATGAATCTCTCATCGACACATGGCATCCTTAGGAATTTTAAATTTTGGGTCTTCAAAATCTGCACTTTCACTTTCTTCTATGTCTTTGACCTACACTTTTAGCCTGAATGTGACACCTAGAAAATCTGGAAAAAAGATCTTGCATTCACATTTTTTTTCATTATGTCAGCACACAAAATTTTGACTTTGTCTTCTCACACATTTGAAAGATGAAAGAAAACCCCTAAAGAATCCCTAAAATGAATCTCTCATCGACACATGGCATCCTTAGGAATTTTAAATTTTGGGTCTTCAAAATCTGCACTTTCACTTTCTTCTATGTCTTTGACCTACACTTTTAGCCTGAATGTGACACCTAGAAAATCTGGAAAAAAGATCTTGCATTCACATTTTTTTTCATTATGTCAGCACACAAAATTTTGACTTTGTCTTCTCACACATTTGAAAGATGAAAGAAAACCCCTAAAGAATCCCTAAAATGAATCTCTCATCGACACATGGCATCCTTAGGAATTTTAAATTTTGGGTCTTCAAAATCTGCACTTTCACTTTCTTCTATGTCTTTGACCTACACTTTTAGCTTGAATGTGACACCTAGAAAATCTGGAAAAAAGATCTTGCATTCACATTTTTTTTCATTATGTCAGCACACAAAATTTTGACTTTGTCTTCTCACACATTTTCCATGGTAAAAGACTTGTCACTTTTAGCATTTTGCCTTTTGAATTTGTCTAAATTTCCCCTTTTGGTTCTCTGCACAACTTTGTTTGCAACCCTTATTTTCTCTCTGACCAGAAATAGAAAATATTTATAGTGATGGTTGTGAATGTCATGTCATTTTCTCTATCTAAAAATAATTCTCCTTCTTGCATAGGTAACCTGGAGACACTTCTCCACTGTAATTTACCCCAGAATTAAAATGATCCCCCTTGGTTAAAATAAATTTTTTTATTCTATGCTTATTGAGTGAAAACTTCTTACTTTGTGACCTCATTATTTTTCACATTTCTAATTGAAAATGAATTTTACAAAGAAAATATTCATCCTGTATAATTATAATATTCACCACAAAATAAAAGTGATCACAGTTGTATACATTCTCCATTTGAGTGAAGAACATTTTCCTTTGTGAAACTTCTCAATCTTAGTACTTCTGTGAAATAAGAAATTTATCCTCCCTGAGCATCTTTTCTTGCCATGTTTATCCTGAGTAAGATATTTCATTTTATTATTCTCTCTATGATTTTTTCCCTAAATACTCACATTGGTGAAAAATCAAGGTCCCACCTTGACCTGGAAACATTTTACCACCTCCTCAATTTTCACCCTTCAAGCATAAGAGCAACAATGACATCCCTTTGACATAACACGCCTGTGTATCATATCCCTCTTGGAAAAATCCAACAATCTCACCAAATCTTTCATTTGTAAGCACCAAGGAAGTGTTCATACATAGCCACCATTTTGTCATAACTGGCCCTTCATAATTGTAACTACATTTGATGAGATTCATAGATCATCTATTTTGAATAATGATTGTCAAATTCCCCATTAATAGGATTATTGCATTAAGGGTACACATCGTTGTTTAAAATAAAGCAATATAGAGAGAGGATACTACAACAGGATGAACATTATTCCTTGAAATTCTCTGCTTTAGTACCACATACCCCCTTTGATCAAAGAATAATTGTATGTCTCATTCATTTCAATAGATTTTTGGTTTGCAAGATCTACAATTTGATACGTGGCTTATAACACCAAATGCTTAAACTTCACATCCTGCCAACTAATACAATTAATGCATAAATCTTTCTTTGTATCAATCTTGCAAAGAAAATAAATAATACAACTTCTACCTATGGTGGTAAATACCACCATGATTCACACAGGAACCCAACGAACACATCCAGGTGAATATGCATCTGATAAGTTTCATCTTTGATTCAAGAATGATGCCCTGCCCTTATTTTGACCTAGCTCGATATTTGTAGCATGTTGTATTCCATTTCATCCTCCAACAAATAGTGTTTTCTTTACTTGCTTCCAACGTAACCAAATCTTGTCATTCCATATCTTTCTTATGTACCCTCGCCCATCAAGTATACAAGGCATTCAAAAATTGTGATCAAGCATCGATACAGCCCAATAGAAGCCCCCAAAATCATGACTTCCACAAGTATCAAATAATTCCTCCTTTAGCCACAACACTAGATGAAATATTTAAATTTCACTATCCTCTGCCTCAAACATAGCCCCTTTTTGTGGCAATGAGTTGAGGTCAATTTGTGCCCCTTTGAGAATGGTTGACATTCACTATTTTGACTTAAGCTTCTTTGGTTGGTGCTCCAAATTTGTGTTGAACATACTTTGTTCTATTGATTTGCTGGAACACATAAAAAAAATATCTAGCATGACATTTGGTGGATTTAAAAAGCATCCTCAACTCATGAATTCATTTCTTCATACTATCAATCACATTTCTATTTTAGTAACCAGTTAAGTCCCATGAGTGATCTTCAACATATTCCTTGATGGTAGCAGCAATCTCATCTCAGTTCAAGCGATAAACCACAAAATTTGTTGCTCCTTCTTCATTATTAGCACTGGTCGGAAGTTTCAAAGGCCCCTTTTTTAAAAATGTTCTTTTATAACACGATTCATGTTGAGTTGTTACATTGTATCTGAATTCCCAGTAACCTAGGCTGCTTGAGCTTTCGAGTTGTTCATTTTGCTAAATTGTTGGTTTTCTGCATTTCTCCACATTAACTAGTTGAAATGATCCCTCTATTTGCAATTTGTCTAAACCCTCTAATTTGAGCAAAATATTGGTCAATCATAAGATGAAACCTCCACCTTTAACTTACAAGAACATTGTTTTTTCTTACAAACTGGGAACATGCTTCCTTCGCTGTACATTTTCAAACCCTAACTTCATTATCCCATGTCGCTCCTATCTTTCTTGTTCCCACTCTATGGGATGGTGGGGTTCCACTATCCTGAGCCCCTTCTTAGCCCCTTCTTAGCCCACGCTATTTTCTTTGTGCTTCTCTATGCCATGCAAGGTGGCAGAGAAGACAAAGTATCTATTCCCCACCAGCCCGTGACCTCTCCATGGGTGTGCTGATAGCCCCATAGGGTGGAAGAAATAGTAGCTTCCTTTCCTCCCTGCTATCCCGCGGAATGCCCTAGACCTCCACCACCTCTACATGAGAGAAATAATTTTACAACTTTTGAAAAGTCTTTTGCTTCTCGTTTCCTTGAAGGGTCCCACCAAATTTCATAGGTGATGGAAGTATTTAAAACCAAATGATTTTTCCTTAAAAGCTTACCCTTGCCACCCAATAAATCGCTTCAAGATAACTTATTTTATCTTCTCCTTTTACACCATCCAAAAAATATATCAACACATTCAAGAGTAAATTTTCATCAATATGATTTAAATGATTTCAACATTGGCATTAACTATAGATATTCCCAAATATTTCAAACCACTAGAATACTCTAAATAACCTGATCCACCTTTATCATCCCCTTCGAATATATATAATAATATTATTTAAATCCAACATGATTTAAATAATACATATTTCTTGAATTAACTCCATCTGGTCTTGCAAAATGAACCTTATTTTTATTTAAACCAATAATAATTTAAATAAATATTTGTTTAAAAAAGCACCAATCTGTCTCACCGGGTCATAATTTTAGTTGGGTCCTTGGCGAGCCAGGGTAATTTTTTTTTCATTTCTGCACAACTGACCTATGAAGATGTCCTAATACCTTAACTAGATATGCTCTAGACATGAAAAACTTGAGTGGGTGACCATTTAAATTTGACATTTTTTACCTCTTTTTTGACCTAAACCACCTAAGTAGCCTCTAGAATTGACCTTGGAAACTACTCAAATCACCTCCCTAAACCCTACAAGCTTGCATACCTGTAGAGTATCATATGGAGAATCCAAAATGCCCAACCATAGATCATGATGATTCCCGAGGCAAAATATTTTAATACTTGAAGTTTGATGGACTTGTAAAGCACTGAGAGGGGGGGTGAATCAGTGACACCAAAAACAATACTACTTTAAACACTGACTGGTAGATATACTTAAAATTTTTGTTAAACACTATGCATGAAATCCAAAATGATATAACAACATCCACAATAAGTAAAACATCCACCATAACACAAGTGTTTATACGTGGAAAACCCAAATGGGAAAAACCACGGTGAGATGGGACTCACAAGTTAACTATCTATGGTAATAGATAATTGACCAGTTAAGGTCTACAAAAAGTTGCTCTGCTAGGAGCGAATCTTGTTAAAGATCCTTAAAAGATATACCCTATTAAATGTAGTACCCGGTTAGGAGTAACCTTGGTAGAGGATTTCTGAATCCAAACTAATGGATCACCTGGTTAGAGGATTTGTATAATGAAGCTTGTTAGAGCTTACCTAGTTAGGGGATTTGACTATTGTAGTGATTAGAAAACAACAGGTGGTGTGATCTAGTAGCGGCACAACTTGCTTTAATAGATCCTCTTCTGCGCACTCAACACTTCATTACCAACATACTCTACAACTTAACACTTATGCCTTTGCATCAAATCATCTCATAACATATCTCCTTTGCTCATACAAAATAATTTATTGTGATGTCAATATATAGACATTTAGATTTCATGTCGGCCTCTAGAAATCATATCACAATTTCCTAGGTGCAGTGTATTAGGTCAAACAATCATAACTCATCACAAAAATACTGCCAAAAATTATTGGTGAGGATAAGTCATCATGACTAGTGATAACTCATCACATAATCAATGAATACCAGCTGGAACAATAATACCGATTGGAGTTAAACATATAAACCATTTGTCCTTCGATGCTCCTTTGATAATCTCCACTGGATCTTCAGGTTGATGTTGAGTTATGTATATCCATATATAAATACACACTGGTTGTCACCATGTATATACCGGTTGTCACCATGTACCGATTAGATATAAACTTATAGTATACCGGTTGTAATATAAACAACTTTGAAGTCACACCGGTAATATGAACATATGTGTGTGTATGTGTTTCATCAATGACAACATATGATGAAGTTATTCATTACAATCATGATCAAGCCAACAAAGTTTCTCACCAAGTTGCTTCTAAAACTGCACTTTTCAAACCCTTATGAAGTCTATCCATTGAATTGAAAAAATATCAAAACTCCATTTCAGGGGCTTCCACTTGGAAAGATGGTACATCTAGATACCATGAGCATGTGTACAAGATTGTTTGACTTGATTCAACCACATGTGCAAAATATTAACGCTCAAACTCACCCTCTTTAAAATTTCTAGAAATATTGATTGTTGAACCCTAAAAAAGTTCATTTAGAATGGCCTTTGAAAAAATATCAAATGAGAAGATAGAGGGCTATAAACTAGCCAAGTTGCAGATAATTATACAGAGAATCATGGGTACTTTCACTATTTCATGCAGGTTAATAGATTGTGAGAATTTTTTTTGAATGTGGGGCCATTTTTTGCAGATTTACATCATCCAGTTTGCAAATTTGAACAATTTGCAAACAAAATCAAGCTAGAAAACACATCAAATTGATTCATGAGGCTATGCCACCTGAAAATGGAGCTTCATAAAGATGCAAACCATCATAGAAAAATGTCAGTTGGGTTTAATACTTAGCAGACACAAAGATGCAACATCTCAGAGATGACCTACTCAAAAGGTTTAACAGTTGCAAACAACAAACCAACTTTATAGGCTCTCAAAGGGGTGCAAAATTATAGGCTCTCGAAGTGAGCCACTTAAGCTTATTCTGTAAGGGTACTTTTTGAGTGCATTAAGAAAAATTTTCAACACAAAAACTCAAAATTTGGCAAAATTTTTGAGGTCCCAACATCTTTTACTACTTGTCATTGCACTACTAATTACTCCTCTCTTTCATCTTTCATATCTTCTAATGTGAGTATTTGTGTATTCTCATACTCTTGTTAAAGTGGGGGCTAAATGTAGCGTCACAGATTGTCACCAAGCCAATTTACACTTCATGTTTGTGCCCCTACTTTAGCATACATGTCCCATCCCCATCCCCTTTCTAGGTCTGTTTGTGCCTTTTCTCTATCTTTAAGGATATGAACAGCCTTTTGTGGATCCTACCATGGGATACCCACCCCATTTTAGCATTATTTTGGTCTTGATTGTGGTGAGACCAGGGTGTGGAATGCCCTGGCCTTGACCATGGCACCCCATAATGCCATGGTCTCACTCAATTTGGCCCCAATTTGAAATAGGGTGGGGGATAAATGTCATTAGTAAGATTTGATCCTCGTGGCTCCACATGACTATTGGAGGTCAAGCTAATTGATAATTTACCTAGAACCCCCATATAAAGACATTATATCAAATTCATTTTCATACCCACATCCGACCTATTGGTTCCCAAATCAACAAATTGCAAAATCTTAAGAGTATGCAAAATTCTATTATCAAGTCTCACAAGTGATCAGGCTAATGAACAAGAATCAACCCAACGGTACATATCTTCTACTCTTGAAGCTCTATTATGCCTTGGTGGGTGTACCTTTATCATCAATTAATTACTCACTTCTTGTGATGATAACAAAGTAGATTATGATCCTCACACAAATTATAAGAGGAAACAAATGATATCTCCAATTATACAATAATTTATTCAATCTATTTCATTCTAGCAATGAGGATATTGAAATAGATAACTAAAAACATGAAAACTTCTTCTACTTCTAATACTAGAATAAAATAAAAAAACAATTTGAAAATCAATTGAAAGAAACTCTTAGAACATATGAGACCGGTGCCTTTCCTGTAGGGCAACAGATTCTAAACAAAATTTTGTTAAATATTTGGGCAACTCAGAGGAGGGGTGAATCATTTGACAACATAAATTTTTTATTCAATGCATCCAAAATAACCAACAAAATTAATTAAAGCAGATAAAACATGAAAGAACATACACAAAACATATCACACAATGAACACCAGATATGATGTGTAAAACTCAAGAAGGGAAAAACCACAAAGAATGTTAGTTCTCAATATATAGCATCGGTTAAGGTGATTTTTACCAAGAGTGGCTCACTGCCAGAATGCTCACTATAGGAGGGCTCACTACCAAAAAAAAGGTTCACTGCCGAAGGAAGAAGAAACAAAAAGAGAATCCACCACTATAACACTATCTGAAATATCAAAAATATTTTTGGTGCCTCAGCAACAATACACTTCATACGTCATCAATCAGATCATTCTTTTTCAATATCACACATCTTTCATATCTCATACATTCAGATCATCGACATATTTATACTATCTTTAGGAAACATAACCTTCTAAGTTGGCCAAGAAATAAATTTGAAATAGGTCAACACTAAACATTTCAGTGGTGGGAAGGAATGAGAAGTATACCATACCACAACACACATAAAATGTTAGATTAACACGTTACATCCATCACATATTCTGGACCCAAATCATGACTCACACGCTACACAAATGTCGCTACTCATCCTTGAATTCTGGACCTAATCTAGACCCAAAATAGCACTACCCAACAAATTAAAAATAAGAATGGGACCAAGATACTCATGAATACAATCAATAAACACCATATCCAAAAAATAGAGAAATCCATATCACAATCATCACAAACAATCAACACTGAATATTAATTGTAGCACATCTTCCAGAACACCACAAATTCTAGGAACACATCTTCTGGATCACTAACACCAATACCATATGTTGACATCAATGACAATCATTAATGACAACCATCAACATCACACTTGCAACAATCTCCTCCTTTGTCATTGATGGAAAATCCATCAATAAAAAACACATAACACATAATTCTCTCAGCATCATCAGATCAACATCTATGTACATCTATGCATCTCTTCAACTCTCCAACTCAAATTACATGTCTCCAACTCTCCCCCTTTGACGTCAAGGACAAAGGAAAGCATAACTCCCCCTATGAAACTCACTCATGCTCCTCCTAAGAGGAAGCACCCAAACATTAGTCCAGCTAAAAATATGCAAATAGTTTATTAGACGAATGCACATCCAAATGCACATTAGTTCAAACTAGGGAGGGTTAATACCCCTTACTTCTGTCGGAGATACTCAAAAGTATCTTTACACAATGCCTTTGTGAAGATATCTGCAATTTTTTCTTTTGTAGGTACATACTCAAGATTTTTCTCATTATACAACACCTTTTCACTTAAGAAGTGATATCAAATAGATATATGCTTTGTTCTATAAGGTTGTACTAGATTCTTAGAAATTTATATTGCACTAGTATTATCACACATGATTGAGATGGGCTCATTGAATATTACACCAATATCCTTCAAAGTCTTCTTCATCCATATAATCTATGTGCAACATGAAGATATTGCAATATATTCTGCTTCAACTATAGATAAAGATACAAAATCCTGCTTCTTACATGACCAAGCAACCAACCGGGAGCGAAGAAAGAATGCTCCACCACTTGTACTTTTCCCGTCATCAACACTTTCGACCCAATCTACATCAGTATAAGTTGTCATCTAGTGAAATCTAAATTTTTGGGATACCACAAACAAAACTCTTCTATTCCTTTTAAATATCTAAAAATTCTTTTTAGTACCACAACATATGATTCTTTCTAAAATCTAGCCACCAAACAAACTACATACATGATATCCAGTCTGGTAGCAGTCAAATTTAATAGTCCTCCAATCATTGATCTATATCAACTTGCATCAAATTTAGAAGATTTATCCTCTTGAGTTAACTTGGATCCGGTGGTCATAGGTGTACACACTAGTTTGGAATTCTCCAACCCAAAATTCTTCAACAATTCCTTAATGTATTTAGACTAAGAAATGAAAAATCCTTTGTCATTCTGATTTACTTGCAAACCAAGAAATAAATTTAACTCACCAATCATGGACATCTCAAATTCCTTTTGTATTTCATTAGCAAACTTCATGCACATGCCTCCATTTCCTCCAAATATTATGTCATTGACATATACTCCAACAATCAAGATTTTACCTGAGTCAGTTTTGAAATATAAATTCTTGTCTGTCAATCCCTTTTGAAAACCTTGATTAATGAAATACTTATCTAGCCTTCCATACCAAGCTCTAGGAGCTTGTTTCAATCCATACATGACCTTCTTCAATCTGCAAACAATGTTCAAATCATCTTTCAATTTAAATCCTTCTGGTTGTTCATTGTAGACTTCTTTCAGTTCTCCATTCAAAAATGTTGACTTCACATCCATCTGATAAACCTTGAAATATTTAAAAGATGCAAAAGCCAAAAACATCTTGATTGCCTCCATCAAAACAACAGGTGCATTTATCTCCTCAAATTAAATGCCTTCAACCTATGTGCAACCTTTGCAAACCAACCTTGCTTTATTTCTCACAACATTTTCATCCTCATCCATATTGTTCTGGAATACCCATTTTGTTGCAATTACATTTTTACTTGGCGGTTTATGAACTAATTCCCATGTTTGAATCTTCTCAAATTGATCCAGCTCTTCTCTCATTGCCTTTATCCAATTTTGATCATTGCAAGCTTCTTCTACTGATATCGGTTTAGTCTTAGATAGTAAACATAAAGAACTTGTTCCTAAGCTACTTTGCTTCTTGTGATAATTCCTTTGTTTTTATCTCCAATAATCTTATCTAATTTTCTTCTGAACTAATCTTGGGTTTTTAGATGTTGATACCAGAGTATCCTGAGTTTCCTTTTCTTTTTCTTCCTCTTTGGTTTTCTCTTTCCTTTTTTTGTTAGCCGATTCATCAGACTCATAACTTGTCAATTTGTCAAAGTCTTTAGAAATGTCTTCATCAAACTTCAATTTGCACTTTCAACAATCTTGTTCAACCTTTTGTTGTAACACCCGTATGCCTTGCTCCTTGTAGAATATCCTAGGAATATGCCTTTATCTGTTCTTCTATCAAATTTTCCAAGATTATCTTCATCTCTTCGTATATAACACTTTCTTCAAAATACCTTGAAATATTTTACTATTGGAGTTCTACCATGCCATAGCTCATATGATGTCTTTCCATATCTTTTTGGATATAAAATTCTATTAAGAGTATAGACTGCTATGTGGATTTCCTCTCTCCAATAGACTTCTAGGATTTTTTCTCCTTTGATCATTGTTCTGGATATCTTTTGTATAGTTCAATTCATCCTTTCCACACACCATTTTGTTATGGTGTCCTAAGGGGAGACAATTGGCTTCTAATACCACATTTATCATAGAAATTGTTAAACTCATCATAAGTAAATTATCCTCCTCTGTCAAACCTCAAACACTTAATCTTTTTGTCAACTTTATTTTCAACTCTATCCTTGAATATCTTGAATTTTCGTAATGCTTTTGACTTCTCTCTAAAAAATGCAACCTATGACATTCTAGAATAATCATCAATCAACATGAAATAATTCTACCTTGTATACTCCTTGTTATGCTAGGACCGCATAAATTATGTGCACTAAGTCCAATAATCCAGTGGACGACTGCTCCTTTCCTCTATATGTTCCTTTTGTCTTCTTTCCAACTTGACATTCTCTGCAAATATTGTTATTCAGTTTGGTCAACCTTGGTAAATCTCTCACTGCACTTGATGAACTATTCTTTACTAGATTATCAAAGTTGATATGACACATCATCCAATGATAGAGCTAGCTATCATTGACATGAGATAACAAACAATATCTTGTAGCTCCTTCTAGCAAATACATGTTTCCACCAATCATTTTCCCTGCCACAATCATAATTTTGGATCCCTTCCCAACCTCACAACCACCATCCTTAAAAAAAACATTGTAACCATTTTCATACATTTTCCCAACACTCAAGAGATTATGATAGAAAACCTTCACATAGTAAACATTATCAATATTATGTTTTCCATCAAAAGAAATAGAACCAATTCCTACAATTTGTGTTGTTTGAACATCTCTCAACCTAACAGAACCTCGATCATACTTTTCAAGTTTTACAAACTTACTTTTAGCACCAATCATATGATTTGAATGTCTACTATCAATTAACCACTCATTTATATCTCTTCTAGCCTATAAGGTAGTAGCAATAGTCTTAAGAATATCAATCTTAGGTACAACCTTTTCTACCAAAAACAAACAATGACCATCTTTATAGTCTAATTCATCATTTGAAATACCAATGTCATCTCTAACATAGTAGGCTCTCTTATTAAACTTCCCTTTACCTTCTCTAAAATTTTGTCTTGATCCTTTGTCTGGACATCTAGTAGCTATATGACCAATCTTCCCACATCTAAATCATTTAAGAACTAACATACTTTTATATTTTTCGATGCCTTTCTTCAGTTTCCTTACAAAGTTTGCTTCCATTTCATCTAAAATTTCATCTTTTGGATCTTCCTCAATGACTTTAAAAGCAGATTCAGATTTAGCTGTCTTTTCTAAACTTCCTTATCTCAAATGTAGACAAGGTGCCATATAGTTGTTCCCTTAGAATAAAATTCTTTTAATCATAAGTTTCTTCAAAAGAAGAGATCTTATCATTGTAGATTTCCAATAGAAACATCAAAATCTTCTCAATTATGTCTTCATCTGTTAAGGTGCTGCCAAGTTCTTTGATTTAATTTACTGCACTGTCAGCCTTTTGAAAATAGCTTGTTATATATTCTTCTTCCATTTTCAAGTTATCATATCTGTGCTTAGCTGTTAGCTTCTTTGATAAGTTGACTCTGTCATTTCCTTCATAGATATCTCTCAACTTTTCCAAAACCTCTTAAGCAGTATTCAATGAAATAACCTTTGTCAATTTAGTCTTTGATAAAGCACTAAAGATAGCATACCTTTCTTTTTCTTTCTCTTCATACTTTTGAATCTCATTTGGAGTGGTAAGACCATTTGCCGGTTGTACATACTTATTTTCCACAATGTGTTATAGCCCAAGGAGATTAGGTAACCTCTCATCTTCACTTTATAGAAACTATAGTCAGATCCTTCAAAGATAGGAATGGTTAGTTTATGTGCCATCAGATTAGGATCTACCTCAAGTAGTTAAGCTCTTCTCCAAGGAACTAAAGCTTTGATACCAATTGTTAAATATTTGGGCAGCTAAGAGGGAGGAGTGAATCAATTGACAACTTAAACTTTTTCTCCAATACATCTAGAATAACTAACAAAATTAATTAAATTAGTTATAACATGAAAGCACATACAAAAACATATCACACAATGAACACCAGATATGACGTGGAAAACCCAAGAAGGGAAAAACCATAGAGAATGTTAGTTCTTAATATATATCATCGGTTAAGGTGCTTTTTACAAAGAGTGGCTCAATGCCAGAATTCTCATTGTAGGAGGGTTCACTGCTCAGAAAAAGGTTCACTATGAAAGGAAGAAGAAATAAAAAGAGAATCCACCATTGTAACACAATCTGCAATACTAGAAGTATTTTTGGTGCCTCGGCAACAATTTACTTCATACACCATCAATCAAATTATTCTTTTTTAGTCTCACACATCTTTCATATCTCATACATTCAGATCATCCACATATTTATACTGTCTCTAGGAAACATAATCTTCTAAGTCAGCCAACATAGAAATTTTAAATATGTCAACACTAAATATTTTAGTGGTGGGAAGGAATGAGAAGTAGGCCATACCAAAAAATTCATCAATGGTCAGATCAACACGTTACATCCATCACATATTCTAGACCCAAATCACAACTCACATGATACAAAACTGTCATTACTCATCTTCAAATTTCAAACCTAATCCAAACCCAAAATAACACTACCCAACACATCAAAAATAAGAATGGGACCAAGATACTCATGAATACAATTGATCAAAACCATATCTAGAAAACAAAGAAATCTGGATCACAATCATCACAAACAATCAACATTGAATATCAACTGTAGCACATCTTCCAGAGCACCTAAGATTCCAGGAACAAATCTTCTGGATCACTAACACCAATACCATATGTTGACATCAATGACAATCATTAATGGCAACCATCAACATCACACTTGAAACACATGTATCTACCTCTTGATCATAATTCAAACTATTTGGCATCTTATCTAATCACGCCTTGCATAAAAGTGCATAAATGGAATGTTATTAGGATCTTCTTTTTAATCCAAATGATTCTTTCAGATTATTGTCTTATTAAGTGAATTTAATTATGCCTAGTATAAACCAATTGAATAAATCACATAAAATAAGAGAGTCGCTTTGATAAATCAGAAATATCCTTGATATTTAGATCTAAATAATAAGAAAGAAATCAAATTGGAGACAACCATATAACACTATATAAAATTGTACCACAAACAATTGAAATAAAAAATTCAAACACAAAATCCTTGCATTTATATTATATCCATTGCAAAAAAGGTGTTACATTTTGTTGCAATATGTTCTTCCCAATTAATTCCTTCCAACCCCTAAAGAAGTCTTGGTTTTCCCCTTATATACAAAATGGGAGAAGTGAAAAGCTTCAAACTGTTACAAAATGACTATATAGTTAACCCACTCGAAAATGAAAAGACATGCCCTTTTCATTAAAGATAACAAAACATAATTATATTTGTTTCAATTGATTACAATAAGAACAAAGTTTTGAAAACAGGAAACAATTAAAACATAGGAAAAGCTAGTGACCATGAGTGCAACTCCCTATCTTCATAATGTCAATAGCAACCCATGACCAATGGGTCTGGTATTAGCATTTTAGAATATAAAACAGATATCCAACTTTTTATTAGATGATATGAATTTTTACATGAATAAATGAGAAATCCCATGTATATGTTGGTGTGATGGGTTCAACAGATAGCTAAAATTAGCTAACAAACTATTAACAAAACATGAATAAAACAATAATAAACAATAGCAAATTGATCACATGGGTGGAGGGATGGAATATCCAAAATTCCTCCCTTATTACATCATTGTTTTAAATTAATAATAATATAATATCAAAAACTTTCAAACTTGACATGAGCAAGAGGCTTGGTGAAGATATCTGCATGTTGTTCCTAAGTTGAGCAGTATTGAAGTTGAATATTGTTTTGTTGAACATGTTCTCATATGAAGTGACAATCAACTTTTATATGCTTGGTCCATTCATGAAACATTGGATTATTAACAAGATTAAGAACACTTTGATTGTCACAAAAGAGGATTAGAGGTTGGCTTTGTGGTACACTAATGCAGTAGCACCAGTGTAATTCTTACCGATTGAGGCAGTTAGTAGTGGAATTGCTTGGAGATCATGGTATTTCTTCATGTTTGAGAGTTTAGCATTGTGGATTTGGATTTATTCCCTTGAGTTCATTGTCTTTATTGTGTTCACAATTCATGGAATTTGGATGTGATCCCGGTGAGATATCAATTCCGGTATTGGCTCGGTTGATGTGTTCTTACCAGTTACTCTTGCAGTATGTTGAGAGAAGCTGAATCGGGTTGCGGTTGATCTCCATGACTTGCAGATTGTTGATTTATTTTTCTTGTGCCTTGTCCAATGTTCTCAGAATATTGTGTGATGTTTTATGCATTTTTGTGTTGTTCTTAATGATTTGAGCTGACATGTTACTGTTATCACGATTCATGAATCGGTTGGTATTTAGGCTGACTTGATCAAGTTATTATTATTTACGGACAATATAAATAGAAGGTTTGCGAATCATTTGAGAGGAAAAAATATGAAAGATAGAAGATGGAAGTTTGAGATCGAGAAAAGATGTAGAATTGGTGAGATTCTAGTCAAGAAGGACTGAAGCCAAAACGGCTGAGGTCTGGATTAGGGTTGAACCGACATATTGTTTTTCGGAGGCCAATTTGATGTGTAGATGATCTCTAGATCTTATATTTGTTTTGTAAGCATTGTTTGTATCCTAGACTATGATCCAGCATGTGGCATATGTAATTCTTCAAATTATTATAATATTTGTTCATACTGTTTAGCGGTTATGTATTGTGTGATATTACCGGTTGTTCTTTCTTCTTTATCTGATGTTGTGTTACTAGTTACTGATATATCTTGCATGGTGTTTGTGTTGGGTTGCAAGGATGGGATGTCCTTCATTGGATCTCCCTACCTTGACTGCATCAAGTGGTATCAGAGCTGGTTATGAACTGGCTAGCGAAAGAATTGTTTGTGAACATTGAGGCATTCCTTTGGGTGGACAGATCGCCGATTGGAGGCAGGCTGCACGGGTGTTCAATAGATCGCCAAGGAGAGGCAATTGAAACCAGTAGTCAAATCACCAAGTTGAGGCAGTTCACCAGAGTGGAAGAGGAGATGCTGCCTAGAAGGACAAACCCCCGAAGGGTAGAGAAGATGATGGAAGACTTCAAGAATGAAGTGAGGAATGCAATCCAAAATGCTTTGGCTGGTTTGCAGAGAAACCCTGAATCTGAGGATGAATATGAAGAAGCCGATGAAGAGCTTGAAGAAGCCAAAGGACCAAAAGATGAAAGAGAGGAAAGATTCTTGAGAGCAGTGGCACAAGGGAGTAAGGTTCATAAAGTTGAAGTTTCCAAGTTTTCTGGAACACTGAACCCGGAGGATCCGATCGATTGGATCGGAGAGTTGGAGGATTACTTCGAGTTTGAGGATGTCAAGGACCCATAGAGAGTTTGGTTGGCACAGAATAAGTTGAAAGGTAATTCTGCCTTATGGTGGAAATAATTGTAGAAAGATAGAGTGGAGAATGGTGAATTGAAGATCACCCAGTGGAGACAGATGGTTGCAATATTGAAGGCCAAGTTCATACCGGGAGACTGAGTTGGAATTATTCAAGAAGTTGTAAAACCTGAAACAAAGAAACATGACTGTGAAGGAATATACTGAGGAATTCTACAAGGTGATGATTAGATGTGGACATATATAAATGGATAGAGAAAATGTGGCGAGGTACATAAATGGACTTGCATTTAACATTTCGGATGAGATGAGTATGTTGAGGGTTTTCACAGTTGAGGAAGTTTACTAGTATGCTTTGAAGGCTGAGGAGGAGATGAGAAGAAGACAACCAAATAGAGGGAAGGAGAAATTCAAAGGACAGATGAGTGACAGTATGAAGAAACTGTTTGAGGAATATGAATAAAAAACGAAGTGGAGTAAAGAACTAATACAAAAAACACAGAGGAAAGGCACTTGCAGTACCGGTAGAGAATTTCCTAGCAAATGTATCGTGTGGAGAAACTGGACATATATTTTATGAATGTAAGCAGGGAATGGAAAGAAGTTGTGTGGAAAATGAGGAATTAGAAGGGGAAGGTATAGGATTCGACTATGCACCGGAGCAAGGAAAATCTCTTATGTTAAGAAGAAAGGATACCAGATCTACTTAGAGGAAGAGTCTTTTCCAGATTGTGTAAATTAGGTGGTAAGTGTTGCAAGGTTATTGTAGATAGTGGAAGTACTGACAATTTGGTAATCAAGGAGATGGTTGTGAAGCTTGGATTGAAGAGGCTTGAGCATCCTTGTCCTTATGAGGTGAGTTGGTTACAAGATGATCAAAAGATAGAGATAAAGCAACATTGTTTGGTGAATTTCAATATTGGGCCTTTTAGGGATGAGGTTTAGTGTGATGTTGTATCTATGAGTGCTTGTCATGTCTTGTTGGGAAAACCTTGGTAGTTTGATAGAGGAGTTATTTATGACTATAGAAGAAACCTAGTCACTATTGAGAAGGATGGGTAGAAGTTCACATTGATTTCTTTGAAGGAGAAAGAGAAGGAGGTGAAGAATCTGAGTCCTGAGAAAATTTGTAGTACTGAGGAACCGATGCCAGAGGTTATACCAGAAGGTTTGCAGAAAGATCTGATAGAACTGATTGCAGAGGTTATACCGGAGGGTGACATCAGTTTGTAGAAAGATCTGATAGATGAGCCTAATGGACAGATGGAACCGGATGACAGAGAGTGACAACCCAAATGAAATCTTGTGGAAAAAACAAATCAGAGTTACAGAAGAAAGAGAACACTATGTTGGTATTAACCGGTGACTGAGAGGGGGTGAATTAGTAAAAACAGTTTATAAACAATAATATTCCAAACTGACCGATCTTCAACTACCTTTTTCAAATTAACTTAAAGCATTGCATTAATCATGAAAGAAAGAACATTGAAGGAAATATATTTGCATGCATCAAATAAACGTCACATAACACCAATAATTATACGTGGAAACCCTCGGTTAGAGGGAGAAAACCATGGTGGGGATAACCCACAATCTCTTTTACTGCACTAAAAAGAATGCCCGGTTAAGAGATTACAATTTTGTTCCTTCTGAGAACATCACCCTGTTAAAGATGATTGGTATCCTATTAAGAATACCTTAGAATCCGTTAGGATTCACCTTGCAAAGGGATTTTACACTTTCATCATGGAGTGACCATGTTAGGGGATTTTACAAATAGAGTTGGTTAAGGTTCACCCTATTAAGGGATTTAATCTACTCCAATTATTAGAGAGCAACAAATCATTGATCTGATGATGACACTTTTCTACCGAATAGATCCGCTCTGTATCTGCTTCAATCTCTGCTCGATGATGACTTCACCGATTCATAAGGAACCCTTCTGCACTTAGCTCATCTTCACCTTACTCAAATTTTCAATCTCAATTCTCTCACAACTCCTACAACTCTTTTAAAAATCAAGATGAAAAACATGTATACATCTGTATTCAATCTTGGTGATAACTTTCCCTCCAAAATTTGAACTCAAAAATCATTCTCTGCACCAATATTTTTGTTCCACAAATCTCGTCGATTATATCAGTGAGAATATTCGTTCATTCCACAAATCTCGACGATTATATCGGTGAGACTATCCGTTCATGCCACAAATCTCGCCGATTTTCTAGCAAGCACTCTGGCTTCCACTAGCTCTTTCTAAAATTGTCGGATCCACTTGTTAGCAAGCCAACCATCTTGATGACTATGCATGCTTATCCTTTTCACTTCATAATCTTATCAATCATTGTTATGATCTACTACCAGTTGCTTCCTATAAATCGGTCTCTGCTCACCGCTAGAAGCCTTTAGTCCCCTGTTCCTCACTAATCTACTATAACCCTTTTCCAATCGGTTATGTTGACATTAGAGCTAGTATTTTCCATCAATGACAACCTCTAAGTACCTCAAACTTTGTCATGCTCACCATGATACCAACAATCTCCCCCTTTGGCATTATTGGCAAAACATCTAGTTGGATTGAACTTTTATTCTCCCCTTGTTTTGGTTCTCCCTCTGTTCTCTGCCTTCTCTGCCTCTACCGGTGGTATTTTGACTATTTTCATTCTTTTTATTTGTACACATAGTCCTTCCTCCTCATATGTACAATCCACATTCATTTATTATCCCTTTTTGCAACAATGACAAAGGATAAAAGAATCAAAGTATACAAAAGAATTCATAAGGATGAGAGTAAATAAAAAATGTCTTTGAATTTGACCTTAGCAGTCTTCAAAGTAGATTCCCATGTAGACTTCACCTATTTCATAGTGTGGATCTATCCATGTAGATCTATGACAAAATCCTCCATATCATCTACTATCTTATAGTCAGGTGAACTGATGAGGCTTTTTGCTTCTTTCACATTCCCTTACATTAAATCAATGATGGGTGCAAGGTAACATTGTAGCTCTAATAGGTTGAGAGCTCATTTATCCTATTCCTCTTTCAGCTTGCTGATTTTATGAGTCAACTGTTTGACTTTTCCATTGAAGGTCACTGCAGAGCTTGTAAGAGGATCAAAAGTACCTATCAGATCTTGGATTTCCTTTTGAGTTTGTACTCTTTTATCTTCAAGATCTTTGATGAAATTAGTGAAGTTTGATAATTTGACCAATAATTGGCCAACTTCATTTAAGATAGATTTCACCTCTTTAGTTTTGTTAGAGAGAGCAACTTTGTCAGCTGATATTTGTTCCATTAATTTCTCACCTCTCCTAGTTTCACACTGCCTAGCTGCAACCTTCTCTAGATCGGTTGCCTCTGAACTGATTGCTTTGACAAGAGTACCTAATTGATCAATGATGGATGCATTCTGATTAACAACAATGTCAAGAATGAGATCAGATAGAATTGTCTTTTCTATATTAAGAATTCTTGCCTTCTTTTTCTTTGCTCTAACTTTGGCCTTTTCAACTTGAATTATCAATTTTTCTGAAACTCTCATTAACTATTTGGGGGTCATCTTCATGGTATCTATTACTGATTCTTCCTCTTCTTCCTCCTCTTTTTCTTCTTTTTCTTCTTTAGCCTCTACCACAGAGTTGGATGAGATGGTGAGTTTAGCTTTCTTCTTCTCACTTTCCTTTTCTAAATCTAACTTCCTTTTTACCAGAGGAGTGTCCACCACTATTTTCTTACTGCCTTCAGGTTGACCGGATGAGGAATCCTCTTTCTTCTTGTCCTGTTCCACTTCCTTGGTCTCCTCTAGACCAATATCGGTTGTTTTTGTTTCCTTCCTTTCTATTTTCATTTCCTCTATTTCCTTCTTATCTTCTACCTTCTTCTATGTTTCCTTCTTCTTTGCTTTATCAACAGATGGTATTGATGAATCTATCACCTTTGGGGTTTCTTCCTCTGCACCTTTTTTGGCAAATAAGGTTCGTTGTCTATAGGATTTGCTGTGGGAGTATTTATTGTCACTGGATTCCTTTGAGGTATTTCCTCACAAGGGATCTCCTCAATTATGACTTCTTCTTCTCTAGGATGCTTATTTTGAATAGTTCCCTTTGCCAGTGTATCATCAATATCAATAGTTTCAACAGTTGATTTTTGTTTAACCGGTGGCTCTGCATCCTTTTCAGATTAGGAATATATGACAAAAAATATCACCTATGATATCTTCAACTGTAAATACATCAAACTCATCAGTGGTGTCCTTGCCTATTCTTTTTCCCTTTTCTTGAGCAGCTACAACTTGTCCTTGTTTTACTTCTTTTTTTATTTCCTCCTCAGCTTCCTTTTGCTGGCTCAAAATTATTTTCCACATGGCAACACCCTCATCATGCACACCTTTAATATCTCCTATGGCCACTCTCCATGTTTTGTTCCTTATTTTAAAATGTTGTACACATGCTTTGGCCACTACAGATGCTTGATTATAATATAATTCATATTGCACTTCCATGAGTGCCTTTACTCTGTGTTCCTTATCAATTACTAGGGCAGTTTTCCATCTCCCTTCAATGAGATTTTATAAATTTGATGGAATAATTCCATGTAGTTCATTCGGAGTTCTGCAAAATTTATGTAAGTTCCAAATAAGTGCATCTTCAGTTTTTCTTTTGTCTTCCTCATTGCAGAGGGGATACTTTCTCCCAGCACAAGCTAAATCTCCATACTCTTTGATCCCATGGACCAATTCATCAAAAGTTAGAGCTACATTCCTACCACTTCTTCTGAATTCTTTTACTATCTTATCAGATTGGGTGTCAGAGTTATCACCCTCCTTTTCATCCTTCTTGGGCTTCTTTTTGGCCTTTGTGTCAACTGTCCTTTCATTCTTTTTCTTTCTTGCATATGTGACTCCTATTGGTCTACCTTTATCTTGGGAAGATGTAGGAGTATCTGAGTCCTTTTCTTTCATGTATGATGTCGGTTTGCTGGATGCAACACCGTTGGGTTTTGTCTTGGACATTTTCTTCTTATATTCTATTTGTTCTCCATCTTTGCTTGATTTAGCCCATGTTTGTTCACTTGTATCAGTGCAAGCTGTGACACTGAATGTTTCACCTCCATACTTCTTATCTAAGGTGTCAATTATTTTCCTTACTTTCTTTTGTATGATAGGCTCCTTGAGTTCCCTCTTTATTTTGGAGCTTGCCTCCTTATAAGTTCCAAACATCTTTGTATGTTTTTCTACCGATTTAGACAATGACATGTTTGCATATAATTTGGCAGTGTCTTACCTGATCTCATAAACCATAGCGAGTACCCAGAAGGTCCTAGGTTGAACCGCTTGAATAATGCAATAATAAGTATCAACAAGAAAACAAATGGTGTCCTTGAACTTTTGGACTATACCGGTTGGGATTCTCTCTCGTCGATGCATTCTAGTTTGGAAATATTTAAAATAACCCCACATTGTCTCTCCAAACTTATCACCTAGGTCTCTAATTATTTCACCTATCTGAACTGCAATAGGTTTATCTGTAGACCACACTACATTGCCCTTACTGGGAAATAAATTTTGCACATAGAAGAAGATACATACCATTATTGAACCATACTTGAATGATTGCCTTTTGTCCTTCTTGATTCGACCCATGTTCACCAGGAATTGGATTCCTATCATCTCACAAATGTTGTATGTTGCATCCTCCTTGATGATCCATTAAGCTACATGGATAGCACCGCTCGACACACTGTTCATGCAGCTTGATTGATAAACCCTATAAACTATCATTATAGATGAAAACCCCACTTCTGCATCTTGAATGTGAGTGACTTTCATTACTCTCTTGTCAAATCAAGATTGAGTCAACCAAGTGACATCACTGAATGATATTGTCCTTAGGGTTAGTGCTTCACCTATTGCGCTGAACCCTGTTACTCTTTGGATTGCCTCCTTTGTGATTTTGATTGGTGATTCAACTCCCAACCATAGAAACTAGTCATGCACTCTACCTAGCACACACCTGATCCAATCAACATGGAATTAGTTAGGAATATCAACAACATACAAAAAACCCTTAGTCTTCAGATGCATATAATATGCCTTCAACAAATCATTGTCACATAACCTTTTGAATTCATCTTGAATGAATTTGACTCCAAGTTTTTCAAGATTACAGTGGATGAAAGAATGGATATATTCAACTAGTAACACATCAAAGGGCACAAATGATTGGGCACTAGTCATATCGATCTCTCCGACCTTCATAGGATGTAGCTTTTACTTAGGTTGCGGTTCCTTAACTACCTCAACCAACATAAGAGTCGACATGGAAGCTGCCATGATGAATTTGAATAGAATTCACAGATTGACTTCTTCAACCATTTCTGCCAGGGCTTCCGATCACCAAAACTTCACTGCTTGATCTCCAAACTTACTTTGCACATAATGCACTTAACAGAATTAGAAAGCCTTTGATTGCACTAAGAGCTCATGAATGCACAAATGAAAGCAAGGTAAACAAAATGAGCTTTCATTTCCTTATTTATTTGTTAATTTATTCGTTGTGCTTTTACAACAGTTAAGTTGTATGACCTCAAATGGTAATATCTTATAATTTATCGGTGTTACTTCCCAACCGGTAATGATACTACCTTTAACACCTAAACTCTTAACAATTCACTGATGAAGAATTACAAACAATATGCCAACTTTTTTGCATCTAAGTAATGCAAATAAGAGTTACCTCACTTTGGTTTTGGGGAATCAGCCATGATTTTCCTTTCTTCTTTTTTTTAAAAAGAGTCTCCCTCCTCAGCATCAATATGCTTATTTTGAAGAAGAACTATCATCACTGGTGGATGATGACTTAGCTTCAGAATGCTTCTCTCCTTCTTTTCTTTCTTCCTTCTTATTCCATGTCTTTTTCATTTCATTCTTCACCTCTTCAACTATCTTATTTCCTTTCAAATCATTTGGCCCTTTCTTCTTGCCAAACTAGTTCCTATCTTCACACTGGTTATAGGATCAGTTCCTACAATCTCTGGCTAAATGATTGATCTTATGGCAATTGAAACATGCCATACCAGTTGTTTTCCATGGTCCTGCATTGTTTCTCTGACCCATTCTCATCCTGCAATTTTTTGCAACATGAACAAAATTTCCACAAGTGGAACAAGTGACATTGAGATGATTACTCTTTCTATTAAGGCTAACCGGTTTGGGTGGAGATCTTGATGCATTTGTCTTGAACATGCATTCTTCAACTTTGTGTCCATATTTATTGCATGTAAAGAAATATCCATTAAATCTTTTTCTACTAGACATGCTACTTGATCGAGATTTACACTCATAAGCAGTGTGTCCATACTTGTGACAATTATAGCAATAACCATCAAAGTTGAATGACTTCTTGTGACTGACCAGTCGATATCTACAGAAATATTAGACTTATGACCCGGTTTACCACAATAATTGCAAGAATATTTAGAAAAATTCATACCTTTTATTCCTGATTTGTCTCTTTTATCATCCTTCATCCTCTTGGGATTAGATGATTCTCCTGTTTCCAGTGGACCTGTACCGAAGTAGCCAAGTCCGATTGTCACCCTTGTTCTCCTCTAAGCTTTTAATTGTTCATCTATCTTCTCAGAGCTTTCATTAAATTTTCTTAGCTTTTCATTTCTCTCATTTGTACCTTTCAACTCATTTTTGAGTTGTTCAATCTCCTTCATCATCTTCTCCTTTTCCTTTGCTTTGTCATGTAAATGCTCTTGCATGATTGTGTTCTCTTGAAAAAGAATTTAGATTTCTGCATCCTTTTCAATGATGATTGCATCATTCTCTCTTAGGGATTCTTCAATTAGCCTTTTGGATCTTTAACTTTTGACACTGCTTCTTCTACATTTCTCTTTCTTTCCTCTACTATCCTGCTGGCTTGTAGTATTTCGGTCATTCTAAAGGCTTGACTTTTATGCTCTCTTTTTAGATTTGTGATTTCTTCAGTTTGTTTCTTGTTCTTTTCCATCAGCTCTGAGACTACCTCATCTGCTTCCTCATATCCACTCTATTCAGAGAGTTGTTCTATGAAATCCCGACTCAAGTTGTAGAGCAAGTTCCTTCCTTTTAGCAAGTGATTTTTCTAGTCTATCCTTCACCTAAGCAATCATCTCATTAGCTTCATCAAGCTGCTTCTAATACCGGTATTCCTCCATGATCTTTTCTTCAAGTTGTTTAAATTTTCTTCAAAGGACCTAATCTCTAATACCAATTGTTGGTATTAACTGGTGACTGAGAGGGGGGGTGAATAAGTAAAAATAGTTTATAAACAATAATATTCCAAACTGACCGGTCTGCAACTACCTTTTTCAAATTAATTTAAAACATTGCATTAATCATGAAAGCAAGAACATTGAAGGAAGGATATTTGCATGCATCAAATAAACATCACATAACACCAGCAATTATATGTGGAAACCCTCGGTTAGAGGGAGAAAACCGCGATGGGGATAACCCACAATCTCTTTTACTACAGTAAAAAGAGTGCCCAGTTAAGGGCTTACAATCTTGTTCCTTCTAAGAACATCACCCTGTTAAAGATGATTGGTATCATGTTAAGAATACCTTAGAATCTATTAGGATTCACCTTACAAAGGAATTTTACACTTCCATCATGGAGTGACCCTGTTAAGGGATTTTACAAACAAAGATTGTTAAGGTTCACCCTGCTAAGGGATTTAATCTGCTGTAGTTATTAGAGAGAAACAAATCATTGATCTGATGATGACACTTTTCTATCAAATAGATCCACTTTGTATCTTCTTCAATCTCTACTTGGTGATGACTTCACTTATTCATAAGGAACCCTTCTACACTTAGCTCGTTCTTCACCTTACTTAGATTTTCAATCTCAATTCTCTCACAACTCCTACAACTCTTTTAAAAATCAAGATGAAAAACATGTATATAGCTATATTCAATCTTGGTGCTAACTTTTCCTCCAAAATTCAAACTCAAACATTATTCTGTGCACCAATCTTTTTGTTCCACAAATCTCGCCGATTATATCGGTGAGACTATCCATTCATGCCACAAATCTCGTCAGTTCTCTAGCAAGCACTCCAGCTTCCACTAGCTCTTTGTAAAATTGTCAGATCCATTTGTTAGCAAGCTAAACATGCTGATGACTATGCATGCTTATCCTTTTCACTTCACATGCTCATCAATCACTGTTGTGATCTTCTATCGGTTGCTTCACTTAGCTCAACTACCGGTTTCTTCCTGTAAACCGGTCTCTGCTCACTAGTGGAAGTCTATAGTTCCATGTTCCTCACCAATCTACTATAACCCTTTTTTGATCGGTTGTGATGACATTAGAGCCAATATTTGCCATCAATGACAACCTCTAAGTACCTCAAACTTCATCATGCTCACCATGATGCAAACACAGTAAACAAAGACAATGTGCAGATCTGCTGAAAAGGAAGAGAAACAAAGAGAGTCAGGGGTTAGAGAAGCCGATTGAGGCACCATAGGAGCTAAAGTAGAGGTTGGTAGATAAAGAATATGTTTGGATCATAAATGAGCATGGGGTCTTATTTTAAATCCTTTTAGATGTTCATGAGTTTCCTCTCATGACTTGGGAACTATACTTTGATGGCTCTAAGTATCGTATAGGATCAGGGGTAGGGGTGGTTTTAATCTCTCCTAAAAAAAAGCCTATTCCTTTATCATATCTTCTCAATTTCTTATGTACCAACAACATTTCTGAATATGAATCTCTTATAGATGGAATTAAAGTAGCCTTGGCGTTGAATGTGAAACATCTACATATTTAAGGAGATTCTCAATTAATCATAAGACAAGTGACAAGAGTTTATCAAGCTAAGCAAGACAAATTATCACAATATAGAGATCTAGTTGTATCCTTGTTGCAAAAATTTGTTTCTTATACCATGGAGCCTATTCCTTGAAAAGATAATCGACATGTTGATGTGATGGCATGTGTTGCCTCTCTTGTGTCTCTAGAGGACCCCTTGGTAGATCTTAAATTCACTATTCACAACCTTACTTCCCCGACTATTGCTGATAATCCTAGTGATGTGGCATATTGTTGCATTATAGATTCTGATGAATGGTACTTGCATATCGTGAGATATTTGAGTGATGGTACCTTTCCTGACTCTATGAATAAGAATACTAGGGATAGGATTTGCAAATTGGTTTCTAGATACATTATCATTTCTAATGTTCCTTATAGGAGGGGTTATAATGGTCTTCTTCTTCGATGCTTAAACAAGGCTAAAGTCCCTATTGCTCTTGAGGAAGCACATTCAGGTTCTTGTGGGGGGCATTTTGGGTGTAGATCCTTAGTTCAGAGATTTCTCTGAATGGGATATTACTGGCAAACCATGTAAAAGGATTCCTTTGCATTTGTTAAAAAAGTTCATTAGTGTCAGCAACATAGCAATTTGATCCATTCCCCTACCTAAGATCTTCGATCATAGGTAGAAACTTGGCCCTTTTATACATGGGGTTTGGATCTTATTGGTAAAATATATCCTCCTTCATCTCAAGGACATACCTTCATCATAACTACCACTGATTACTTTATGAAGTGGGTGGAAGTTGTTCCTCTTCGATCCACTACTACTGAAGTAATTTGTCAATTCATTTTGGAAAACATTATTTCTCGATTTGGGATACCTTCCGTCTTAGTTTCAGATAATGGAACATCATTCAAAAATAAGGATGTGAAGATGTTTCTTGAGAAATATCATATTCAATATAAATTTTCTAAACCTTATTATTCTGAATCAAATGGTCAATCCGAGTCTTCTAATAGGATAATTGAACAAATTCTTTGAAAGACTGTAAACAAGCATGGTAAGGATTGGCATACTCAATTAACCTATGCTCCATGGGCTTATCACATGAGTGTACGTGTTGCTACGAGTTGTACTCCTTATAATCTTGTTTATGGTGTTGATGCCATTATGCCTTTGGAGTTAGAAATTCCTTCTTTCAGAGTTTCTCTTAGGGGTATAGTAGATGATGATTCCTATAGAGAGCAAAGATTTCAACAAATTGAGATGCTTGATGAATGACGTATAAATGCCCTCGAGAATATTCAAGCTTATCATAAAAATTTCCAACGAAGCTACAATGATAAGGTTATTCAACATTCTTTCTCGGTAGGGGATTTAGTCCTTTACGAGAATCAACGCAATGTGAATGCCTTATCTGATGAGAAAGAAAAATTCAGCCCTAATTGTCTTGGACCATACATTGTTGTCGAGTTCTATGGATCACGTGCTTACAGAATAGCAGATGTGGAAGGTATGCCTCTCAAGGAACCCATAAATGCTATGCAGCTTTCTAGGTACTATGCCTAGTTCTCTTTTTCTCTCTCTCTCTCTCTCTCTCTCTCTCTCTCTCTTTCTAATATTCTTTTTGTTCTCGCTCTCTCTATCTCTTTCTTCCAAATTGGGTAATATGCTAGCATGTCTTCATTAAAGTATGTGGGATTAAATGATGTTATATTGTTTGGTCTACATTACTTCATTCTTGACAAGCATGCCTTATTACTTTATTGTTTATCTTGGATTCTTTTATGTAAATTGTAATTGATTTACATTTAATATGTGCTAGCATGTTATACAATTTCTTATGAGTTAAGTAGAATTATATCATGTTGTGTTTAATTAGAGTTAATTAGATCACATTAATTATATAGTTCTCAGGCTTAATACATTCTTCTTTTACATAATCAAAGTAGCATTTGATTAAATACTTATTTATTTAATTGAATCACACATGTATCAATTTAATCATGAAGCATTGAGAAATCAATCACATGGAAATTAAAATCGGACATACATGTTCATTACTCAATATGTTACTTCTAATCTAAGCAATGTATATATTATTTAAGAATTAAAATAACATATCCATGAGTGTCATCATATATACATTAATACATCAAAATCATCTCCTATCCCTAGGACTAGTAACTCTAGGATGGTGGCTAGATGCCCCCTCCTGATCTGGCCGCAGGGGTGGCCCCATGAGGGTGTATCATGATACAAACTGTGAGTGACTCCATGAAGAGATCTTGTGATCCCTCTCCATCATGATCCCATGGTATGTAGTTGCCTTTGTCTGTGACACTCCTAGGTAATGCTCTGTCTGTTGTAATCTCTCTCGTAGGACCTCCACCTCTGTCAAAATAGGGGAGAAAAGGTCCTCATGTCATCCTGTACTCCTATGGGATCTGTGTGATGTCTGTTAGGAACTAGGAATGTGCGTAGTCACAATGAGGTCCGTCACTGCATTCTGAATCAGAGAACGCCACTCCTAGATGGTAGCTGAAAGGAAAAGAGAAATCTTTTATCAGTAACATTCTATATCATCAAATCTAAAGCAGGTAAGATACATAAGTTAATCAACAACAACAAACCTTACCTAGATCTCCCCCTCACTAGTAGGGATTGTGGACAACGACTGCCTGAGACTGGGACCTACTAGGCTCTCTGCACTCGTACTGTGTCTATATAGTAGGTGTGGGCCGATGGGGACTAGGATGAGGACCCCTTATAGGGTCCTTCTCCGCCTATAGTGGGAGACTTGGTCGATCTAGGGCTATGGTATCCTCCCTAGAGTGATGAGGAATTGCATCTGACTCATCCTCCTTGTCCTCCTCATCCTCCTCATCCTCATCATTCTCCTCTTCCTCCTCGTCATCCTCCTCCTCCTCTCTGTCCTCGTCATCATCTCCATCCTAATCTCCCTCTCTGGTACTAGAATCATCTCCGTCTCTGCCTATCTCCTGCTCTCTAGTGTCGCCAACCTAATCACTTGAGGCCTCCTTGGATGTATCAAATCCCTCTTTGTTGCTTGACTATCTCCATGGTCCAAGGTTCCCTCTAGGGAAATCCACTGGGAAAATGGCTCCAAAGTATGTCCTCTTCCACCATGTGATGTACTGTCAGTGCGCACCTGAATCATATCTATAGTCTATTGCAATGTCCTGATCTGACCCGTCTAAATCTATGATGTCGATCTCATCACTGGTAGGCCTAGGAATGGCTCCTAGCCTCGAAATCAATGTGTGAGTGTCAGATGTACAAAAGCACATCTGTAGGAACACATTGCTCGAACCCGAACTACCACCAAACTTGGTTGAAGTAGAAGGGAATGACTATGTGGTTGTACCATCCCTCTAGTAAACTCTTCCTCTGCATGTTGAACATCTTCCTGTGTATCCCTGCCCTTATGTACATCTTGAGGTAGGGTCTCCATATGACTCTTCCCACTGTTAATCTATCTAAGCTCAACCTCCAATATAGGAGACCATCGAATCACCACTCGCAGGTAAGAGGATAAGAATATACCCTAGGCTACTCTGGGAATAGCTCTATGGGGGCTCCACCAGGCCTAGTATAGGTAATATGCTCAAACATCCATACCTGTAGTAGCATGCATTTCATCAGGCTACATCCCTATCCAAAACCATACTCACCAAGGTCATGATAGAGATGCACAAGCATGCTCCGACCCCAAGAGTATACCCTCCTATGTCTCTCTATCACTCAGATAGCATAGATGAGTCCTCCATGCATATGTATGCCATGCCCATTAGGGCACACAAATAATGCAAGGGTCACAACCATGAGTCACCTCACTAGTAGGGTGTAGGTTCCAGCTGACCATGATGCAACCCCTCGTCTTACTGCATATCAGTCTCCCCACATCATACACCTTCTCTCTCTTGTAATCCTCCTCTGTCTAGTTGGATCAGTATCTCATGGTCTCTTCTCTAATGGGAAGGCGCAAAATGCGGTATACATCCTGAAGGGTGACCGTCATCTCCCCCATAGGTAGTGAGAATGTCGAGGTGTCTGTTAGGACCTGGAGGCAACTGAGAGAGGCGAGGTGAATCAGTTGTCTATTAATTTCATCCCAAACATAACTTAATTAAACTTGATGCTTAATATTGGTTGTAGACACCTAAAATTGTCATGTCTAATTAAATAAATATTTTATTTAATTACTTTAGCCTAATTCTTCTATTAATTAAATAAATCTTTATTTATTTAATTAATTCATTTATCCTCTTCTAGCCTTATTTCTCATTTAAATAAATATCTTTATTTATTTAAATTCCCCTTTTCCTAAATTAAATAAATATCTTATTTATTTAATTGATCCCACTTCCTCTATTAATTAAATGAATCTTTATTTATTTAATTAATTCATTAACCTTTTCTACCCATGACACATGTCATTCATCTCTTAATTCATACACTACCTACCCCTTTCATTATTTTATTATTTTCTTTACCTACCCTCTAATCATAGCCGACCATTTATCTTTTACACCTCTCAATCTTATCCCTCAATTTCATATAGTGTCTTCTATATAAGAGGATACTTCCTTCATTATGAAATCCTCACTATGCATTCAACCCCGCTTATGACTCGACTACACTATGCTTTTGCACTTTCATATGCGATCCTACTTGCAACCACATTTCCGTTCTTTGTTGAGCTCTTGTGCACATATAAAATCTGAGAGCAAATATATCAAGCAAGATCAATGGAGATAGGAAGAATGAAGATTCAAACCCTATTGGACATGTGATGGTATAATCTTTGTGATTTCATTTGATTTGCATTGTCTTAGGTAATCTTCATATGTTATGGTGGATCTTTGTTGTTGTTAGGATAGGGTTTTGTGGTTGAATTTATTTAGTCTTTCAGTATTGTTGTTATCCATTTTCACCGTATACATTTTGGCACTCCCAGTGGGACTCTTGTCCCTTTTGCATTTAACATCTTTTGTTGCAGATTTTGTTTTGAAGTTGCAGATTTGACATTTTCGACAACATTTTGATATTTCCGCGTCTGTGCACTTTCGGATCGCGTTTTTATTTTTTTGCAGATTTCAGGAAACACGTCTGCGTTTCGTAGTGAAGTCTTTAGGCGTGTCTGCATTAAGGAAATGCATCTGCATTCGGGAGTCGCATCTATGTTAGATCTAGGCACGTTTGTGTGTTCTCGCAATGTCTGTGTCTATGACAACTGCATTTGTGTTCGGTTGTTGCATTTTGGTTTCATTGATTCAGTTTTTCATCACTCAGATTTCAGTTCTAGTTTATATTGAGCTAACATCTTTAGATCTAGCCAACGAAATTGGTGCAGCTTATCTTGGAAAGCAAAATCATTTTGTTGAAGGCCCCTATTTCACAAAGTCTTTTGGATCTAAAATTTACCTAACTTGTGTGCTTGCAGGAAGGGGTGATTATTTCAAACAATCTAGACTAGTAATAGATCTTTGTTGTAGGACCTTGGCAAGGGTTTTTGATATTTATTGTGTGTCTTATTTTCATAGGTTAGCAAACACTTCAATTGGTGCACTAAAATTAAACCATTGTCTTTTGTGTCTTGAGCAATAGGCTCTTTTTGTTCAATCTTTAGAGGGCCTATCTCCCCATGTGGTCATTAGGACTACTAGTGAGGAGAGAATGACCCAAGTGGTAGCAAAAGAAAAGCCATCTTCTTCCAAACCACTATAAATAACTGTATCCATGGTGAAAACTATGGATAATGTGTGTTGATTAGTTCATACCGACACTATGTCTCCCCATAAACCCGTTTGATCAAATTTATTTGATCATTTGTAGGGTGTAACCCCTACCAGCTGGGAGCCTTCTATATTTATAGAGCTGAAAGTGCCACATGTATGGCCACACGAGTGGATGCCCTTACTAGCACCTTTTTGTTTTAGAAGCCAAAATCCTTCTAGTTGTTAAGGCAGGAGGTCGGACCTCTGGTAGTGGCCCACACACACACGGTTCTTAGTAGAGATACAAAGTTTGCCATGAGGAGTTTTCATGGGGACTGATGCTTGGCTACCCCAAGAATTGAGTGCTGAGGGTGGAGCCAGTGGGGTCAAGCATCTAAGTATCTACTCTAAATAGCATAGCCTTGGGGGAAACTCCATGTGGGATCAACAACTATTGTCTTGGCCAGCCATAAGAATTGTGCTTGACTTATTTTAAACATTCAAACATTCAAGACCAAACAGCAAAACATTGTGTCTTTTGTGTCTTCAAGTGTATGCAAAACAATTTTACATCAAACAACACACTTTTCTTTGGAGTCATTTTTGAGTCTAAACATTTGCAAACATTGAGTCTTCAACAACATTGTGTCCTCTTGTCATGAAAAATAGTCAAACATTCAGATTTGGTCACAATAACAACTTCACAAATTTGAAAAGTTTATAGTCCAACAAACAAGAGCAATCAGTTTCAGAATTCTTGAGCTTCCTAAGCTATCTCTTCAGGTTTTCATCTAGCATCCAACCTATCTTTGGGTCTCACAAAGTCCATCATTTCTTTACACCTTACATTACATTCACATTTGTCTAAACATGAGTCAAAAGGTCACTTGCTTGTCCTCATCATACTTTGTCAACACACTACATACAACAACATTTTACTAAGTGGTCCCTCATCAAGGTCTATCACCTGTGGGTCTCATTTGGTCTTACTTAGAGTCAAGGTCAACTTACCTCATCAAGAGAAACTATCATCTCTTTGGAAGTCATACCTAATCTACTACATACATACTTGGTCTTACACTTTGGACATTGCAAGTACACTTCAGATTCATTTACATTCCATCCAACTCTTAGTCTTCCATACTCTTTCCATTTTCATCTAGTCTCACACATATTGGTCAAGACCTAGTTCATGGTTGAAACCTGTTCCCAAAAATCTAGGAGAGAAACTAAAGAGGCTTAAGAGTCCACAAACATGAGTTCCTATGAATATGACAATGATATCATTTTTAATTTTTATCATAACACATTACCTGACATGGATGCTTATAGAAACATTCCAAATGTTGAGCACATGGACACTACAAACAAAAATGATACACACAATGACAATATGGACAACTTCTCCGTACATTTAGCAGAAGTGGAAGACACCATTATGAATCCCCATTTCAATTGATTGGTTGAGGAAATAATGAGGAGAGATAGACAATACTTTCTACAAGTGATGGCATCAAGTGGAACCAAGATCCCTCATGATTTTGACATGTCTCAAATAATGGAAAATCGACCTTTGCAACAAACTCACTCCAACATGGATCAAAGGAGACCTAATAGTGAAGGCAATAGAGGACCACATATGGTGCCCGAATCACCATCATCTTTGTTTCAAAAACCAGAGGTCCCATACACACATGGTCAAGCATATGATACTCACCTTCGTAGACCATTATGGAAGTCTTATGCAGAAAAATATACTCAATCACATACCAATGCTAAGGACCAATCACCAAAGAAATTGGATATTCAAAAGCATGCTCAAAATTTGGGCACAAGGAAACCCCACGTCCAATTTGGGGGCAACACACTAGAACAAACTCATGACATTCCTATAGAGTATGGTATACATGGACAAAATAGATATTCTATTCCTCATCATGACTCTATACCAAGTGGTCAATATACGCAGCATCATTATAGACCTCTTCCATATGAACATGTGTATGATCAATATCATCCATATATGCAGCATGCTCCTCCTCCACCCGGTGCTTTAGGCATGGGGTATGGTCCAAGAAGTTGGTCTCCACCTAGGAACGATTTGGAGCAACAAATCAAGGATTTACAAAAGAAAATGGAGGACATAAATACACCGAAGCCAACTTACACAATGAGAGACATATGTCCCTATCCATTTGACAAGAGCATTCCAATGCCTCCATATTGATGCGATTATTCCCACAAAGCTCAGGTGATCAAGCTATGGAATGGTTCTCACAACTTCCACCTGGAATTAAGTCATGGGGTGATCTAGCAGAGGCATTTATCCAACATTTCTCATACAACATAGAGATGGATATATCAGTCACTACTTTGTGCAACACCAAGCAAAGGGATGGAGAGTCATTTTCATCATTTTTACAAAGATGGAGGAATTTATCCAACAGACGCTCTTGTGAAATTCCACAAGAACAAATGGTAGAAATGTTCACCCAGAATGTTAACAAAGACATTGGTTATGACCTAAGAAAAGCTTGTTTGTCCACCTTCAAGGACGTCATTGAAAAAGGTTTAGCAACAGAGAAGTCCTAATTGAACAAGGAGTCATTAAGATATTCAAGGAAAACAAATATGACTTTAAAGGAAAAGATAAGCCAAGATTTTGGAATAAAAACAAGAACATAGTCAGTGATGGTGTTGTTGATGCCAATACAGTATGACCCAAAATCATTTTTCGGGATCAAGCTCTAACAATCTAGTGAATACTCAAACAACTTCAAAGTCACGAAGGAAGTACACTCCATTGGGAGAACCACTAGAATCAGTTTTCAAGAAGCTAGTGGAAAACAAAATAATAACAATTCCATATTTGCCTCCATATGAGCCAAAGGTTAAACCAAATTGGTGGAATGATGATGAGTATTGTGAATTTCATAAAATTAAGGGTCATAAAACAAGAAATTGTCATCGACTGAAGAGCATCATACAAGATCTTATTGATAGAGGTGGCATTGAAATTGAAGGACACTCATCCAACCAAGAACATTAAATTTTTAAGGAACCATTCCCAAAGCATGACAAGGGAAATTCTAAAGCCACAGATGACCAAACCAACTATACCAGAGCATCCTATAACTATGATTCAACTGTCAATCACATTTTGATGGACAATTATGTCTCTACCATTATCATCAAGGACAAAACACTTGAAAATTCTACCCAAAGACCCAAGATTGTCCTAAAAGGCATTGGATCTTCTTCTAAACCTACCTCTGAATGTAATGTTACAACTCATTGAGGTAAATTCACTTTGCAAGGTGCTCTAGCTAAAAACACCGCTTCCTCATCAACCAAGCCTGAGTACGATCTTGTAGAATAGTTAGGGAAGACACCTGCGCTTATTTCAATCCTTGAGCTCTTACGTATATCCCCCACACATAAAGCCATTCTTGATAAAATCTTGAGAGACACCTCTATCCCCATTGATCTGAATGTGGACTAGTTTCAAGCCATGGTTGGATACCTTTTTGTTCCACACTCACTTACATTCACAGAAGCTGATGACGCCTCTATAAGTCAGCCACATAATGCATCGTTACACATTCAAGCCTTCATACACAAAAATCAAATAAAACAAGTCCTGATAGATGGAGGAGTAGGTCTAAACATTTATACATTGAACACTCTTAAGCAATTGGGATATTCTGAAAATACAATGAATGCTACAAACAAAATTACCATCAAGGCATATGATCATGAAGAACGTTCATCCAAGGGCATAGTCACCTTACCTCTCAGAGTTGGGCTAGTTACAAAGGATGTGGTTTGTCATGTCCTAGACCTTGATCTCACATACAACATATTGCTAGGACGTCCTTGGATTCACAAGATGAGAGTAGTCCCATCTACATATCATCGATGTATCAAGTTTCCACACAATGGAGTTGAAGTGACCGTCAAAGCTGGCCCAAATCCATTCATATATTTCAACAATCCGTGACCTAGATCAGAAATAAAAATCCCAACCAATCGAGAGGCTATTCCTTCATCAACATATGTGGATCCAGAATCATTAAAAGCTTCAACGTCAAAGCAAATAGAACTCAAAGAAAAGTTCAAGATTAAAGACATGGGATGTGGTGAGTATATCTTTCATGTTGATCAACTCCCACTATCTCCTATCACATTGAGTCAATAGGAACAATCTACAAATAATTTGCAATGTCAAGGAATTGGGTACGAAGCATCTAGCGTTGTGGCTACTAAGTCTGAATGCAAATCTCCTCTACTGGTGAAAGCATCTCTTGATATCAATAGTCCTAAGAGTGGTTCCAACAAAGAATCTATTGAGTGTATCACCATCTCTCTTGATAAATCACATAGCTTTACCATATCATCCACTCATTCCATTTCCACTCCACTCCTAGACTTGGATCAACAAGAATTAGAAAAGCCCTTACCAATTGGGGATGAAAAATCAAGCTATGAACATAAAAAACTAAAAGTCAAAACTAAAGAAAAGTCCTTCAATCCAAATCAAAATCAAAAGCTATTGGACTCTGCAAAAATCAAAGTCAAGGATAAAAATCCTATAAAGCAAAAAGAACAAGAGTTGATCTCCCCTAATACCAAAATAACTGGGGGCAAAAGTTCTACAATTTCAAGCCAAAAAGAATACTTGTTGATCCTGATTCTCCATCATGCTATCCTACTTTCACTTCTTTTCACAATCATAAGCCTTCATCACTTACCCACTTGTTTCACATATCCTTTCCCTTCTAGCGATACATCATGGACCTTTAATGGAGCTTCCTCAAGGGACTTTGTTATCAAGGATGGCCAAACTTCTTTAGGTGACACGCATATGGGCCTCAGTAGTCCACACACTAGTAATTCTATCTCAGTTCCTTTATTAAGGAAGACAATCACTCGAGCTACACATTATTTAGTCAAGGAACAATGCAGCTACAATCATAAAGTCAAGCCTCACACATTTGAGGTAGGTGACTTGGTTCTCAGAGAAAATCCTAAAAATCAGCAAGACACAGAGAAGAAGGGCAAATTCAAACCAAACTGGCTTGGTCCTTACATCATCACAACAACATATGGATCTGGTGCATATCAAATCTCAAACATATAGGGTGAATCCTTGGAGGATCCTATCAATAGCATGCACCTTCACAGGTTTTACACATAGCTCTTCAGAGTATCTTAATTCAAAAATACAAAAAAAATCAAAAAATTCAAAAATACAAAAAAATTGTTACTTGGTGAAAACCTGGCAAACAGACTCCTTGTGACACAAAAAAAGTAAAGAAAAACATTTCATCCAATGGTGAAAACCACTTCGGTGGCACCCTGGGTAATTACCATGGTGAAAACTGGGTCACCAACGCCATGCGTAGAGACATTGCTCCTCCCTCCTTCAGGATTCCATTTCATCCTTTCACTTTGCACACACTCACAACCTATCCATTCATAATAAACTTACCCATCCCTATCATGGCTTGTTATTGATCTACCCAAGATTGGTTCACCATTCATAATAAACATTCATTTTCATCCCTTTCCATCCATAATAAATCAGCTCCTATCTGTGGCTAAGGAAAATCCTACGTCTAGTGATGGGTGTGGAACTAAGAACATCACATGTTTTGAGGAGTACAGTTTCTTCTAGTTTTCTTCAGTCTATTCACACACAATCTGCAATAAAGTAACATTTGCATCACAATCCGCAATAAAGTTCCATCTTCTTCGCAATACAGTATCAGTTTCAGATGAGACGCAGCAACAACAATGGGCATCAACAAATCAAATCTTTCAATAGACTCAGACAACATATGGTTCATTGCTATCTATCCTTTTTGTGAAAGTAAACATTATGACCACAATCAAATAGACTTATACAAGTGACAAGAGACACTAAACCTGAGGACTACAGTGGATGTTGGTGTCGAGTCTTGGTTTTCTTTCGATTTTATCTTTTTGGTGACATGTCTTTTAGCTTTTCCAGGATGTCTCTGACTAGAGATTCTATCTCCAAGATGTCTTTGACTAGAAAGGAGAGGATGGGGTATCGTCGCCTATTTTTCTTTTGCTGTCTGTGGATTGTCTCTTAGTAATGCTATGACTTGTCCAAGGATATGAGGACACTATGAGTCTAGTATGAACTGGGGCATTCCTTGTTTGCAACTATCTTATCTCCATGCAAACAGGTACAATGACTTTCTGGGTCAAACATATGCCTCGATTGTCATAACCTATTTTCCATAATAAAGCTCAATGATGATAACACACAAGAAGCTCTTTCACTTTCATATCTTCTATCTTCCATCCCCCTTTCTTGATTGACTTCCGTCATCCTTCTTGAGTCCATGTAGCCTACTATCACATGACTGAGTATAATGACACGCCAAAAATATTCTCATCTCATGTAGTTGCACCTGCATTATCACATATTAAGCATTTCATACATACATATAGATATCACAATTACATCACATCCTGCACACAACACATGTTAGCACATTTTACATTTGCATTATCATATTCATTTGCATTTCATACATTTGCATTTGCATAACACTTTAAAAAACACAAAAGAACAAAAAAACATTGCAGTGCATCATATACATATTTGCATCCACATCATAAGCATCACATAGACACATACATAATGAAACATAAGCATCACATAGAAACATAAGCATCACATAAAAACATCTCATCACATAGGTACACATGCATATAGCTGTTACAAGAAATCATCTCATATATATATAATCATAAGTGTCATGATACAATGATGTCAAAATACATATGGCTACACTGTCAGCCCTCGTGTCGCCCTATCTGGATAGATGAATCCACTGATCACTCCTACCAACACTGCTGGTAGTGCTAATCCTGTCCATGTCATGGTGTCCCATGCCACATGTCCTACCCTCATCTCCAGTCCAGGATCCTGAAACACTCATCTCAAGACATCCCTATCTCCGTCTCGATCATAGGGTATCAACTCCCCATCGATTGGTATCCGCAGTATCCTATACATCCTCTAAGGTGACTGTCATCTCACCCATCGGCAAATGGAACGTGCAAGTCTCTGAGTGTCATCTCTCAGCCAGCATAGTCAGCAACCCCATGTTCGCCTGAAACTCAGGCACATACATAATGTATCGCAGACCCATAACCTCAATAGCAGCCTTGTCCTTGAAGGTCAGCTCTAGTCGTAACCTTTGTGTCGACGGGAATCTCTCTCATGACTCCAACATAGGCAAGTACTCCTACAGTTAAGCAAATCAATCATGTTAGTCAAAGTGATACTCACTGTTCATCACAAAGTGTTGCTTCTATCCTAGTGACACTCACTATTCATCACAAAGTGTTGTTTCTATCCTAGTGGTACTCACTATTCATCACAAAGTGCTGCTCTTTTAGTACTCACTATTCATCACAAACTACTATGTCTTGGTACTCACTGTTCATCACAAAGTGCCTCGATCTATCCTATCCTAGGGCCTCTGCTTGAGTGTATCCTCTTGAGTAGTTTCCTAATTGGTAATGTATGTTCTATCACATAATTGTCAAACCTAGCCCTATCTGCTATCCTAGTCTTCCCTAGAGGACCTGCTTTAGTGTATCCTCTCAGTAGCTTATCCAATTGACAACATATGTTCATCACAAAACTGTCGATTTGACCTTGAAGACATAAATGTGCCTATCCTGCACAGACGTGCCCACATTGCACAAACGCGCCTGCACAATGCAAACACGCTCGCATCTGGCACAGACGCTTTTCCCATCATAGACGTGCCTGGCACAAATGTAGACATGCCTAGCCAACATAGATGCACATGGCACCAACGCAGATGCGCCTACATGTTTTTGACATTTTTTTGACATATTCTAAAATGCATTTACCTAAGATGCATTAATGACAACATTTATTATAACAAAGTACAAGGAGGTTTTGCGGTACTTACCGGCTCTTCTGCATTTGCTGGCCTCTGAAATCGGCGAACGTGATCGAATCTATGCACCAATGCCATCGCTGCTGACTGCTGCTGCTCTATTCTCTCTCTGCACTCTGATCTCTTGGATGTGTGGATGACAATGAGGATGTTTTCCCCTCATGGTCTATCTTATAGACTACCCTAGACCTAGCCCTAGTCTCCTGAGTTAGTTTTCTTTATCCCGTGACTCTGTCACTCTATCCTATCCGGTCAGTCCATTCTAGCCTTTCTTTCTTATCGAGAGATTGTCTATGATCTTTCCAGACATTTTCATCCAATCTCTCGAGGGGGCATATCATTCTCATCTTGGGGCAACTTTGTATCAGTTCATATTATCTTCTTTGAAACAATGCGACAAGCCACATTGTCTCAAAGAGGGGCCAAATGTAGACACCTAAAATTGTCATGTCTAATTAAATAAATATTTTATTTAATTACTTTAGCCTAATTCTTCTATTAATTAAATAAATCTTTATTTATTTAATTAATTCATTTATCCTCTTCTAGCCTTATTTCTCATTTAAATAAATATCTTTATTTATTTAAATTCCCCTTTTCTTAAATTAAATAAATATCTTATTTATTTAATTGATCCCACTTCCTCTATTAATTAAATGAATCTTTATTTATTTAATTAATTCATTAACCTTTTCTACCCATGACACATGTCATTCATCTCTTAATTCATGCACTACCTACCCCTTTCATTATTTTATTATTTTCTTTACCTACCCTCTAATCATAGCTGACCATTTATCTTTTACACCTCTCAATCTTATCCCTCCATTTCATATAGTGTCTTCTATATAAGAGGATACTTCCTTCATTATGAAATCCTCACTATGCATTCAACCCCGCTTACGACTCGACTACACTATGCTTTTGCACTTTCATATGCGATCCTACTTGCAACCACATTTCCGTTCTTTGTTGAGCTCGTGTGCACATATAAAATCTGAGAGCAAATATATCAAGCAAGACCAATGGAGATAGGAAGAATGAAGATTCAAACCCTATTGGACATGTGATGGTATAATCTTTGTGATTTCATTTGATTTGCATTGTCTTAGGTAATCTTCATATGTTATGGTGGATCTTTGTTGTTGTTAGGCTAGGGTTTAGTGGTTGAATTTATTTAGTCTTTCAATATTGTTGTTATCCATTTTCACCGTATACATCGGTAAACCAATCTTAATGTCGATAAATAGATTAACAGTTAATATCAATACCAGTGAAACTTAATGCATGGAACATAAGGAGAAACAACATCCACAACACATAACACAGAGATTTGTATGTGGAAACCCTGTAAGGAGAAAATCCACGGTGGGAAACCTTACCCACAATCAGATGATACTACTGTAGATAGTATGTGTGTACAAATGGGGTCTACACATGTAGAAAGGCCAGCTGCCTAGAGCTCACTACTCAATCACAAGAATGGGAGTCTCACTGACTACAATTGGATGATTAAATCCAATGATAATATACTGATCAAAGTAGCATCTCCAATGCTAGATTCAGTACTGGTTAAGATCTGATTATCTCCTTCAAACCTTCCTTGAATCTTCAAATGATATCTGTGTGAGTATCTCTACTTATATTCACATATACCAAATATCACAACCTTACCATACCATATTACATTCCATTACATTAATCTCATAATTGAGATCTTACGTATATACCAAAACCTAAGACCAAATGTGTAGGTCGGCTCACTAAGAACATTACAATAAAATCAATTACAACAAGTCAAGATGTGATGCATCATGCCATCTCAACAATAAAACTAATTGATTAAATCATCTCCATAACGTGCCATGTTGATCTGGAATGGATAGCGCATGCCGGTCCATAACCTAGACCAATTTTCTGGTAACAACAAATATGTCAACCCGATTAGATCAATAACCAAATGATCAAAACCAAGTTACCAAACCATGTCTTTGACATAACCAAGTGATCTCCAGATGATAACAAGTCATCCTCAGTGCCGGTGAACAATATAACCTATCGGTGAACCAAATACCGGTGACTGTGCATAAGTCATTGAACTTGCCGGTGAACATAAACAAAGATCTCTAGAAGGATAAGTGTTGATAAGTGTTGACATCAATGACAAAACCAATGCAACATATCCATAATGTTAGGATTGATGATAGTCCCAAAGATACTAAGAGAGGGGGGTGAATTAGTATCTAACCGGTTTACAAAATTTCTAACCTTATTAAGTATTTTGCATTCCAAAACAGTGTACCAGTAAACAAGAATTAATGCAGTTAATAAGAACAGTAAAGACAACATAGAAAGCACACCATAACACAAGATGTTTAACAAGGAAAGCCGGTGTGGGAAAAACCTCAATGGGATTTGTGACCCACAATATTCACTCACTGGCCAATGAATGGATATTACTTACAAGAGGGCCCTACACATGCAGGAAGGCCAACTGCCTAGAGCTCACTGCTCAATTACAAAAGGAAGTCTCACTGACTTACAAAATGGATTATGAAAATCCAATATAATGTATTGCTATAAAACAACATCTTCTATGCCAAGTTCAGTACCGGTTTAAGCTCATACAATAACCATAAACCCTTCTACAAAATCTCCCTTAATATTCGCTCTACATATCCATCATATCTATCCTGTATCATGTATGTCTCTCAAATGATCTAGAAAATATCATACTTATATATGAGTCTTATTACAATATGCCATGTTAGCTTACAAAAAGATATTACAATTAAATACAGAATACAATCAGAATCCTGTCGGCTAAGATACCGGTGAACTATCTGTCGATGTAGAGTCTGTCGGTGCCATAAGATTGCAAGGTTGGGATCAATGACAACACCTTCAATCAACTTTAACTACCATTAGAGTGTGCAATGCCAAAACATAATACCAACAATCTCCCCCTTTGGCATTGATGGCAACACAAGATGGAAAAACCATCTAAGTGCCAAATTAGAAATGCCAGAAACTAAAAACCAACAATCTCCATAATAGATCAATACCATAAATTAAAAATACAAATGCATAGAGTAAAAATATCTCCCCAAAGGATAATGTTTTAATGTTTTTCCATAGATATCCCTCCCCCTTTGACATCAAATACCAAATAAATACAAATACCAGATAAAACTAGGTCATAAAACCAATTACAAATACCAACTACTCCCCCTGACAAGTAGCTCTCCTCCATCAAAGCCGGAAAAAGGTTTCTTTGAAAATTCTGCTGGTTTGATGCCAAGCATTAACTGTCTAAGTCTTTACCGGTGAGGGTATGACCCCAAGCTACTCTCTGAGATATTCAAAAGTTTCCTTAGTAAAAGGCTTAGTAAAGATGTTTGCAATCTACTCTTTAGTATTCACATAAACCAATCTCACTTCTTTTGCTTGAACATTCTCTTTCAAAAAATTGTATTTGATAGAAACATGTTTAGTTTTAGAGTGAAATACTGGATTCTTGGATATATCAATTGCTGCTAAATTGTCACAATAGATGATTATAGGTTCTTTGCATTTTACCTTTATGTCCTTCAACATTTTTTTAATCCATAATACCTGAGTACAATTAGTTGCCGTTGCAACATATTCTGATTCTACTGTTGATAATGATGTACAACTCTATTTCTTGCTCAACCATGAAATCAATCTGCTACCAAGAAAGAATGCCCCACCGATGGTGCTCTTTCTATCATCTACATCTCCTGCCCAATTAGCATCGGTGTATGCACATAAATCAAAATTTTCATCTTTAGGATACCATAAACCAAGATTTGTTGTGCCTTATAAATATCGGAAAATCCTGTTCACTGTTGATTCATGATTTTCTCTAGGATTACTCTAAAATCTTGAAACAATACATACTGCATTCATTATATCAGGTCTTGTTTGTGTCAAATACAGTAAATCTCCAATCATAGACCTGTATCTTGTCAGATTAACAAGAGTTGAATCATCCTTCAATGATAGTTTATTAGTTGTAGTCATAGGAGTACTTACCAGTTTATAGTTTTTCATACCAGATTTCTTCAGTAATTCCTTCAGGTACTTTGATTGACATAAGAATATACCTTTATCAGTCTGTGAAATCTGCAATCCTAAAAAGAATTTTATCTCCCCAATCATAGACATTTTGAATTCTTCCTGCATCTTATTAGAAAAGTCTTTACACAATCCATCTTCTCCTCCAAAAATGATATCATCAACAAAAACTTCAATAACTAAAATATCTTCATTAGTCACTTTGAAATATAGGTTGCTATTAGCATTACCTTTAGTGTAACCGAGCTTCATAAGATATTTGTCCAATCTAGCATACCAAGCTCTAAGAGCTTGCTTCAATCCATATAAAGCTTTCCTTATTCTGGAAACCATATCTTTATCATTTGTCAATGAAAATCCATCAAGTTGTTCAATGTAAACTTCCTCTTCAAGATCACCATTCAGAAATGCACATTTAACATCCATTTGATATACTTTATAGTTTTTGTGTGCTATAAATGCAAGAAAAAGTTTGACTACCTCAATTCTAGCTACTGGTGCAAAGGTTTCATTGTAATCAATTCCCTCTTTCTGTGAATATCCCTTACACATTAATCTTGCTTTTTTTCTGATTACCTTACCATCTTCATTAAGTTTATTTCTGAATACCCATTTAGTTCCAATTACATTTTTATTTTTAGGTTGGGGAACCAATGTCCATGTGTTGTTCTTTTCAATTTGTTCCAATTCATCTTCCGTAGCCTTAATCCAATGTTTATCTTCACATCCCTCAATGACAAATGCTAGTTCAATTTGAGAAATTAAACATACCTCTTCATTTTCCAGTCTTCCTCTAGTAATAAATCCTTGATACTTATTCCCAATTATCTAACTTTCAAAGTGATTCAATCTTACATACCTGGGCGTGTTCACTTGCTACTGTTCTTCAGTCACTGTGGAATTTTTTGATGATGTCGGTGTGACTGGATCAACATTCTGTACCGGTGCACTCTGTATAGGTTCATTTGTGATTATCTCAACTGTTGGTTCAGAATCCATAGACCTTGAATTTCTTCTAAAGTTTTCATCAATCTTCACATTTGCACTCTCAATGATTTTCTGAAATCTTTTATTAAAACATCTATACGCTTTGCTCTTAGATGAATAGCCAAGAAAAATTCCTTCATCACTTCTAGGATCAAATTTACCAATATACTCATCTCTCCTAATGTAACATTTGCTTCCAAATATTCTGAAGTACTTAAGAGTAGAACCATAATTCATAGGGTGTCTTATCGGTTTCACCTTTGATGTGAAATCTGTTGAAAGTGTAAACCGCTGTATTCAGTGCTTCTCTCCAATACACATGAGATAGATTTGCTTCTGATATCATGCTTCTAGCTGCATCCAAAATAGTTCTATTCTTCCTTTCCGCAACTCCATTTTGCTGAGGTGTCCAGGGTGCTGATAGTTGTCTTCTAATTCCATTCACTTCACAAAATGTATTGAACTCCTTAGATATAAATTCACCTCCTTGATCTGATCTTAAACATTTGATTTTCTTGTCATTTTCATTCTCTACAAGTGCCTTGAATAATTTGAATTTCCTAAAAGCTTTTGATTTCTCCCTGAGAAAAGTAACCTAACACATTCTAAAATAATCATCAATGATTAGCATAAAGTATCTATCTCCCTGTAGACTTCTTATTCTTGCCGGACCACATAAGTCAGTATGAATTAAATCAAGAACATCATTGATTTTCTCAGAAATACTCTTAAAAGTTGTTCTAACTTGTTTTCCCATTTGACATTCCTTACATACCAGATTATGAGGTTTTACAATCTTAGGTAAATCCCTTACTACCTTAGATGAACTAATATTTACAATGCAATCAAAATTCACATGGCAGAGTCTTTTATGCCATAACCAACTTTCATCAATATGTGCAATCAAGCATGTCTTTTCATTGTTATTTAAATGAAAGATATTACCTCTAGTCTGATTACCGGTTGCAATTTCCAAACCAGTTATATTCATTTTTTGGCATTTACCATTCTTGAATTGTAACTGAAATCCTTTTTCAACTAATTGACCAACACTCAAAAGATTAGGCTTCAAACCTTCAACATAATAAACATTGTCAGTATTGTGCTTACCATCAAAAGATATAGTGCCTTTTGCTCTGATCAAAAAAGCTTTTTCATCTCCAAATCTTACTAGACCTCCATTGTATTCCTAAAAAGATATGAATTTACTCTTATCACAAGTCATATGATGTGAACATCCAGAATCTATAATCCATTCATTCTTTTCTTCAATTTTAGCTGCCAGGGCCTCCTCTACCAGTGGAATAGTAGGTGTTGGTTGATCTTTTGTTATTGCAACAAAATCCCATCCATTGTCTCCCAGTTCTTCATCAGAATCATCAGCAACTCCTTCATCAACATAGTAACATGATTTGTCTCTATTCTTCTTAAATCTGTATCTCTGATATTCAGGGTTAGGCTTATATGTTCTTTTAGCTTCTTCTCTCAATCTTGCATGTCTATCCAAACATCTAGATGCTATATGACCAATTTTATTGCAGTTAAAACATTTAAAAGGTGCTTTACCTTCATACTTACTTCCAATAAGACCTTTAGGAATTTTCCTTGCAAATAGTACTTCAAGTTCTTCAAGTTCTTCATTTTCCCTCCCGATGTCTTCAAGTTCTCTTGCATAAAGTGTTTTCCAATTAGATTTATCAGCTGATGATGAAGATGCTATAGATGATGATGCTTTGAAAGATAAATTTGTCTTAATTGTAGCAACATGACCAAATTCCTCAAGCTCAAATGCTGAAAGTTTTCCAACCAAGGTATCTCTAGATACTGATGTATTAGGCATAGTTCTTAACTCATTAATAGCAACTACTTTCATTTTGTATGCCGGTGTCAATGCTCTTAAAACTTTAGAAACAATTTCATCTTCACTTAAGGAACCTCCACAACATTGCATTCCCAGAACAATTTCATTAACCCTTTCCAGAAAAGCAAAAATTCTTTCATCTTCTTCCATTTTCAAATTTTCATACCTGACCCCGAAGCATTCTAGTTTTGCAATTTTGACAGTGGAATCACCTTCATTCAATGTCTCCAATTTATCCCAAATAGCTTTAGCAGTAGATCGGTCTAATAATCCCATGATTTATTGATCTGACAAGGTGCTCAAAATTGCTTCTCTTGCTCTACAATCATTCTCTTTATCCTTAGCCAATGTAGGTCGGTTAGGTTGACTTGGTGTAGGACCAACATAACCATTCTGTGTAACATCCCATATGTCTTTTCCAATGCAATTCAGATGTGTCTCCATTCTGATCTTCCATATACCATAGTTAGTTCCATCAAGTTTTAGACTGTCCTTCCTGAAATAGTTAGTTGCCATAGAATCTCCTCAAGTTGTTAAACTTCTGCAAAAAGAGGACTTGGCTCTGATACCAATTGTTAGGACCCAGAGGCAACTGAAGGGGGGGGTGTGAATCATGTATCTATTAATTTCATCCCAAACATAACTTAATTAAACTTGATACTTAATACCGGTAAACCATACTTAATATCGGTAAACAGATTAACAGTTAATATCAATACCGGTGAAACTTAATGCATGAAATAGAAGGAGAAACAACATCCACAACACATAACATAGAGATTTGTATGTGGAAACCCTGTAAGGGGAAAAACCACGGTGGGAAACCTTACCCACAATCAGATGATACTATTGCAAATAGTATGTGTGTACAAATGAGGTCTGCACATGCAGAAAGGCCAGCTGCCTAGAGCTCACTTCTCAATCACAAGAATGGGAGTCTCACTGACTACAATTGGATGATTAAATCCAATGATAATGTACTGCTCAAAGTAGCATCTCCAATGCTGGATTCAGTACCAGTTAAGCTCTGATTATCTCCTTCAAACCTTCCTTGAAACTTCAAATGATGTTTGCATGAGTAGCTCTACTTATATTCACATATACCAAATATCACAACCTTACCATACCATATTACATTTCATTACATTAATCTCACAATTGAGATCTTACATATAACCAAAACCTAAGACCAAATGTGTAGGTCAAATCACTAAGAATATTACAATAAAATCAATTACAACAAGTCAAGATGCGATGTATCATGTCGGCTCAACAATAATACTAATTGATTAAATCATCTCCATAACGTGTCGTGCTGATCTGGAATGGATAGCGCATGCCAGTCCATAACCTAGACCAATTTGCTGGTAACAACAAATATGGCAACCCGATTAGATCAATAACCAAATCATCAAAACCAAGTGTCCAAACCATGTCTTCGACATAACCAAGTGATCTCCAAATGATAACAAGTCATCCTCAGTGATGGTGAACAATATAACCTATCGGTGAACCAAATACCAGTGACTATGCATAAGTCACTGAACTTGCTAGTGAACATAACCAAAGATCTCCAAAAGGATATGTGTTGACATCAATGACAAAACCAATGCAACATATCCATAATAGCAACAATCTACATCCCACCTCTCCAACAATGCCATCAGCATTGCAGAATGGAATCAGATGGCCGATATGGTCATCGCATCCCACAAGCCCACTGCATGTAGAAAATCCCTCTCTCTCACTATCAGCCTTCAAATTTTCTCCCTAAGGCTCTAAAAGGTGAGACTGGTGGTATGCTCGTGGATGTACGGTAGTGTCTGCAAAATGCAAAGCAATCTATCATCAGTAATCAATCGTCATATACTTAATGCAATCATTCTATCAATTCTAACATTCATAGCCTGCTCTCGTGTTGCCACTGGTCGCCCTGAATAGGGACCAGGGTGCCTTGAGTGGACTAGGGCACCCTATTGGGACCATGGTGCCCAGGTGAGACCAGAGAACCCAGATGGGACCAGGGCACCCCCTTGGGACCATGGCACCCTAAGAGGACCGGTGCACCCTAGGACCCCTAGGTGTCCTAAGAGAGGGCCCAGACCCATAATAGGCAATGACATCATCAATCCTAAAACTATGAAAGCATAAAAAGTCAAATGGAGTCAACAAAAGGTCAACTCATCTCGTCGAGTGATCGGCTGGCGAGTACGGACAAGCACAGGATATCCATCCTCGTAGGTTGCTCAGGTCAATGTCGTGGCATGATGGCTTGTATGTGGTCTCCTCTATAGTGAATAGTGCCCAAAAAGTTAGAAAGTGACAAATGAAGGTGTCATTTTAATATTTATGTGTTATGCACTTTTTGACTTTATGTTTTTAAGTTAAAACCCTAAATTATGCACTTTTTCTTCAATCTATCATATCTTGAGCTAGGAAGCTCCGATTCTCGTACTGTCGGTGGCATTGGAATCATGAGTTTGCCCTCTCGCTCTGAATTAGTTCCATAATGTGATTGGATGAACAATCAATCCTTGTTGTGAACTTCCTTCATCAAAATATTTATCACAATTCGCTATGGTAAACATGAAAGTTTGTTTCACATCACTAATAAGCAAGTCGAAACAGAGGGGGCATATAGCTACCCACAAATTTCATCACCTTCCTTAGTAAGAATTAGGTGATTATGTGATCTAACATGTGGTTTTGTAGGGTGTGGTTCCTAATTGTGTACTATAGATACTGTCGGGGGCTTCGTTCGACAACTTATGGATATATCCTTTTTCAAATGATGTTTACTTTTCTGTACTTTAGTTTGCATATGCACGTAGTTTCATATGACCACTAAAGTGGGGGATAAATGTAGTGTCGTAAATTGTACACCCTTGCTAGGGTGGTACAATTTCACACTTAGGTTAGCACCCACCTTAGTGTGTCTTACATCTTGCATTTCTCATTCCCCTTTAAGCATTTAATTAATTAATTTAATAAAATATAAGGTCATGTCTCGTCACTTTACATATTATAAAGTTTGGCCCTTTACCCTAAGTGTGCCCCTTTTCATCTTATTCCTCCAATGAATCATTTAAACATAAACCACAATTATGTCTTATTTTGACCAGTTAGGCTCGATTTCGCATATAAAAACATCTCAAAATCACCTGTAACTTTGGGATGCGCTCTAATATAATCATATTGGTGAAAAGTTGGTCAGACCGTGGTGGGAATGCACATGGTCTGTGACTTTTCCCAAAATTTTGGGAGCACAATCCTATGACATAATAATGCTTAACCCTAAAATATCAAGAGGAGATTCAAATCCTAGGTCGGCCTAAACATGAAATTAAGATCTAGGGTTTCATACTTAAGAGCTCTCTTTCTTCATTTGAAGAGGTCTTCTTCTAAGAATCTAAGAACAGTTTTTTGGAGAATTAGAGCCTTCTTTGCAGAGAAAGAGTAGATCTTTGAAGTATTCAACAACATTCAACATTCATCCATCAAACAATCATCAAGCATCATTTTATCAATTGGGGGCTTTTGAAGATGTAGAAGAACAATAGCAGATCATCGACTGATGATTGGCTTGTACCTCTCCCTTGGGGTTGGGTATGGTTTCATTTTGTTTTCATATCTTTTCATAAGCTTAATTTTGATTCACATTCATTCTTTAGATCACTTTGCATTGTGGATTTAGAGCATTTACTTTGTCAATTATAAGCAATTAGGGTTTAATATTTAGGGTTTCTCTAAGTTGTTTACTTTCATTCTTAGGATCTTGCACACACACAAGGTTCTTGCACACATATTTTTAGTACATCATTGGTTGTTCGTGGAGGTGGAAATCACCAACATGGGGGTTTGACTAAGGAAAAACCCTATATAGCCACCCCAAACCCTCTTTTTTAGCTTCAGGTACAGGTTCAGATCCGAGCATCGCTGGAAGTTTCAGGACCGAAAGAGCACACAGGGACAACTCTGGGTTTTAGATCTTAGCAAAAGCCCCAAGGAAAGGGGCGTGGTTCCTTGGTCCTTCCCAGGATAGTGGCATGGCACCATGGTCCTGCCCTCTATTAGTAGGACTTGGCAGAACAACACTTTGCAGGTCTCAAAATCCCTCATGTCAGTTGCAGCTCCAGAATTGCAGAATCAAGACAGTGGCATGGTACCCTTGTCCCAAACATTTTTTTATCAAATTTTAGACATAGGTGCACCTCTAATTTTTCCTTCTGATCTATACTTTTCAGTAGTGTATCATTTGTTCATTGATCTGCATTCTCAGATTAGGGTTTGCTTGCTTACTTGCTTTCTAGGTAAGATTGCATTTTGCATCATTCCTCTCTCTCATTTACAGCAAAGGAATAGAAAACCTAAGAGGTAATCGATGGCTCTCTCTTTCTCATAAGAATTAGCCAACATGCATTACCTCCCTAGGCTCCTTCGTATTCCATGAGTGTGTATGAGAGTGGGATTAGGGTTTCCATACTTAGTCTCACTTTTTTCTCCTACACAATGTTCATGAGTTGCCTCTCATGGAACATTTTCTTTCTACCTAGGGTGTCTAATGCAGGAGCATCCTCGGTCAATGAGAAATTTTGCATCAACCAAAAATATTTTCTTTCAGTTTTGTTCTTGTTTAGTTCATTGTGCAGATTTCTGTGTTCTTACCAGTTAGTCTTGCAGTGTGTTGAGCAAAGTTGAATCGGGTTGCTGTTGATCTTCGTGACTTGCGGATCGTTGATTTATGTTTCTTGTTCCTTTTCCTATGTTTCCTAAAGACCGTGTGATGTTTTATGCATTTTTGTGTTGTTCTTAATAATTTGAGCCGACATGTTACCGTTAGCACGTTTCATGAACCAGTTGGTCTTTGGGTCAACTTGATCAAGTTATTATTATTTTTGGATGGTATAAATAGAAGGTTTGTGAATTATTTGAGAGGATAGAAGACAAAAGATAGAAGACAGAGGTTTGAGAATGAGTGAAGATGTAGAACCAGTGAGATTCTGGTCCGGCAGGACTTAAGCCAAAAGAGATGAGGTCCGGATTAGGGTTGAACTGGCAGACTGTTTCCGGAGGCTGATTTGATGTGTAGATAATCTACGGATCTTATATTTGTGTTGTAAGCATTGGTTGTATCCTGGACTATGATCCAACATGTGGCATATGTAATTCTTCAAATTTTAATAAGATTTGCTCATATTGTTTATTGGTTATGTGTTATGTGATGTTGTCGATTGTTCTTTCTTCTTTATCTGGTTTTGTGTTATCGGTTACCGATATATCTTGCATGGTGTTTGTGTTAGGTTACAAGTACGGGATGTCCTTCATTGGATCTCCCTACCTTGACTATAGCATACATCCAATCCTTCTAGTATGCGACATAACCAAACTGATTCATAAGCTGTTGCACTTGCTACACAATATTATGCCTCTGTTGAAGAACGAGCAACTATGACTTTCTTCTTACTTCTCCAAGAAATAGGTCTTGAGCCTAGGAAGAAAACATATTCAGATGTAGATTTCCTATCATCAACAGAACTTGCATAATCTACATATGTGTATCTTGTCAAGAAGAATTGATCACTCCTTTTATATTCCAAACCATGATTCATTGTACCTTGAATATAACGTATACGGTAGCTATGAATATAGAAACCCTAGAAAACAAGTCATAGAGTAATTCATTGAAAGGAGGTTAGGGGTTTGTATTAGGTCTTGCTCAGAATTTTTAAGTGTTATACCATGCAAAACTCCTTGAAGAAGGTTTATATGGCAAGTTCATCATATTTGGAGATGCTACGACTAAAGAGAGAGGGTGGGACATTTTTTGGTTTATATAGCAACAAACGTTAGGACGAACCCTTGGAATTTGGATATGAACAAATTGTTAGTGGCAAATATTTTTGTAGAGCCTGAATTGATTAGATTTATGGAAATAATCTATCATCCCGAGTCTATGATAATCAGAACCATAGAGGGAAATATCATAGTGGATATATATAAGTTAAGAGGCTATAGCATCTTGTTTTTACCTGAACAAAGAAGCTTTGAGGGAGATTAACCTAGCTAAGTTTGAAGATGAATACAAGAAGAAAAGAATGATTCTAAGGAGGGATGAAATTCCAAGATACAAAAAGAAAATGTACCAAGGATTAAAGAATTGCCTGTTACAATCATAACATGAACCTTTTGATTTGATCACTTTTGAGCATTACCTTGTTAGCACATACTATAGACTGTGCCAAATTTTGGGATTTGATGCACATAAGACAAATATGCTCATGAATCTGATGTTAATGGCAATGAGAATCCAACATTCTCATGTAAATGATTTATATAACTTTTCCACTTATATTTAGGATCAACTACATGAAGGATTGATGAGGGTGAAGAGAAATCAATCAGTGGTGGTTTTAAAATATTACTCCCTCTTATGGCACCTCATCCTTTTTCAAAACATGACAACATGGAGCCCAAGATTCAAACTTTTTTAATGTGTGACTCTAAAGGTGAGTAGTGGCCAATGCAGAGATGGACCCAAGTTTGTGATAAAGGATCTAGGAGGTTTGATTATGTAGCATTTTTTGATTATTTTTCTATGAATTTTGAGGTGGTATGGCTTAGATTGCCAAATATTACTAGAAACAATTGAGAGGGCCCTAAGTGTCAAGGATAAGAAGCCAACTAAAGGGAAATTGCCAGAAAATGCTTTCTCTCACAACTATGGTTATTTCTTCTATTTGTTGAATATACAATGATAAGGGTATATGGGTACTCTCAAGAACCACATAGACTACCAAATGTTGTTCCCCCAAGATTTTCTTTTATGGAATTTTTATGGAAATTAATGTGGATGGAGAAGAAGTGGGTGGAGCTAGAAAGAAAGGGAACTCATCTCCCTAGATACATCTAGTATAATGATTTTGCTGTAGCATGCGAATATTTGGAAAAAGTCTAGTACCACTTATAGAGTGGGAAGATAAGAGATTATGATATAAATGGTTATATTACCCACTTGAGGATAAATAAAATGAAGAGAAAAGTCTACCCCCAAGAAGCTCTTGAATTTCAAGATTTGGTAAGAAATTGTAGCTTTCAGAAAACCCTAAATAATGAAAGGAAGTGGGCTATTTTAGAGAGGCTTGAAAGGGAGAAGAGGCATAAGGATCATGAGTTCCTAGGATTTTGTGCAAATGTAAAAAATCCTACCTTGAGGATGCAATTTATATTGCAAAATTTTGAGAATTTGTACACCCAAGACAAAGGGGAGTCATCTAGGCCAAAAGAGGAAAGGCCCACATATCAATCACCAAAGCCCATGGTGGTTGCAAGAAAAGGGAAATAAATTATGGGCCAAGAGAAATAGGAGACTCAAGTTGGTTCTCAAATGGATCAACCCCTTGAAAGGGATAAAGAAGAACAAATCTGAATTGTACAAATCTAGGATGGTGAAGAAGAGATGGATTAGCCTCCCCTTTCCCCTCCAAGTGATATATTTCATGATGAAGAGGAAGAACAAGTACCCATGGATGCTGATAGGGATCTCATGCAAAATGTTATCCCATTAGAGGAGGTGGAAGATGAAAGAATGATTGTTGCTCTATAGTTTATTTTTGATAACAAGTTTATTAAAAATCCTAAGTTTAAGAGCTTTTGGTTGCAAGAAAAAATGAAAGAATTATCAAAATAGGAAGCTAAAAAAATTGATAAAGAGACTATTGACATAACTATTGATGAGGCTAGGAGGATGGTCAAAGGGAGAAGAATTCTATTAGTCCCAGATTGGGATCTAAAAGAAATTTTTGTATTCGACCAAGTAATAAAGTATGAGGATCCTACATTTTCCAAAGAGTTCACTACAAATAGGGGCATCAGAGGGAGAAGGTATAACCCTTGTATCAAGGTGTTGGCCCAATGGTTTAAGGAACCAAGATAAAATAAGCCTAGGTTATTAGAAGGTGTGGAGGAAAAGGTAGGGGATGCCATAATAAGAACATTGAGAGATACCTCTGCTCTAGAGGTTGCCATAGTTACATCCCACTTAGCCTTATTTGCACAAGTTGTTGTTGAGGAAGAAGAGAAAATAAATGAGACACTAAAAAGAAGACATGTCACCTTAAATGCTCCTTTCAATGACATATATATGGAAAACATTAGATTGAAGAAGAAATTGGCTAAGAAGGAATCATAGGCATCTTCATCTACTACAGTGATTGAGCATCAACCTCCTCCTCCTCATATTCCAATTGATCAAATAGATTTTGTTATGAAGGATGACATTGCTTCTATTTCCCCATATGAGATTGAAAAACTTAGAGATGAGAATAAGGCTTTGGGGAAAATGATTTAAATGAGGGAGAAAATGTTGTATGAAGCAGAAGCAAAAGTAAAAGAACAATCTTTGCATGTGATGGCAGGGATCATTTTTCATTTGTTACAAGCAATTTTGGATAAATTGGGTGAGGTTCATATGCCATATCAGACCTTGTCCTAGGTTTTGAAGCAATGCAAATAATTTATTGCAATTTTAAAGCCATTAAGTGACACATGGAAACCATAGGCTGGGGTTTTGAGGGGATTGTATATGGCTACTAGGAACCTTTCAATAGCTCCACCAATTATCAGTAACACATGGAAAACATTCAATGTTTGGATCAAAGAGATGAAGTATCTTGAGAACAAGGAGTTGGTTGTTAAAGAAAAGATAGATTCCTTCAAAACACTCCAACATTGGATAATTCTAGAAATTATGGACGAAAATGGTGAAATCAAGAGCCTGGATGTATGGAAGAAATATTTTGAAAAAATGATACAAGTATCTATAAGAAAGATTGATGAAGGGGACCGACCCCAAGTATCTACTTATCACCTGGTAATTGACAAAGTTATTGTTTCTGATGCTTTTTATGGAAAATTCATAATATATGCCATGAATGTGGTTGACAATAAGTGCAGGGAGGTCCAAGGCAGAATTCAAGAGCTTCAGACTTTCAAGTGGCCAACCAATTTTTAGATTGCACAATGGCATCAATATATTGTACAATTAAAGAAGAGTAAATGGAGAACATAGTGCTAGGAGGGACAAACTATACTTAAATCCTAATTCAACTACATAATGGGAACCTTGCCAGATCATCAAATCATGGGTATCCCATGATGATTCAAAGTAGTTGATTATGTTGGAAGAATTGATATCTCGGTCACACATCATTCATTTCCTTGGTCATTTCATAAGGCTAGTCTTTAGTTATTGCTTGTCTTTTCCTTTTCAATCTATGCACTTTCCACCTCATCATTGATTGTATTGCCATCATCAACAAATTTTGCCTCCAAAATGAAGCAGTTAGCAAAGCAGTGCAACACATCATAATGCTACATCAATAGTTTCATATAGCAGCATTTTTGAAGATGAATACTATTATATTTACTTTTCCCTCCATGAGTGCAAATATTTTTGTCATATGTGAGAACATAAAGATACTGTAGCATATTCTTATTTACGCAAGTAAAATTTTGACATGCTAGAAATTTGGCCCAAAGTTTTTTGCTCTCTTATTTTCTATAAAAGAGAATTCAAGGATAATTGCAAGGGGTTCTAACTTTTTCAATTTTTGTAATCTGGGTAGGTAGAATAGAGTATTTTCAGTCCGAGTAATAAAATTGTTGATAACGACAAAACTAAGTATTTATTATGAATGTATCGACCATTTTGCATGAATTAATAGAAGGTATTCCAAGTTGTCTTCTATGTGTGTCCTCTTTATGTGTATGAATTGTGTCCATTAAAGATAGAATGTTTTGCCTTTACAAATTTGTTTTGTAAATGTGGGATATTTTTGGAAGTTATCTTCAAGGAAGGGATTAAAGTCTGTCAGTGTATTTCAATAAGTAGAATTTGGAATAACTTGAAAACTTATATTCATGTCAACCATGGATGTAATAGGCTAAGTTGGTTGGATCATTGAATAAGCTTGAAATACTTGAAGTTTTGCAATCTCTCTATTGCCAAGAATTAAGCATTCATCCTTAAAGGCTTGAGTGAATTGTAGATACCACCACAAATATTGGTGATCTCTATTTCTCTTTTCTATTTGTAGGAGTAGGTGTAGGTTATAATTCACTCTTGATTGTGCCAAATAGTTATAACAACCATGGATTTAGCCAATTCAAGGTTAAAATTTAGGCAAATCAGGTTAATATTCACTGAGAATATTCTGCATTTTAGCAATATTTATCAATACTGTTGCAAATTCATTAAATATTGAAAAGGGTCACCCCCTAGGTATTACAGAGCCTAAAGTGCAGGAGATCTTTCAACCTTCAGTTAAAATATTGTTTGTTGGCCATTTCTTAGGTGAATTTAGGCAACCAGTTGGAAACACCAACAAGTTCTACTATAGTAGGGGTGTCAAAATATTTAGGAATCCTAGCTCCTTTGCATACAAGCCATAAAAAATATTTGTTGGGAACTACATACAAGACTACATTAAAGCCGCTTATAAATTTGGAATATTTCAACACCTTGTCAACTTCTTTTGGGGTCACATTTTGTTCAATATTAACTAAGGAGAACTCATCATCAAAAGTTAGTAGTGTATCTTCTAGTTGTGAATTTGAGGATGATCCAAATTTAATTGTGCTAGCGGTGTAAAAAATGGAATCAATTGTAGGCTTCATTTGTTTTCTCTTGCTTTGTACCCTTTTTTTGACAACACAAGACCTGATATGCTAAGGGATGTTGTTTTTGGATTCGTTAGCTTTTAAATTTTTGAATGTTTTTTTCTTTAAGGATGCTTTCTAATAAGTATGAACCTATGCTAATGTTATGTTTTTGTATTTTTTAGTGTTAAGAGAATGTTTGCAAATGAGTATGAACTTATGCTAGATTTTAGATTTTTAGTTTTAAGGGATGTTGAATGCTGATTCTATGCTAATTTGATGGTAGATGAAAGTAATCACAAGGAAAATTCTAGATATAAAAAGGACAATGACCAATATGTTGGTTTATAAGAGTCAAACCAAAACTAAACTGATGATTTTTAGAGCTAATTATTGGTAAGATGATAAAATGATATGAGATCAAAATAATCAAGGGATAACTAAGGTCTTATCAAGATCTTATTGGTTTTCCAATTTTTAAAATGCTAAGATTGTTGGTTATGATGTTGGATGAATGCTTGGATGCAAATTTAATCTAAGGATGCAAGGAAGTGAACAAGTGTAACGCTAAACTAGGGAATCGGATATGCCTCAAGTCTCCATCTTAGACTTTTATGTAAATCAAGTTTGATGTTCAAAGTTTGGAATTCAAAGTGTAAACCCTAAATTCTTAGTCAGATGTGTCAAGAAAATTAACAGTTGCAATTCAAATTATCTCATATGCATGCCAACTATTTTTAATTATGTTACTACAATTCTCAGTCAAATCTTATACTTTTGTGACAAGTTATTTTTAGATGTGTATTTATTGTTATGGATGTGGTACCAAAGTTCATAGTTGTGGAGCCAAATTTACCAATTGCATAACTATGTGTATTCTTAGGTTTCCTAAAATCAATTGCATTATAGAATGTTATAGATGTGTGATTTTGGTCTGAATCTACAAATTTTGTGCCTGAAATTATTTTTTTGTTAAGAATATTTTTAATGCAAGAATACACTTTGAAAATAAGAGAAAACAAAATGGTTGTTTTGACTCTTGACTTCAAGGGAATAAGGCTTAAAGCCAAAAACAACAATGATGTCACTGGTATAACACAAATTGAAGATACATACAAGCATGTACAACCTAATTCTTTAGATAGGTGTATATACTTAGTGTAGGTTTACAACACAAGTGCTAATACCCCAAGATCAGTATGAGAAACCTTTCTTTCAAGACTAAAAAACTAGAGGTATAGTGGCACATTCACATTCTCTCTCTCCATAAGAGGCTAGATAAGACAAAAAAAAAATTATATCTCAACTCAAGGAATTACATCACGATTAACTTTGGGGTACAATCTATATCCCCTACACCACCCTAAGAACCACCCTAAGCAACACTTGATGGATGATAGGCTTCTAATAAAAAAAGGTTCATAGTGGGGGACAACCATGAACATAGAGCCCATCTATAATAGCTTAAAATTGGGAGGTACTCTCCCACTCTCCTCAATAAACAAGTCTCAATGGATTAAGGATCTTGCAGCTCAACTTCGAATGATATTGGCTACTTGTTCAAGAAATTTTTTCACTATCCCTCCTTTATATACCTTGTCATGAAACATGGTTGAGGTTGAAACATGGGGTGGTGAAATCCCCAAGCATGCCTCCTACTGAAAAATAAAAAGAAGCTATTATGTGTTTCTCTTACACTCAAGTTCACATGGGCATGTGAGGGGAGATGATACACACACAATAACCTAGGATGATGAAAGTGTTGGTATTTTGGTATGGTTTTGTCATTGATGTCAACACCTACTAAAACAATAGCACTTTGGAGATCCAACAACATTCACCGACAAGCAAGTAACTATTGCACAATTACTGGTATATGCTACACCAATAGGATATAATGATCACCAGCACTTGGAATGATATCGAAGACACTTGGTAATATCGAAGACATCGTGTGGACATCTTGTCTTAATGAATTAATCATTGGTATATTCATATTTGCATATTTGCTTTTACCAGCAAATAGGTCTAGGGTTATCCAGGGTTACATCGGCAGGTTTATCTTTTCCAAATCAGCATGGCATGCTATGGAGATGATTAATTATTGTTGTAAATGAATTAAGCCGACATGTTCAATCTGTTATTGCATCATATATTATATTGTTTGTAAAATGTTTTTATTGTAATATCTTGTAGAGGCGACCTACTAAAATTGGTCTTAGGTTATGGTATAAATGTAAGATCTTATTTGTAAGATCAAGCGTGGAATGCGAAAGAGAATTGTGTGAAGGTATATGCGAGATTAAGTAGAGAAATACATGTAGACATCATTTGAAGGTGAAGCTAGGTTTTTGTGAAAGCATATCAGCATTACACCAGTACTGAATCCAGCATATGAAGATGCTATTTTGAGCAGTACATTCTTATTGAATTTAACCATCCAATTGTAGTCAGTGTGACTCCCATTTTGTGATTGAGCAGTGAGCTCTAGGCAGTTGGCCTTTCTGCATGTGCAAACCCCATTTATGTACACTTACTATCTACAGTAGTATCATCTGATTGTGGGTAAGGTTTCCCACCGTGGTTTTTCCCCTTACAGGGTTTCCATGTACAAATATTGGTGTTATGTGTTGTGGATGACTTTGTGTTTATGTTTCATGCACTAATCTTCACCGGTATAACAATTAATAGTTAAAACTATCTACTGGCATACTTAACTGGTTTACCAGTTTTAAGCATTAAGTTGGTTAAGTTGTTTTTGGTTTGAATTTATTTGACAACTAATTCACCACCCCCTCTCAGTTGTCCCCGGGACCTAATAGAAAGGACATGCAAGAAAAAAATACAAAATGATCAAGGTTGTTTAACCTTAGAAATAAAAAATAATTATAATCTAAAAATCAAAGACACATATGCCTTGCAAAACCATGTATTAGTTGTTTTAAACTACCTTTTCCCAATGATCGATAACCTGCAAATAACTGTTAGTACTTTTGAAATTTCGGTCTTTTCCAAGCATTTGCCAAGTATGCTACACAAATTAATTAGTTACACAAAACCTCTACCTAGGTGAATTTACATACATGAAAATGATTAAAACCCTAATGTTTTGTACTTATTCCAATTTACTAGTCAATTGTGTCACAAAATTATTTAAGTGTGGTATGGAACAAAACAATTGCAATATAGAAGACTGTGAATGTGACACTAAATTCAATAGATGCATCACTTAAATCAATGAATATGTTAGGGAATCTATTAAATGTGTCAATTTAACCTGCAATTTGGAAATAGCTAGAAAAAAATAGAATAGCAACCTAGAAAGGGAAATTTCACTACTTGGCTTTAGGATTTGTTAAACAACAAAGATCTAACAATAGGCATTAAAAAAGAAAATCAATTATTATAAAAAAATGAAATATTTTAACATGAACAATTGCCTTACTAGATTTAACACATCCATTGCAAGATCACTAAAAAAAATAGAATTAGAAACAAATGCATCACAAGATCAATACTTGCATTATAGAATCTTTTAGATGTGTCACGAAAAACCTCTTAGATGGGATTCTATAACAACCAAAATTTAAAAATTTGTTGAGATCAAGGACATTAGTCCCATCAAGTGTGCTAAAATGCAAGATCAAAAATCAACAATGTTCATAGACCATCAAAAGGAAACAACAAAAATCATTTGATTTATGTAAAAGATCTAATCTACCCAATGAAGAGTAAAAAGATGCAAGACATTAAGAAAGAATATTAAATTATACTAAAACAAAATACATTTTAAATTATCTCAACTCTATGAATTGAATGATTCTTTCTCTCATATTTGTAAGTGCACTATTGCATAAAAGATCAAAATATCACAATTCATAGAAGTTTTGAAGATTTTGGTTCAATTTAGATGAGAATGAAGGCTAGTTTAATAGATGGCCTTAATATCGATTAATAGTCAAGATTGAAAAGAAGATCAATGGATGAGATTGGAGGAGAGAATGTGCACACAAAGTTGTCATTCTATAAGTGGAGGAAAAGAAGTGAAGGAGGTTTGTTAAGTGGAAAGGGAAATAAGGTAAGTGGAGAGAAGAATTAGTAAATGAAAATAAATAAATAAAATTATTTATTTTCAGACCCATGGAAGTAATTAAATAAATGAACACAATTATTTAATCACAAAGACATTAGGAATTAAATAATTATAATTAATTATTTACTAATGAGAAAAATATAAGAAAAAGGGGGCAAATTAATTAAACAATTGAAATTATTTAATTAATAAGAAATGAGTAAGAAGAGGATTAATTAAACAATATAAATTATTTAATTATAAGAAGAAGAGGGAAAATGAAATTTGAATTAGAATAAATAGGTTATCCTAAACTAATAATAAAAATGTTTAATTTTTTTAGATTAAAATTAGTAAAAATGTCCTTGCAAGCATTTGATGATTTTTAGTGTCCATAGTAACTCCTTACAATTTCACTCTCCTTGTTGGGCCCTTGCTTTAATGTTCCCTCTCCTATTTTATTTCAAACTTATATGGTTTATGTCCTATTTTAAATTTCAAGCCATCTTATTTCACATTCAATCATCATGAATATAAAAATTAGGATCGAATCCAATACCAGGGCCCTAATATCTCACTTCCCATAAAATTAGGATCTATTTTGTTAGGTATATGGTGTGTCACTCTATAGAACAACACTTTTTTCCTAAAATTTTGAGGGATTAATGTGTTGGCCTTGACATTGCAAAATCTAGTCTTGATTTTTGTGTATGACCATTGGAGGTTGGCTTAAATGCAAAAATACCTTGATAAACCTATAGAAGAAAACATTTCTATTTCATTTCCTCCCAACACAATCAATTCACAAGAATTCCTAATTCCTTCAAGATCAGAGATGAGTACAAGAAGCATTAATCTACAACAAGTATTCTTCAAGTATGTTTTCATGAGTGATTTTGTTATGATTTATTCACGTTATTGCATCAACATTTGGAGGATATATCTAAGGAGCATTGCATCACTGCCATTATCAAACCTTAGATATAATTCTGTCAAGTCAACATTTAATTTTTTATTTAGCCTTTGCCCTACCAAGGGTAAGCTCCCTTTCATAACATAATATAACTTATTAGTGTGATTATTGTTACTGGTTTCCTAGCATAATGGAGTTTGCCAATGTAATCATTCGTTGCACTACATGAATCACGCAACATAACACAAATTTCTAGCCAATAGAATTAGTGATGCAAGCATGAATCACCCAACATAACACACCTTTTTTGGATAATGGATCTCATGGTTTTTCCCATGGACCGCTAGCATAAAACACCTTGCTAGTTGTTTGACTATGGTTTCTTGTCTCATTTATTGGTGTATTCTCATCTCTTTCTATAATTCCACTTGTCCTCTTTCAATAAAATTTTAAGAATGATATTAGTGGTTGATACATTTTTGACATTGAGGTCTCATCAACTAGTTAACTTATAACCTTTTGTTTACCTTAGTACTAACATTGTTTTCTTTATATGTGTATATTTGAAGGTTTTTGCATGGATTGATAAGATCCTAATCTTGGGAGCTTGATCAACCCTAAAAATTTGTGTCATCCTATCCCTAAATCTTTTTCTTAGTTGATCTATATCCTCATCTCTACTTTACCATGAGTATGAGTGTAAGTTCATACTCCCACTAAAGTGGGTCCTAAATGTAGTGTTGTAAACTATAAGCCCTATACAATTTCATAATATTTTTGGGTCCTAGCTTTAGTGTGCCTCCTTTTGGTTTATACTAAGCCTATTTTGGCCTTATCTCATCCAAATTGTTGTCATATGATCATGAGGTGACTTGATCCTATGTTCTAGGCCTATGCACTCTATAACCACACTAATACATTTGGCCTCAAATTCCGACAAAGGTTTCCAACGGACAAGGCATTTTGTGATCAAATTTGATTTTTTTTTTAAATGCCTGATAACGTCAAAATGCCAATGATGTTTTCCGACGAAGCCCATGTTAGTTGGAATTCCAATGACCACAGGCATTATAAAAAAAAAAAAATGCGGGTTCATTTGAAAACCACGCACGATAGATTGAATTTACTCATGACTTCCTTTGCCTCTGCCAATTCCTTTGTTTATTTTGCCTCTTCCTCTGCCTCTGCCTCTACAAATCGGGTTCGATGTGTCCTTCTCCCTTTAACTCTTGAATTCCTAATTAACAACGACAGATTTAAAGCTGAGTGTTTTGTTATCTTTAAAGCCTAGCAGGGATATCGAAGGATTCAGTTTTAACTTTCTCTTGAACAAGACTATCACTTCAAGGGCATCTATATGAATTATCTTTTCCTGGTTTAAAATTGGGTTGTCTAGCAGGTGATATTGAAGGATTAAGTAGCTTGTTTGGAGGGTATCGAACTATTGGAGATGGCAAAATTCCTATAGATTTTTACATGCCTGTAAATTCATGTGGACTTTCAGGTTGTGTGTTTGAATCATGTAAAGTTGGTTGCAAACAAGTTCATTTTAGAGTGTGTGTCTCATAAATTTGAGCTTGTCATCCTACCAGTATGTTCTCATTTATTTGTTTTTCTTTACTTTCCTAATGCTGCAGTTCCTAGTTATTGAAAAGTCTTCCAATTATCAATTATGTTAGATAAAGGCTAAAAGTATTTTATAAAAATTAAAAAATAAGGAAACCCTATTTACTATACCAGAATCGAGACATAAGCAGCAGTGATGTCCACATATTTATCTAAGTGGTGTTACAAAATAGACTTCAACTTCCAAGTTTTGTCAAATCCATAGAAAAATCTTTTAAAATCAAATAAGGTGATAAGCATTTGAATCTTCCATAGTTCAATTTGGCACAAGTTGTAGAGTATGTAGGAATTCAATCTAACAGTTGGAAATTTTTCTTGAATGTCCTCTTGTGCATATACCCTTATTTTGCCCATCATATATAACAGTGTTAGTCCGCTCTTTTAAATTTTCCGCATCCAAAGAAAGTTTTCATTTTGTGGTCTTTCTTGAACTTGAACCTTGAACCTTTCAAAAAAGTGGTTCAAAGTTCAAAGTTCAAAGTCAGTTTATAAAGTAATCGCTATGTTCAATAGGGCGTCAATAGACTTTGTGATAATTGTCGTTGAACTTGAACCTTTGAACTTTCTTTTTAGTGGTTCAAGGTTCAAGGTTCAAACATGTTGTATTAAGTCTTTTTTTAATTTGTGTTCGTAAAGTGTGAGTCTTTGTTTGGCTGAATGTTTTGTTCTCTAGTGCAGTCTTGAACTTGAACCTTCGAACTACTTTTTATTGGTTCAGGGTTCAAGGTTCGAGGATAGATAATTTTGAAGATCAAGTAATGAAGTATCAGCATATAAAGGAATATTCTGGATTTGAATGATGAACCTCAAAGGAAATGAATGATAATGACATCCGTACTAGAGATAATCATGTTGAGGAAAGATATGAAAGGAGAAGGCACGCGAGAATTAATAGGGTGTTAGGATCAAATCCTTTCAGCACAATGGGCACGAATAATCTAATAGGCAGGAGTCATAAAGAGTCATGCAGCCAACATTTCAGGTTATGTTATAAGTCTGTTTCTTTGAAAATAAATTATTGGCCTCAGCTGTTTGTTCAAATCAGTCAGTAGGGAAGTAGCGACGGCGGTAGTTTATTTTCTTAGCTTTGTGTGAATTTTTGGTTCTGCATGAAAGTTGAGCTCAAAGTTCTTCTTTCTTCCTTGTTAAATTGCATAAATTGAAAGGTGTTGTTCAGTATTTCAGTTAGTTTAGTCCATTCTTCTTGCTATGCACTTTTCCTGTTATTGAGTAAAGATGAGACCAAAACCACCTCAGCCGGACCCAAAATCTGGTTTAGTATGTTCCCTGCCAGACATAGGAGACACCTTCTTGCCGTTAGTGAATTTAGAGGAATTTCATGAAAGAACACGTGATTCTGCCAATACCCCATTAATGCAAAAGATTCTAGATAGTGGGTTAATTGAAGCTGCAGCATTTCCCCCTGCCGTATCATGTCCAAAGTTAGTTTTAGAATGTATGAGTAGATATGACCCTATCGAGAGGTGTATTAGGGATCTAAAGGGGAAAATTTTGCTGGTAATTAGTTGGCAGACCATTGCTACAGTAATGAGAATTCCTGAGAAAGAACAATATGAAGACTAGACGGTTTGCAAGTCACAAGGGATTTTCTTAGAAAAGAAGGCCTATTACTGAAGTGTTATTGCTAGGAATTGGTTGTTGAAATTCCAAAAAGGAGGTTCTAGGTTGCCCAGCCCATTAACCCATGATCACATGATTCAAGAAGTAAGGGATATAATCATTCTCTTACATAGAATGCGGGGAAATCAGATTGCCTATTACTGGGAGGATTGGATGTATTTCTTTGTCCAGGTTATCTTTGGTGAGAAAAGATATATAGACTGGGCCGAGTTAATTGCAAAGAGAATACATGAGGGCTTAAGCTGCTTTGGAAACAAGAATTTCTATATGTCTTCCTATCTTATAGATTGCTTAGCTTGTATACGACAATGGACTGGTCTATTACATGAAGTTTGGCAGAATAATATGAAAATCTATGAGTACCATCCACATTTACAGCAACACAAAGTAGTAGAAAATTATTATAAAGCTCAAAATATTTTCCTAGGCAGGATAGTATTTGAATTGAGGGGAGATATGCATAAAAGATTGCTTGAGGAAGCTATGCAGTTTATAAGTACCTATGATGGTGTCTATATTTAGTTTTCTATATTCACTTATCTGAGGGTTGGTGGCTTTGAAGGAGAACCCTATAAATTGCCGAGATATGTATTTGATAGACAGGTGCTAATGGAAGTAAGTAGATAGCTTGCCCATATAGAAAAGAAATACAGAGAAAAGCATCAAACAGGAGTATCTTTCCCTATTGAACTAACACATTACACTTGCAATAGTGTTTCAGATGCCTTGAACCTAGAACTAGAGTTCAAATAGTTCAATTTCAAAATGTATATTCCCCGCACTAACTTTGATATTAAAGGCTTTGCAATGGCTCATCTTACAATTAGGGAACATTTTCAGCATATGCCGAGTCAAGAAGATTTTTGGGTAAACTGTGAGGATGAGTATGAGGTCCGGAGAAGAACCCAACTAAGATTCACTGTGCAACAAGTAAGAGAGTATGGCCTAGAAATAAAAAATGCTTATATTGAGGATAATGGAAAAGATTTAATTGATTCATAGTTTGTTGAAGATAAGCAGCCAGAGATAATCTTAGAGATAGATTGGGAGAAAAATGAGGAGGAAGATATTCAGACTAGAACCCTCATGGTTATACGAAGAACGGAGAAATGGCTTAAGCAACACCGATTGAGGCAAAGTTGGCAGAAGGGTTGAACTTCATCCTCTAAGAGCCTAGTTTCTAATACATTTATTCAATCTTGTGATGCAGGTCATTTTCACAAAAGGGATAAAGGTGAGCAGAAGAGAAGGCATTACAAAGCAAAGGGAAATTGACTCCTGTTAGAGTTACCCGCTCTAGAACCAGGAGTAAAAGAAGATCCTCTCCTCCAGACACAGTAGTGGTTGATCTTGAAATGGATGCCCTTCAAGATAATCAGGTTCAGAGCAACAAAATCTAAATGATGAGGAAACCAACCAGCAAGAATAGGAAACCTTTCAGGTAGAGTCTATCATGGTGATAAGAGATGAAAAAGATGTAGGAATTGATTTTGGAAAGACTCCATTTTCCACAGGCCCAGTTTGGTTGGATAATATGCTTGGTAGAAAGAAGAGAAACATAGTCCCCACCTACATTCTAATAGAAGATATGGTGAGTAAGTGCCTGGGAAAGACTCCCAAAGCCAAGAAATCAAAGACTGTGTCAAAAATTGATTTTGATGTTGACAGCGGAAATTGGGTGGCAGAGATTGCACATCCATTGACAGATGCTATGATAGAAAGTCCTACAGTTCAAGATTTTACTATTGAAAAAGTGAACATAGGGACTACTACTCGTGCCACAGATGTCCTTCATCTTGAAGCTTCAACTAAGAAGATTATCACAAGGACTTGGAAAGATGAAAGGGACAAACATCGAATGAAGGAGATGTTGCGCAGAATGGCAGAGTACATTGAGGCAATAAATAGTCTAAATCCTCAACCCTTGTCTCAATTGCCTACATCATTTGATCCAAAGTCCCTGGTCAATTAGAAAACCTTGGAACAAATATAGAAATGTGGACTGATAACAGAGACCGTAATGGAGTGGTTGGAGCAGATGCAAAAATCTGGAGCTGAGTATTTTGGGAACCTGAGTAAAGTCCATAATGGGGAAATACAAGTAATGAGGGAATTGGAGACTGAAATAAGTAATTGGAAAAATGAAGAGGTGGAATGGGCAACAAAGACTACACACATGCGTGAAGTACATACTTATGGAGTTATGAAATTCCTGGTTGAGAAACCAGTGCCAGGACTAGATGATAGCATCTTGTATGTCTGCCAAAAGAACATTGAATGGAGGAATTCACTGATAAAATAGGCATATGAAGAATTCAAAAAACCGGTAGACCAACTTGCAGAGTTAACCACCTCCATGTGAAATGAGCTCTTATGCATTGGAATTAAGTGCCTAAAAAGTGATGGGACACTAGAAACCGTCGAAGTAATAACAGAATCTTTTGAGAAAAAGATTAACTATGTGAAGGAGGATAAAGGGTTGGTCTCAGATGACCTAACTACTATTGCTAAAATTGAGTCACTTCTCTTCCTGTGCATTGGACATCTGGATAGCCACTCCAATAAGGTTGCGCAGGTTCACAAGGAAAAGGAGGTGTGGAAACAGCATATAGCACACGTGGGGCTTCCACACAAGCCTGTTATCCAACACTTCATTACGGCATTTTATAATTGGAAGAAAGAATCTATTTCTTAGAACTATTTCATGTTTTTTTAGACAATAGGCTCTATTTTCTGATAAGGGGAAAAGACAGTTTCATTTGGTAAATTTTATTGAACTTCACGGGGCAGAAAGTTAGTTTTTCCGTGTTTCCCACTTTTATTGTAAGCCTTGTTGTGGCTATATAAGGGACGAAAAAGACTCTGTTATGGTCTGAATGATTTTTGGGGGAAAAGGAATGAAATAGATAAAAATCTATTTTTCATGATGTTTTGAGAAAGAAAAGAATGGTTTTTATGAATAAAATTGTTGCAAGTTCTGTAGTATTAAATCTGTGAGTTTAATAGATTTGAGTGATAATCTCTGTGTGGATTTAGTTTGAATCAGGAGTTTGTTACTTTTCTTCTCATTATATGTGAATGCACATAGAATGCGTTTTCCTCTGAAAAACAAATGCTTGAAGTCTGTGAACTTCATGACAGAATTGGTGTTATTAATTGAGAATATATTCATTGTGTGCTGACAAGTGAATATAAGTCTGCCTTTAAGTACTTTCCGGTAAAAAGTATGCAAAGTAAATTACAATAAATTAGAGCTTATTGAAAATCAATCTTTGTTGGGGAGCTGTGCCCATATGCAGAGGATAATTATTTCCTAGAATTATCCAACTATTAGTTGCTTTTGTCTTTTAATTAATGGGCATACAGAGATTTAAGAATATAATGTATAAAAGACAAATCTATTAACTAACAGATTTTTGGCGACTCTGCTGGGGAGTCGAATAAGAGATCAGTAATAAAATCATAAGATGTATAGGGCTATCTTGTGATTAGCTTTAGAATTCATTCTGGTAAAACATTAGAGATATATTTTGTAAATAGACTAGAGTCCAGAAGGTATACGAGGTCCCAGAGGCATGAAGGAGTTATTGATTCAGTTTTTCAAGAATTGCAGAATTTGAGTTTTTCTACTTCCTTTACGTCACAAAGAAGAGCGAGGAGTAGACCTCCTAGTGCTTTTTCTCATATACCCGCATCATCTACTTGTCATTCCCTGACATTGCATGGTGTTTCCCTTCCTATGGTTTTCAACCCTACGCCTTTGAACATTATCTTACCAATGGCTGTGAATAATCCCTTGGGACCAACTGTAGGACCACTTGCTTTACGGGCTAATTTAAACCCTCTACCAAAAAGCTCACAAGATCACTTGCCTAAGTTTAGTGGAAATGGAAAAGTCACAACTAGTGAGCATTTGAATGCTTTTCATTTGGCATGTGGTGTATTAGCAATTCAGCATGAGGATGTAGTAGTCAGACTTTTTGTTCAAACATTAACTGATGCGGCTGCAGATTAGTTCTACCATTTACCGAATGGTGATATTATGAACTGGCAAGATATTAAGACAAATTTTGAAGCCAGGTTCAAGTTAGCTGAGGATGAGCATTTTCTTTTGGCTCAATTAGTGTAGCTTAAAAAAGAGATTCCTGAAACTATGAGAGATTTTTGTGGCTAGATTTAACAAGATACTTCATAAAATCCCCGTTAATCAAAGACCCTCTGGTGATAATTTGAAGTGTTTCTTTATCAACTCAATGCCCCCAGAGATAAGTTTCTTGATCCGTAGGTAGAGAGTACAAAACCTAGAAGCTGCTAACACCCTAGCAATTGAATTGGAGGATGATCTAATTATAGCAGGGAAATGGAAAAGAGAAGTTCAAACCTCCACTGCACAAGCCTCAACATGAACTACTTCATCAGACCCTGTAATTCAAAGGTTAATGAATGATGTCATAACACTTAAGAGATAATTTCCTAAGTCTAATGTGACATATCCTCAGCCTTACCAAGATGTTCCTAGAAGGTTTCCAAATCAATCAACTGGAACTGGAGTAAGAGTACCACAATTACCTCTTGTGCAACAAAGGTTGGCCATTGAAGCACCTCCATCAAAAGCTAATATGTGTGTCTTTCATCTTATTGATGATCATGATGGAAACTCTTGTCCTGAAATGGTACGCTATACACAATTGATGGGTTCAAAGGAGATGCTGAGGGAAGTAAGTGAAGAAGAATCTTTAGGGCAGCCTGGCGACTCTAAAATACACTTCCTAGAGTATGAGTCAGATTCAGAAAGAGGAGGTGACATTTTGGTTACCTTAGAAGATCCTTCATGTGCAGTATTAACCAGAAACCAGCACAATATCAAGTCTCAAGGGGCTTCTTCATCCTTAGCTGGAAGTTTCAAAGGTAAAGAAATCTTCTCTCGTTCTCACAACAATGAATTACAGGTACAAGAAATTCCATTGTTAAAGCCTGTAGATATGGTCAGTCCATTTGATATAATAGAATTTTGTAAATCTTCTAAAATTCAAATCTCACTAGCGGAATATCTGAAATTGAATCCTAAAGAACTTGATAGGCTTGTTAAATTTGTTAAAGGGAACAATGCTTCTGCACAAATTGGGACAACTCAGTAGTTAGTTAAATTTGCCTCCATACCACAATATCAAGAGTCAACACGTCTAGTCAGCCCTAAAATTTCACCTGCTATTATTGGTAATCAAACTGATGAAATGATTCTTGTTTTTGAGCCTAAACCTGACCCTTTTTATGTATCTCTGTTCATAAATGGACATAGATTGAATAACTGTATTATTGATTCTGGTGCCTCAGATAATATTATGCCATCTGTTGTAGCTAAGGCATTAGGGTTATCTTTAACAAGAACCTTTGGAAGGTGTTATTCCATGGAATCCAAACAAATTCCTCTTGTAGGACAAATTAAAGATGCACAAGTGACTCTTGCTATACATCCTGATAAATGTGTTAGGTTGACTATTTTAGTAGCTGATATCCCGACAAGTTATGGCATGCTACTTAGATGGACCTTTTGCAAAGACCTAGGTGGTGAAATTAAGATGGATTGGTCCCAAGCCACCATTCCTATTGGGAAAAGACAAGTTATTTTGCAACCAGACCCAAAGTCTAAGTTTACTGTTTTCCCAACAGATGATCCTAAAGCACAAATTTGTATCAAGAATGTGACTTTGGTAACTATATGATTTTGTCTGACAATGAGGTTATAGCTTTAGCTCACCAATCACAAAGAGCCAATGAACTTTGGAATATGGAGTTTGATGGCAGTTGTTCAGCATCTGGTTTAGGGGTAGGGGTTGTTTTAATTCCTCCTTCTGGAAGGCTTATCCCATTTCCTTTAAGTTACAATTTATGAATACAAATAATACAGTCGAGTATGAGGCATTGTTGTTAGGACTGTCTAAAGCAAAGAAATTGGGAATAAAGCTGCTACGAGTTAAAGGGGATGCAGAGTTGATTGTGAAGCAAGTCAAGGGGTTATTTAGCATTAAGAATGAGAGATTGAGGCATTACAGGAATAGGGTATGGGATGAGATTGAAGAGTTTGATGCATTCTTTATTGAAGCTATTCCTAGAGAGCAAAATGCTAAAGTTGATTCTCTAGTAGTATCGGCTTCTCTTCTGATTCCACATCTAGAATTTACAGATGATACTTATCGAGTGGAACTGATTTATCAACCAAGTGTGCCTAATAATGCAATATTTTGGCAGGTGTTTGAAAATGATCAACAGATCAAGAATTTCTTGCAATGTGCAGAGATGTTTATAGCTACTTTCTTTGAAGGTTCAACCTCAGAATGTAGAGAGTTCTCTCCAGATTTAAAACAAGAGGCAAATGAAGGGGTATTGTAGTTAAAGGGAAATAGGATTCCTAAAGGTTTGGTTTCTTTGGAGTGTCTTTTTGATCATCATGATTCCTTAAGGCAAAGGAAGGATGAGTAGATTCCTATAGCACAGGATACAGGAGGATATGAAAGAGTCAACATTGGAATAGAGGAAGATCTTAAGTATGTTAGCTTAGGAAAATGTTGTATGTTTAAGGCAAAATAGGGATTCATAAGTCTCTTAATGGAATTTTGAGATGTGTTTGCTTGGTGTTACGATGATCTGAAAAACTTTAGAGATGGACATTTTCAACATCATATTCCTTTAAAGCCTGGAGTGAGTCCTTTTAGACAGAAGCTAAGGGGTTTCAACCCTAAAGTTGCGGAGGCTATTTTTAGAGAGGTAGATAAGATGCTGAAAGGAAGGATTATTTATCCTATTCATCATTCTACTTGGATTGCAAACATAGTTCCTGTTCGTAAGAAAAATGGAGAAATAAGGATATGTGTAGATTTCAGAAATTTGAATCAGGCCAGTTTGAAGGATAATTATCCTTTACCCTGAATGGATCATATCTTGCAGACAGTCTCAAGCTCAAAAAATGATGTCTATGTTAGATGGTTTTTTGGTTACAATCAGATAAGTGTTCAAAAATAGGATCAACATAAAACAACCTTTATTACTCCCTGGGGTACCTTTGCATACAACAGAATGCCTTTTGGTCTAATCAATGCTAGAGAAACCTTTCAAAGAGCCATGGACTTGTCTTTTGGTCATCTGAAGGATAAAATAATAGTTGTATATCTTGATGATTTAACGGTATTTTCAAAAGGGTGAAAGGACCACTTAAGAGACTTAAAATAGGTACTACAAAGATGTCGGGAGCATGGAGTGTCTTTAAACCCTAAGAAATTAGTGTTTGGTATCACCGGGGGTAAATTACTAGGTCATATTGTCTCAAAGGAAGGTGTCAAAGTAGATCCTGAAAGGGTAAGGGCAATTCATCAACTGAGCTTGCCATCTAACAGGAATGGAGTCAGATCCTTCTTTGGGCAGGTAAACTTTTTAAGGAGGTTTATTCTAGATTTTGTAGAGACCACTCGATATATTGTGAGCTTAATGAGTGAAAAATTAGTGTTTAAGTGGAATGAAGAGGGAAAGAAAGCCTTTGAAGCAATTAAGAAAGCTATAGCACATGCTCCTACCCTTGTTAATCCTGATTTTAAGAAAGATTTCATTATTTATTATTATGCTTCAAAGCATACCATGTCGGGAATATTGCTTCAAAAAAATGAAGAAGCTGAAGAAATTCCCATAGCATTCATGAGTGTGCCTTTGAAAAAACACAAATTAAAATATTCGCTAATGGAAAAGCAGGCATTTGCTATTGTGAAGGCTGTAAAGCAGTTTAGGTATTATATTCTTCATTCCCATGTAGTAGTATATGTGCCTCACTCTGCTGTTAAAAGCATTCTAACACAGCAGAATATTGGAATGAATAATAGAGCCTCATGGGTTTCTAAGATTCAAGAATTTGACTTAGATATAAAGCCGACCAAATTGGTAAGAGGACAAGGTCTATGCAAGTTACTTGCAGAAAATGAACATGAAAATAATAAGGAATTGCCCTTAGTTTTGTTTGTTGGACTTCAAGATACTTGGTTTGCAGATGTTGCCTATTATCTGACTTATGGAGATTGTCTGGTGCATTTATCTCCGAGAGAAAGGTGAAACCTAAAATTGAAGGCTGCCAAGTATGTCATTTTTAATGATGTGTTGTACAAAAAAGGGTTGGACGGAACTTTCTTATGCTGTGTAGATAAACCACTCCGAGAATCATTGTTGAAAACTTTTCATGATGAAGCTTGTGGCGGTCATTTTTCATCAACAATAACTACTTATAAGATCCTGAGGAATTGTTATTATTGGCCAAGTATGTTCAAAGATGCTTATGCTTGGGTAGCCAAATGTGAAAAATGTAAAATGTTCACCGGAAAGCCTCAACTTGCAGCATTGCCTCTCAGACTTGTAACTATTGATGAACCATTTAAACAGTGGGGTTTAGATTTCATAGGGTCATTGTCACCTACATCAAGCTCAGGACATACTCATATTCCGGCTGCTACCGATTACTTCACAAAATGGGTTGAAGCTATTCCGGTAAGAAAGACTACATCAGAGGTTGTCTGTAATTTTCTAAAGGAAAATATTTTGGTTCGTTTTGGTGTTCCCCACAAACTCGTGGCTGATAATGTAACTAATTTCTCCTCCACTAAAATTTCTATGTTTTTCTATGATTATGGGATTTCACTTGCTCATTCCTCATATTATTACCCACAGGATAACGGCCAAGCAGAGTCAAGTAATAAAAACTTGATAAACATTATGAAGAAATTAGTTAGTGAAAATTTCAGAGATTGGCATAAAAAGTTATATGAAGCTCTCTGGGCAAACTGTACCACTCCAAAGAGAGAAATTGGCATGTCACCTTTCGAGTTAGTCTATGGTGTAGGAGCTCAGGTATCACTTCCTCTGGAACTTGCCACTTCAAAGTTACAAACAGTAATAGAGGATGTACATTTTTAGGATTCTTTGGAGAGGAGAACTATGCATTTAATGAAAATTGAAGAGGAAAGAGAGAAATTGGTTGATCGAATTACAGACCATCAGATGAGAATCAAGAAAATATTTGACAGAAGAGCCAGACCACGGAAATTCATGTCAGGTGATCAGGTTTTACTTTGGGATAGCAAAAATGTACCAAAAGGAGCCCACAGAAAATTCGAATCACTTTGGAAGGGGTCATTCTACATCCATGAGGTAAAAGGACCAAATTCGTTTATACTTGCATACCCAGATGGTACCGTTCTTCCCCTGACCTATAATGGGCAGGATTTGAAATTGTATAAATTGTAAGTAGGAGTCCCCTGCAGGTCTTGTATATAAAATTTTGTTGTGATTAGTCATAGGTTCAGTTTGTTGAGGTTTAGCTCTTTTCCTTCTAAGTCTTATTTTGTGAAACTAGAGATTTTGGGTTCATGTCTTAGTCCATTACCATCTCAGTCCCCAGTTAGAACCAATATTAGTCCGCTCTTTTAAATTTTCTGCATCCAAAGAAAGTTTTCGTTTTGTGGTCTTTCTCGAACTTGAACCTTGAACCTTTCAAAAAAGTGGTTCAAAGTTCAAAGTCGATTTATAAAGTAATGGTTGTGTTCAATAGGGCATCAATAGACTTTGTGATAATTGTCATTGAACTTGAACCTTTGAGCTTTCTTTTTAGTGGTTCAAGGTTCAAGGTTCAAACGTGTTGTATTAAGTCTTTTGTGAGTCGCGTTCGTAAAGTGTGAGTCTTTGTTTGGTTGAATGTTTTGTTCTCTAGTGTAGTCTTGAACTTGAACCTCCAAACTACTTTTTAGTGGTTCAGGGTTCAAGGTTCGAGGATAGATAATTTTGAAGATCAAGTAATGAAGTATCGGCATTTAAAGGAATATTCTGGATTTGAATGATGAACCTCAAAGGAAATGAATGATAATGACATCCATACTAGAGATAATCATGTTGAAGAAAGATATCAAAGGAGAAGGCACGCGGGAATTAATAGGGTGTCAGGATCAAATCCTTTTGGCACAATGGGCACGGATAATCTGACAGGCGAGAGTCATAAAGAGTCGTGCAGCCGACATTTCAGGTTATGTTTTAAGTCTGTTTCTTTGAAAATAAAATCAGTCAGTAGGGAAGTAGCGGTGGTGGTAGTTTCTTTTCTCAGCTTTGTGTGAATTTTTGGTTCTGCATGAAAGGTGAGCTCAAAGTTCTTCTTTCTTCCCTATTAAATTGCATAAATTGAAAGGTGTTGTTTAGTATTTTAGTTAGTTCAGTCCATTCTTCTTGGTGTGCACTTTTCCTATTATTGAGTAAAGATGAGACCAAAACCACCTCAGCCGGACCCAAAATTTGGTTTAGTCTATTCCCTGCTAGACATAGGAGACACCTTCTTGCCATTAGTGAATTTAGAGGAATTTCATGAAAGAACACATGATTCTGCCAATACCCCATTAATGCAGAAGATTCTAGATAGTGGGTTAATTGAAGTTGCAGCATTTTCCCCTACTGTATCATGTCCAGAGTTAGTTTTAGAATGTATGAGTAGATATGACCCCTGTTGAGAGGTGTATTAGGGATGTAAAGGGGAAAAGTTTGCTGGTAATTAGTTGGTAGACCATTGCTACAGTAATGAGAATTCCTGATAAAGAACAATATGAAGACTGGACGGTTTGCAAGTCATAAGGGGCTTTTCTCAGAAAAAAAGGCCTATTACCAAAGTGTTATTGCTAGGAATTGGTTGTTGAAATTCCAAAAAGGAGGTTCTAGGTTGCCCAGCTCATTAACCCATGATCACATGATTCAAGAAGTAAGGGATATAATCATTCTCTTACATAGAATGTGGGGAAATCAAATTGCCTATTACTGGGAGGATTGGATGTATTTCTTTGTCCAGGTTATCTTTGGTGAGAAAAGATATATAGACTGGGCCTAGTTAATTGTAGAGAGAATGCATGAGGGCTTAAGCTGCTTTAGAAAAAAGAATTTCTATATGTCTTCCTATCTTATATATTGCTTAGCTTGTATACCACAATGGACAGGTTTATTCCATGAAGTTTGGCAGAATAATATGAAAATCTGAGTACCATCCACATTTACAGTAACACAGGGTAGCAGAAAATTATTATAAAGTTCAAAATATTTTCCTAGGCAAGATAGTATTTGACTTGAGGGGAGATATGCATAAAAGATTGACCAAGGAAGCTATGTAGTTTATAAGTACCTATGGTGGTGTCTATATTCAGTTTTCTAGATTCACTTATCTGAGGGTTGGTGGCTTTGAAGGAGAACCCTATAAATTACCGAGATATGTCTTTGATAAACAGGTGCTAATGGAAGTAAGTAGACAACTTGCCCATATAGAAAAGAAATACAGAGAAAAGCATCAAACAGGAGTATCTTTCCCTATTGAACTAACACATTACACTTGCAATAGTGTTTCAGATGCCTTGAACCTAGAACTAGAGTTCAAACAGTTGAATTTCAAAATGTATATTCCCCGCACTAACTTTGATATTAAAGGCTTTGCAATGGCTCATCTTACAATTAGGGAACATTTTCAGCATATGCCGAGTCTAGAAGATTTCTAGGTAAACTGTGAGGATGAGTATGAGGTCTGGAGAAGAGCCCACCTAAGATTCACTATGCAACAAGTAAGAGAGTATGGCCTGGAAATAAACACTGCTTATATTGAGGATAATGGAAAAGATTTAATTGATTCATAGTTTGTTGAAGATAAGCAGCCAGAGGTAATCTCAGAGATAGATTGGGAGAAAAATGAGGAGGAAGATATTCAGAATAGAACCTTCATGGTTATACGAAGAACAAAGAAATGACTTAAGCAATACTGAATGAGGCAAAGTCGGCAGAAGGGTTCAAATTCATCCTCTAAGAGCCTAGTTTCTAATACATTTATTCAATCTTATGATGCAGGTCATTTTCACAAAAGGGATAAAGGTAAGCAGAAGAGTAGGGCATTACAAAGCAAAGGGCAATTGACTCCTGTTAGAGTTACCTGCTCTAGAACCAAGAGTAAAAGAAGATCCTCTCCTCTAGAAACAGTAGTGGTTGATCTTGAAATGGATGCCCTTGAAGATAATCCAGGTTCAGAGCAACAAAATCTAAATGATGAGGAAACCAGCCAGCAAGAACAGGAAACCTTTCAGGTAGACTCTATCATGGTGATAAGAGATGAAAAAGATGCAGGAACTGATTTTGGAAAGACTCCAGTTTCCACAGGCCCAGTTTGGTTGGATAATATGCTTGGCAGCAAGAAGAGAAACATAGTCCCCACCTCCATTCCGATAGAAGATATGGTGAGTAAGTGCCTAGGAAAGACTCCCAAAGCCAAGAAATCAAAGACTGTGTCAAAAATTGATTTTGATGTTGACATCGAAAAATGGGTGGCAGAGATTGCACATCCATTGATAGATGCTAAGATAGAAAGTCCTATAGTTCAAGATTTTACTTTTGAAAAAGTGAACATAAGGACTGCTACTCATGCCACAGATGCCCTTCATCTTGAAGCTTCAACTAAGAAGATTATCACATGGACTTGGAAAGATGAAAGGGACAAACATTGAATGAAGGAGATGTTGTGCAGAATGGCAGAGTACATTGAGGCAATAAATAGTCTGAATCCTCAACCCTTGTCTCAATTGCCTACATCATTTGATCCAAAGTCCCTAGTCAATCAGAAAACCTTGGAACAAATATAGAAATGTAGACTGATAACAAAGACTGTAATGGAGTGGTCGGAGCAGATGCGGAAATCTGGAGCTGAGTATTTTGGGAACCTAAGTAAAGTCCATAATGGGGCAATACAAGTAATGAGGGAATTGGAGACTGAAATAAGTAATTGGAAAAATGAAGAGGTGGAATGGGCAACAAAGACTACATAGATGCGGGAAGTACAAACTTACGGAGTTATGAAATTCCTGGTTGAGAAACCAATGCCAAGACTGGATGATAGCATCTTGTATGTCTGCCAAAAGAACATTGAATGGAGGAATTCACTGATAAAACAGGCATATGAAGAATTCAGAAAATTGGCAGTCCAACTTGCAGAGTTAACCACCTCCATGCAAAATGAGCTCTTATGCATTGGAATTAAGTGCCTAAAAAGTGATGGGACACTAGAAACCGTCGAAGTAATAACAAAATCTTTTGAGAAAAAGATTAACTATGTGAAGGAGGCTAAAGGGTTGGTCTCAGATGACCTAACTACTATTGCTAAAATTGAGTCACTTCTCTTCCTGTGCATTGGGCATCTAGATAGCCACTCCGATAAGGTTGCGCAGGTTCACAAGGAAAAGGAGGTGTGGAAACAACATATAGCATAGGTGGGGCTTCCACACAAGCCTGTTATCCAGCACTTCATTACAACATTTTCTGATTGGAAGAAAGAATCCGTTTCTTAGAACCGTTTCATATTTTTTTAGACAATAGGCTTTATTTTTTGATAAGGGGAAAAGACAGTTTCATTTGGTAAATTTGGTTGAACTTCATGGGGTAGAAAGTTAGTTTTTCCTTGTTTCCCGCTTTTACTGTAAGCCTTGCTATAGCTATATAAGGGATGAAAAAGACTCTGTTAAGGTCCGAAAGATTTTTGGGGGAAAAGGAATGCAATAGATAAAATTTTGTTTTTCATGATGTTTTGAGAAAGAAAATAACAGTTTTTATGAATAAAATTGTTGCAAGTTCTGTAGTATTAAATCTATGAGTTTAATAGATTCGGGTGATAATCTCTGTGTGGATTTAGTTTGAATCAGGAGTTTGTTGCTTTTCTTCTCATTATATGTGAATGCACATAGAATGCATTTTCCTCTGAAAAACAAATGCTTGAAGTCTGTGAACTTCATGATAGAATTGGTGTTATTAATTGAGAATATATTCATTGTGTGCTAACAAGTGAATATAAATATGCCTTTAAGTACTTTCAGGTAAAAAGTATGCAAACTAAATTAAAATAAATTATAGCTGATTGAAAATCATTCTTTGTTGGGGAGCTGTACCCGTATGCAGAGGATAATTATTTCCCAGAATTATCCAACTATTAGTTGCTTTTGTCTTTTAATTAATGGGCATATAGAGATTTAAGAATACAATGTATAAAAGACAAATCTATTAACTAACAAACCGGTTTGAAAAATCTTTAAATGGATCTCCCTTGGTCAAATTTGTCTTGGTGTCCTTCCTCTTCATTCCACCTGCTATTATCATATGTTGAAAGTTGCAAAAGCCCCCAAAAATTATCTGTCCAGGAAGGTTTTGGTTATTTTTCTCACTTTTTGTAGAGTTACAGACTTTTTGTTGACTACTGGACTTATTCTAATTGTCTAATATCCAGTTCCAACTGTTAGTCCCATGTGGAAGTTGTTGGTTCCCAAAACCATAGATTGGAAATCAAAGAGTTTTTCCACTTCTCTTGATGAATTTTGAATCAGACTTGGCCAACAAACGTGAATGATCAATAGATCAAATTCCCCTGCACTTCAGGCTTCACTAAACCAAGGCGGGTGAACCTATATCTAAAACCTAAAACTATAGGTTAAAGACTTTTCTATAGAAAATTTAAGAAATTCGGTGACTTCAAGATGGAAATTGTTCTTGAACCCAATCTTATTATCTAAAAACTGTAGCTGCTTTCTTGTAAATGAATGTTTATAAAAGTAGTGATTGTATGAATTAGAAATATGATTCCTTAATGAAACTTTCTTTGGAAATACCTGATTCAAATATATAAAATCAATAAAAGACTAATGTCTTGATTCCTTACTAGTTTCATATCATTTCAAATGAAAAATCCTACATTTAACCTTAGAGATAGATTTAATAACTTGTTAATGAAACAAGACCATCATCTTAAAGGCTTCCATATGATTTACAATTAAAATGTGATATCTAGTTAGTCTTACTAAATTTAACTTTACTTCAAAAGACCAATAAGACAATTCAAATGTTGCCAACCAATCCTTCAAATTGATATTCAAACTGAAAAATCAATCTTAATTACAACAACATAAGATTGCACAATGAAACAACCTATGTAAATAAATTTATCCAAGGAACTGATCAATCCATTGAAAAGATAGATACCATCATGAATGAGAAACATTTGAATCTTTATATTGAAAATAAAATAATTAAACCAATTGATTTCAGTGCATATCCTCCATCAACTTGGTACGTCCATACAATGAGTTCATAAGAAATGCATAGAGATTGTCTTGATAAAAAAAACTATAAACTTGTAATATCTGTCTTTCCTAAAAGATCCTCCACATATAGATGAGGATTTAGTTTGAAAAATGAAAGGGCATACCCTTTCATTAAACTAAAATTAACAAAAAAACTAACTAGAAACTAACTACCTAAGAACTGCCCTAACAAACTAAAACTATAAAATACAAAGTCACATCTTTAAACATCTTCTGATATCTATGGCTGGTCTCCAAGCATCTGATCACACTTTTGAATGTGCTTCAAATATCCCTCTGATTTGTAGGTATCTGCATCGTAGATAATATCTCTGACCACAATCTCCAAAGTGATGAAGTTTTCCATCTACTCAATTGTCTTTGTCATGTCAAGTACATTAGACTGAGCAATGTTAAGGGAAGCACTGAGAAGACTTTGGCACTCCACAATCCCTTTATCCTTATCCTTAATCTGTCCATTTTGATCTTTAATTTCTGGAAAACCATGTTGTACTATTTCCTTACATTCATTAAATTCATTTTGCAATTCTGTGTCAAAGTATTCATGCTTTTTCAATAGCTTTTGTATTCCTTTAACGACTGCAGCATCTATATTGGCCATTGTCTTATCATGCAACAGAGTTCTTAGTCTATTATAAATCTAGTTGTGAGATACTGCATTATCCATATTCTTTTGATAAACAACACAAAAATCTTCAAGGAAACCCTGCAATTTTTCAAATCTCTTAGTCAATAAAACAGAGGTTGTATCAACCCTCACACTCTGCATTTGCCTTTTCAACTTTTTATTTTCCAGTTGCACTTCCTCACATTTATTTTTCCATTGAGAACCATCATGGATTTGTGGCACATGTTGTCCTCCTCTTTTTAGCAATTCTTCATATAATCCCTTTTACTAATCTCTTTCTTTGATCACTTTGACCAATTGTGCTTTATTGAATTTTGAAATATCAATACCCATATCAGCAGTAACAATGGGATATACTTCACCAACTTTCAATTTCATAATGTGACTAAAGGCTTTATCCACATCAATGATTTTTGGTATCAAATTTGGAGGGTAAAGAGCCCATTAAAGAAAAGCCTCTTCATTCTGGTCAAATCTAGAGCCGACATACACATCATTTACCCCCAAAATATCCAATTTAAAATCCTTATTCTTAGAATGTAACATGCTATCAAAGATAAATGATGCACTCATGTCCCATCTTGGAAAGATGATGATTCCTGCTTCACTAAGAAGTTGTCTTCCCCTTTGAGGGGTTATAGTAGTCAATTCTAAACTGATTTCTTCCTTTAGTTTCCCCAACAATTTTGATTCTTTTTCAGGGTTACATTTGGGATAGAGTCTCTCAGTTTTTTCCCTTTGAAATTATGTAAAAAGTATTTAAATTCTTTTGACTTAATAAAAACATCATCAAACACAAAGGCAAAATACTCATCATATCTTGCATCACTATGGATGTTCAACCTGGCAGCAATTTTCTCTAGCAAGTTTGGTTCTTCTGTTGTATCTGGTGCTTGATGCCTAGATACCACCTCAACTTCTTCGGACTCACCTTCACTCTCTTCTTCTTCAGTTTCCATTTTTTGCAATCTCTTTTTCTTTTCTTCTAATTTCTTGTTTAATTCATCAATGGCCGTCTAGGCCTCTTCCTCCTCCACTTTTTAAACATTTCCTCTGCTTCCAAGCAAACATGAAGATAATCTCCTAGATTTTGACTTTTCTTGCTATTGTGAATATATCCCTCAGGGCCATAATTGACCCTAGCAGCATATTTGAACAAATTGTATTCTTCAATTAGTTTCCTATCAATGGATTCATAAGCCTTTATTGATACAATGGTAAAATCCCCAAAACTAAGAGTCCTAGGCAAGAAAGATTTCTTATTCATATCTCCAAAATGTTTGGCATTCGAAACACTTAACTATCTCATAATCTCCAGATAAGAAATTATGTCTAGTACAAGTTTTGGCAACAGATATGGGCTTCCTTCGAAACCATAAATCCTGAAGCAAGTAAAATCCTTGTGAAGAAACCAATCACCCCAATTGTGATTGACAATATCTATTTCATCAAAAATAGCAGGTTTAAGAAATGTTTTAACTCCATTGGAAATAGATCCTTCACACAGGACATCATACATTTGGTATAATGGCTTTACTATTAGCTCTTAAGACTTGATGTAGTTTGATTTCACATATCGTGAATCCCAAACTAATGTCCACATCTGTACTGGTTGTTCTTTACCTGCTCTGTCCACTATGTTCAATATTAAATTCATCAGCCACATACTCCTAAATCTTCCATAAAATAAAATCAAATGCATTAACAACGAGTAAAACTTGAAAGTGGGCTCCCTATTATCTCTGAGGTTCAAGAAACCTTCATGTAATTTTTCTACATGATAAGTAGCATAATCAAAGGGTCTTGGCTCATACATTTGTACATTTTCTGCTAACACTAGTGGCCCAATATTAGCTACATTAGGGACCTCTATACCTCCAACCTGTCTGCATGACATATAGGTGTACTGTAAGTAGTGTCTACAAATGTCCATGTTTAATGGGGGACCATCCTCTTCAGTTAGAATGCCCTTCTCAACCCTGTGGAAAGCTAAGTTCCACCCTTTATAAGTAGTATCCACTTTAACAAATTCCTCCTCTAGTTCTTTAAACGACAAGGGTACATCAGGGTTAGGGTCTAAGCTAAAAAATTCATCTATGGTGCCATGACTAAATCTGATAAACACTTTACCATTTGGAAACTATTGGCATTTTACACTCAGATGAGAATAGTTAATGTTTTCATTGATGGCAACCAACTGGTAACATGGTTCACAGGTTACATCGGCATCAGACATCATCTACCAGCACCAGCAAGCACTACAAGTCTATTCTCACCGGCATCCAGTCTATACCGACAATAGTCACTACTGGAACTCCTAGCCGATATGCAAATTATATTGTTTTATATTATAATTATATTGTATAGCTGACATAATGTATTGTACAGACTCATATATGTATGAGATCTTGTAGGTCATTTTGTAAATAAGAAAATGTAATTAGGTAATGAATGCAAGTGGTATATGAGAGTGAATAACTATATATGCATTATGATGTAATTATTTTATGAGTGAATAAGAGCAAAGCAGAGTGAAGAAAGGTTTATGGCAGAGGTATCTGACAGAGCTCAAACTAGTACTGAATCCAGCATTGTAGATGTTATTTTGAGTAGTACATTGTCATTGGATTTAACCATCCAATTGTAGTCAGTGGGACTCCATTTTTGTTGTTGAGCAGTGAGCTCTAGGCTGTTGGCCTTCCAGCATGTGCAGGCCCCTATTGTATAAGTAATATTTATTCATATTGGCCAGTGAGTAAATATTGTGGGTCACAAATCCCACCAAGGTTTTTCCCCTATCGGGTTTCCTCACCAAAAATATCTATGTTATGGTATGCATTGATGGTTATACTTTTGTTTCTCTTTACTGCATTATTATTTGCTTACTGGTATATTAATTTGGGTTATAAAGTTGCAAACAAGTTTAAATCTTTTGTTTACCAATTAGACACTGATTCACCCCCCCTCTCCGTGTCTTTGGGACTGATCAAGTATCTAACAATTGGTATCAGAGCCTAGTCCTCTATTTGCAGAAGACTAACAGCTTGAGGAAGATTCTGAAACCGGCACTAATGGAAAGTTTGAGACAACAATTGGAAGGAGCTCTTGAAGATTTTGATGCAGAAAAATTGAAGAATATCAAACTAGAAGATAAACTCAGAACTACTCAAGAATTTATTAATGCACTTCAAGATAACCTAATTATAGCAAAGAATAAGAGAAAAACATTACATGTGCAATTGCAAAATCAAGATTATGAAGAAAAGGAAACTCTCAGAGATATTACAGAGAAATTGAGACAAGAGAACAGTAACATGAAGAATGAGATGCAAGATTTAAACATGAGACTATGCAAGGATATTGAAGATAGAAAAAGGAATGAGGAAGATTTGGCCAGAAGACTTAATGAAAGTTCAGATGAATCTCTAAGGCTTAGTTATAAAAATGATATTCTTAAAATTGATTTGATTCACATGCAACATGACAAAGAGGAACTTATGAGACAAGTTAGCACTTTGGAAAGTGAGTTGGTCACTGGAAATGAATACAAAGACAAATTCAAGAAGAGTTCAGATAATCTTGATGATATGCTGAAAAGTTAGAAACCTGATGGAGAAATAGTTGGACTTGGATTTGAACATGGAGAAATTTTTGGGACTGCAAACAATCATGATCACAGCAGACTGGTAAGGCAACCTAATGCTTATAAATTTAATGGGAAATGTTTTAATTGCAACAAATTTGGTCATAGAGAAAATCAGTGCAGATTTAGGAATAATCAGAATACAAACTTACCCATTGATCAATGTTCCAAATGCAATAAAAATGGTCATAACTTAGACAATTGCAGAACGAATGTAAAATGCTATGTTTGTGGTAGATTTGGACATTTATTTAATCAATGTAGAACTCAAACTGTTCAAGGTTATGGAAAGGCTATTTAGAGAAACAATGTAACTTGTTATGCATGTAACAAGATTGGGCATATTGCAAAATTTTGTAGAAGTAAGACTATACAAGCGAACAATAAAGGATCCAATAACAAAGGCAAAGAAAAGGTGACTAAAATCAAGTAAGAAGTTTATAAATAATGGATTAGGAAGAGAGATCAGAGAAGTGATGAATCTATCTCTGCACCGACAAAATAGGGTAATCCTGCACCGATAGGAGATTCTTCATCTAACTAAGGAATAATCCTTAGGGGTAAGGCAAGTAATTGAAGATCATGCATTTACCCTTGGTTGGTGGTAAGAAGTTATAATTGTTCTTTACCGATAGATATGTGGAGTTTTCACTTCACCGACGAAGCATTTATTGTAGTTGTAAGTTAATTTTTGGTTATAAAGGTTCGGTAACTTCTCATTTCAATTCACCAAGCATCCAAGCATTTAAAGAGAGTGAAATTGAGCAAAGGCATTATAAAGACGAAGTAGCACATGTCTTTTCAGAGCATTCAAGAATTTCTCTGTTAAAAGGTATTTATCTTTGACAATGGCATCTTCATCTTTTGTTCCTGAATTCGTAGCAAAATCTACCATTGTGGAGAACATAAAACGGCCTAGACTCATTTTCAAGATCATTCCTAAGATAGCAAAACTAGATGACTCCATTGGTGCATTTTCTACAATCTCAAAGGGAGTTGCATTTGCTAAAGACCCTAGGGCATACATACATTGTTACATAGAAAGTTTAAGGTCCAAAGATTTGATGAACATGTACATGAATGTAATCACTGACAAGAATGGGATAGTGAAACCGGAACACAAGGTAGTTGAGGATTTAGGTTTCATAGATATCCTCCATATGCCGGAATTCTTAGATGAAGTCATCCGCTATGTCCTTAGCAGGGGTCATGGTGAATTTATGTGGTTGGACTCAGTATTTAAGATTACCAAGGAATCTATTAGGGTTTTTATTGGTTTACCCTCCACCAGTTCTAGACCTAACAAGAAGAAGAAAATCCCTAACAAAGAGGTTATGAGCTTAACCAAAGCTACATTTGACAACGGGTCACTTAGGGTCAATGATATAAAGGATAAAAATGTTAAATTTGCTAGCATGGTCATTGGCTATAAAGTCAGTCATACTAATAGGTTGAATTTTGTATCTAGTTCATGCATTCATAGTGCACATGAGATGATATTGAACAATGCTAAAATTGATATTTGTGAATGGTTAAAGGAGGAACTGTTAGAGAATTTGCACAAAATCAAAGGTGATAAGAAAGAAAACTTGAAATTTGGAAGTCTAATAGTGTGTTTACTGCTTTACTTTTCAAAAGAGATTCCCGGTATAGGACACAAGGATTTTGCGTATGATATTTCCATTGGAAAACAGATAAAGGAGGCAATTACCAGTATGGGATCTGATGGTGATGAGTTGGTAAAAGACTATTTCAAGAATTTACAAGCTAAAATGAGACAAAGGGAAAGGATTCCCCAAAGCATTGTGGATAAATATGATAAACAGATATGCTTTGTAGTGAAAAGAGATGAAATTTGGATGGAGGCAATTAGACCCAGAACCATCTGGATTACTGAAATGGGATATGAGGTGGATTCTCACATCTTAGATTCATATGCTAAAATACTCCTAGATGCTCCACTGAAACCAACAAAGGAGATATTTGGTAATGCTGAAACCATTGAAAGTAGTGTTGCTATGATGAAGCAGAGGAAGAAAACAAATAAATTTATGAAAGATGCTTCTAAGATGGTAAAGGATGTTACAGAAGGATTGATGAATCTTGGTGGCATTGCTGCTAGTGTGAATGTAAGTCAATCAGAGCAAAAACTAGTAGCTCACATTTCCCCTATGGCTACTTCATTTGATTCTGATAGTGACAGAGCAAGTGATTTCAAGAGAGTGGACAGGAAGAAAAGAAAACCCTCACTGACACCTGCTCCATCTCCCAAGAAGTCAAGGACACAAAGAAAGAAACAACAGGCTGTAAGAGAGCCCAGTGGTCCGAAGAAGAAAGTGACTCTAAAGATGAAGCCAGGACCTAAGGCACCGGATACTCTTACACCAGAAGAGTTGATCAATGAAATAACCCAAGATGGTAACCTTGGTAATGTGGATAAATTTTATCATTCTTTCAAGGATTCAGATAAGGAAACCATAGAAGAAAGTATTATTTTATACCTAGACATATACAAGAAAATTCTTATTGAAGCTGTAGATGTTTTGCCAAATGATTTATATTTAAGGTTAGAGGCTAAGAGAATGTCTGTAATGGAGTTAGGAAAGAAATTAAAGGTAGAAAATCTACTTGTTGTGCATCTTGTTAATTCCAAGAAACAAATTGATGATTTAATATCAGAGGCAAATAGAACAGTTTTTGTGAGTGGTCACCAGTAAGTTAGTCTTATGGCTGACAGTGTTAAGGAAATTGTAGATGAGACAACAGATAAGTGGGATATATTTTTTGTTGAAAGAGAGAAGAAAGAAGAGAAGGATAGATAGAAAATGGACAAGTTATTTACCAAAGTATATCAAAAAGATAAAGGTAAAGGGAAAATTAGAAATGTACCTGATATCATGATCAAGGATAACCTTCCTCCACCAGCATACGACACCCCACCAATAGCTATAGAGGCACTGGCACAACTTGATAGTCAATCTGAAGAGAAGGAAGAGGAAATGACAATAGATGACACTAATCTAGAGTCGGACATTCTTTTTACTATGAATGTGGACACTCGGGATCTTAATATTGTGCTGGATAAGGAAACTGCAGAGGTAAAGAAAGCTGAAACTACAAATGTTGAGATCTTTGAGTCACTGGTCAACACTGTTGACTCTCACCAGAATATTGAGATACCAGCTGAAGTTAAGAAATCAGAGTCCATCCCTGATGATACTCAACTTAACACTAAAATACCGACAGAAGCACAAGAAGAAGCAGTAGCAGAAAAGGGACATGAATAGAGTATATCTGAACTGACAATCAGTAAGGAAGACAGTAAGGATGAAAAAAAGGTTGAAAACAAAAGTGAGAAGAAGGAAGAAACAATGAATAAAGAAGAGGTTAATGATGGAAGAAAGATAGCAGAAGTGGTTAAGGAATCCAGAGATGAGAAGAAATCAACTGCAGAACCTCACACTCCACCTAGCACTTCCACCGTGGATTACAGACCTACTAATGTGACAAATGTACTTTTAGATTCCATAAAGAAGATCATTGAATGCAACGCCTTAGCATTTAAGGCTATTGATGATACTCTACCTATTTTTAAATTTATTGCACTCGATTGTAAGATATATCATATTTCTGGATCTTTAGGTAAATTGGACACATTGTCCAAATTCATTGCTTCAAATATTCTAACTGTAGATAAAATTAATGAAGAGACTATTAAGGAAAGGGTGAATAAGGAGAAAGGTGAATTCTTTGATAAAACTATTAAGGACTATATATAGCATATTGATTCTTTATTACTGGTACTTAATTCCACTATTTTGGAATATAAAGAATTGTATAAGGAAGCATGCAAGCCTCACCACCTAATAGAGGATATTGATAAGGAGATAAGGAAAACACAAAAGGAGATTGATGATATAGTAGATAACATGATAGGTTCTTTAGAACTTACTTCAGTTTTGGATCAAGAAATGACAGTTTTTAAAGAAAAGATTGAAAATTTAGAAAAGGAAAAAGAAAGGATAAGAATGAAGGCCCGGGAGCTAAAAATAAACTTGGTCCTAGATTGGACAACCTTCTAACACAACGGATTGAGCTATCTAAAGCAACCATTCAGGGAGAAAGATCACTAGAGAAACATATGCATTATCTGATCAGGATGATCAGACAGACTGAAACCATTATTTTTGACAACACTAAATTTATGCAAAGTCTTAATCTGATTTTAGTGGATATCTTTCAGATTGTACGTAACCGGTTATAGACTTTGAGGTAGAATTTTGAATTTTTTGATTCTTTTTGACATCCTTTGTCATTGATGTCAAAGGGGGAGTAGTGTGGGAGAAAAATGTATAGAAGGGATCATTTTCTAAGGGGGAGAACTCTTATTCTTGGATTAGTTTTGGACTTCATTTTTGGATATCAACTTTTGGATTTTTCTCATGAGTTTTTTCATCAATGCCAAAGGGGGAGATTGTTGGTATTTTACACTCGGATGAGAATAGTTGATATTGTCATTGATGGAAACCAACTGGTAACATGGTTCATAGGTTACACCGGCATCATACATCATCTACCACCACCAGCAGACACTACAAGTCTATTCTCACTGGCATCTAGTCTGTATCGACAACAGTCACTACCGACACTCCTAGCCGACATGGAAATTATATTGTTTTGTATTATAATTATATTGTATAGCTGACATGATGTATTGTAAAGACTGATATATGTATGAGATCTTGTAGGTCATTTTGTAAGTAAGAAAATGTAATTAGGTAATGAATGCAAGCGGTATATTAGAGCGAATAACTGTATATGCATTATGATGTAATTATTTTATGAGTGAATAAGAGCAGAGCAGAGCGAAGCAAGGTTTATGGTAGAGGTATCTGACAGAGCTCAAACCAGTACTGAATCCAACATTGCAGATGCTATTTTGAGCAGTACATTGTCATTGGATTTAACCATCCAATTGTAGTCAATGGGACTCCATATTTGTTGTTGAGTAGTGAGCTCTAAGCTGTTGGCCTTCCTGCATGTGCAGGCCCCTATTGTATAAGTAATATTTATTCATATTGGCCAGTGAGTAAATATTGTGGGTCACAAATCCCACCGAGGTTTTTCCCCTACCGAGTTTCCTCGCCAAAAATATCTATGTTATGGTATGCATTGATGGTTATACTTTTGTTTCTCTTTACTGCATTATTATTTTCTTACCGGTATATTAATTTGGGTTATAAAGTTGCAAACAAGTTTAAATATTTTGTTTACCAGTTAGACACTAATTCACCCCCCCTCCCCCCCTCTTAGTGTCTTGAGGACTAATCAAGTATCTAACAGAAACTGAATGCATCTCTTCACAAAATTGTAAATTTTGACCAAGACTTCCATCAATTTGATATTTACAAAAACATTTGGAACAACTAGTTTAGCTAAGTTGGTTATCCATGGGTTACAAATTGGCACTTCTTTGTCCTTTCTCAGAAAATGAAACAGGAAGAGTTCATAACCTCTCACCTTTGTCCACACATCTCCAACCTCTTTAAACCTATCCTCAAGCTGGTCTTTTATGGGAAAATGCTATTTCGAACTCCTTGATTTTGGTCTTGGGGACTGCAATCGATTAATGATATCTTGATTCAGTTTCCGTGCAGGAGGGACTTCCGTTGTTTTGGATTTTTTAGATGTGGATTCAGAGCCCTTAGAACTCCTCTTTCTTCCTGATGAACTTGTAGCCTCCATGATGCATGATGAATTGTGAGCAATAATTCTCACCTTGTGTGTTTTTTAGTAAGCGCAACTGATAACTCAATGATGAACAGTGAGTACCAAACCGATACTGAGAGGGGGGGGTGAATCAGTATAGACACAAAAAAATTTCCTGAACCAGTTTGACTGCAAACAGTGCACTTGACAGACAAACACCAATATCGGTCTAAACCAAATTACTACCGGTTAAACATAATGAGACGGTGAAAGACATAAGACAACAACATTTAGCTTTCCATACAATCTACTACCTCATTTCCAATTTATCCTTATGCATAAATAGATAATCTATCATCAGAGATGCAATAATTTACTAGAACAACATGATTCACCACTAAATAGGAAATAACAAAACATCACATGAAAGAGGCATCACACATGACACACATATTTTTCACATGGAAACCCAACTGGGAAAAACTATGGTGGGGATGAATACCCACAAGCTATTTTTGAACTCTTTAGACGCCTGATCTGTTAGGAGCCTAGTCCAGTTAAAGACTGTTACAATAGGTTCTGTTAGGAACCGATTCTATTAGGGATCACCGGGTTAAGGGATGGCTAGAATACCCGGTTAAGGATTAAACCCTGTTAAAGGTTACCTTGTTAGAGGATTTTATGAACTCAATGGCTTTGAGTCACCCTGTTAAAGGATTTACAACAAGCTGGTTAAAGCTACCCTGTTAAGGGATTTTCCACCTGTTGAAGTGATTAGAGATCAACAGGTATTACAATGATCTGGTAATAGCACTCAATGCCAATGTAGATTCGTTTTAGTTCCTTCCTTCTACACACACACTTTGTAGGTATCAATTCTCTTATTTGGTCTAGCAAGAATCACGTATCTCTACACTTAGATACACACACAACATTTGCCAACAACCTCAACATGAAACACAACATCGACCTTATAGGAAATAGATAGGTTAGTAGCATAAACCCTAAACCCTAAACATTTAGGCTGAGAAATTCAGTCAGTTCAATCCTGACCATTGAACACTTTGCATTTGAATACAATAGTCTTGAACAAATCTCAAGACATTCTCCATCATTCTTTCTTCACCACTTCTTGGAGGTGATAACCCATCACACGTTCTTCACCGTTTGTAGGGACTTCGCACATTCCCGAGGTAGATAGGATCAATCCCCTTCATGAAAGATCCTTCATGTGTACGAGGCTGACATGGCAACATGATCTGATATCCATTACAATGCTAACTCATCACACAATGCCATCGATTGAATCACACAGGCTCGAAACACTTCAACCAGAAACTCTGAGGCTAGGACTACAAACCGGTAGTCATACCATATTAAAACCTTGATAGAGAACATTCCATATACCAGTTCACTTGGACAAACATACCGCTTCACCTTTTTCATATATACTGGTTCACAACATTATACCGGTTCACTTTGTCAGTTGCTTAACTTCAATAAATCGGCTCACTCTTCAACATATTACCGGTTCACTCTTTAGCATATTGACATCAATGACAACACAATATCATCATGTCAACATACTCTGCACATATGCCAACAACAACCTGCATTTGGTTTTTAATTTGCCTCGTGTGAGCCATCAATCTACTCAATTGCACACATTAAATACAGGCTACTTTGGTTTCAGTTTTGAATTGTATCTATAACAACTCATTAGTATATGCATTCCTGATGAATTACTCCCTTGGTGCTATTGATAATATTTCATTCCTTAACTCGCTTTGTTTTTTATCAGTGTGTGTCTTCTCGAGCCCTCCATCGGGTATCAACATAACCTTGAACAACCTCTACCGATAGTTACTTTTTCCCCGATGAATCTCTTGCTCTATTGTTTCTAGTAGGCGTCAAGATAGCTTGAAATGTTACACCCCAATCTCTTTAAGTTGTACCGATGACTAAGGCTTCTCTTCTTGTTGGTGTAAGTCTTACTGATAGCCTTCTCATCTATTGGTAAGACAACAATTTGCATGTTCTGATAGTGAAAGTCACGCCGATGATACTTTAGTAATGACTCGGTCCGTGTATATCCTTCTGATGTGTCTATCGGGTATCAAGATAACTCCTATCCCCTTTTAGCAATAGGCAATTACTTCCCAATGACCTTTGGCTTTTCTAGGGTTCTTTCTTCAAGGTAGGCTACACTGATAGTTTGATTTTCTTATAAAATGTGCTCCCCTTAATGAAATACACATGTTTATGAATTTTTACATATAAACTAAACAAAACCTCACACAAGCTCAAACTTTGAGATATCACATAGATCTTGCCTCTTTGGCTAAATTTGTCAAAGTGAAAGCCTTATCTTTACTCAGTGCCACCCCCAATTCCCTAGTTGATGGTTGACTCACTAGAGATAGATCACATATGGATGGGAATTGATGTTGTAGGATTAATCCTGCACATAAAATTTCAGCAGTAACTATTCTCATGATAAAAATACCTGTTTAAAACAATAATAAAATAGTATCTCAATAACATAAATAATTTAAAACATTATGTGCTAAAAGAAGCTCTACTAAGTATATTGGATTTTTCTTCTCTTCATCTGCTTTTATTTCCTCCTTTTGTGGGTTTTTAACAAATAACTAGACTTTTATCTCTTTGTCCCAATATTCCATTCTCTTATGCATCATTGTGTTGTCATGTACTCCGATATTTTCTTGCATTCTCTAAATTTGCTTACTTTTGTTACCATTTCATCCATTTTGCATAGTTCTAGACTTTCAGGGTTCATCCTTCCCTTTCTCATCCCATCCTTTGGTCTTTCTTTGCTCCCAATTTTTGCAAGCCTTTGATCCTCTTCCATTTTCCCTTTTGTGGACTTTTGGAGGTCATCCAAACTTCTTCCCATCCTTGTCTATCTTGCGACCTCCCATCCTTCTCTATAGCCCCGCAATCTTCAATAACTTCTACTTTGTAGACTTGTGGAGTTCTAATGGACTTCTTCCATTTCTCTTCCACTTCTAGACATCCATACTCTCTTATTGATTAAAGATAGAGAACTAAATAGTACTAAGATTAATAATCTACATACTCATCATGAGTAATGAGAAATAAACAAGCTTGTCAAGCTTGAAATCAATGTGTAAGGTTAACTGAGCCATTTTGTCAAAAGTTGTCAAATAGTCCTATTCAGGTCCTAATTGTTCAAATAATGTAAATGTACCCATGAAAGGGTAATAAAGGTTTAATATGTTGTTTTGAGTCCATTCTAAGGTGTTTAAAGTATCTAAGTAATGTTTAGTGGTCATTCATGTCAAAAGGCAAAAGTTGTCAAGGTGTCACTAAAAAGTTGTAATGCAACAATGCATAAAATGTTGTTAAACTGTACATTTCAGTCTTAGGGGTAGTTGGAAAAGTTATAGAACCATGAGAGGATATAAAATCCATCATTTATTAAGATTAATTGTGTGTGATAGAGTTGGAGGAAATTCTTGTAAGGCTAGATCAAATAAAGCCTCTGACTGTCACTTAATTTTGCAGGGTTGTGATAGTTACAGGGTTGTATATCAGTTTGAAAGTAAAACTTCCATGTAATTGTTTGTTGGATAAATAGGAAGGAAGTGTATTTCTATAAATTATGTATTGGAAATGTTTTTTGATGAAGATTCAATGAGAAAATTGAAATTTTGTTCAATACTTTTAACTGTTTTTTTTTACAGTCATGATTATTTGTTACTTTAGATGTTTTTCCTAATAAGATTTGGATTGAATATAGCCCCTAATAACCTATTTGAGGTTGTATAATTAAGAGTTATCTTTAATTAAAGATAGGTTTGAAGGTCATCCATAGATTATAAAGAAAGTTCTAATGGTTTTTGTCAAAACTGTCATAAAACCCTTGTTGACAGGGTTGCAACAAAAGATTTGATTATAACTCTTAATGTGACCACTCAAGTTTCTTCATATTTTGGATTCTAATAGTAAATTCAATTCTCTTTCATATGAAGTTGGTTTCATGTTGATTGGTTGTATAAATGATAAGAAATCTTATGCCCCAACAGACTAAATATAGAATGAGCCTAAATGCTATTGACTCAAAACCACATTATGAATGATAAAACCTTAAAATTATCAAATTAAAACCATAATACATTGTGAATGACTTGATTGACTTCTTCATAAATTCATCATTCCTAAGTTTATTCTATTAGATGACACAATAAAAAGTTTTCTCTTTTTTTAATACTCAAATATTTTTCATCAACTTGTCAAAATCAAGCTTCTTTTTTAGCCAAGAAAACTATCTAAATAAAATAGTCTTCATAATTGAAGAGAGTCTAAGTTTAAGTAACATTTCAACTTCTATATAACTAGTTCTAAGAAGACTTTCGTACTTGTGATATCCTTTTGCATAGTTTGTGAAGGTTAAGCACCAAAGTTTCCATAGCCCGATTTTTTTGTGTGTGAATAAAGACCATGTTAGAAAATATCAACGAAGAACAAAATAAGGAGACAATTGCTAGATTGTGGTATAACTTGAAAAGAAAAGGTGATGGAAAATGTTATTGTCCCTGCAAAATTTTTAAGGGCTTAAAGACTAGAATACTTCTAATCAAAACAACTAAGAAACATTGTAGGCATCATGGTCACATTGAAGGGGGACATGATTATTATCCATTGGTAAGTTGTTCATTATATCATTTTAACAATTTATATACATAATAAATCACTTCATGATGAGATCATGATCATGGTTTATTTATGTTGATCATTTTTATATAGGTCAAGCTCCCCAGGGCACATGATATGGACCAACACAACCCAGATAATATGTTTTTCGAAGTGGAGGAACATGGAGGTGTGAATATCGAACTTGAAGATAATGATCCCATGGAAGATGATGATCATGCACCAGAAAACACAATTCAAGATGATGGTACAAATACATTGATCCATGACACATTTAGTATTGGTGCAGCTGATCATGATGATCAAGATGACTTTGATATTTTTCATGATTTACTTGTACTTGAGAAGGCATACGAGCCCCTTTATGAAGGCTCTCAAACAACTCTTCTCTCTATTATATTGTTGTTGGTGAAATTCAAGGTTATGAATGGTTTATCCAACATAACAATCTCATGTATGTTAAGGTATGTCGTATATGTCATTATAGTTAGTAAAGGGTGAATCATGTACCATTAATATGTTAGATGCAATGACAGTCCCAAAGACACTGAGAGGGGGGTGGGGTGAATCGGTGTCTAACCGATTAATGGAATATTAAAACTTATTTATAACTTTGCAACTTAAATTAATGTACCAGTAAACAAGCAACAATGCAACAAAGAGAAATAACAGAAACAACATAAATGCACACCATAACACAAGATATTTTGGTAAGGAAACCCAGTGTGGGAAAAACATCGGTGGGATATGTGACCCACAATATTTACTCACTGGCCAATATGAATAAATATTACTTACAACAGGGGCCTGCACATGTAGCAAGGCCAACAACCTAGAGCTCAGTTCTGAATAGAAGAGTCTCACTGACTACAAAATGGATAATTAAATCCAATACAATGTACTGCTAAAAATAGCATCTGCAATGCTTGATTCAGTATAGGTTTAAGCTCTATTAGAAACCTTAACCAAAAACCTTTCCGGTGAATGATATTCACTTACATAACCTATCTGCCTTAGTACAAAATCCTTTTGCTATCTTCTACATAATATTATTCTATTCCATGCTAATACAAAAATTGTTGGCATATGTGCAGAGCATGATGACATGATGATATTGTATGTTGTCATTGATGTCAATATGCTAAAGTATGAACCAGTATGGTGTAGTAAGAAAACTGGCAAGAGAACCGGTATGATGATGTAAATCGGTATTTGTGAAAAAGTGAAGCGGTATGTTTGTTCAAGGTGAACCGGTATGTTGGAATAAGAACCGGTAAATGGAAGTTTTGTATTGGGGTTTCATGACTACCGGTTGGTAGTCTCAGCTTTAGGGTTTTTGGTTGATGTATTCCAAGCTTGTGTGATTCAACTGATGACATTTTGTGATGAGTTAGCATTGTATGAAGACCAGATAGTGTTGCCACATCAGCCTTGTGCGCGTGAAGGATTTCCTTAAGGATCTTGCATGGAGAGTGATCCTATCTACCTCGGGAATGTGCGAAGTCTCTGTAAATGGTGGAGAGTGTGTGATGAGTTATCAGCTTCCTGAAGTGGAAATGAATAAATGTTGGAGAATGTCTTGAGATCTATTCAAGACTATTGTATTCGATGCAGTGTGATTAATGGTCAGGATTGAACTGATTGGATGGTAAAACCTAAATGTTTAGGGTTTAGGGTTTATGCTACCAACCTATTTGTTTCCTATAAGGTCGATGATGTTTTTCATTTTGAAGTTGTTGGAAAATGGTATGTGTATATCCTAGTGAGCGATACTTGATTCTTGCTAGACCAGAGAAGTATGTTGATACCTATAGAGTGTGATTGCAAAAGAAAAGGAGCTTAAGTGGATCTGCCTTGGCATTGAGTGTTGTTATCAGATCAGTGTATTACCTGTTGACTTCTAACCATTTCAACAGTTGGAAAATCCCTTAACCAGGTAGCTTTAATAGGCTTTTGTGTAAATCCTTTAATAGGGTGACTCAATTCAATGAGTTCTTCAAATCCTCTTGCGAGGTAATCTTTAACAGGGTTCTAACCTTTAACTGAGTATTTAGCCATCCCTTAACCGGGTGATGCCTAGCAGGATCGGTTCCTAGCAGAACCTATTGTAATAGTCTTTAACCGGACTAGGCTCCTAACAGAGCGGACTTCAAAAGAGTTCAAGAACATCTTGTGGGTATTCATCCCCACTGTGGTTTTTCCCAGTTGGGTTTCCACATGAAAAATCAGTGTGTCATGTGTGATGCCTTTCATGTGATGGTTTAGTATTTTATGTCAAACTGGTAAAATATGTTGAACTAGCAGTCATTATATTTCTAATGATAGATTACCTGTTTATGCATAAGGGTGAATTGGAAATGAGGTATTAGATTGTATGGAAAGCTAAGGGTTACCGATTTAAGTCCTTGACATTCTTACTATGTTTTACCGGTAGTAATCTAGTTTAGACCGGTGTTAGTGCTTGCCAATCAAAGTGCACTATTTGCAGTCAAACCGGTTCAGGAAAAGTGTTTTTTCTTGTACTGATTCATCCCTCCCCCCCTCTCAGTACTAGTTTGGTACTAGCTATTCATCATTTATTCATCAATTGGTATCAGAGCATCTTCCAAGTCCTCTGTGTTGTAAGCTTAACCGCTTGAGGAAAAGATCCTACTCTAATGATGAAGAGGGAAGGTCCAAAGTTCAACAGCGACAACTTTAAAATATGGAAGGATAGAATGAAGATATACATCAAAAGCATGGGTACTCAACACTGGAGCTATGTTGAGAATGCTTATGTTATCCCTACTGGTACTCTCACTGATGATCAAAAGAGAGAGATTCAGGAGAATGGGCAAGTCATGGAAGCCCTAATTAGCAATCTATCTGACATTGAGTTTATTGATGTTCAGGATAAAGACAATCCTAATGAAGTATGGGATGCTCTTGAGAATATCTATGGCGGTGATGAGCATGTGAAATAGGCTAAGGAAGAGAGCCTTAGGGGAAATTCTGAAGACATGTGGATGGTTGAAGGAGAGACCATTCAACAATATGGAATAAGAATCAAAATTGTTGTTGGAGACATCAAGAGTGCAAGTGGCATAATAGATGATTCCACTATTGTAAGCAAATTCTTGAGATCCTTATTACCGGTCTATGCAATACGGGTTGCTGCTATTCAAGAGTTGAGGTCTATAGACAAGACAAAGGTATCCCTAGACTCCATCATTGCTAAGTTGATAGCTTATGAGCTAAATAATTATGATGGCAGTATTCAGAAGACTGAATCAGCCTTTAGAGCATCTGTTGCACCATCTAGAAAGGGCAAAGAAGCTAGTACCAGTGGTGAACCAAGACAAAGTAGAGAAATGGATGATGAGGAGATCCTGATGAATTTGAAGCTCTTCTTGCCAAGAGACTTCCTAAGGGAACCGGTAAATACAGAGGTAAGCTCCCTTTGAAATGCTTTTCTTGCAATAGGATAGAACACATTGCTATAAACTGTCCTAATGGTGATAACAAGGACAAACCAGAGAGGTTCAAGAAGTTCAAAGGAGGAAACTAGAGAAACTATTTTGTAGAAATTGATGAAGGTGTCACTGATGAGGAATCAGAAGATGAAGAAAGTGAAGACATTGTGTTTTTGGCAGTTAAGGAAGATGTGTCAGACAAGAAGGCTCTTGTCTCCCACTTTGATAATTCCAATGAGTGGATTATTGAGAGTGGTTGTTCTCACCACATGACTGGTGATTGGAGTAAGTTTCTATCTCTAGAAGAATATGATGGTGGTGTGGTTCATTTCGGTAATGATGCACCATGTATGGTAAAAGGCAGAGGGTCCATCTCTTTGAATGGAAAAAGTAGTGCTGACAATGTGTATTGGGTAGAAGGTCTCAGAAACAACCTTTTGAGTGTTGCCCAGCTAAATGATAATGGACTCACTCTGGAATTCAGAGATGGAGTGTAAAATAAAAGGTAAGAGTGGTGAACTGATGGCTACCGGTATGCAGACCAAAAGTAACCTATTTCAGTTGAATGCTAATGGTAGTACATGTCTAATGGCTAAGTTTGATGATAGCTAGATATGGCATAGGAGACTCTGCCATGTAAACTTTGATAATATTGTGAAGGCCAGTAAGATCAAGGCAGTTAGAGGCCTGCCTATGCTAAGAAAACCGGAGAATCCTTTGTGCAGAGAGTGTCAACTAGGGAAAATGTCTTCCTCAACCTTCAAAGGTAAATTTTTCACTACAGACAATTTACTTGATCTTATGCATACTAATTTGTGTGGTCCTATGAAAACCAGGAGTGTGCAGGGAGATAGGTATTTTATGATTCTTACTGATGATTGCTCAAGAATGATGTGGGTCACATTCTTGAAGGACAAATCTGAAGCCTTTGGAAAGTTCAAAGCCTTCAGAGCATTGGTTGAAAAATAAAGCGGTAAGAGGATTAAGTGCCCGAGAACTGATCAAGGAGGAGAATTCACTTCCGGTGAATTCAACAAGTACTGTGAAGAGAACGACATCAAGAGGCAACTGTCTACCCCCCAAACTCCACAATAGAATGGCCTAGCAGAGAGAAATAGCTAGACTATAGTTGAAGTAGCCAGAATAATGTTGATCCAAGCAAAAGTTGCTCACACCTTTTGGAGAGAAGCGGTGAGCACTGCAGTCTACACAATGAACCGGGTACTTATCAAAAAGGGTAAGGATAAAACACGTTATGAGTATTGGACCGGTAAGACACCAGTGGTAAGCTACTTTAGAGTGTTTGGTAGAAAATGTTATATCAAGAGAAGTGAACATTAGAGAAAGTTTGATGCTAAATGTGATGAGGGAATATTCCTAGGGTATTCCACAAAGAGAAAAGCTCTTAAATGTTTCAACAATAGGACTCAGAGAATTGTTGAAAGCATTAATGTTAGAGTTGATGAAACCTCTGAGAAACCTGAGGAAACCGACAATGAGCAAGTAGGAGATGAACCGGTAGTAATCTTCTGGGAACCGGTTACAAAACAACCTAGCACTAGTAACAGTGCTCCTACACCAGTAGATGTTGATGCTGATGAAGATGAGGATGAAGAAGAAAAGCAAGAGGAAACAACTAAGATCATTCCTAGGTATGTAAAGCTGAATCATGATCCAAAGCAAATCATAGGAGACAATGATGCAGGAATTCTTACAAGAAGAAAGGTTAGAGATAAATCTTGCATGATCTCTGAATTTGAGCCTAAAACATTCAAAGAGTCACATAAAGATGAAGATTAGATCAAGGCAATGGAAGAGGAACTTGACCAGATAGAAAATAATGGTACATGGTCTTTGGTACCCAGACCTGAGCATAAAAATGTCATAGGAACCAAATAGGTCTTCACAAATAAGCTGAATGAAGATGGCACAGTGGTAAGAAACAAAACCAGACTTGTGTGCAAAGGATATGCTCAAGAAGAAGGAGAAGACTATGGAGAAACCTTTGCTCCAGTAGCTAGATTGGAAGGAGTTTGTATGCTTCTTGCATATGCAGCCTTCAAGGGATTCAAAGTATATCAAATGGATGTAAAATTTGCATTCCTAAATGGAATACTAGAAGAGGAGGTGTATATAGAGAAACCAGATGGTTTGCCCTATCAGAAGATAGTGACATGGTGTGTAGGCTACACAAAGCCTTGTATGGACTAAAGCAGGCACCTAGAGCATGGTATGAATGCTTGCACTCCCATCTTGTGAAGATTGGACTTGAGAGAACAAGTGAAGATAGCAATATCTATTTGAAGTTAGAAGGAGATCAGATTCTAATCTGTGAGGTATTTGTTGATGACATAATTTTTGGAGGAGATGACAAGATGAGTCATGATTTTGCAGATGAGATGAAAAAGGAATTCGAGATGTCACTTGTAGGGGAGATTAAGTTCTTCATTGGACTATAGATTCAACAAATGAAAGATCGAATTTTTATCACTCAGTCCAAGTATGTCCAAGAGGTGTTGAAGACCTTTGGCACGGAAGACAACAAACTGGTTGGTACACTGATGGTGACCGGTTGTAAACTATCAAAGGAGGATGAATCGGTGTTGGTAAATGAGAAAGAATACCAATCAATGATTGGTAAATTGCACTATGTAGTACATAGAAGACCGGACATTGCACATGAAGTGGGCATTACTACACGATTCCAGAAAAGCCCAAGAGAATCCCACTTGGTAGCAGTCAAGCAAATTATGAGATACCTAAAGGGAACTATTGACTAAGGATTATGGTATCCACATAGTAATGATTTCAACCTGAAAGTATTTACAGATGCTGACTGGGCTGGTAATGTGGACAACCAGAAGAGAACAACCGGTGGTGCATTCTTTCTTGGTGGTAGACTAGTCTCATGGATGAGTAAGAAGCAGAGTTGTATCTCTCAGTTTATGGTAGAAGCGGAATATGTTGCAGCATTTATGAACTGCACCCAGACAATTTGGATGAACCATGTATTAAATGGCTTCAAAGTTCCTGTATCTAAACCGGTAAGTATATTTTGTGACAACACAAGTGCGATTAACATCTCCAAGAATCTGGTTTTACATGCTAAAACCAAGCACTTCGAGCTCAAGTATCATTTATTGAGGGAGAAGGTTCAGAATAAAGAAGTTGTACTAGAACATGTTTCTAGTAAGGAGCAGTTAGCAGACATATTCACCAAGCCTCTACCAAAGGCTACCTTTACCTATTTGAGAGGTGAATTAGGGGTGTTGCCCCTTCAAGAGGTGAACTAAAGGTGTGTGCTCCACATCACTTAGGTCTTACATTGATATATCTTTTTCAAGATTGATGTGTTGAAGGATGCTACTCCTTAGGGGGAGAAACATAGTGGAACATAGATGTGCATGCCTCCACTTTGGCATTGTTGTCAAAGGGGGAGAAGATGTGAAGCAAAGAAGATATCTGCAGTATTGGGGAGAAGATGTGAAGCAGAAGTAGCAAGATATCTTTGTATATTGCCATCAATGCCAAAGGGGGAGATTGTTGGCATATGTGCAGAGCATGATGACATCATGGTATTGTATGTTGTCATTGATGTCAATATGCTGAAGTATGAACTAGTATGGTGTAGTAAGCAAACTGGCAAGAGAACCGGTATGATGATGTAAACCAGTATTTGTGAAAAAGTGAAGCGGTATGTTTGTTCAAGGTGAACCGGTATGTTGGAATAAGAACTGGTAAATGGAATTTTTGTATTGGGGTTTCATGACTACCGATTGGTAGTCTCAACTTCAGGGTTTCCGGTTGATGCATTCCAAGCTTGTGCGATTCAACCAATGACATCTTGTGATGAGTTAGCATTGTATGAAGACCAGATAGTGTTGCCGCATCAGCCTTGTGTGCATGAAGGATTTCCTTGAGGATCTTGCATGGAGAGTGATCCTATCTACCTCGAGAATGTGTGAAGTCTATAAATAGTAGAGAGTGAGTGATGAGTTATCAGCTTCTTGAAGCGGCAATGGATGAACGTTGGAGAATGTTTTGAGATCTGTTGAAGACTATTGTATTTGATGCAGTGTGATTAATGGTCAGGATTGAACTGACTAGATTGTAAAACCTAAATGTTTAGGGTTTAGGGTTTATGCTACTAACCTATCTATTTCCTATAAGGTCAATGATGTTTTTCATTTTGAAGTTCTTCGCAAATGGTATGTGCATATCCCAGTGAGCGATACTTGATTCTTGCCAGACCAGAGAAGTATGTTGATACCTGCAGAGTGTGATTGCAGAAGAAAGGGAGCTTAAATGGATCTGCCTTGGCATTGAGTGCTGTTATCAGATCAGTGTATTACCTATTGACTTCTAACCATTTCAATAGTTGGAAAATCCCTTAACCGGGTAGCTTTAACAGGATTTTGTGTAAATCCTTTAACAAGGTGATTCAATTCAATGAGTTCTTCAAATCCTCTTATGAGGTAACCTTTAACAGGGTTCTAACCTTTAAGCGGGTATTTAGCCATCCCTTAACCGAGTGATCCCTAGCAGGATCGGTTCCTAGTAGAACCTATTGTAATAGTCTTTAACCAGACTAGGCTCCTAACAGAGCGGACTTCAAAAGAGTTCAAGAACAGCTTGTGGGTATTCATCCCCACCGTGGTTTTTCCCAGTTGGGTTTCCACGTGAAAAATCAGTGTGTCATGTGTGATACCTTTCATGTGATGGTTTAGTGTTTTATGTCAAACTGGTAAAATATGTTGAACTAGCAGTCATTATATTTCTGATGATAGATTACCTATTAATGCATAAGGGTGAAGTGGAAATGAGGTATTAGATTGTATGGAAAGCTAAGGGTTACCAGTTTAAGTCCTTGACATTCTTATTGTGTTTTACCGATAGTAATTTGGTTTAGACCGGTGTTAGTGCTTGCCAGTCAAAGTGCACTATTTGCAGTCAAACCGGTTTAGGAAAAGTGTTTTTGCCTATATTGATTCAGCCCCCCTCTCAGTACTAGTTTGGTACTAACTACTCATCATTTATTCATGAAAAATGACTTATTAGATCTCATACATATATGAGTCTTTACAATACATCATGTTGACTTACAAATAATTAATTACTTTACAATATAATTCACATAAACAAAACTTGCCTCATGTCAGAATGGATGCTGGTATGCTTCGTTTCCAGTGTAAAAAAAATATCGATGAGTGACCTTTGTTGTGCCTGCCGGTGCCGGTGAATGATGTCTGCCTTGCCGGTGAATGTGTAGAAACCTATTATTGGTTGGTTGCCATCAATGACAACATCAACCATTCTCATTGAGTGTAGAATGCCAATATAATATTATTTATATTAACAATTTAATATTCTATAGATTTATATGTGAGTTTTTGTTACCACCATCAAATATTCTACCTCGTTCATACCGGGAATTATCTTCCATTCTAAAAGATATTAGAATGGAGTATCAAGCAATAGATGTTTGTCCCAATGATTATATTATATATCATAAACAACATGAATTTGAAACAGAATGCCCTGAATGTCATATCAGTATATATCGAACATATCAAATAACAAAAAAGGTGCCTCGCAAGGTTATTCATTATATTCCTATTATTTCACGTATCCAACAATTATTGAGGTACACTAGCTTGGCACAATTTATGGATTACCATGCACGCAATAGAAGTTGAGATGACATTATTCAAATGTCTACGGATGGTTCAACATTTATTGACATAGAGGAAAAGTGGCCACACTTTAAAGAAGAACCTTGTAATCTCAAGCTTTCATTGGTAGCGGACGGTGTCAATCCATTTGGAGAGATGAGATCTGTTTACTCGGTGTGGCCAGTTTTTGTTATCAACAATAACATTCCTCCATGGATGTCAATAAAGAGGGAGAACATAATGTTGGTGATGATTGTTCAAGGTATTTTATCATTTAATAGTCATCTACATTTAATTATAAATATTGCAGTAAAATGGTCATAATAATTATGTAATGTTTTTGTTCATTCAACTAGGTAAGTACCAAGTTAAAGATATGTGTATATATTGAGCCTCTTATTGACAAGCTGCTAGAGTTATGGAATGGTGTCACTATGTATGACGTCTCTAGACCAATAGGACAAAGACAATTTCAATTCCATGCAATGCTTGTGTAGTACCCCTACTCGTTTGAACTTATTAGACTCATATTTTATTATTGTTTACTTTCAGTGGATACATTACCATGATGTGTTATTCAGATGTATATGACATTATTTCATGCTTTATCTGGATATGAGATGCATTATTTATTTGCAGTATTTTAGTACTTGTGATTTATGGCATTTTATGGATTATTGCTATGTACTGACACTTTACTTTATCTATGCAATGTGTAATCATATCTTGTGTGTCTGCGAGTGTATTGGATGCAAGGGGACGCTTTTCCTTCACTCATTTTGGTGAGATAGGGAACATCATGATTCTCCTTCATCGGTGTGAATGTCATGTTTTTCTATATTGTATATATGCATGTAGTTCGGTGATGCAGGATATTGCAGGTACAAGTACCGGGTAGGTACAGGGTATCGTCTCCACTTGGCTTCACAGGTCTAAGTGTGCCTTATATTTATCTGATGGAAGTGGAGGAGGTAGTAGTTGACCCTATTTTACTCAGTTACACTCTTGTGAGTGTTATCAGTTGGTCGTCCTGTCAGTTTGTTCGGCCTTCGTATTTTGTCATTTGATCTTTTATGAGTATTTGCTTGAGGTTTGTTCAATTGTGTGTTTAATGGTTTTAATTAATTAATTAAATTTATGGATTTATCTCATAGTTGGTATTCTTGGGAATTATGTATTTTATGCATTGAGATTATAAATTTAGTTAATTAAAAAGAAGTTATTAAATTAAGTTGCAAGCTCCATGATATTCGAAATATATTTTATTTAAATTTTAGTGAAAAATAAACTAGATTAATTTCATTTATTGTTTCCTAGAATTTTAAATAAATAAAAGAATAAATAAATAAATAAATGAATAAAAGAATTAATTAGAATTGAAATATTTCTTTAATTTCTTTATTTAGAAAATTAATTAATTTGCATGAGAAAAGAAAAGAAAGAAAAATGATTTTTAATTATTGCATGTTAACTTATCCTTTGTTAGAAAATTAGTAAAGAAAATAAAATTGCTTTTATTACTAAATTTAGGTTTTTGGGAAAAATATATTCAACCTAGAATTTTATTTTATAAGGGGAATGGGTCTTTAATTTTGGGGGGAGACAGGAAACAGATCGAGGATTTAGGTGAAGAGAAATTTATTTGGAAGCTTGTTGAAGGATTGGTTCTCTTCTACAAATTTCTTCCAGGAAAGCTATAGCAAGTTGGGTGGCTTCGTTTGATTGTTTGTTTTAAAGAAAATATTTTATTTCTTTCTTCTATCTAAATGATGTGTGTGTTAAGATGTTTGTCAAATCTAAAATCCTGTCTGATTATTTCTTGTTCTTGGCTAAAGTCCATTCCTGAAGTTAATTTTAGGTTTATGGAAAGAAGTTATTTCCTGGGTGTTTTTTTAGATTAAAATTTTGAGAAGATTGGGAAAACTTATTATGACAAATTTTGCCAAGAAGTTTTACTGTGTATAAAAAGTTGCAAGTTTTGGGAGAAAATGGGTTTGCCAGAGAAAATGTCCTCTAGACTGGTATTGGTTTCGATATTTTGCTATGGTTGTTCTGTCAATATTTGTACATCTCTGTGTAATTATTTAGTTACTATGATAATGAATTTAATTTTAATTAAATTTATTAGGTTATTAAAAGTTATGGAGAAATTGTTTCATTTTAGTATTTTGGAGAAAATCTGTATTAATTAGATTCCCTAGAATTAAATTTTATTGGAAATAAAATTTAATGTTTTTTTTAGGGAATTTTAAAAAAAATAATAATTAAAAAAAAATAAAAATAAATTAATTATAAAAAAACAAAAAAATACAAAAACCACGTCGTCTATTTTTAAAATTGCTCTCCGAAGTTTATAAATTCGATTTCTTTCTTTTATTTAATTTTTAATATGTAAATAATAATAATAATAATAATAATATTATATATATATATATATATATAGTATTTTATGTGGTTTTAATTATGTTATTTTGGAAATGAAAGATATTTCAACTTAAATCATCTTTTTATTATATATTTTAATGTGATATAATTATAAAATATTATATTCGTAGAATATATATATTTATGTAATTAAATTATATTATTATATATAATTTTTAATTTGGAATTTAATTTAGATTATTGATACAATCTAATTGGGTTTATTTGTAAAGTAATCATGAACATATAATTAGGGGGTTAATTTTAATGTGATTGATTTAACCTTATTGGACAAATGACAAAATTGATTTCTTTGTATTAATATAGTTGTATTTTCTTATTTTCTGGAAAATCTTTAATTGCAAGTTATTTATGCTTTTGGTTGTTTAAAGAAAAGATTGCCTATATTAGGATCTTGTGTAAATGGTATTTGCAGTCAAGCTTAATTTCGTTGCAATTCTTGTTGAGTTGTCATTATGTCATATGTTGTTATATCTCCTTGGTCAGGTGTTGTTGTATAACCTTGTGGATGTGAGCCATTGTGTGTTTTGTTCCAAATGGTCAATCTTGGGTTAGTGATTGTGTATCCTTCACCTGTGGTTTGTCAGGATTAGTTATGAGTGTTTGTTTCGCCATAGAGTTCTCATAGAGAGACCTTTCTTGTTAGTGTCCTATGAGAGAGAGTGGCTTTTGAGTGGGGGCCACGCCCGAAGTGGATGGCAGGATAACCCGTCGAAAGTTAGTTAAGAAGTGATAACCTAATAATTGATTAGGGGGTGGGTAGAATAAATATTAATTAAGATAATGTACCTCATGCATAGGTGAGTGCTAGTACAGGGCTCATAATGTTGTGAGAAGGCCTAGAATGGTAAACTTACCACCTTGTCTTCACGAAAGGATTGGTAGGGTCCACATGAGACTTAGTTGGAACCAGAGGTTCGGGAGAGGCTACCAGGATAGTGAGTTGGGACCTATGGAGGTTGTACCCTAGTATCCATCTTAAGCTATGCGATGACACTCTCTCCTTAGAGTCACTAGTGTTTGTGAGTTGATTCACATGGATGTTTGTAGAGTCATGCAGTTCTTTCATACTTGTCTTATTTTGCTTGCTTGAGGGTTTTCTACTATCTCCTAGCACAGTGGGGTGGTTCCATTTTAGGATCGCATGGTCGAGTGGTAGTGCCACTTCCCATCAGATGTTCTGGATTGTATCTTCAAGTGAGGAAAGGCTTCACTGGTGTTTCTTGGTTCGTGGTTCATGTACCAGCTCTTGTTTGTGATCATTGTTCAATTGAGACCTTGTGGTTATTGTATCAGACTTTTATGTAACCTTGATATTGTAACTTTTGGATTCTGTGGTATTTTGGAAGCCATGTATTTATGGATATTTTAATATTATGTCAGTGGAATGTATGTTAATTTAGTTGCTTGATCTTATGTATAAATGATTTATGGAAAATTGAATGCATTGGAATAATTTGATTCTTTCATTATGGAATTTAGATGTATGTGTAGTTTTAATCATAAGCATTTAATTTACCTAATTAAATGGACAATTGGATTAACCGTGGTGTTAATATAATCTGCGAATTAATCTTCATTGATAACCCTTAGTAAATCATGTGTTAGACTTCCACTATGTTATTAAACGTGCAACTGTTATAATTAATGCACTTAATCTTTTAAAAAAAAAATCATTTCACCCTTTAGTTGCCTAGTTGTGTTGTTTTCCTTTAGGGTTCCTAGCGAGGCATTACATTTGGTATCAGAGCCCAAGTTTCAACACTGGGTACTCTGGGTTTGTAGTGAGCCTATCCAATTTGACCTTTTTGCTTAGGTCTTAATGTTTGTGTTTCTATTGTTTTATCCTTGCCATAGGTCTGAACCATTTTCTCTATAAAGTGCTAGGTCATGGCTAGGAAAGCTAGGGGAGGTGGTCGTATGGGTGGTCACAATAGAGGACCAGGTAGAGGAGCTTGCTTCTCTTGTGGATAGTTTGGTCACAGAGCCACACAGTGCCCTCAACGTTTACACAATACAGGTATCAGAGGCTAGCAATATTAGAGCCTACAATGTGAGATGCAGGGAGATCCCATAGAGTGTTTGTAATGGTGGATGACCGCCAAGCTGATCATCAGGGTACAGTTTTTGAGGCAGCAGGTCGAGCAGCTTTCAATGGAGATCATGCACATTCTTCAGCATCAGGATTTGATCCTCAGGGGTCACACCATCAACTAGGTAAGGGTCCTATGGGACCCAAATGATGAGACCTCAGCGACTAGGGAGGATGCTTCGAAAATGAGAGAGTTGTATTCTTATTTGTTTTAGGCTTCCAGGAGTAAGCCTAGTTTTGGGGGGGAGAATGTAGTACCCCTACTCGTTTGAACTTATTAGACTCATATTTTATTATTGTTTACTTTTAGTGGATACATTACCATGATGTTTTATTCAGACTTATATGACATTATTTCATGTTTTATTTGGATATGAGATGCATAATTTTATTTGCAGTATTTCAGTACTTGTGATTTATTGCATTTTATGGATTATTTCTATGTATTGACACTTTACTTTATCTATGCAATGTGTAATCATATGTTGTGTGTCTGCGAGTGTATTGGATGCAAAGGGACAATTTTCCTTCACTCATTTTGTTGAGACAGGGAACGTCATGATTCTCCTTCATCAGTATGTATGCTGTGTTTTCTATATTGTATATATGCATGTGTGGTTCGATGATGCAGGATATTGTAGGTACAAGTACCAGGTAGGTATGAGGTATCATCTCCACCTGGCTTCACAAGTTTGAGCGTGCCTTATATTTGTCTAATGGAAGTGGAGGAGGTAGTAGTTGACCCTATTTTACTTAGTTACACTCTTGTGAGTGTTGTCAGTTGGTCGTCCTGTCAGTTTGTTCGGCCTTCGTATTTTGTCATTTGATCTTTTATGAGTATTTGCTTGAGGTTTGTTCAGTTGTGTGTTTAGTGGTTTTAATTAATTAATTAAATTTATCAATTTATCTCATAGTTGGTATTCTTGGGAATTATGTTTTTTATGCATTGAGATTATCAATTTAGTTAATTAAAAAGAAGTTATTAAATTAAGTTGCAAGCTGCATGATATTAGAAATATATTTTATTTAAATTTTAGTGAAAAATAAATTAGATTAATTTCATTTATTGTTTCCTAGAATTTTAAATAAATAAAAGAATAAAAGAATAAAAGAATAAATAAATGAATAAAAGAATTAATTAGAATTGAAGTATTGCTTTAATTTCTTTATTTAGAAAATTAATTAATTTCCATGAGAAAAGAAAAGAAAGAAAAATAATTTTTAATTATTGCATGTTAACTTATCCTTTGTTAGAAAATTAGTAAAGAAAATAAAAAAGATTTTATTACTAAATTTAGGTTTTTGGGAAAAATATATTCAACCTAGAATTTTAGTTTAAAAGGGGAATGGGTCTTTAATTTTGGGGGGAGATAGGAAACAGGTTAGGGATTTAGGTGAAGAGAAATTTATTTGGAAGCTTGTTGAAGGATTGGTTCTCTTCTACAAATTTCTTCCAAGAAAGCTATACCCGGTTGGGTGGCTTTGTTTGATTGTTTGTTTTAAAGAAAATATTTAATTTCTCTCTCCTTTCTGAATGATGTGTGTGTTAAGATGTTTGTCAAATCTAAAATCATGTCTAATTATTTCTTGTTCTTGGCTAAAGTCCATTCCTGAAGTTAATTTTTGGTTTATGGAAAGAAGATATTTCCTGGGTGTTTTTCTTAGATTAAAATTTTGAGAAGATTGGGAAAAGTTATTATGACAAATTTTGCCAAGATGTTTTACTATGTATAAAAAGTTGCAAGTTTTGGGAGAAAATGGGTTTTGCCAGAGAAAATATCCTATGGACTGGTATTGGTTTCAATATTTTGCTATGGTTGTTCTATCAATATTTGTACATCTCTGTGTAATTATTTAGTTACTATGGTAATGAATTTAATTTTAATTAAATTTATTAGGTTATTAAAAGTTATGGAGAAATTGTTTTATTTTAGTATTTTGGAGAAAATCTGTATTAATTAGATTCCCTGGAAATAAATTTTATTGGAAATAAAATTTAATGTTTTTTTTAGGTTATTGGAATTTAAAAAATTAAAAAATTAATTAAAAAAAAAATTAGTTAAAAAAAATTAATTAATTATAAAAAACAAAAAAAACTGCGCTGTCTATTTTTAAAATTGCTCTCCGAAGTTTATAAATTTGGTTTTTTCTTTTATTTAATTTTTAATATGTAAAAAATAATAATAATATTATTATTATATATATATATATATATATATATATATATATATATATATATACATATGTATATAGTATTTTCTATAGTTTTAATTATGTTGTTTTGGAAATGAAATATATTTCAAATTAAATCATCTTTTTATTATATATTTTAATGTGATATAATTATATATTTATGTAATTATATTATATTATAATATATAATTTGGAATTTGGAATTTAATTTAGATTATTGATACAATCTAATCGGGTTTATTTGTAAAGTAATCATGAACATATAATTAGGGGGTTAATTTTTATGTGATTGATTTAACCTTATTGGACAAATGACAAAATTGATTTCTTTGTATTAATATAGTTGTATTTTCTTATTTTCTGGAAAATCTTTAATTGCAAGTTATTTATGTTTTTGGTTGTTTAAAGGAAAGATTGCCTATATTAGGATCTTGTGTAAATGGTATTTGCAGTCAAGCTTAATTTCATTGCAATTCTAGTTGAGTTGTCATTATGTCATATGTTGTTATATCTCCTTGGTTGGGTGTTGTTGTATAACCTTGTGGATGTGAGCCATTATGTGTTTTGTTCCAAATGATCAATCTTGGGTTAGTGATTGTGTATCCTTCACCTGTGGTTTGTCAGGATTAGTTATGGTTGTCTATTTCACCATAGAGTTCTCGTAGAGAGACCTTTCCTGTTAGTGTCCTATGAGAGAGAGTGGCTTTCGAGTGGGGGTTGCGCTCGAAGTGGATGGCAGGATAACCCGTCAAAAGTCAGTTAAGAAGTGATAACCTAATAATTGATTAGGGGGTGGGTAGAATAAATATTAATTAAGATAATGTACCTCATGCATAGGTGAGTGCTAGTACAGGGCTCATAATGTTGCGAGAAGGCTTGGAATGGCAAACTTACCACCTTGTCTTCACGAAATGATTGGTAGGGTCTGCATGAGACTTAGTTGGAACCGGAGGTTCAAGAGAGGCTACCAGGACAATGAGTCGGGACCTATGGAGGTTGTACCATGGTATCCATCTTAAGCTATGTGATGACACTCGCTCCTTAGAGTCACTAGTGTTTGTGAGTTGAGTCACATGGATATTTGCGGAGTCATGTAGTTCTTTCGTACTTGTCTTATTTTGCTTGCTTGAGGGTTTTCTACTATCTCCTAGCACGGTGGGGTAGTTCCATTTTGGGATCACATGGTTGGGTGGTAGTGCCACTTCCCATCAGATGTTCTGGATTGTATCTTCAGGCAAGGAAAGGCTTCGCTGATGTTTCTTGGTTTGTGGTTCATGTACTAGCTCTTGTTCATGATCATTGTTCAGTTGAGAGCTTGTGGTAATTGTATCAGACTTTTATGTAACCTTGATATTGTAACTTTTGGATTCCATGGTATTTTTGGAAGCCATGTATTTATGGATATTTTAATATTATGTTAGTGGAATGTATGTTAATTCAGTTGCTTGATCTTATGTATAAATGATTTATGGAAAATTGAATGCATTGGAATACTTTGATTCTTTCATTATGGAATTTAGATGTATGTGTAGTTTTAATCATAAGCATTTAATTTACCTAATTAAATGGACAATTGGATTAACCGTGGTGTTAATATAATCTGTGAATTAATCTTCATTGGTAACCCTTAGGAAATCATGTGTTAGACTTTTGTTGTGTTATTAAACGTGCAACTATTATAATTAATGCACTTAATCTTTAAAAAAAAAAAATCTTTCATCCTTTAGTTGCCTAGTTGTGTTGTTTTCCTTTAGGGTTCCTGGCAGGGGATTACAACTTGTATGGATAATACATGATGCTCCAGGGCTAACACATTTTTGTGGTATGTTACAGTGTTCAAGTTGCGCATTATAATTATAACTATAAAAATTAACATATTTAATCCAATTATACATTATCTTGTAGGTCTTCAAACAAAGGGAAAATTTGCATGTCCAGTTTGTGGTCCAAAGATGAAATCTCGTCATTCAAAAAGTTTAGGAAAGCAGGTGTTTGATGAGTATAGGAACTTTCTCCATAGAAATCATAAGTATTGAAATACTGAAAAACATCTTTTCAATGGGAAAGAAGAGACTACATCAAATCCACGAATAATGGCACCTTGCCTATGGAATTTGGAATATAATAAAATTAATCGTCAAGGTAATGTCATTCCATTTAATGGTTTATGTTTGAAATTTGTTATTTTCTATTGTGTTTTGTTTATTGATGATTTAATTGATGATTGTGAAGGTCGTCAAGGCATTAATGACCACCTTCCAAAGGGACTAAAAAGTTATCCGAGACAATTTAGTAGGTTGCCCTACTACGAGTAGCTACAAATTATGAATTTATTTGATACTATGCATATTGGAAAGAATATAACAAACATTATGGAAAATATTGGAGGGAAAGCATGATAAAGAAAAATTGTCAAAATTTATAGTGACATTCAGGAATCCAATCATGCAATGAAAAATGTCATTCAATCAAATAGCAATGGAGACTATATTAATATAAGTGCCCTTCCTTGGTTATTAACGGACCAACAAAGCAATCCTATAAAAGAAGTGATACGAAAAATTCGATTTCCGACAGGATTTGTTGCAAACATAAACAATCTCATATCAAAGAAAAGTGAATTTGGGCCAGGGATGAAAATACATGATAGACATACCTTCATTAAGGGAATTCATGTTCTTGTGTATTTACTAAATATTTGTATACTACACATGTACTTTCATTGTATTATGTTAGAAAACAATGAAAAGATCATTTGATAATTGTTGCAGTACGTTGTACCTCTATCTCTCTGAGACAACTTTGACAATAATGTCAAGCAAGTCATATATGATCTTGGAAAATACATGAGGTAAGTAGTGATCTTTGTTCAATTTTTTGTACAGATAATATATTTGTGATTTGTTTTACTTGTTATGTAATATATTGTGTATTGTTTTGTAAAGTCTCATTTATATATTTTTGCATCTTGAATCTCTTCTAGGTGGTTGTCATCTAAAGAAATCCATAAAGAAGATATAAAATATTGGAAGAGAAAAATTACTCATTTAATGTGTGAAATGCAAAAGTGTCGACCTTCAACTTTTTTCAATGCACAAGAACACTACCTCATACACCAAGTTGAGGAGATTGAATTTTGTGGACCTGTACACACTAGGTCAATGTGGATGGTTGAGAGGCACTTGAAATTTTTTAAGGCTTTTGTTTGACAAAGAGCACATCTCGAGGGTTCTATGGTGGAGGGATATATGGTATACCAAACTATGGTGTACATTGTCGAATGTCTTCCTAAATTTGTAGTAGAGATCCACGTAGATCACATTTGGGATCCCAACTCCATTAACAAATTCGAAGGGGAGTACTTGATGGGGAAAGGTAGATTGAGGAAAGTGAGAGGCAATTATAAGATGTTATTGTAGTTAATTAATTCTTAATATTCTAAATAAATCAGTTGTAAGTCGTCTATTAATTATTTGTACAGTTGGTCGGGAGTGGGATGCACTACATTTGTATATTGCAAACAATCTTGATTGGATGATGGTGTGGATTGAACGATATCAACATTCTGGTCTCACACTAACATGGGAAGGTGTGACTTCATTGGTTAAAGAAGCTCATCGTAATGGAGATTCCAATGTTATGCAAAGGGAAATTGATTTAGCATATGGTTTAAGAGATAAACAGGTACGTATAATTTTATTAATCACCTGTATGTTTATCAACTCACGTTGCAATAATTTTAACATGTTAGACATGTTGTAGGTCAAACACCACAAGGCTATGTGCTGCAATGGTCATAAATTTTGCATCAAAAAGTTGGATGACATGAAGAAAACTTGTGATTTTGGAATAACTGTAGTCTTTAAGGTGACCAATATATCATCTAGAAATGATATACATCCTTAAGAGTCTCAAAATCAATACTATGGCATTTTGGATGATATACTTGAGTGTGAGTTTAATTCCTTCAAATTAGTTATGTTTGTCGTCAATGGTATAGGCTACGATTGAATAAAAATGATCCCGATAGAACTGTCATTGAACATGATAATGGATTTATAATGGTTAATACAAGGTCATTTGAGCTAGTTGGGGATGAGCCCTATGTTCTTCCAATCCAATGTGAGAAGGTATTTTACTCAGAGGTTCCACATAAACCAAGTTGGTCATTTGTTGTTAGACATGATCCAAGAGGAAGGCCGATAAAGTATAATGAGATGGATTAATAAGATACCAAAGAAGTAGAAGATGATGATGATGATGATGATGATGATGATGATGATGATGATGGTGGTGGTGGTGGTGGTGGTGGTGGTGATGGTGATGGTGATGGTGATGGTGATGGTGATGGTGATGGTGATGGTTATGGTTATGGTGATGGTGATGGTGATGGTGATGGTGATGGTGATGGTGATGGTGATGGTGATGGGGATGGTGATGATGACGACGATGATGATGATGATGATGATGACGATGATGATGATGATGCTGATGATGATGGTAATATTGATGATGATGATGATGATGATAATGATGATGATGATGATGATGATGATGATGATGATGATGATGCTAATGATGATGATGGTGATGATGATGATGATGATGGTGATGATGATGATGATGGTCATGATGATGAGTTGGATGAAGAAGAAGATCAATGACATGAATTAAATGTATGAAATTTTTTGAACTTTGTGTTTATTTATGAAATTTGGATTGTTTATTAGCTATGTGATGGATGGTGATTTAAAATACATATGTGATGGATTACATGTTTATGATGATACATTTGACATTTTTTGAACTTTGTGTTTATTTATGGAATGTGGACTATCTATTAGCTATGTGATGGATGGTGATTTATGATGCATATGTGATAGATTACATGTTTATGATGATACATATGGGATTCCTATGATGATCAATTACATATATGATGATACATATGTGATGCTTATGGTGCTCATGATACATGTATTTATTGTTTATCAAATTACAAATGTAATGCTTGTGATGCTCAATTGTTGGTGTTGATTTCATGTATATATTTTGTGTGATGTTGCCACCCTTGGTGTAAACATGTAATTGACTATAAACATCGTCAACCCTTTAGTTGAGGATCTTGCACTGTCTAGATAAAATAAAGGTAATGAATAAAAAAATATGCAATGATTATGATGATTGTATATTGTTCATGTTGTGTACTATGTAATTTTTAGTATACATATCATGTAATTTTTAGCTAACATAATATGATTGAATTACATATGCAATAACCTGAACCCCTTTGATGAGGATCCTGCAAGGTCTGATGGATCGACAGGTATAATTCAATACACCCTATAGAAATAGTGTATTTAAAAAAAATTACTAGGAAGTTCCTCAGTTCTTCAAACCTCGACATTAGTAGCAAATCTAATACAATTATCAACACTTGAGGCCCTAGTTGGACTTATTCAATTTTTAATCTCAACGTCAACTTCAGGGCTGACTTCTTCATCAACATTACCCTCATTTGAAAAATATCTCTCTCATTACCAACTAACTCTCTCATTTGATGGAGTGTAGGTACCACCAAATATGTATTTGACAGATGTGTCTTCCTCGAGTGAGGGAAATGTAGGAATAGTCGACAAAAGTGAGACATGTAGTAGGTCTAAAATAGGGAGATCAACTAGAGGTCAAAACATTAGAAGAAAATTCAATAAACACCTGGAATTTTTCCTTGCTCAAGGAGGGTCATGTTCTTATGATGATGAGACCAAAGGCAGCATCAAGGTTCCCTTGAGGTACAAACATCTATAGAAACAATGGGTACCTAAGGAACTTCCTCCAATAAAAACCAATTTTTATGTTAACAAGAGGATATATCGCATAGCACCTTCGTCGTTACAAGGTTTGAGCCTATTTTCCATGGATGGCATAAAGGTCTGTTACAACAAAGTTGTCGAATTGATGGAGTATGTCAGACCTTGTTATAATTACAAAAATTGGATGCAGATTGTTCAATATAAAAAGAGGATGTGTAGGTATGCACTGTCAAAAAATTATATACAATAGAAAGATAATGATCAAAGTAAATGAGTGACCGTATACATTGATGGAAGGCCAAAAGAAACAAGGAATATTACAGGTTTTATAAACAGTACACAACCTGGGTCAACTAATAAGCAACCCAATTGCATATTTGAGGTGCACGAGGGAAATCGTGTATTTGTATGTGCGATAAAATCAATAAGTGCAGGGGAAGAGTTAGTAATCAATTACAATTTGAATTGTATAGATACAAACAAAGTTACTAACATGGGGGTGGTACGTACTATATACCATTTAAACCAACCTCCAATTAATGACTCCAATATACCATCTTATTATTAATTTTTTTTGCTAAGTTTATTGGTTTCATTTTGCTAATGTGTTTATATTTTTTCTTTGTCACAAGGTGAACTAGATTCGTCACATAGCATAGATAGGGATGTAGGTCTCGACACTTCTACCGAGCAGGTAAACCTCATTGTAATTGTACAAATTAGATAGAAGCAAACTGTTACATTATTATGTTATTTTCTTGAGTGTTTTGGAGTAATTTTGATAGTGTTAATAATATTCTTGTCATAGACAGATGTTCAAGGAAAGGGAAAGGAACCTCCCTTACATCAGCAACATAATATTAAGCGATGAGGACTACACAAACCCTGTAGAAGTGATAAAAATGTCTATCACAAAAATTAATAAAGTGATTGTTGCTTTGGTAAGCACGACCCCTCAGACTGATGAGATAAAAGATAGGCTGAATCAATTGATGCAAGCAACAAAAAACATACGAGTAAGAATTAATGAAAGCTTAAATTATAACAAAAGTTCAATAATGGTTTATATTTTATACTCTTTTATGTCACTAACTAAAATATGTACATGTTGTTTTTACATAATTTCATGTGTCATCATCAACCTAGTGGACATGATCAGGGTATTGCAGGTAGTGCAGGTGATGACCATGTTCTATACATTAAAACTACTCCTTCTTTGGACTTGTGAACTTTCTTTTTTAGTGCTAGTGTTATTTACACAGGCCTTTCCCTATCTATACTATTGCTCTCTCTTTAGAATGAATAATAATAAGTTTTGTGTGTATATATGCTTGTAATAATAGTTTATTAAATTGTTAATAAAGTATTTAATTGCACAATTAGAAGTTCTCATTTGATCTGATCTGATCACTTGTATTTTAATTTACTATTATTAAATTATATTTCAAAGTAGGGACATTACAAATTCCAATAAGAAAGCATGAAGTTTGACAACATGAGATGGCACATTGAAGAAATCTAAATAAATAGATTTCATGGACTATCTTTTGTAAGGACTATACTAGTTTATCACTTACACTTCCCTCTTGTCACAAATTTCCACACCTTTGTCCTGCATCAAAACCTACCTTCCTTATTCTCCTTCATACTGTTGTATCATTAAGATTAGCATCAAACACTTAATAAAGGTTCATATTTCTTTACAACTCTTAATAAAGGTTCATCCTTGTTTACAATTCTTGCAGTTTTCATATATTTAATGTATTATTCTTTAGGTGTTGCCAATGTTCCTATGGAAAGGCCGCCTCATTCGAGGTTATCCCCATCTGTATTTTCGACTACAATGTCGGCAATAGGTAACATGAAGACGTCCTCTACTACTCATCATGTTGACCTGCCCACTGTTGGTAGATTCCTCTTTTGCTCTCTCTTTTGTTATGTGTTTAATTCCTTTGAAGTGTTCTTTCTTGGGGGCACTTCATAGTGGATTCATTTTTTGTAGCAAGAGATGCACATGAGGATGCGCTAGAGGCAAATACTAGTGATAACATACCATCATTTCCTGTATCTTCTCGTATTGCTAGTACGGGAACGTTGCAGACCACATTGGTGGTGAGCGACGAAGAATTGATTCCCTTGAAGATATAGAAGGTTCCAAGTACTTTAAAACTATTATTATATATATTGTAATTGTAATTTACTTATTGATCACTCATTTTGGAGTAATTATCCCATGATATTTTTTATAAAAATCTTAATGAAATTGCATTGCAAATGTTTGGGCCCACCATACGTAAAAGATGGAACATTATATGTGAACTAACCCTAATCCACTATTTTTATTTCACATCATTTCTAGAATAGTTTTCCTTTGATCCATTTCTTGAACTATATTAAAGGTAGCTTCAGTTCTTTTCTAAATCAAATAGGTTTGTTTTTGCTTAAAAGGTGGAATGACCAAGAAAACAAGTTAAAATATGAACTCACAAACCATATGGTTGAGTTGTTTGGAAATGACACATTTGACAAAACCAAGCTCCTTGAAAAAGATGGCACATATCTAAAGTATGTGAGGGACCAATACATGACACATTTAGAGAAGAATGTAAAGTACGAGCGTCCCCCCATGATTCCAGAGAGGGAGTGGAAGGACCTAATTTTGGATGCTAATGAGAGAATTGAAAGGAAAAAAGGAAATACACCACCAAACGGCAAAAGAAAGTATGTGATACTATTAAGAATGTAATTATGTACTAATTACTCTTTATATTTATATAATCTAACATATTTCAAATTTTTCATAGACTGAGTGACACATCAAAGGAAACCAAGGCAAGACAAGAAAAGCATGGGCAACACAGACTCAGATTTGGTGGTTATATGAAACTTTCCACATGAATTGTAAGGATCAGTAAATGAAATATCGCATCAAAATATTTATAAATTGCAAACAATTTTTTTTTATCCAACAATACAAGCAAAATTCATGATACAAAGCAAAAATGCAAGGCTCTAAATTCAATAGAGCTCCCACACAAGATGACATGAGAATTGCCTACCATCAAGGCTATACAACCATGACTGAACGACTACGAGATTCTAGTGCATCTATCACACAGGTAAATAAGCTATATGAAAATAATTTGAAATTGAATACTTTACCAATAATCTATTTGATGTTAAGTTCCAACATAAAGTGAATTTATTTGTTTTAATCAAGCAAGCAATTATAACAATGTGCATGACATTGGAATGCGGCCTGATAATCATGGAACACAACCTCCACATGAAGGTCTGGATGTGCATCCCAGTAGTGGAGGTACTCATTTTCTATTCAATTTTTTTATGTAATTATTAATACAAATAAACATCTTAAATTATAATTGGTGTAGAAATTAATGTAACCTTTTTTGTTAATATTTTAGAGCATGTCGTCGGTGGTGACCAAGTGGAGCATGATCCAGGTACACAACATCAGGAACGTGATGTTCCCCAGTCAGGTGAAGAGGACCACTATTATTCCTTTAAACATATTTAATTGTAATTGGTATATTGATTAATGTAACCTTTCGTATTTCAACTCCAAAGGATCTAGAGGGTGTTCAACATGTTGAGGTTGAGGCTAGACAAAATGATTTTGAAGATGATGTGGCCCCATCAGGTAAAGAGAATCATGATTATGTTCTTTAAATTAATGAAATAAAAAATAATTTTAATTTAACCCATTTCTTTGTTATTGCAGAGGACTCCCCTTTGCATCGGTGTCCTCATCCTTAGAAGAGTACAAGGCATACATCGAGATCATAGGCAGAGGGCAGAACAACTGAAGAGGGGGAAAATGATGAAGAAAATGATGCTCCACTTAGACTTTACATAGCTTCAAAAAAATAAAAAATAAAATAATTGTTATCTACATTATTTGATAATGACTAATTTTTATGTGTTAATGAATGTAATTATGTGCTAATGAATGTTCATGAATGATATGTGCTAATTAATATTGATGAATGTTGCTTATTAATTAGTGCTAATGAATGTTATGTGATAATTAATGAATGCTATATTTTATTAATGGATGAAACAATGAATGAATGTTAGATGTTAACGGGGAATTTAGAGTGATGTTGGGGGGGGGAGGGGCCAAATGAGCTTCCACATTCACGTGGTTGGCCCTATTAAGTAGAGAATATTAAACTATTCTTGAAACCAAGCGAAGCTCAATAAGATAACACACTTTTTAATATTTCATTATGTTGCACAGTTAATCTTATTGAATAATGTATATTGAATCTTAATTGCAGGGTCCAACAGAGCCAACACGAACAACAACACTACAAGTAAGTGGTTTGTTTTTTAAGTTTTTTTTTTTCATGATAATCTGGGAAGGTTCATCTGCAGTGTTATGTCTAACTATGAAGGTGAGAAATTTATATTTTTGTGTTCTGACATTTATTTTTTGTTCCAGGTGGATGACTTGGAAGAGGTCAGTGATTACTATTAAATCAAGGGTCGCTTTGATGAACTTATATCCGTGTTTGTGATGAGAATTAGCACTGTAAAGAACTTACATATTTATATATTCAAGATGATGAATATGATAATGTTGCCACTACTATCATGAACCATTCTCCAGAGCCATGGGATAATATGCAATTGAAAGATGTTGTAATTAAAGTGGCCAATGCTGAATTGTACTACAAAGTTGTACACTTTTATTTGCAAGAACACCCAGATCTTATTAATGACCTCTTGAATGTCCTTGTCCTTAGGGTAGACCACACACGAGTGGTTGAAATCATGCGTAAGGTATGGATCTCAACTCTTTTATTTTGTTACTATTTTTAGGATTACCGAGATGTCTTTCACTTGGGTATTAAGTTTTTCTAGATGTTCTCTTTAGCAGCTATTTGGTTTGGAAAAAAATCATGAGTATCTTTTGTTCTGTTGTATTTGTTATCCATGTTCGACATCTCCATCTTGTGATTTCGTACATGGTTGCAGTACAAAGAAAAAATGTAGCTGTTGTTAATGAGGCTTTGAATGGAATTTATGTAGAAGAGGAAGATTATGATAGTCTTCGAGAATCTATAGATATGCATGATAACTTTGATCAGATAGGGCTTTCTCAGAGTGTGAGAGGAAATTCTCTATTGGTTCTTTCATTTAAGTTAAAGTGGGATGTAATTTAGCATTTGAATAGTTTTCTAATTATCTTCAATTTCAATTAGGTTGAGAAACATGAACTTCTTGAATTCTGGTTAAAGGCTTTTCTATAGCGAATTTTCAAAAAACCAGTGACCCTTCGAGGAGGCAAATGATTCTTGAATTTTGTTTGGTTATATTTATTGCTTGCTGAAAATTATGAAATTCTTACTTATAAATGTTTATGAAGTTGTGCCTATATAAATTAAAAGTATGATTCCTTGATGAAGATTGCTTCTAAAAATACCCGATTTAATTATATCAGATCAACAATAGATCAGTGCCTTCATCCCTTACTAATTTCATACTATTTCAAATTGAAAGATCCTATGTATAACCATGGAGACAATTTTAATAACTTGTTTTCAAAACAAGGCCATCACATCAAAAGCATCTATATGGATTGTAACTAAAATAGAAAATGCAGTTAGTCTTATTTAATTTTAACTTTTCTCTGAAAGTCCAATAAGACAATTTGAAACTTGCCAACCAACCTTTCAAACTGATGCTCAAACTAGAAATTAGTCTCAATCACAATAGCATAAGATAACACATTGACGCAATCTAATAAAATAGATTTATCACATGGAACTAATCAATCATTTGAAAAGAATATACCATTAAGAATGAAGAACACTTGAAATTTATATTGAAAATAGATAATCAAACCAATTGATTTCAATATGTATCATCCATCAACTTTAATATTTCCAGAAAAAAAAACTGCATAAGTGTTGTATAAAATTGTCTTGATAAGATCATAAAACTTGAGGTATCTCCCCCACTTGTTCTAAAAGATCCTCCATTTATAGATGAGGATTCAGTTTGAAAGTGAAAGGGCATACCCTTTTATTAAAACTAAAACTAACAAAAACTAACTAAAAACTAACTTCCTAAAAATTATCTTTACAATATGAATATATATTATAAAAACATATAAAAACATGACTCTGGGCTCCAACTTAGACATCAGGTCTGGTCTCCTAGCAGCTTACCGCACTTCAGGATATGCTCCAAGTACTTCTCTGGTCTATATGTGTCTGCATCATGGATGATATCCCTAACAATGACTTTCAGCGTGACAAAGTTTTCCATCTGTTTCACAGACTCTTCAATTCAATTCCATCAATTTGAGCAATATCATGGGTGACATTGAGAAGACTAAGAAATTTTGAGATCCATACATCTTTATACTTTATCTCACCCTTTTGATCAATTAACTCTGGGAAACCATGTTGAACAGTGTCTTTGCATTCATCATATTCAAATTATAGTTCTTCATCAAATTTATTGTGTTTAGCCAACAACCTCTTTATTTTTTCAATTTCTTTTGTTTCCACTTTGGCCATTGTTTTATCATGCAACGTTTTTCTCAATGTGTTTGAAATTCTATTGTGTGAAACTGCATTATCCATGATATTTTGAAATACTATCTAGATTTATTTCAGAAAGCCTTGTAAAACCTCAAATATTTTAGTTAGTAATACACCAGCATTATCTGCACTCACACTTTGCATCTGTTTTAATATCCTTTTATTTTCTTGTTACAACTCCTCACATTTTTTCTTCCATTGAGAGCTATCTGGAGTAAGAACCATTGGAAACTATTGCCCACTTCTCCTTATCATTTCTTCATACAACGTCGTGTACTGGTTCCTCTCCCTCACTATTCAGACCATTTGTGCTTTATTGAATTTTGAAATATCCACTCTTATATCAGCAGAAACAATTGGATCAATTTCACCAACTTTTAGTTTCATCATATGGCCAAAGGCCTTGTCAACATCAATGATCTTTGGTTTCTTATGGGGAGGGTACAAAGCCCATAACCTCAAAGATTCCTCATCTTGATCAAATCTTGAACCAATAAATACATCATTTACAACTTGTATATCCAATTTGAATTCCTTGTTTTCTGAATGCAATAAACTGTCTAAGATAAAAGAAGCATTGAGGTCCCATCCAGGAAACAAAATCACCCCAGCCTCTGTAAGCAGTTGCATCCCCTTTTGAGGGGTCATTGTGGTTATCTTTGCACCAATTTCCTCTTTTAATTTCTTTAACAACTCAGCCTCATTATCAGGCGTTATGTTGGGAATAGAATCCCTCAATTTCTTCCCTTTAAAATTGTACAAGACTGATTGAAATTCTTTGGAATGAATAAAAACATCATTAGCTACAAAAGTAGAAAAATCCTCTATCATCATCATCTAACTGAGAGTCAGCATGAACATCTAATGTTGTCTCTATTTGGCCCTGCATGTCTGGCTTTTCTTCCTTCTCTGGCACTTGCCATCTAGAGACAATTGCATTCTCATTAGATTCACTTTCTGCCTCCTCCACCTCCTCGGTTTGAATTTCGTGGAGTCTTCATCTCTTTTTTGTAGTTCATTATTTAGTTGATCAATTACCTCTTTGGTCTCTGCATCCTCCATGCTCCTGAAGATATCTTCAGCCTCAATACTGACATGCAGATAACCTCCCAAGTTTTGCCTCTTCTTGCAAGAGTGAATGTATCCTTCAGATCATAGTTTTTCCTAGCATAATGCTCAAATTTATATTCTTCTATCAACTTCTTATCAATTATTTCATAAGCTTTGGTTGAGACTATGGTGAAATCACCAAAACTCAGTGTCCCAGGCAGGAAAGATTGCTTACGCATATCTGCAAAATGTTTAGCATTGGACACACTCAATTGCCTCACAATCTCTATATAAGCTATTTTGTCTGGTACTAGTTTTGGCAGCATGTAGGGGCTCCCCTCAAATCCATATACTCTAAAACATGTAAAATCCTTATTCACAAACCAGTCCCTCCAGTTATGATCAATAATGTGTCTCTCATCATAATCCTTGGGTCTTAGGAACCTCTTGATCTCATACGAGATAGACCCTTCACATGAAATCCCATACATTTGGTACAATGGCATCACAATAAGTTATTCAAACTTAATATAGTTGGACCTCATATATTGAGAATCCCAGAGAAATGTCCACAATTGGACAGGCTGCTCCTCACCTTCCCTGTTCTTGGTATTTAATTTTAGGCCCTCAGGCCAAAAACCCTTACATATGCATAAAATAACACTAGATGCACCAATAGTGAATAAAATTTGAAATTGGGATGAGTATCATCCCTAAGGTTTAAAAAAACTTCATGCAACCTCTCCACCAAATATGCTACATTGTCAAAAGGCCTAGGTTCATACATTTATATATCAAAGGCTAACACCAGCGGCCCAATGCTTGCCAGATTAGGAAGCTCCACCCCTCCTACTTGCCCACATGACATATATGTGTACTGCAAGAATTGTCTGAAGAAATCAATACTGAATGGTGGCCCGTCTGATGAATACTAAGAGGGGGGGTGAATTAGTATGCTAAAAATCACTGTACTTGAATACTTTGCTAGACTAACAGTAAACCGGTAAAATAGTTTAGCAGACAAACCAGTTAGCACACATGTAAACCAAATAGAAAATAATGCATTCACCCATAGAAGCACAAACACCATAACACAAGAGATTTTGACGTGGAAACCCAAATGGGAAAAACCACGGTGAGATGGAACTCACAAGTAACTATCTGCAGAATAGGAACCAAACCGGTTAAGGTCAGATCGATTAAGGTCATACAATGTTCTTTACCAGAATAGATCCTATTAGGAATCTCAATATCTGTTAGGAGATAAGTCTGATTAAAGACTACCTTGCTAGAGGATTTTAGATCCATAGATGTGAACCACCTTGTTAGAGGATTTACAAAAGGCTTTTGGGCCTACCCGGTTAAGGGCTTCAGACTTGTTGAAGATGTGAGTAATCAATAAGTGAGTGATCTAGCTAATAGCATAGATTGCTTGGTTAGTTCCTTGATAGCTCGTTCCTAATGCATTCTAGCATTACTTCAGTCTTCTACACATTCACACTCTTTCTAACTCATCAACCACCTTAAAACCACAACAATAACCTAAAACCCTAGACATGATGTCCTTATAAAGGAATATGATTTCATGTTGGTCCAATAGGATTACATTTCAATTTACTAGGTTCAATGTATCTAGACATATTTTGTAACATGACACAAAAAGCACCGTTGAAGTGTTGGCACCGTCAAACAATCAGTGGATAGTAACTCATCACAGAATGCTAGTTGGTAACTCATCACAGAGTATTACCGGTTCATACAAAATACCAGTTGCCGATTTGACAAAAATGAAGACTGGGAAATATGTGTTCTGCCACTTTGATCCTTCATATCACTTGAGATCCTCGAACCAATTGGGGTCAACATACCGCTTCAAATCGGTAATCACTTTCTACAAAACACCAATAGTCTAAGGACTATAATGCATCATACCGGTTGGGAACAAATATTGATTGAGCTTTAACTTATACATACAAAAGTGATCTCAATGCAAGTGTGTGTCCATCAATGACAATCACAACATAATCATCAAAAATGCCAAAAGTGATCTCAATGCAAGTGTGTGTTGGCATTGATGGCAACACTTAGGAAAATTTTGACATCTAAGTGTTTTACAACAAAAATATGCCATAATCAAAATTACTCTCCCTAAGCATATACACTATCCCTTTTGCAGAAAATACAATGTATGCTACTTCTTAACAGAAATAACATGGAAGTATACATCAAAACATTCAAAATTTATACTTCTCCCCCTTTGCCAACAATGACAAAAATAATATTGCAAACCAACCCCTGTTTCATTAGTATTAAAAGAATAAGAGTTTATGACAATAAAGAATAAAACTTGTCAAAAACTGATTTAAAGTCTTGCAAAGATTGTTTCATAGATAAGGACCAGGACTCAAGTAGGGAGGTAGCCACTTCTTTCTCTGTCTGCATCTGGGAGACTTGTTCTTCCATGGCATCTATTGTGCTCATCTCTTGAGTCACCGTTAAGGCATCTAGATTGAAATAACATTTCTGAAGTATCTGCAGGTGTGGGAGTAGAACCAGTTGGAGTTCCTACGAATCTCGAGTCCGGTTGCTGATTTCCAACTCTATTTTGGCAGACTAGATATGAAACCAGTGAACGGTTTGCCCATAAGCTATAAAAGAGTCATATGGCGGCTTGAAGGTGCTCATGTATAACTACAAGTTAGTTTGTATCTTTTGCTTCTATACAAGCAAATCATCACAGAAGAGATGGGGTTGGCAAATCTTACTTAGTAGTAGATTCCCCTAATCTAGAGCATTCCTTATGTCTTTTTGAGCTTTTTGCAAATTGGACCGGAGCTCATTTAGCTTCTTCACTAGGGCAATGTTGAGAGCCTTTTGATGCTCTTTCTTGGCATTTGCCTCTGCTACCTCTTCTAGGCTCTACACCTGATCATCCACTATGGTGCATAGGAGCTTCAATTGTGCTAGTGATGAATCAGTATTGGGGAGGTTTGTGTCGGGTAACAAACCGGTAAGAGTGTCCACCGCAGCTTGGATCACATCTTTCTCCTTCCTCCTCCTTATCACTTCAAGCATTTCTTGAGCAACCTTAATGCTCTGTAGAAGCTCTATTTCATTTGCAGACTGGAAGTCAATAGGACTAGTGAGGTCAACTGGTTTGGCTTGACTACCGGTTGCCTTTGGAGTCTCCATCTGAGTGCTTTTTGCTGCTTCTTCTTTCTTTGTAGCTCTTAACTTTTCCTCTTCTATCTTTTTCTTTTCCTCTTCTTTCCTCTACTTCTCTTCTTCTTCATCCTTTTTATTTTGCTCCTCTTCCTGCTGCTTCTTGTCCTCTTCCTTTTTCTTTTCTTCATCTTTCTGCTTCTTTTCTTCTTCATTCTTCTTCTTCTCCTCTTCCTTCTTCCTCTTCTCCTCTTCATCCTTCTTCTTCTTCTCCTCTTCCTTTTTCCTCTTCTCCTCTTCATCCTTCTTCTTCTCCTTTTCTGCTTCCTTTCTCTTCTCCTCTCCTTCTCTCTTTTTCTTCTCCTCCACTTGCTTCTTTGCTTCTTCCTTTTTGTCCCCTGCTTCCTTTTGCTTGTCTACCTGTTCTGTCTACTTCTCCTGTCCTGTTGCTTTTGATGGTGCATCCTGAGTAACATTTTCACCATCTAAGGTTTCTACATCAATGGGGTCCATTTGTTCTGTGACTGGTTCTTCTTCACTATCATACACCTCATTCGGTTTGCCAATTTCCGGTTCTCGCTCAGTTTTTCTGTTGTTCAACCACTTGATGCATCTTAAGGGCTTCTTGAGCATGAGTATGTGTATCCTTGATCACTTCTTGACCCTTTCCTTCTAGTAATAGGAGTCTTCTTCTTCTCATGAAGAAGATGCCTTTGTATTTATTCATAACTTCAAAAAGTTCTAAATTAGATACATCAGGAAAATGTTGAGAAAATATTTTCTCCCTCATTTCCTGTTCCTTTTCTATGGCAATGTGCCATTTATTGTCTAAAGAATTGTACAAAGAATCTGGTGTCTCAGATCTAATTTTTGAAGGTGACCAGTCATTAACACATAAATACCTAATGATTTCCTATTCAACTACTTCCTTTTCATCATCATTGAAATCATCAAAACAATCAATCAAATCATTCAACACTTTTCTCCTAATATTTTTGATATTTCTTTGACAATGTGTCAAAGCTTTGTAGGAAGAAATGTCAATATTTACCGATGTAGATGATGTCGGTTCATTCTTTGTCTTTTTCTTTGTTTGTCTTGTCTTCTTGGGTTTTTCTTCAGACACAGTTTCTTCTGAGTTCGGTGAATTATTCCTTGTCTTCCTCTTCCTCTCGAAGACTTTGGCAGGAGCCGCTTCTGGTTTCTTCTTTGTAGGTGATTGCTTGGTCACTTTGGGACTGGCTGCAGTAACTGGTGCTAATGCCGAAGGCACTGCCTTTCCTTTCTTTTCAGGGGGTTCTACAACTGGTGCAACCCTTTCCAAATAGGTGTCATTTCTACCAGTCCAGCATATCATACATCACCTCATAGCCCATAGGCTCTACTTCTTCCTGTCTGGGCTCAACAACCTCCATTATGCATTCATCCACTTTGATGATAAAGCAGATATCCTCTTCATATTTCTTGACAATGTCACTGGATATCCTCATCCTTAGGCTCATCTTGTTTCTGAACTCATCAAAGTACTTGCTCAAAACATCAGGGTAACTGGTTCCAATTGCTTGCAGGCTCTCTTTGATCTGCTTGGTAACCAGTTGGTCCGCAGACCACTGAATATCTCCAACTCCTAGGAAATAACCTTGGAAGTAGAAGAATAACCCTACCAGTAGTTGTCCAAACTTGAATCTCAGTGCATTATCCTATTTGATTGACTTAAGATTCAACATAAGTTGTCTTTGCATACAAGTGCACAGATCAAACGATGCATCCTCCTTGATCATCCTGTAAGTGGCATTTACCACTGCAGCAGAGACAAAATTAATTCTACTAGTAGAGAACATCTAGTAGCCTATCACCATGCAGGCATACTTGACCAGATCATCCTTGATTGAGTTGATGGTCATGCCACGTGAGTCACTCACTAAACCGATGAGCTTGGACATTTCAATCTTGTTGACTTTCCTTAGGGCTGGCACTTCCCCTATATTGCAGAAACTGGTGACAGCTTGAATAGCTTGTGGTGTGATATCATGTGTTCTCTCAAGATACATCTTGTCACCATGAACTCTGCTCAGAATTATTCGAATGTGGTCATCTGTGAAATCCTCTAGGAAGTAAACTGCATTGTGAAGCTTCTTCTTCTCCAAGATGCTATACTCTAGTTTGATCTTTTTATCCTTCCCACAGAATAGACCTAGCTGAGAATGGATTGTGAGAGACCCTAGGTCTTCAATTTTACAATCTATATAATCTGAAATCCCTTCTTCTACTATAACACCAGCCGATACTTGAGACAAGGCATTATATTTTGACTTTCATTGTACAAAATCCATATAATCGACAGTTGCACTAGAACTATCATGAGATGCGGAAGCTATGATAAAATAGAAAACTTGAGAAATACCTTTTGGAAATCAAGAATTTAGGGCTTGCAAATTCCACTTCGCCTTCCACTTTGTTGGTTGTTGAATCACCGCTTTGAGTTCTTCTCTTGACCATTTGATATTTGCTTCTAAATCTTCTTCAGGGTTTCAAGATTTCTTTGAATTGCAACACAAATCACTTTTTCTTCGCTCTACACTTGAAAAACTTCTTTGCTCAAAAAATGATAGTGAGAAATGATTTGGAAATTCCTTTTAAACATATTCCTCATCTACCATAATAAATGCTCTACCATTAGGGTGTAAACCCTAATTTGCCTGTTACCATTTTTGGTCTTCTGCCAAATGACAGGTATCACATACCAATTAAGGTCTTTTACCGGTGTAAACCAGGGGCTCGTAGTGTTTCACCATTTTCTCCCCCTAAGCTTTTCTGATGCTTAGTTTGCCAGTTTTGTTATTTCCACACTAGGTGCAGAAACCGGTTCTTCTTGCAACACTACTAGTTTCTTCTTCCAGTTTTTGTTCATATCTGCTTGAACAGTGTCAATATCAATCTTTCCTTCTGGAGTGACCGGTATGTCATCCGATATGTTCTTTCTTGTTCTGTAGAATCTGGCAATGTGACCCAATTTATTGCAATGATAGCAAACCATTCCAGGTGCTCTCCAAGGTCCATTATTCATGTTACTATTCTTCCTCCTGCATGTTGCAGCTTTGTGACCATGACCATGACAGATCAAATAGTTTTCTCTCCATCCGGTTGCCGCTTGATAGCCACTGCTTCTTGACTAATGATTAAAGGTATTAAACCGATTGTGGTTCTGGTTCACAAAAGGTTTCGAACCAACTCCTTGAGTCCTCTGAGGATATCTTCCAGAGTTGTTCATAACAGACCTACATTCAGATGCTCTATACCCAAACTTTTTGCATGCATAACAATTACCATTGAATCTATAAGATCTAGGCTTATCATTTAGAAAATAAGGAAAATTATTATAAGTCTTACTCCTACATACATTAGCAGTATGTCCTTCTTTAAGATAGTAAAAGCAAACAGGTTTGAACTTTTGCTTACCTTTATCCTTTGATGTCAGTTGTTTCTTCGATGCTCCAACATTTGTACCAGAGGTCTCACCTTCCTCATGACTGGAATAACCAAGTCCATCAGTATTCTTGACAGGTTTGGTAGATTCAAGCTTTTGCTCTAGCTTGACAGTACACTTGTTGAACTTAGCAAGTATTTCCTTTGACTCAAAGAGTTCTTTGGAAATAGCAGCATTTGTTTCCATTAGGTTTTCATTCTCAGAGATGGAAATGTTCAGTTCTCCTTGCATGTCTTCCTTTTCCACTTTGCTCACATGGAGTTGAGCAGTTAGGGCATTGATCTCTTGCTTCAGCTTGGAGTTTTCATGATCTTTGTCTTTGACTAGATCTTCAGCTTTCCTCCGGTTCTCAAGCTCTTGGCACATTCGAATAGTCAATCCTTCCAATTCTTTTCTCAGGTTGGAATTGGATTCATTCAACTTTTCTACTTCTTGAATCGGGGCTTCCGTGTCCGCTTCATCAGAGGAACTATTTTCAGATAGCTCCATCAGTTTTTCAGCATGTTCTCTCCTTTTTGCTTGAGAGGTCTTATATTTGACCATAAGATCATCATAGGCTTGCTCAGACTGAGTGAGCCGATGAGTAAGTTCCCTCATAGTGTATTCCCCCATATCTCTTTCCAAGTGGTTAGACTTATAGAAAGGTTGGCTCTAATACCAATTGATGAATACTAAGAGAGGGGGTGAATTAGTATGCCAAAAATCACTATACTTGAACACTTTGCTAGACTAATAGTAAACCGGTAAAACAGTTTAGTAGACAAACTGGTTAGCACACATGCAAACCAAATAACAAATAATGCATTCACCCATAGAAGCACAAACACCATAACACAAGAGATTTTGACGTGGAAACCCAAATGGGAAAAACCACGGTGAGATGGAACTCACAAGTAACTATCTGCAGAATAGGAACCAGACCGGTTAAGGTCATACAATGTTCTTTACCAGAACAGATCCTGTTAGGAATCTCAATCTTTGTTAGGAGATAAGTCCGATTAAAGACTACCTTGCTAGAGGATTTTAGATCCACAGATGTGAACCACCTTGTTAGAGGATTTACAAAAGGCTTTTGGGCCTACCCGGTCAAGGGCTTCAAACTTGTCGAAGATTTGAGTAATCAACGAGTGATCTAGCTAATAGCATAGATTGCTTGGTTAGTTCCTTGATAGCTCGTTCCTAACGCATTCCAGCATTACTTCAATCTTCTACACATTCACACTCTTTATAACTCATCAACCACCTTAAAACCACAACAACAACCTAAAACCCTAGAAATGATGTCCTTATAAAGGAATCTGATTTCATGTCAGTTCAATAGGATTACATTTCAATTTCCTACGTTCAATGCATCTAGACGTATTCTGTAACACAACACAAAAAGCACCGTTGAAGTGTTAGCACCATCAAACAATTGGTGGATGGTAACTCATCATAGAATGTCAGTTGGTAACTCATCACAGAGTATTACCGGTTCATACAAAATACCTGTTGCCGGTTTGACAAAAATGAAGACTAGAAATATGTGTTCTGCCACTTTAATCCTTCATACCGCTTCAGATCGGTAATCACTTTCTACAAAACACCAATAGTCTAAGGACTATAATGCATCATACTAGTTGGGAACAAATACCGATTGAGCTTTAACTTATACATACAAAAGTGATCTCAATGCAAGTGTGTGTCCATCAATGACAATCACAACATAATCATCAAAAATGCCAACACCGTCTTCCTCTATTAATTTTCCTGCCTGCCTCTTGTGAATGAAAAATTTCCAATCAGTATATGTAGTATCCATCCTGAGGTATTCTTTCTCCAACTCCCCAAAGGACAAGGGCTTATCAGGACTGGGATCTAAATTGAAAACCTCATTTATGGTACCTGCAGAAAATCTAATAAATGCTTCCCCATTTGGGAGCTGAATGCACCTCTTCAATGAATTATAATTCCTCACCAAAAAATCTAGCAATCTTATGTTTACAAAAACATTGGGGACTGTTAGCTTACCTAAAATTTTCATCCAAGGATTGTAGAGCGACATCTCCTTGCTCCTTCTTAAATAGTGGAAGATAAATAGTTCATGTCCCCTTGCCTTGGTCCAAACATCTCCAACCTCTCTATACTTGTCTTCTAATTGGTCTCTCCCCAGCATGTGCTTCTTCGACCATCTAGATTTTGGGTCAAGTGCCTGCATTTGGTCTATCATGTCTTGGTTTAACCTCCTGACTAGAGGCACCTCTTCAATTTTTCCTTTCTTTTCCTTAGAGTCAGGGCTCTTGTCTGCCCTCTTATTTTCTATTGAACTCGAAGCCTTCATTTCTGCAATTACAATCTTCTTCTCTATTTTTCATAGGCACAATGTGTTCTATTTGTGTATTCTTCTTTCACCAACACAATATTTAGAGAAGGCAATTTCTAGTTCCGCCATATTCTTTTGCAATAATGAACTTCTCATTAAATTTTCCTCATGCGAACCATAGATGCATCTACTGCAAGTATTAAATAGAAGATTTTTAAAAATTTTGGTTTTGAATTCTGATATGACAATGACTCGCCAACATATGTCTCCTCGATGAATATTTCCCTTTTGGCACTCTCTGAACAACCCTTTATCTGCTTTGGCATCTTACTTTCTCTTATTAGGATACCCTAAGCCGATGACTCCTTTTCCTCCTCATTGGTATATCTCAAACCGATATTCTCATCGAGCATCGAGTGAGCTCATTTAGCATTATTGCAATAGGCATTGTTTCCCTAATAGGTTTCACCATTGGCATAGCTCTTCCTGATGCAACCGGCTTCATCGCCATGAGTCTTCCCGATAGTGTCTTCACTTTGCTCAATCAGTTTGCTCCTTGATCGGGTATCAAGGTAATCCAAAATAAAACATACCGATAAGAAAATTCTTCCTAATAGAGTATGTTTCATCGATATATATTTCATCGATGATTTCTTTGGGTGTCGGGGTGGCTCAAAGTAACAAATACCGATCGCTTTGGTTATATTGATGCAACGGACTTCATCGCCATGAGTCTTCTCAATAGTGTCTTCGCTCTGCTCAATCAGTCTGCTCCTTCATCGGCTATCGGGGTAATCCGAAATGAAACATATCAATAGGCAAAGTCTTCCCGATAGAGTATGTTCCATCGGTATATGTTTCACCGATGATTTCTTCAGGCATCGGGGTGGCTCAAAGTAACACATACTGATCTCTTTGGTTATATCGATGCAACAGGCTTCATCACCATGAGTCTTTTCAATAGTGTCTTTGCTCTACTCAATCAGTCTGGTCCTTCATCAGGTAATGGGGTTATCCGAAATGAAACATACTGATAAGCAAAGTCTTCCCGATAGAGTATGTTCCATTGGTATATGTTTCATCGATTATTTCTTCGGGCGTTGGGGTGGCTCAAAGTAACACATACTGATCTCTTTGGTTATACCAATGGACTCTTCTTTTCACCACTCTTATCAATATAAGTCTTACCAATACCCTCATCGACTATCGACAAGACAATTCTCCACTGCTTTCGCTAGTGTTTACTATACTGATGGGTCATATCAGTAGAGTTTTTGCTGATGCATCAATTCTTCTCAACTTTTCTCCTTGACCAATATAACTTCTGCCGATGAGTACAACTCCGGCTTGCTACACTCTCTCATCGATATATGGTATCCCAATGCAAAATTAGTCTTTGTTAGTTTAAGTGCCCTCATCGGTATAACCGATAATGTGAAATTTCAATCATTTTCAACTCCTTTAAGATACAAAAGTTGATAATGGATTTAATACAATCTGAATAAAAACTCTGTTCTACATGGGAGCTTTACCCTTTCTGATAATTACTTGTGCTTTTTGATCAATCCCAAGAACCTATTTTCCAAGCCTCCTCACCTCAAAAGGAAATCCAGAGTGCTTCATCTTGTCTCAATGCCACCTTCAATATGCCCACCTGATGGTTGAATCTCTAGAGAGAAGTCACAAATGGATGGAGATTGTCACTACAAGATTGCACCTACACATAAAACCCAACAGTAACTATCCTTATGGAAAAAGTGCTCAATATATAAAAGGAAATTATAGAAAAATAGCATTTTTAAGAGCATAACTAATTTGAAAAAATATGTGCTAACATGTTGCACTGTCTAAAAAGGATAATCTTTACAAGGATGCAATGGAAACTAGTTCTCAATTGGGTGATCATGAACTTGCAGAGGAATTGCTGGTGTATTTTGTGGAACAGGTATACAATTGGTAAAACATATAGTTGGTTGTTCTCTCTCATAGGCTAAAGTATATTTTGAATTTTCATTTTGGATTGGGGCATTGAAATGGGGCTTACTTTTGCATTTGGAACTACAGGGCAAGAAAGAATGCTTTGCTTCATGCTTGTTCATATGCTATGACTTGATCAAACTAGATGTGACTTTGGAACTTGCCTGGATGAATAATATGATTGAATTTGTGTTTCCATACCTACTTTAGGTTCTTGATATATTTGATGATTCTGTGAATATTTTAAGTTTCTCTTTAATAAACATTTTAAATCTTCTACAAAATTAAATAGATAATATTCAAAAAAATTCTTTTTCAAAGTTCATTCAAGAATACACGAAAAAAGTTGATGAGCTTGTTAAGGACAAGTTAGAGGTTGTCCAAGAAGAGAAATCCAAGGAGAAAGAAGAGAAAGATCTTGTTTCTCAACAGGTATACATTTTGCTTAATTGAGCCTCAAGGAGCACTTGTTCTACTCTACTAATGGTTTTTAAAAATTCAAATAAATATGTGCCTATTTTGTTTACAAAATATGTATGTTCAGCTTCTTCCCCTTGCTTTTCGAGCACCTCCAATAGCATTTTAAGAGAATAATTACGGAAATTATAGAAAATGTATTTTTAAGAGCATAATTAAGGAAATTATAGAAAAATTATGTGCTAACATTTTGCACTATCTAAAAAGGATAATCTTTACAAGGATGCAATGGAAACTAGTTCTGAATCGAGTGATCGTGAACTTGTAGAGGAATTGTTGGTGTATTTTGTGGAACAGGTATACAATTGGTAAAATGTATAGTTGGTTGTTCTCTCTCATAGGCTAAAGTATATTTTGAATTTTCATTTTGGATTGGGGCATTGAAATGGGGCTTACTTTTGCATTTGGAACTGTAGGGCAAGAAAGAATGCTTTGCTTCATGCTTGTTCATATGCTATGACTTCATCAGACCGAATGTGGCTTTGGAACCTGCCTAGATGAATAATATGATTGACTTTGTGTTTCCATACCTACTTCAAGTTCTTGATATACTCTGATGATTCTATGAATATTTTAAGTTTCTCTTTAATAAACATTTTAAATCTTCAGCAGAATTAAATAGCTAATATTAAAAAAAAATCTTTTTCAAATTTCATTCGAGAATACATGACAAAAGTTGATGAGCTTGTTAAGGACAAGTTAGAGGTTGTCCAAGAAGAGAAATCCAAGGAGAAAGAAGAGAAATATCTTGTTGCTCAATAGGTATGCATTTTGCTTAATTGAGCCTCAAGGAGCACCTGTTCTTCTCTATAGACAGTTTTTAAAAATTCAAATAAATATGTGCTTATTTTGTTTACAGAATATGTATGCGCAACTTCTTCCCCTTGTTTTGCCAGCACCTCCAATAGCATTTTTAAGAGCATAATTAAGGAAATTATAGAAAAATTGCATTTTTAAAAGCATAATTAAGGAAATTATAGAAAAGCAACATTTTTAAGAGCATAATTAAGGAAATTATAGAAAACTAACATTTTTAAGAGCATAGTTAATTTGAAAAATAGCATTTTAAGAGCATAATTAAGGAAATTAAAAAAAAATAGCATTTTTAAGAGCATAATTAAGGAAATTATAGAAAAATAGCATTTTTCAGGAAATTATAGAAAAATTATGTGCTAACATGTTGCATTGTCTAAAAAGGATAATCTTTACAAGGATGCAATGTAAACTAGTTCTCAATCGGGTGATCGTGAACTTGTAGAGGAATTGCTGGTGTATTTTGTGGAACATGTATACAATTGGTAAAAAATATAGTTGGTTGTTCTCTCTTATAGGCTAAAGTATATTTTGAATTTTTATTTTGGATTGGGGCATTGAAATGGGGCTTACTTTTGCATTTAGAACTGTAGGGCAAGAAAGAATACTTTGCTTCATGCTTGTTCATATGCTATGACTTGATTAGACTAGATGTGGCCTTGGAACTTGTCTGGATGAATAATATGATTGACTTTGTGTTTCCATACCTACTTTAGGTTCTTGATATACTTTGATGATTCTGTGAATATTTTAAGTTTCTCTTTAATAAACATTTTAAATCTTCTACAGAAATAAATATGTGCCTATTTTGTTTACAAAATATGTATGCTCAGCTTCTTCCCCTTTCTTTGCTAGCACCTCCAATTCCTGGCATGGGAGTGGGCATGGGAGGTTTTCAACCAGGTATGAGTGGAATGGGAATGCCTCCCATGCCAGCTTATGGTATGCCACCTATGGGTGGCTATTGATGGGATTGAAGAACTTAATATGGGATACAATTCTTCAATCATACATGGTTTTTTGAGGATGGTCTTCGAGTGGAAAGATTAGATTGTCAAATTGTTTTTATTGTCATTTGGTTGGTTGATATAGAATAATGAATTGTTAATATTATCGTATTGGTCAACCAGTTCAAATCTTTCCATCCACCAAGCATCCGACGCCTGAACCGTCGCATGCTTAGATTGTCAAATTGTTTTTACTGTCATTTTGTTGGTTGATGCAAAATAATAAATCATTAGTATTATTGTATGGTCAATAAGTGCAAATATTTCCATCCACCAAGAATCTGATGAGGATGTTGTATGTCTGACAACATTCTTGTCGGATAAGCAGTGTGGGGTTTGTCAAAATTCTGACGCCCACCCAATTTATTCCGATGCCCGAATTGTCACACATACAATATCCTCATCAGTATGGATGCCCTAGTTGTCATTAGATGTCATCAGAAGTTTGACGAACCCCCACAAAACATCCGATGACATTCTCGCCAGATGGGAGGTCATGTTCACCGTCAGAACATTACCTGGAAGTCATTGAAATTCTGATGACTTATTGAGTTTTACCGACGACTAAGTGTATTCATGGTCATCGTCAAAAGAGTCTTCGATGAAATTGGAATTCTGATGGTCTTGAGCACTGTCGAAATGTCCAACTACAAGTTTTCAATGACATTTCTCGTCAGCAGTCCGACGAATTGTAGTCGGAATTCTGATGAACTATCGTCGAAATTGAGTCTCAAATGTACTATTGCCACCTTTATTTTGTCCCTTTCTAGTTGGAAAATGGTTCCTAGTGCCCTAATCCTAGTGTAATTTGGAACCTAGCACCTTAGTCCCTCCAAAAGGGTCCCAAATTTGAATATTTACAAGTATCAATTCCTACCATTTATGATCTAATCCTAATATTTTGATATGATCATTGGAATTCAGCCTAATTATGAAAATACCTTGAGAACCCCATATAAGAAAATCTTTTTCATTCACAATCTAAAAATTCATAAGCTATCATTCCAATTCAAGAAATAATAATGCCTTCAAGAGTAGATTTAGGTACAAGGAACATCAAGCTACAACAAGATATCTTCAAGTATGTTTTCATTAGTGATTTTCTTATGATTTACTGATTTTATTGCATCAAAACTTGGAGGACTTATATAAATAGAATTGTGTCACCACCATTATCAATCCTAAGGTATAATCTTGTAAATTCAACATGTCATTTCTTAATCAGCCTCTACCCTACTAAGGGTAAGTTCTCATTCTCATTATCATAGCTATAATGGAGGTGGAAACACCAATACGGGGTTTGACTTAGACAACCCCCTATATGGCACAATATTTTCCCTCTTTTATGTGTAAATGTGATAAATTTGATAGCTAAAGGTGACATATTATGTAGAGAAAATTGAGACACATTGTTTTAGACTTTGAATAGGCAAAAACCCATAGACTATGCCACTTAGCTGCATTGTTTAACACTTTTTGGCTAGAGTTTGCAAGGAACAATCTACAACAATTCCTAATTTGACATTTGAAGCCTTAGATGATGATGACACCTCTAGGTATAGGGTGGCTATCTCCATAGTCCAACACTTTCAACTCTAAATTTTAGGTATAGGTTCCTCTTTGCATCTCATTTCCAGATCTATACTTTTGTGTTTGCTTCCAATTCTATATCTTTATGTTTATGTTAAATTTTGTTCCTATCATTTTACCTTGTCATTACATATTCAAATAAAATCAAATCAAAATTAAAAGATGAAGTAATCAAACAAAGCATCTACCTCCATTTAGGATTGAAGTTCATCTTCTTGGCTATTTCCTCCAATGAATTATATTGATTTGGATCCTAGTTCATGAATATAGGATAGGAATCTGCTCCAATAAATTTCATTAAGAAGGTCAGTGGAGGACACGGGGCCTTCATTGGCTAGGCAATATTATATCATGTGCATTCATATTGGGGGCTTTAATATCCCAAAAATCAGGGTGCAATATATTGCCTATCATTGAAAATAGGGGGGTTTTATATTTTGGCTATGAAAAATACAATATTTGGTGAAAATAGGGGGCTTTTAATTCAGTCTATGTATTGGGAGGGGTTGACAAAAAAGGAGTTAGGGCAATATTTTTTGAAAATAGGGGGATTATTTAGTATACCATGAACGCATGTGCTATAGCCTGGGTTCACTAAGTGAAGCCCTCGTGGTGGAGGATAAGACATAAGACATGAATATAAGAAAATCACTCATAGACTATGACATTATATGTGAAGCAAAAATATGTAATATCATAAAGGATCGAAGGATAAAATGCAATATAGTGTGAAAAAATGTGATTATATTTTAGTATAATATTGATGTTAATCTTAAGGTAAATGATCATAATGGTCCGTGTTGAATGATATAAAAATTAGCATATAATAGATGAAAAATAAATTAACTAGACATAATCATTAGTGAAAGGAAAAGATTAGGAATGATTATACACTCTGAGCATACATCTAAAAAATAAGGATAAGTACAATCATAAATATCATATACAAAATGAGTAAATAGATAAACTCTAGACAAAACCTTAAAGATTCACCTAAATGATAGGGAAAAAAACACACCATTAAGGTTCCCTTTCAAATACATGATCTAGTGGCAATATAAAATTCTAATGACACTCATAAACCAATTATATATAATTAATATTATTAAAATAGTTATAAGAGTTAATTCATGACATAAATATAAAAAATTGTAATTAAAGAGGGGAAGGGGTAAAAAGGGTACATAACTATCTCATTATTTCATGTTCACTAGTTTGTTGTCTCTAATGTGTTTAATTAAACTAGAGACATGAAAAATGTATAGATTATTGAAACTAGAATCCATATTTTCATAATTATCAATAGATTCAAATATGCAAAGTGTAATGCCCACCAAAATACCCTAGAGAAATAAACCAAAAACTACTAAAAAAGAGATAATTTTTTTTTCCTTAGACTAATCCTCATAACAACTTAAACACTAATCATCAAGAGTACATCTTTACTATCATTAAACAATATTGCATCATTAATTATATACATGAATACACAAACATAAACATTAACCACACTATGCAAGCGGAATAATCATTTACTCAATAACTTAACTCCATGATAAGATCATTCAATGTATATCCTTCCCTAGGGTAATCCAACATCACTAATTAACATTAACCAACCTATTACATAACCATATAAACACATCATAATATAACCCATAACTTACCTATTCACCTTACATTAATTAAACACTTATCACATTCTTAGATTTCTTAAGAAACAACTTAAGCATTACTCCTAACAACCATTCTAACATTCATTACTACAACAACATATTATCATGTCCATTCATTCAAATCTCAACAAGAGAAACCTTAAAGCATCATTACATAATTCAAGATAGCTAATTCATTTTAAATACAAGCTAACTCCTTTCAACTAGATGATTTCCATTACTTATCATAAACCATAACATCAACTACCATCTTTTCAATTAATTTTCCTATAAATTCACAAATACAATTGCTTCATTAAATATCAATACAAAGCACATGCAAAACATTGTTTCTCTATCGCATAAGATTACAATCAATCATTACATAAAGGAAGTATCTAAAATATCAAAAATAACCATTTGATCTTCACCTAGCAATTACATCATATCCCTTCTCAATTTACATCCTATGAAAATACATAACATAGAGTATACATTTCCTTTACAACTACATAGCATAGGAATACATGATCTCTTTTTCAATACATAGAATCCAATTACATTCTCTTCTTATCCAGAAAGATAGAATCATCTCCAAGAATAATCACATGATGAAGAATCAAAGAATCCAATCCGTGCATGCTAACCAAGAAGAGAGGGATCCCAATGGAAGAAGGCATCAAACCACCTGACCATGTGGAACCAAATAAGAACTACCCCCCATTCTAGGAGATGACAAAGGTTATGTTGAGCACTATTTTTAAAAAAATAAAATAATAATATATGTTTCCATAAGCATGAAGACTAATGGATATTTTGGCCAGTAAACTGTATCGAGCACTGCAGGAGAAGTTTCATCGAAAGAGCGTTTTCATCGACACAGGGCATATAAAGCATTAAGCAAAGGTATTTCAGCAAAAAGTTACCTTCGATGAATGCAAGAAACCGCTCATCGATACTCCAGGTTTCATCGAAAAGGTAAAAGCAAAAAGCGAAAAGGCAAAAGGTGATTTCGAAGGAATGTTGTTACCGAAGAAACTTAAGATACATTCATCGAAATGCAAGTTTCATCGATGAACGTAATGTCGAACAAAAGAAAAGCTTTTTCATCGATAAAAAAGGATATCGATGAAAAGGGGATATCGATGAACACTCATAAGCCTTCACCGAAGAAAGAAACTCATCGAAAGTATGGCATCGATGAAACTCACGAGCAACTTGTCGAAAAAGGGGACTATCGATGAAAAAGTGATTTCGATGAGTCTTAAAAGCGGCTTCTCGACGTAAGTTTTTCACCGAAACAATATTATCGAAGAGAATGAGCTTTCGATGGAAGATTCAAACACTCGGCCAAAGACAAGGGTTTCATCGATAACTTGAAACGCGCGCACTTTGAGCGGATTGTACTTCCCGCGAAGGAGTTAAAGGCCCAGTTGAAAAGTGTCACATCTGCAATTAAGTTTAAAACACTTGAGTAGCCGTTATAGATGCAGAAACATTAACTGTACACAAGTTGCCCATTCAATTACAGTTGAACTGAGTGAATTTTCATAAGAATCAGATAGATGCTAAGAGATTGGAAGCTGTGAAGAACTTGCAGAGATTTGCAAACGATAACCAGAAGAGTTGAGCATTCTACCAAGTAAGTGTTGTCTCTCTTATTTACTGTAACTATGGAACCTTCGTCTTCTTCTTCTAAAAAGAGTAGGAAAGGAAAAGAGTTAAACCCTGAAGAGAAGCCCAAGAGACAGAAGAAAGAAGGGAGAGCTTTGACTCAGGACTTATTAGACCAGTGTCCATCGTCTAGTGTAAGGTCCAAAAAGATTAAAAGTGAAGAGGAAGGATTAGAGGACAAATTTGAAAATCTAGGAGACATTTGGACTGAGATAAGAGGGCATGAGTTATTTTTGTTTGGATACAAAAGAAGGGATGCACCCGAACCCATTAGTAATCTATGGAAGAGGAACTTAGGCAAATTAGTAGTTCCAAATGTGTTTGTAGACGTAGAATTAATGAAAGCTCTGGTAAATTGCTACAACCCGAGAACTAAAACCATATGTGATTACAGAGGGAATACATTAGTAGTAATCAACAAGAAGACTATTGATATGGTTTTTGATCTAGACTGGGAAGTCGAGGAGAGCATCGATATGAAGAAACTTACACAGGAATTCTTTAGTTTGGAAAATATCTATAGGACTTGGAGGCTACCTGTTCACAGGCCAAAAGTGGGTGGGTCATTTGTTCAGTTTGGCAAAAATGACAAGGTGCCATTTGATGTCAACCACTTCCATCCATATTTCAAATATATGTATTATACTGCAGCCCAAGTACTAGGCATAGAGGCTCATCCACTCATGGATATTGGGATTATGGTTCTGTGTGCTGATATTCAATCAAAAGACCCTAGGTCATTTGATTTTGCTACTTATGTTGCGGCTGCCTTGAATCATGGGCTGGAAAAATTGAAAGGAGACCTTGTGAATGTTCACTTTTCATTATACTCCATGCTAATGCATATTCTTCTTTATTGTGGACAAGAAATTAACTTCTGGCCAGATGAGTTCAGCATCAGGTCTTATGATAAGAATGGTCTGAAGAAGCCGGTTCAGTTGTGGGTATCAGCATGGGACTAGAGGTTTATGAACAACCAATATTGGCATTTTCAAGAATACTTTGTGAAACCTCTCAGTGCAGCTTTTGGACAACACAGGGATTATACTTTGTCCCCTGAAATTAAGAGGTTCCTCAGGCCAAAGGATTTCTCTCCAGAGTCACAGATTGAACATAATTGGGGTGATTGGTATTGCCATGATAATCACACAGAGATAAGTGTATTTGGATATGAAGGGCAACCGCACATGCTTCCAATTACGGTGCCAGACAGAGTGGCTAGCTTGGAGATTATAAGGCAATTGTCTATTGCCAGTGCTAAACATTTAACTGATTTTGGTAAACAATCTATTGTTCCAGGTCTATTAGTTTTCTTTGATTTCATTGTCAAAAGTTCAAAGAGTTATCATTTATTACAGAATAAATTAAATTACTATGGCATGACTCTGGGTGAGCCTAGGGAGAATTTTGATCCCGAAGGATATATAAGAGTTGCTAGAGCGTCACAGAAGCTCAAAGCTGGGATACATATGGCCAAAATGCCAGACGACCTAATTAAGAACCTTGAGCGAGAGGAGGCCAAAGCTTTAAAAGGAAAGAGTGAGTTAGTCTGGGAGGCCTACAAATGGAAAAGGGCAAGGGGAATGATAGATGGAGACCTAATTGGAAATCTCCAAGACCCTCTGGAGGTAGCTAAAAGGCTGCTTCAACATGAAGCTGAAATTATGCACAGAGTTCCTTCACAATTCCTTCACTTCATTAATACTGAGAAGGACAGTCAGCCCCTAGCTCACATGTCACCGAGATCAACCGCCAGTAGTATCCCACCTGATTCTCCTAGAGAGGATTATCCTCCTGGTTTCGAAACAGAAATAAACATGGACACAGGAGAAATCAACATCAAGGATGTTGTTGACATAAGAATGACTGAGCATGAGGACTTCGTTGCTGATGATGGATTTGCCTCCTCTAGGGAATTCCTTTCATTTCTATATCAATACAAAGGGGCTCATGTCAAACGAAGCATGGCTGGAAAACCAGAGGAGGAACAGATGAAGAAATTACAAGATGAAATTGATGTCCTCATGAAAGACATGACTCCTGAAAAAGGGAGGAAATTATTAAAAGAGGCCGGTGTGATCATCTTCTCTGGTTGGGATATCAACTCAGCACTCTTATTTGATGGCTTTTTGAAAAAACAAGATTTGAATCAGCAGGTATTGCCCCAGGAGGTAGATAAACTGTTCCTAGGCTCTGGATACGATCCAGACAAAAAGGCTCTCCTACAGTGGGCACTATATCCAAAAGGGAAAAGGCCAATCATTGTGGATATAGAAGAAACCTTTGGGCATCTCATGGTTCATCAGGTTGGAAAGACTGATCCTAGGGTCACTGCAAAGCTCAACCTGGATGTTGCAAGATTGAACTTGGACCAGACAGAGTTTTTGGTCAGAGAGAACATTACATACAAGGGATTATATGAAAAATCCAAGGAGGAAAATCAGAAGCTGCAAGCAAAGGTATTGCAATTAGAAACGGGGACTCCTATCAGCGAATACACCTCATACCCCGCAGGACGTAGCTTGGATGACGTCTCTGATGCCCTGTACTGGAAATATCAGGCAGAGAAGGCCAATAAAAGCGCAGATAATATCCAGCAAAAGATGGACAAATTGGTCAACAACATCATAGGACATCGGTTTAACACCATGCTCTTACAGGTCGAACCATATTGGATAGTTTACAATGGAACAATAAAAGCGCTAACAGAGCATGAATGGTTAAAAGCACGATTGCAGGGGGTGCTAAGCAATGACGATTCCATGACGCCAGAAGAAAAGGCTGAGGGTAACGCGTATATGGATAATCATGTCAAACTCGAGGATATGCTGAGAAGAGATTTACAAGAATTAGATGATGAAAAACCCGTTGGAATGCCTTCCGTCTACAAGGAAGGAGAGGTAATAACCTTGGAGGATTTGCGAAAGGAACTTGTCAGCGTCAAGGATTGGGCCTTGTCAGAAATTGATCGGAGTAAGGATATGGCCCCTACCGTCAACCAGATGATATTCAAGTACCTGACGCTAGGGGATGAATTAAAAAAGAAAACGCCTCGAATCAGAACATTCAAAGACGATGATTACATTCATCATTTGGGGCTTTTGAATCTCTTTTTGCTTAAGTTTAGAAACACTCAAGTTAACGACTAATATTTTGAAAAGTCGTGTCTCTTCGTGAAAAAACTTTCGTTCTCATATATATATGAGAATGATTTTTGTAATGAAAGGGGATACAATTTAGATATTTTTAGGAGCGAAACAACAACAGCCTGTAAGTCTTCTGTGTACAAACTATAATGGAATACAAATCTTGATCTACTGTTTCCTTGCATATGTGTTGTGGATTATTTCATTTTCTTTTGGCAATCCTCTGTGATATTGTCTGATAAAGATAAGGTTATTGATGTTCTTAAGATCAGATCTATGCTTTATGTTATAATGTTGCGACAAAAGTTCTGCTTGCGGATTGTAATCGTTCCTTGCAAAGCTTAATTGACTGGTCCCTTAAGGGTAGGGTTAAATTCACTCAATCAGCACATAATATAAGCATTCATTTGGTTTTAAAAGAAATAATAACTGACAGGTTCATAAGGGATGAATTAAAAAACTGTCTCACAGATTCGCACTATAAGTCCTGAAGAAAATTGTGATGACTCTGTAACCCAAACAGTGAAGAAGGCACTGGCTAAAATCTCAAGTTATACTCGTCATTTCTTTCATAATTAGTTATTTTGACAGCTATAGAAGTAATTAAAAAACACAAAGCAAACAATTATCATAACAACAATCTTGAACTCGTCTGCTATATCTCCATTCAAGGAACTCATGCCATTTCAAGATCAGGAGATATCAGATTAGGATAACATATCTGCTATAAAAAGCACTGTTTATTGGAGACATTCAGTGAATAGGTATACTCGCCTAGGTCCTGCAGAACCTAAAGTGAGAGAGTAAGCAACCAAACAGGTTCACTCTACATGTTGGCCAAGTCAATTGGAGGGTTTGACCATAGGGACTGGCATTTCCTTAGAACCTATCCAATCTGTTGATTTGAGACCCAACAGATTGGCGACTCTGCTGGGGAAGAATTATAAAAACTCTGCTGTGGGAAAGAACTCAGAAGAAAAAATAACACATATCCTCTAGGAAAGAGGTGGCGACTCTAAAATAAGAATTTCAATGCACGGGACGAGATCGGTCGCGAAAGGACAATCTTTATCCCAATTATATTTTCCTCAACGAAAGAACAAAAATAAAGAACCCATGAATGATTCCATGAGAGAAAGATACAACCAGTATAAACATGAAAGTAGACAACATTCGCCCTTAAAAGAACAAGATAGAACAACAACTTCAAGCCCGGTGAATGAAGATTTGGTTGCGGCATATAAAGCTCAAAAGGGGCGATGCCAAATTCCCCCTGGTTTTGAAAATCATGAAGCACGGTCTAGACAATACACACCACCTCCATCAGGATCAGGTATGGCAGATCCTGCAGATAGATTTACAGATTTAACCAGACAAATGATGGAGGCAGCTACTGAGATGAGAGATTCAGGAAGGACTCGGGAATGTTTGGAGCTATGTGCCAAATTGGGCATAAATGTTGGTGAGGATGACTTTAATAAAGATGTAAACAACTACAAGAAAACATATGCTCAGGGAGTGGGTAAAACAAGAGGTAATGATTTCAAAGCTTATGAGAATCCTCTGTTTGGTAACAAGAGGGATGATCATGTTCAATCAGGTGCACCACCAGTCCAGCAAAACTCACATACAGGCTTCATCCCTCATAATCAGTATCCACCCCCTGGTCAGTTTCAGTATCAACACCAGAATCAATACCCTCCTCCTTATCAAAACCAAATGCCCTTGTATGGTAATATGAACCAGAACTTTGTGAATCCTCATGGAGGGCATGGACTAATAAATATGGAACAAATGAGGCAGTTTGATTTTTCAGGAATGATGGTGTATCCATATCCCATCCCAAATGAAATCAGGACAGCAATACCAAAGTTCACAGGAAGTAATGCAGTTTCAGGTGAGGCTCATTGCAAAGCCTTTGATGCAGTAATTGAGGATTTTGGTTTGCCATATGAGGATGTCAAGATCAGGTTGTTTATGCAGTCATTAATAGAAGATGCGAGAGATTGGTTTAGAACGTTGCCTGATGCATCCATTAGAAATCTTGCAGAATTCAAAGAATTGTTCCTGGAGCAGTATGGAGACCATAATAGTCCTGAGTTTGCTTTGCATGAAATCATCAGCATTAAGAAAGAGCAAAATGAATCAGTAATTGACTTTAACAAAAGATTCAATAGGGTTCTGAACAAAATCCCTAATAGGATGAAACCAGTACCTGAAGTGAGCATTCTGTACTATATCAATGCTTATGACAGCAAAACAAACTATGAGTTGAGAACCAGAAACCCAAGAGATCTCCGAGATGTTATGAAAGATGCCATTGTTATAGAGAACAATAGAAAGGCTGCTGGTAAGGTTGGAAAAAGAGAGGATGTAAGATTGTACAATCCTAAAGCACCCAAGGCCAATAGGGATGAAGATAAGCTTGACAAAGTTTTAAATGCCCTGAAGGATTTGTCTGTAAGAGTAAACAAAACTGAGAAACAGCAATACTACCGTCCTGAGAGACCTAGACTACATGACATGCCTTATAACACTACATGGAAGGATGGAAAACCAGTAGAAAGGAACCACAAAGACAATCAACAAATTCCAGATCCTTTAAAAAGAACAGTGAATTATACTCAAGACAATGACATGTGGTGCTATGCTTGCAATATGCCACACGCTTCTTCTTTGTGCGCAGTAGCAAGAGGGTTGCAAGAGGAAGAGGATAGCTATGAAGATCATGTGGACGATTCAACTGTTAATATGATATCATTTAGTCAGGAAGGAAGGTCAGATTCTATAAATATTGATCAATGCTTGGTCTTGCCTGTGACCACCAGCAAAAATGAAAATGTTAAGCTCAGAATCCCTACTGAGGAGGAAAAAAGAAGAATTACAGCTTGTGTCGTTGCACAAGAAAAAAGGACTTATGATTTAAGGAATAGGGTAGTGAATCCAGAGCAAGGTAAACCTACTAGTCTTTTTATGAAAGAAACTAATGAGACACTCAAGCGAATAAACAAAGGAGCTATGATTAAGGAGGTTGTACCAAAGAATAATAAGAAGGATCCTGATGTTCAAAAGAAAGAAACGGTAAAAATTCTTTCATCACAGCAATCTACCTTGTTTGATATCTCAGCTGCACTAACGCAATTAAAAGTCTCTGTCCCATTGATGGAAATCATGAGGTTTCCTGAATATAGGGAAAAAACTTTGGAGATGATCTCAGGTGTCCAAGAAGGAAAGGTTAATGAACAGAAACAAGAAGTCCCAACAGGTGACAGTAATGAACAAATGGCTCCAGTTATATACTTAGGGTCCACTATAACTAAAAACCCAACACAAGTAGACCCATTTTACCTCACTTTGGTGATAAACAACAAAAGGGTAAAGAATTGTATGATTGATTCAGGAGCAGCCATAAATGTCATGCCTGTTGGGGTGATGAAAGAATTAGGATTGGAAGTTGATACTACCTTTGGGAAGTGCTATGCCATGGACAATAGATCAGTCCCAGTGGTTGGTATCATGAAGGATGTAGAGTTCAGATTAGCAGCCTGTCCAGAAGCATCATATAAAACAGATATCACGGTGGTAGATGTTCCACCAAACTATGGAATGTTGTTATCTAGACAATGGTCGAATATGATTGGTGGATATGTGCAGCTGGATTTGTCTTATGCTACGATTCCAATAAATGGACAGGAAATAAAAATTGACAGGGAACCTCGGTCCACATATATCATAGAAGACATGGAAGAAACAGTGAACCAAGTATGTTTTTTACAAACTGATATGGATAACTTCCAGGTATAGTTGACAAAACCTAAATTTAAAGAGTGGATCCCCATTGAGTCATGTCTAACTGAAAAGGATGGTCAGATATGGAAAATGTTCTTTGATGGGTCTTGTAGCAAAGAAGGGAGTGGGGCTGGAATCCTTTTTATTTCACCTACAGGAGAAACTTACAAATATTCTTTCAAGTTGTTATTTGAATGTACAAACAACATTGCTGAATATGAAGCCCTACTCACTGGTCTTAACATAGCAGTCAAACATGGAATCAAATTGCTAAGTGTCTTTGGTGATTCAGAATTAATAGTCTCACAAGTAAAGGAGAGATACGCCTCGAAGCACTTAAGACTGAAACAATACAGGAATGCTGTATGGGATACCATGGAGCTTTTTGATGCTTTTCAGATAACCTGGATAGATAGATCAAAGAACATCATGGCAGATTTCCTAGCAAATATTGCACTGAAAGGTAATGATATAACGCTAACTGGGATATCTGAAGTGGAGATGAAAGTGAGACCATCTGTTCCTGACAATTTGTATAATTGGCAAGTGTTTCAAGATGATGCAGATCTGCTGAACTTCTTACAGTGTGCTGATCATTATCAAGCTCAAGCTATAAATTTTAATGACTTTGTAGAACAAACTGAAGGTAAGGAGACCTTATTTGGACATGAAATTATACAACTGAAGTCAAATAAATTACCAAGAGGCCTGGTAGCATTAGAGAGAACTTTTAATGCTCAAGATGTGATTGAAACCAAAGGGTCAGCTGTTAAAGAAAGTGATGTTGAACAAATCAATATAGGAAATGAAGAAGCCCCCAAGAATGTTTTTATTGGGAAAAAATTGACTCCTACTATGAGGCAACAACTGATAATTTTGTTAAAAAGATATAAACATGTGTTTGCATGGTCTTATGAGGATCTCAAAGCTTACAGGGAAGATCTTTTTCAACATGAGATACCACTTAAACCAGAAGCAAAACCATTCAGACAAAAGCAGAGACCTATTAATCCCACATTGCTACCAAAAATGAGGGAAGAAATTATAAAGATGAAAGACGCAGGAATAATTGAGCCATGCAGATACTCCACATGGGTTTCTAACTTGGTACCAGTCAGGAAGAAAAATGGGGATATTAGATTATGTGTAGACTTTAGGAATTTAAACATATCGTCTCTAAAGGATAACTATCCATTGCCAAATATGGATAATATGCTGCAGAAGGTAACAGGGTGTGAGTTGCTGTCCATGATGGATGGATTTTCAGGTTACAATCAGGTGAAAGTTAGAGAAACTGAAAAATATAAGACAGCCTTCACAACTCCATGGGGCACTTATGTCTATGCACGAATGCCATTTGGATTGACCAATGCTGGAGCTACTTTTCAAAGGGCAATGGATGTGGCTTTTGCAGAATTGATTGATATAATCATGGTAGTATACCAAGATGATCTGACTACGTACTCGAAGAAAGCTGATGATCACTGTGAACACCTTGAGAAGATATTTAAAAGAGCCTTAGAATATGGAATTTCCTTGAATCCCAAGAAATGTCACTTTGGTGTTGAAGAAGGAAAACTACTTGGACACATAGTATCCAAGGAGGGGGTGAGAATTGACCCTGAAAGAGTAGCAGCTATTAATGAGGTTCCCATCCCCTGAACTATCAAAGCCATTCAATCATTTTTGGGACAAATTAATTTTGTAAGAAGGTTCATTTTGAATTTCGCAGACATAGTGAAACCTATAGTAAGGATGCTGAAGAAAGAGGCAAAAATTGATTGGACTGAAGAAGCAATTGATTCCTTTGTGGCTATCAAAAGAGCAATTTCTGAGGCACCAGTACTAATTTCCCCAGATTTTGGCAAACCATTTATAATATTTTCATTTTCCTCTTGTCACACTATAGCAGCAATATTGTTACAGAAAATTCAGAGGGATATGAGCAACCCATTGCATACTTTAGCAAATCTTTAAGCCCTTCAGAAGTAAAGTATGAAATAAATGAAAAGCAGGCCTATGCTCTGGTTAAAGAAGTAAAACAATTCAGGCCATACTTAGTAGGGGCCGAAGTCATTGCTTATGTCCCCAATGCAGTAGTAAAAGATATCTTCAGACAAACTGAGGTCACGGGCAAAAGATGCAAATGGATCAATCAGATACAAGAATTTAACATTGAGTTGAAAATTTCACAGGTTATCAAAGGACAAGGGCTGGCCAAACTCATGACAGGAACTGAAATTGAAGAGTCTGATGTGAATCAGGTTGGATGGGAGGAAGCTAATTTCAGTATTGAGAAAACAGCATGGTACACTGATATCATGTATTACCTTAAGCACTTAAAATGTCCAGATGCTATGACCGATAGTCAGAAAAGAGCTTTGAAGTTAAAATCAGCAAAGTATGTGATTATCAATGGGGACTTATATTGGAAAAATAGAGATGGGATATTGTTATTATGTCTAGACAACTACCAGGCAGACAAAGTTCTTCATGAAATGCATGATGGGGTTTGTGGTGGCCATTTCTCAGCTAAGACTACAGCACATAAAATATTGAGAGCCAGATATTATTGGCCATGTGTCTTCAATGATTCCTATAGATATGTCAGAAAATGCGAAGCTTGTCAAAAGTTTTCAAGCAAAACAAAGTATCAAGGATCACTCCCATTGAGACCAATGTTGACTGAGGAACCATTCCAACAGTGGGGAATAGACTTTATAGGGGAAATATCAGAAAAATCCAGTGGAGGACACAGATGGATATTGGTTGCTACAGATTATTTTACCAAATGGGTGGAGGCAGTACCTACCAAACAGGCCACTAGCAAGGTGGTGATAAAATTCTTAATGGAGAACATTATTACTAGATTTGGTGTTCCTACAAGAATCATCTCAGATAATGGCATGTCTTTTAGATCAGAGGAATTCAACAATTTTTGTGATGAATATGGCATTAAGATATCACATTCCTCTCCTTACCACCCCCAGGGGAATGGGCAAGCTGAATCAAGCAACAAGAATATCCTGAAGATCATTAAAAAGATGCTGGGGCAGAACAAAAAAGCATGGGACTCAAAGTTGAATCTTGCATTATGGGCAGACAGGATAACTGTGAAAAAATCCACAGGAAAGTCTCCATTTGAGTTGGTTTATGGCAAAAGGGCCAGACTACCTTTGGATAATCTTCTACCTATACATAGATTTATGATTCAAGAAGAAATAGATGTTGAAGATCCATTACAAGAAAGAATAATGCAGCTAGTAGAACTTGATGAAGTCAGGACAGAAGCTCAGAGGCAAAATATCAGGATTCAAAATCAAATGAAGAGGTTGTATGACAAGAGGACATCTAACAGGAAATTTTGTGTAGGAGACTGGGTTTTAATGTGGAATGCCAGGAGTCAAGACAAAGGCAAGCATGGTAAATTTGAAGCCTTATGGATCGACCCATATGTGATCATAGACAAAGGGGGGGAGGATTCTTATTTGCTTCAAAATGCGACAGGGGAGGTCCAAGAATTGCCAGTACATGGGCAGTTCTTAAAGAACTTCTTCTCCTGAAGCACTCTGCATCACCTGAACAGTAGGGTAGGATCCATTTCCATTGTAAATACCATCATATCTACGCTAACCAGAGATTCTGGATTCTTGAAGGCATAGTTCAAAATGCCTTCATCCTCAGTCAGAGCCGCTGTTGAGCACTATTTTTAAAAAAATAAAATAATAATATATGTTTCCATAAGCATGAAGACTAATGGATATTTCGGCCAGTAAATTGTATCGAGCACTGCAGGAGAAGTTTCATCGAAAGAGCGTTTTCATCGACACGGGGCATATAAAGCATTAAGCAAAGGTATTTCGGCAAAAAGTTACCTTCGATGAACGCAAGAAACCGCTCATCGATACTCCAGGTTTCATCGAAAAGGTAAAAGCAAAAAGCGAAAAGGCAAAAGGTGATTTCGAAGGAATGTTGTTACCGAAGAAACTTAAGATACATTCATCGAAATGCAAGTTTCATCGATGAACGTAATGTCAAACAAAAGAAAAGCTTTTTCATTGATAAAAAAGGATATCGATGAAAAGGGGATATCGATGAACACTCATAAGCCTTCACCGAAGAAAGAAACTCATCGAAAGTATGGCATCGATGAAACTCACAAGCAACTTGTCGAAAAAGGGGACTATCGATGAAAAAGTGATTTCGATGAGTCTTAAAAGCGGCTTCTCGACATAAGTTTTTCACCGAAACAATATTATCGAAGAGAATGAGCTTTCGATGGAAGATTCAAACACTCGGCCGAAGACAAGGGTTTCATCGATAACTTGAAACGCGCGCACTTTGAGCGGATTGTACTTCCCGCGAAGGAGTTAAAGGCCCAGTTGAAAAGTGTCACATCTGCAATTAAGTTTAAAACACTTGAGTAGCCGTTATAGATGCAGAAACATTAACTGTACACAAGTTGCCCATTCAATTACAGTTGAACTGAGTGAATTTTCGTAAGAATCAGATCGATGCTAAGAGATTGGAAGCTATGAAGAACTTGCAGAGATTTGCAAACGATAACCAGAAGAGTTGAGCATTCTACCAAGTAAGTGTTGTCTCTCTTATTTACTGTAACTATGGAACCTTCGTCTTCTTCTTCTAAAAAGAGTAGGAAAGGAAAAGAGTTAAACCCTGAAGAGAAGCCCAAGAGACAGAAGAAAGAAGGGAGAGCTTTGACTCAGGACTTATTAGACCAGTGTCCATCGTCTAGTGTAAGGTCCAAAAAGATTAAAAGTGAAGAGGAAGGATTAGAGGACAAATTTGAAAATCTAGGAGACATTTGGACTGAGATAAGAGGGCATGAGTTATTTTTGTTTGGATACAAAAGAAGGGATGCACCCGAACCCATTAGTAATCTATGGAAGAGGAACTTAGGCAAATTAGTAGTTCCAAATGTGTTTGTAGACGTAGAATTAATGAAAGCTCTGGTAAATTGCTACAACCTGAGAACTAAAACCATATGTGATTACAGAGGGAATACATTAGTAGTAATCAACAAGCAGACTATTGATATGGTTTTTGATCTAGACTGGGAAGTCGAGGAGAGCATCGATATGAAGAAACTTACACAGGAATTCTTTAGTTTGGAAAATATCTATAGGACTTGGAGGCTACCTGTTCACAGGCCAAAAGTGGGTGGGTCATTTGTTCAGTTTGGCAAAAATGACAAGGTGCCATTTGATGTCAACCACTTCCATCCATATTTCAAATATACGTATTATACTGCAGCCCAAGTACTAGGCATAGAGGCTCATCCACTCATGGATATTGGGATTATGGTTCTGTGTGCTGATATTCAATCAAAAGACCCTAGGTCATTTGATTTTGCTACTTATGTTGCGGATGCCTTAAATCATGGGCTGGAAAAATTGAAAGGAGACCTTGTGAATGTTCACTTTTCATTATACTCCATGCTAATGCATATTCTTCTTTATTGTGGACAAGAAATTAACTTCTGGCCAGATGAGTTCAGCATCAGGTCTTATGATAAGAATGGTCTGAAGAAGCCGGTTCAGTTGTGGGTATCAGCATGGGACCAGAGGTTTATGAACAACCAATATTGGCATTTTCAAGAATACTTTGTGAAACCTCTCAGTGTAGCTTTTGGACAACACAGGGATTATACTTTGTCCCCTGAAATTAAGAGGTTCCTCAGGCCAAAGGATTTCTCTCCAGAGTCACAGATTGAACATAATTGGGGTGATTGGTATTGCCATGATAATCACACAGAGATAAGGGTATTTGGATATGAAGGGCAACCGCACATGCTTCCAATTACGGTGCCAGACAGAGTGGCTAGCTTGGAGATTATAAGGCAATTGTCTATTGCCAGTGCTAAACATTTAACTGATTTTGGTAAACAATCTATTGTTCCAGGTCTATTAGTTTTCTCTGATTTCATTGTCAAAAGTTCAAAGAGTTATCATTTATTACAGAATAAATTAAATTACTATGGCATGACTCTGGGTGAGCCTAGGGAGAATTTTGATCCTGAAGGATATATAAGAGCTGCTAGAGCCTCACAGAAGCTCAAAGCTGGGATACATATGGCCAAAATGCCAGACGACCTAATTAAGAACCTTGAGGGAGAGGAGGCCAAAGCTTTAAAAGGAAAGAGTGAGTTAGTCTGGGAGGCCTACAAATGGAAAAGGGCAAGGGGAATGATAGATGGAGACCTAATTGGAAATCTCCAAGACCCTCTGGAGGTAGCTAAAAGGCTGCTTCAACATGAAGCTGAAATTATGCACAGAGTTCCTTCACAATTCCTTCGCTTCATTAATACTGAGAAGGACAGTCAGCCCCTAGCTCACATGTCACCGAGATCAACCGCCAGTAGTATCCCACCTGATTCTCCTAGAGAGGATTATCCTCCTGGTTTCGAAACAGATATTACATGGACACAGGAGAAATCAACATCAAGGATGTTGTTGACATAAGAATGACTGAGCATGAGGACTTCGTTGCTGATGATGGATTCGCCTCCTCTAGGGAATTCCTTTCATTTCTATATCAATACAAAGGGGCTCATGTCAAACAAAGCATGGCTGGAAAACTAGAGGAGGAACAGATGAAGAAATTACAAGATGAAATTGATGTCCTCATGAAAGACATGACTCCTGAAAAAGGGAGGAAATTATTAAAAGAGGCCGGTGTGATCATCTTCTCTGGTTAGGATATCAACTCAGCACTCTTATTTGATGGCTTTTTGAAAAAACAAGATTCGAATCAGCAGGTATTGCCCCAGGAGGTAGATAAACTGTTCCTAGGCTCTAGATATGATCCAGACAAAAAGGCTCTCCTACAGTGGGCACTATATCCAAAAGGGAAAAGGCCAATCATTGTGGATATAGAAGAAACCTTTGGGCATCTCATGGTTCATCAGGTTGGAAAGACTGATCCTAGGGTCACTGCAAAGCTCAACCTGGATGTTGCAAGATTGAACTTGGACCAGACAGAGTTTTTGGTCAGAGAGAACATTACATACAAGGGATTATATGAAAAATCCAAGGAGGAAAATCAGAAGCTGCAAGCAAAGTTATTGCAATTAGAAACGGGGACTCCTATCAGCGAATACACCTCATACCCCGCAGGACGCAGCTTGGATGACGTCTCTGATGCCCTGTACTGGAAATATCAGGCAGAGAAGGCCAATAAACGCACAGATAATATCCAGCAAAAGATGGACAAATTGGTCAACGACATCATAGGACATCGGTTTAACACCATGCTCTTACAGGTCGAACCATATTGGATAGTTTACAATGGAACAATAAAAGCGCTAACAGAGCATGAACGGTTAAAAGCACGATTGCAGGGGGTGCTAAGCAATGACGATTCCATGACGCCAGAAGAAAAGGCTGAGGGTAACGCGTATATGGATAATCATGTCAAACTCGAGGATATGCTGAGAAGAGATTTACAAGAATTAGATGATGAAAAACCCGTTGGAATGCCTTCCGTCTACAAGGAAGGAGAGGTAATAACCTTGGAGGATTTGCGAAAGGAACTTGTCAGCGTCAAGGATTGGGCCTTGTCAGAAATTGATCGGAGTAAGGATATGGCCCCTACCGTCAACCAGATGATATTCAAGTACCTGACGCTAGGGGATGAATTAAAAAAGCAAACGCCTCGAATCAGAACATTCAAAGACGATGATTACATTCATCATTTGGGGCTTTTGAATCTCTTTTTGCTTAAGTTTAGAAACACTCAAGTTAACGACTAATATTTTGAAAAGTCGTGTCTCTTCGTGAAAAAAATTTCGTCCTCATATATATATGAGAATGATTTTTGTAATGAAAGGGGATACAATTTAGATATTTTTAGGAGCGAAACAACAACAACCTGTAAGTCTTCTGTGTACAAACTATAATAAAATACAAATCTTGATCTACTGTTTCTTTGCATATGTGTTGTGGATTATTTCATTTTCTTTTGGCAATCGTCTGTGATATTGTCTGATAAAGATAAGGTTATTCATGTTCTTAAGATCAGATCTATGCTTTATGTTATAATGTTGCGACAAAAGTTCTGCTTGCGGATTGTAATCGTTCCTTGCAAAGCTTAATTGACTTGTCCCTTAAGGGTAGGGTTAAATTCACTCAATCAGCACATAATATAAGCATTCATTTGGTTTTAAAAGAAATAATAACTGACAGGTTCATAAGGGATGAATTAAAAAACTGTCTCACAGATTCGCACTATAAGTCCTGAAGAAAATTGTGATGACTCTGTAACCCAAACAGTGAAGAAGGCACTGGCTAAAATCTCAAGTTATACTCGTCATTTCTTTCATAATTAGTTATTTTGACAGCTATAGAAGTAATTAAAAAACACAAAGCAAACAATTATCATAACAACAATCTTGAACTCGTCTGCTATATCTCCATTCAAGGAACTCATGCCATTTCAAGATCAGGAGATATCAGATTAGGATAACATATCTGCTATAAAAAGCACTATTTATTGGAGACATTCAGTGAATAGGTATACCCGCCTAGGTCCTGCAGAACCTAAAGTGAGAGAGTAAGCAACCAAACAGGTTCACTCTACATGTTGGCCAAGTCAATTGGAGGGTTTGACCATAGGGACTGGCATTTCTTTAGAACCTATCCAATCTGTTGATTTGAGACCCAACAGGTTCCAAATCACACTTAAGACCTAAGCTAACACCTAACATCCATAGGATGCACATGACACCACAAGACTCCAACATAATAAATATAACATCAAAATACATCACATGGCTAAATCAAAGCAAACAACCTCTAGAGGCGCAATAAAAAAATCATGGCAATATGGATAATGGAAACATGTGGGATAGAGTGTCATCACATTCTAACCTCATGTGGCGTCTATCTCCAACTTGGAGTCACTCAAGGGAGATCAGTTAGACAGCTCCAATGGTCTTCCCAATCTACGATCCCGAAACCCTCTCCCTAGGTCCATCCAATTGGGGCATACAACATCATATTATTTATATTTATTAGGTGAATTCCTAGATACCCAACCCACTAATCAATTATTAATTATGTTATCACTTGCAAATAAACCATAAACTCTTCATGTGGTTCCATAGGTCTAGACCCTCTTCCTAGAGATCTAGTGCTCATAACCTAGGTCCAACACATGCAATAGCTCACTCTCCCAAACATGAACCAAGACCATAGGGTAGAAACATGACAAGATACATCTTACAACAACATGAAACTCAACATGGGAAGCATCCAAAATTTCATCTCAAAATTGATACAAAACTGAATCATAAAGATAACTTATGCACTTACATAAAAAACCACATAACAAGATCATGCCATAAGTTCAATGCATCATAATACAACAATAAAGAGAACCTCAAAAGTGGTATAAACACATAAATAGGGAAATAATATGAATCCAATGGTATCACATGGACCTCAACAATGAGGCATAACATACCCTCTCACTGGAGTTGCATAAGCACATCCTCAACAACAAGGGATCCATACATCTTGTTGGAGCAACAAAAAAGGGATTAAATAGCATCTCAAAAGAATATATTAATGCCCAAAAATTATCAATACAACCTATAGCTAGGAATCTAGAAATCATCAAAGCAAATAAATATTAAGCTAGCTCAATCACGAAAACTAAATTGCAATGATAAATCCTAATTACATTCAATAGAGATACATGAAAAACAAGACATTCAAGATTGAAAACTAAGCAAACCAAATGCAGACTTGAATGTCTCCTTCATGTGGCTCCATTGTCCTTCTTTCTCCTTCAAATAGCTTTGTTTGTGGATCTCACCTACTAGTGCATAAGCATGATGTGAAAGCAAGTAGACAAGATAGTAGTGCAAGAATACTTGAAGCGTGATTGATTTGGGGATCGATTCGAAAAAGTGATTAGTTGGGATTGAAGAAATTCATCCAATTTATAGACAAATTGGAGAGAAGACAAGATTAGCATGAGGAGATTCGAATGGAAATTTCAAATCAAAAATGACAAATATGACAAATTATGACAAATTTGCACTTTCTATACAAGATTGATTGATTGATCAATTTGACAAAATTATGACAAATTTCTATGTCAAAAATGATTGATTGTCAATTATGACAGATTATGACAACTTGAAATGTCATTCCCATGAAATTAGGAGAAAAATAGGAGAGAATTGAGAATTAGAAATTAGGAAATTAGGAATTAGAAATTGATGAAAATTAGGAATTAAGGAATTAGGAAAATTAGAAAATGGGGAAATTAGGAATTAAGTGAATTAATTAACAATTTTTCATTTATTAATTAATTCACAAAGAGGGAGGAATTAGTTAGCCAATTAAATAAACATTTAATTGTGACAAGAAGACTTAGGATAAATAAATAAATTATTTAACCTAGAGGGAGAAATGACAAACAAGGTTAAATGAATAAATCATGAAACCCTAGAAGATGAATTAGAAAATGCAAGAATGACAATTAGGTCTTGACAAAAGATAATTGATATCGATTCAATTTTATCATGATTCTGACTGACAAAGGACCAATGCGGACAAATGATTTGATTGATAAATGCACCAATTGATGAGGAACAATGACTAATTGATCCAAATTGACATGATTGAGAAAGATGACGATCGATGACAAATCGATCGCAAAATGACAAAATTGACAAGAGGACAAGGATAGATGACAAAATAGATTGCAAAATGACAAAATTGAAAATGTCAATGATCGATGACAAATCGATCACAAGACAACAAGATTGATGACAAATTGATCAAAGGACAAGGATTCATGACAAATCGATCGCAAGATAATAAGATTGAAAATGACAACGATCGATGACAAATCGATCGCATGATGACAAGATTGATAAGAGGACAAAACCCTAATTAGGATTGATGATGTCCAAAATGATGACAAATGAGCACGCACATTGATGCGACAGGATAAGATTGACCAAAATCATGATTGAAGATTGCTATCGACAAGACCAAATTTGAAAGCGAGACAAATGAAGAATGCAAAAGAAGGACTCGATGCTTGCAAATGATAAAGACCAAGTGCACAACATAGGAGAAATGTTAATGCGATGCAAAAAACCCTAAAATAAGGCAATGCGCAAATGTTAAAGTATGACTCCACAAGCGTTGACCATTTTTAGACGTCTACATTTTGCCCCTCTTTGAGACAATGCGATTTTAAGCGTTATTTCAAAGAACAATAATAAAAATGCCCCAGACGCTGACAATGACATATGAAAATGCCCCAGACAATAACAATGACATATGCATGCCCCCTCGAGGAATTGGCCGGAAACATCCAGAAAAGAGGCCAATTGATCGATAATAATGATAGAACATGATAGGGGCAAATAGACTGACAATCAGAGACCGGATGCACGAAGGACAAGCAATTGATGGTGCAAAAGACCATGACCAGCATAAGATGGAGAGAGAGAGCACATCCATCTATGCACTGACAAAGATCTATAAATGAGACAGAGAGTGAAAATTTCTCATTTGCACTAGCCAAAGAGGAGAATTTGTTGCTCTAGAAAAGGACACTTGCAGAGAGATGGCGAACATTCCAATGGTAGATCACCTTGGGGAACATGTACGTACCTACAGACGATGGGACAATGCGGGAACAATGGTATGTGTCTCAAAAACCCATATTGTCAATTTTATGAATTTGACTTGCTTGCGGGAAATTGCGGGGCCCACAGGGGATGCAGAAACCGACTTCTATGCTTGTGTGAGTGCATCCTGCGCTTGTGTAGGGTCTTCTACACTTGTGTAGGGTACACAGGCGCAAGACTTATCACACAGGCGCAGTTGTGCATTGGGAACCCTAATTTGGCCAAAAATAGCATGCGAAAGATCCGAAAAGGGGGGATAAGAATAGGATAGGTCAAAATAGATGAGAAACACCCTGATTTGAACATGAAACAAGGAAATGCAACCCATAGGAGAAAACCCTAAAACTAACCAAATGTGCCCCAATTGTGATGCAAAGTCGACAGTATCCATTGATCACGCGGGAGAACCGACCTGACTGCTTCATGTTATGACATAGACTCAGGAGCACAGACAGAGATACATTAGCAGGACTTGGGATATACTATATCACATTCATGCCCAAGATTAGGGAAAACATAGGACTACTGACCGCATTGGCAGAGCGATGGCATTCAGAGACCTCCTCATTCCATCTGGCAACTGGAGAGGTGACGGTGACACTAGAGGATGTATGGCATATCCTCCGCATTCTGATTCATGGAGAGATGATAGAGTATGACCTAGTGATAGGGAGAGATGCTTTGTGCAGATTATTTGAGTGTGACATAGATGATCTGGATATCATAGAGAGGGAGATTGGCTAGGAGACCATGGCATCAGAGTACGATCGACGATATGTGGTGATAGCCGTGGTTATAGCATGCTTATTAGCAAGAGATAGACGAGGACAAATATTCCCTATTGGATGGGGAAGAGTGCTAGAGAGGATGGTGATAGAGGGGATAGTGTACACATGGGGACCATGTGTGCTTGCTATGCTGTATTTTCAGTTGCATCAGATAGCATATCAGGGAGTTCAGACTTTGAGCTGTGGAGTCACATTGCTACAGGTATGGGCATTTGAGCACATAGCCATATGTCGACCGATTGCAGAGAGACAGGTAGTACCACACCAACCATATGTGTACTATTATGGGGGATCACTGAGACAGGGTCCTTTTGGATACATATTGTATTGGCAACATGAGCTAGACAAACTGAGAGAGTTCACATGGAGGCCATATCTTGATTGCCCTGGATGGTCAGATGATAGTGATGAGCTACCGTATTGCAGATAGGAGAGATACTTGATTGGGCAACCAATGAATCACCAGAGAGTGATTGAGATGTACCTGCCAAAGAGAGTCAGACGACAGTTTGGAGAGAGGCAGGATGTACCTAAAAGGACTGCACACTTTGCCCGATCTCACAGAGAGACGAGTCAGTGGGGGAGGATGATTCAGCCACACATAGCATATGTTGACTTCACATAGCTATAGCAGAGACAATGGGATTGGAGATTAGATGTGGTCGACACCGGGATGATAGAGGAGTATGAGTGATGGTTTGCACGATGACGGCTAGTGCCATTGACAGATCCTGATATTCCAGTACCGAGGAGACAGGAGGACTTCCCACTTGCTGGAGAGGAGGAGGGAGATGATGAGGATAGAGATGATGATGAGGGCAGTGATGAGGATGAGGGGGATGACAAGGATGGAGATGACAAGGGGGATGATGATTATGAGCCAGATTCAGCCGATCAGGAGTCATTGCAGGATATACCCATAGAGTCGGAGACAGCTAGGATAGAGGAGATGGAGATGTGCAGGGCTACCATAGCGAGTCAGCATGATCACATTGTGACATTAGAGAGATAGAATGCTATCTTGAGGACAGAGCAGGATTAGTTCAGAGTAGAGATAGCCAGACTTACAGTGGCTTGAGATACAGCAATAGCGCAGGCACAACGAGAAGAACAGAGAGTCACCGAGTATATTGGGTCGATTAGGGACACCAATGCATGGGAGATGGCACAGATGTTGGTAGAGACCAGAGAGGAGATACGCCATTGTAGGACATTATATGAGAGTGCAGTTCCACCAGAGCAAAGAGCAGCATCATATCGGGCACAATCAAGGATAGAGAGTAGGGCACTCTCTTGGAGGTCAATGAGCAGCATGGGGGTGAGTGGACCTATGAGAACACCACAACCAGGACCTTAGACAGGAGGGACATCATCCTTGAGACATGGCAGGGATGAGGAGGATAGAGGGAGCACCCAGTGACAGAGGCATGTGCTCCTTATGATAGACAGTGGACATTATGTAGTTTGATATTATATAGTCAGCCTCTGGGCCATACTTAGGACAAACAGTCCAATTTTGTACTCTGATATTATTTTGACATATGATATGATATGCATCGATATGATGGGATGCAATGTGTTATGACTTATAGTTATTTTCCATGTATGAATGGCTTATGCATTGTTTATTGTGGAACATGTATGGATACATTTTGATGTGTTTTTGATGCATTTATAATATGAAATGGATAAAATGCTTTATGTGACGCTTGATATAATACAAATGTACTAACCAAATGGATGCAAGATGTAGCATATCTTTTTGGAGATCAGAGCACTAGAGCAAACTGATTGCCCAAACTAACGGAAGAAATATTAGTAAGAAGAAATAAGACAGAGGACAGTTAGAGATGAAGGAAAACTTGCTTTCACTAATGCACTTTGTAGGTGAGAACCTTTATTTAATGTAGCAAAACGGATGCAGAGCATCATGACATTGAAGGCCAGAGCTGAAATGCAACCCTTTTTGCAAAAGACAGACACATCGCACACAAGGAATGAGTGAAGCATCCTAGGGTGTATACATCAAGGGTCGAGGTATGTGCGGCGTTCACAAAGCAAACGTACTTATCATAGACACCCAATGATATAGTTGCCCCAGTTTGCAACAAACATTCCACAAATAGCAATCACAACAAAAAAAGAAAGGGACCATGAACCATCACGGTCACTCTAAATCACTCAGTGACATCATCGAGCAACATAGGAACATGATCGAAGATAAATCAATAAATGATAAGACTCGCTAATTCCAACAAGTCAAACAAACATCTTGATCTTCATTGTCAAAAGTTGAAAGTGTTGATAGGACGATCATGCTATCTAGTTTCAGGACATGCAGTACCCCGTCTAAGATAGGACACAGTCTAGTTTCGAGCATACCACACCCTGTATAAGACTCATGATAAGATGACAAGGATGAGTGATATTGATGTTGAGTGATTGATATGACAATTGTGATCAGTTTGAATGTCTGGTTTGATTGAAAAAGCTCATCTGTTAACGCGTGATTTGCAGTAAAGCACAGTGTTGGATTGCGTGTCGGTGGAGGGATGCTTAGTAATTTGTCTTATGCACAAAAGGGATTTTTGTTTTTGTTTTGTTTTGCTTTTCGAGGTTTTACAATTTTTTTGTGTTCATTTTTTTTTTTTTTTTTTTTTTTTTTCAGGACTTTATTTGACTTTTTAGGGATTTTTTCAGGACATTTTTCAATTTTTTTGGATTATTTCAGGACATTTTTCAATTTTTTTGTTTTTATTTCAAGACATTTTTCAATTTTTTTGTTTTTATTTGAAGACATTTTTCAATTTTTTTGTTTTTATTTCAGGACATTTTTCAAATTTTTTTTTTTATTTCAAGACATTTTTCAATTTGTTTGTTTTTATTTCAGGACATTTTTCAATTTTGAAAGTTCCAATGATTGATCATGACAAGGGGAATGCACCCAATGCACATCGAAAAGACATATAGAGTGACCAGGACCAAAACATATGCACAAGAAATGGAGTATGTAAGACAATGATGTTGACGAATCACGGGCCTGAAACAGGACATTGGGTCAGGACAAGGATAGACACGATAAATCTTTAGAGAGAAAGCATAGCTAGAGGTCATGATAGATGACAGAGCAATGATTGTTCTTACACATGGTGCCTATTTGCCAGGTTTTCACCAAGGTACTTGCCCAAAGCGCCTGTTTGCCAGGTTTTCACTAGAGGACGAATCATTTTTCTTTACTTTTTTTTTTTCTTTGTTTTTCACTTTTTTTGTATTTTTTTTATTTTTTTGATCTTTTTGATTTTTTTGTATTTTTTGTTTTTAGATTTTTTTGTATTTTTTCAGGATCATACTTGAAAAACTGCTGATAGAAAATTATGCCCAGTACTTGCGAAGGTGCATGCTGTTTATAGGATCGGACAAAGGTTCACCTTCTGGAGTGGCAAGCTGATATGCCCCCGAGCCATAGGCTGCAGTCACTATGAAAGGCCCAACCCAATTAGGTTCAAACTTTCCTTTGATGATGTCAGTAGACTGTGCATTCTTAGGGTTTGCCTTTAAAACCAGATCTCCCACTTTGAAGTGTCGCCCTTTGACCTTCTTATTATAAGAGCGACGGAGACGGTTTTGATATACTTGCAAATGTGTCAGGGCTGTCTGACGTTTCTCATCTAACATCTCAAGCTGATGCAACTGAGAGACTCTGTGCATCTAATCATCAATTAGATTTTGCAAGGAAACATGCAAAGAAGGAATCTCCACTTCCAAGGGTAAAATGGCTTCCGCACCATACACCAAGGAATAAGGTGTGGTGCTAGTAGGTGTGTGGATAGAAGTGCGATAAGCCCATATTGCTGGATTCAACTGTACATGCCAATCTCGACCAACATCATTGACAACCTTTTTTAGGATCTTGATAATGGTTTTATTTGATGCTTTGGCTTGACCATTACCTTGTGGATAGTATGGACTGGAGAAACGGTGTTGGATATGAAACTTTTCACAGAGTTCCTTGACATCTTTTTTCTTGAAGGGACGACCATTATCTGTGGCTATGGCAAGGGGAACCCATATCTGCATATGATATAATTCAATAGGAATTTTGAAATTTGCACACCAGTGATATAGGTCATGGGGATAGCCTTGATCCATTTTGTAAAATACTCTGTGGCTGTAATGATGAACTTGTGTCCATTTGCAGATGTCGGGTGAATCTTGCCAATAAGATCCAATCCCCATTGAGAAAAGGGCCATGGAGATATGACAGAATGAAGCTCTTGGGCTGGTGCATGAATGTAATTTCCATGGATCTGGCATTTGTAGCACTTCTTAACAAAATAGTGAACATCTTTTTCCAAAGTGGGCCAATAATACCCAGCATGAATCAACTTTTTGGCTAAGCTCAGACCATTGAAATGGCCCCCACATATACCATCGTGAACCTCGTGTAAAGCCATTTGTGCTTCGTCAAAATCCAAACACCTAAGGAGGGTATGGTCAAAGGAACGACAGTAAAGGGTGTCGGCAATGATGACATATTTGGCCGTTTGTCGAATGAAGGCTCAGCGTTGGTTAGTGGAAAGGTTAGGTGGTAAGGTTTGGGATTTCAAATATTGATATACATCATTGTACCACAGGGAGTTAGGACCAACAAGAACGCACATCACATCTGTTGTCAGAATGTCAAAAGAAGGGACAAGCAACTGCTCGACCAAAAATTCACATTTGTCCATATTGTGGGGCATATTTAACATGGAAGCGATTGTAGCCATCGCATCTGCCGACTTGTTTTGCATTCTTGGAACTTGACTGAAATGGATAGCCGTGAATTTTGTCTTGAAGAAATCTACCATATGCTTGTAGGGAATAAGCTTTTCATCTTTTGTTTCGTAGTCATCATTCACCTGACGGATGACTAACTAAGAATCTCCATAGACTTGTAAATGTGTGATGTTCCAGTGGACCGCTACTCGGAGTCCTGTGACCAGTGCTTCATACTCTACAATGTTATTGGTACAATGAGAAGTTATTCTATAGGACTTGGGAATAGCATCACCTTGAGGGGTGACAAACAATATGCCTTCTCCGGAGCCGAACTTGGTATGGGATCCATCAAAGTATAACTTCCATTCATTAGAAGATGTAAGAGCAAAGACTGATTCATCCGGAAAATCTATCAACATGGGATGATCATCGTAAATAGGAGCCTTTGCAATTTGATCCACTATGACTTGCCCTTTTATTGCCTTTCGCTCCATATACTCAATATCAAATTCACTGAGGATCATAACCTACTTTGCTAGGCGACCCGTCAAAGCTGCTCTGCTAAGAAAGTATTTTAAGGGATCAATTTTTGCAACCAGTAATGTTTGGTGATTTAACATATAGTGTCGGAGTTTCTGTGTTGCAAAGACCACTGCTAAGCATGCCCGTTCAATAGTTGAATAATTCAGCTCATAGCCTACTAGTGTCCAACTGATATAATAAATAGCTCGCTCTTTGCCGTTCTCATCCTGTTGGGCCAAGAGAACTCCTAGTGCCGTTTCAGTTGCAAAAATATACAATATAAATGGCTTTCCATCTATAGGAGGCATTCGAATAGGCGGTGGCAGCAAATAGTCCTTGAGAGCTTGAAATGCTGATTAACATTGCTCAGTCCATTTAAAAGTGATTCCTTTATGCAATAGATGCTGGAATGGATGACATTTGTTTGCCAATTGAGCTATAAAGCAGTGGATTGATTGTAGCTTTCCTTACAGACTTCTTAGTTGATGAAGATTAGAAGGAGGAGGCATGTCCATTATTGCTTTAACCTTGGCCGGGTCAACTTCGATGCCTCAGTGAGCAACAATGTACCCTAGTAATTTGCCGGCTGTGACACCAAAGACACACTTCTTTGGATTGAGTCTGAGCTTGTAGGTCTCCATTCGGTCAAAGATTGGGCCCAGGATGGCTAGATGACTATGTCTTGTGACAGATTTGCATAATAAGTCATCAACATAGTCCTCCATCAAAGTATGCATGAAATCATGGAAAATTGTCGTCATCGCTCTTTGATATGTTGTGCCTGCATTTTTAAGACCAAAGGGCATCACATTCCAATGGTAGGTACCCCAAGCATAGGTGAATGCAGTCTTATGTTGGTCTTCAGGAGCAATGCGAATTTGGTTATAGCTGGAGAAACCATCCATCAATGAGAGCATCTCATATCCAGCAGTCATGTCAACTATAATGTCTATATTTGGCAGTGGAAAATCATCTTTAAGGCATGCTTTATTGAGATCCCTAAAATCTGTACAGATTCTGATGCCCCCAGTTACCTTGCTAACTGGTACTAAATTTGAAATCCAGTTTGCATAATCAATGGGTCTAATAAAGCCCACATCTAGTAATTTTTTTAGTTCCACCTTGACCAAAAGAGCCACCTGGGGGATGCATCTTTCTGAGTTTTTGTTTGATAGGCTTGGTGTCTGCTTTTAATGGCAAGTGATGAAGGACTAATTCTGGATCAAGGCTAGGCATATCTGCATAGGACTATGCAAAGCTGATCTTCTTCTCAAGAAAGAAATTGACAAAATCTATCTTTTCCTGTTGTGATAAAGAAGCAGCAAAATGAATGACCTTAGGGTTGTCAGGTGTACCCAAATTTATCTCTTCGGTCATTTCCACAAGCAATGTTGATTTATCCCGACTTGATAGGGGTATGTCCACTCTTCCACCTTTGGGCACCTCAGAGAGGTTTTCACCTGTAGGTACATCTTTTATTTTTACTTTTGCATGATCAGAGAGTGCCTTACGGTTTTCACTCAAAGACCTATTCTTTTGATTTTTTACTTTTTCTTTTCTTTTTTCATTTTGATGACTAGAAGATGGGGTTGACTCCCCAAAATATGTTGTGGAATCCAGATCAATAGCAAATCCTACCTTATGATCACCTTGTGGTATGTCTTCCCGTAGTCCAAGGAATTCTGCAATTGCTTCGTCATTTTGAAAACAATCCAATGTGAGTAGTTCTTGTTGGTAATGTTGGATAAGCTGGGGATAGACGAGGGGCATGTCATCATCGGTTTTAAGGAGGGAGAGGACTAAGATGGTAAAGATGTAAAAATCCATGGTATCACTATCTGAACTACTTGTATCTGATTCAGAGCTTGGGTCCCATAATGACTCTATCCAAGCATTAGGACATGTTTTAGGAGGGGGAGTTATTTCATGTTTGTCTTCCATAGGCAAATCATCAAGGTCAAGGAAAAAATTGTCAAGGGCATAGGAGCTAGAAGAAAAAGAACTCCACTCCCATTCATTGGGATCAATTTTAGGTCAGGTATCCTCAGGTGTTATTTCATCATCAGAGTCACGCCCCTTTCCACATGTGGTCACTTTGGTAGATGAGGATCCAATTCGCAATGGTACAAAACCTAACCCTAAAGTTGGAGGTCGCATCTCAGGTATAATAGGTTCTAGCCTTCCATTCTTGTTCGGGCCTAAGCCACTGTAGCCATCATATCCTTTCTTCTATAGCATAGTAAATCCTTTGCCGTACCGTTCCACGGGCAACTTGACAGGTGGGGTCTCAGTTGGATCTTTATAAAGCCAATCTATGACATCATCATCTAAAGTTTCTTTGTCAAGCTCACCCCATCTTGTAAATGTAGTGGGAGGCTGATATTGAATAACTACCTTGGGTTCCTTTTGCAACAAATGTGGTTTGCCATATGATTTTGGAGATATTGGTAAATTCCCGATGAGGAAGGTTTGATCCATTGAATATTCTCCGCATCCTTGGTCTTGTATCTTCAATTTTCCTTTGATAGCATCTAACAATTCTTTAGGATCCACATAACTATGTGAATGGGCTTCTCTATTGACTGGGACTTGCTGCTGAGGGGAATCCTTTAGGGTAGCACAAAATTGAAATGGATTAGGATCTCCTGGAATTGTTATCTCAGTTCCATTGTAAGGATATTTTAAACATTGATGGATGGAACTGCTTTCATTGCGTGGATCCATGGACGGCCAAGAATCATATTGTAAGGGAGATCAAGGTCTAAGACCTGCAGGAAATTGTTTTCTATTACTGGACCAACTCTGATAGGCAATGTAATTATCCCTTTAGATGGGCGCTCAACATCATCATATGCTTTGATTGTTATTCTTTTGGAAGCATCAATATCATTTTCTGTATAACCAAGGCCAATGACCACTCTCAAGGTACAAATATTAAGACCCACTCCGCCATCTATCAAGACTCATCAGATTTTGCAATTATGGACAAAGACTTCAAGATGTAAAGGATCATTATGAGGGGGCTTATCAGGTGAAATATCATTATCAAAAAATGCAACATTTTGGGAAACAGCTAGATGTCCAATTCGGGCTTGAAACTGGTCAACATCAATGTCTGTTGGGACAGTGGACTCAATTAAAGCTTTATCTAGGACTGTGCGATGCATGGGGGACATTTTCAACAACTCAAGGATCGATATTTGTGCAGGTGTCTTTCCCAGATGATCCAAGAGATTATACTGACTTGCAGGAGTTGGTTTGGGAGGAACTGTAGGAGCTCCTTTCAGGACTATTTTGGATCGACGAGTGGTGACTGCACAAGAAGGATCTTGTCCCTTTATTCTTAGGGTGGAAACATACTCATTTGACACTTGAAAACAATTGATGACATTGTTATAACCAGTGTTTGCATAATTTTCGATTTGGGTAGAGTTTGAAGAAGATGCTTTACCCTTGTCATGATCAAGCAAAGGAGTTTTGAAAATTGTATGATCAGTGTTAGAGGTCGCGTTGGGCGGATCTACCTCAATTACTCCTTGCTCTAACAAGTCTTGAATCATATGTTTTAATTGAAAACATGACGCGGTTTTATGTCCTTTTGACCGATGGTACTCACAATATGCATTATCACCAATGCGGCTTTACCACTGGTTCTGCCTTGATATCTGGTAGCTTGATAAATTTTGCTTGTATTAATTGTTTCATTACTGACTCAATAGGCTCTCCCAATGGCATAAATTGTCTCAGAGGCCCATCCCTTGATCGAAAAGGTTTGCGTTGCTGATTTTGTGGCTGACCTTGTTGTTGATTATATTGTTGAGTGTATTGTTGAGTATGTTGTTGGTATTGCGGCTGTTGAGTAACATTGCTCGCTGGTGTTTGATTTTGTTCCATAGTTGACATATTAGGAACACTCAATTTCTTGATTGTGAATGGGGGTTGATTTGCATTCACTATTCTTCCATCAACAACTCCATCATTAGTGACATTCTTTTTTTTATACCAAAATCTATTTCTATCCCCTGAATTGTTTGTGTTGTCACTGTCTCTATTGAGCTTAATGGTTCCCTTGGCTACAAGAGCGGTTTCAATGTTCATCCCTTTCTTAATGAGTTTCTCAATAGTACTGGGACTTTTCAATTTGAGTTCATACATCATTTCTGGGACCAAATTTTGGATAAACAAATTCACTTGTTGTTCTTCAGGTATATCTAGGGAAGAACGACTATACAAGCTTCGCCATCGTTGCAAGAAAGTCACTAATGGTTCACCTTGCTTTTTCTTGGTGTTGCATAAATCTGACATGGTCACGTCATTGTTGATGTTGAACGCGAAGTGAGATATAAACTTTTGAGCCAGTTCTGACCAAGTCTTTATATTTCCTGGCAGATGCGAATACCAATCCATGGCTTGTCCCATGAGACTTCATGCAAATAAGTGCATTAAATATGTTTCCTCATAACTCACTTCAGTACATGCCACGAAAAATGCTCGAATGTGATCTTTTGGATTACCATTCCCTTTATATTTCTCAAAATTAGGTGCCTCAAAATGCTTAGGGAATGGAGGCATGTATAAGCCCTTGTCAAATGGATTAGGACATAAATCTTGATCTGTGTACAGCTTCTTTGTTCCTTTGGTTTCCAATGCGTCAACTTGTCATTGTAACTTGTCAAGATGTTGCACAATTGTGTCAGATTTTGGAGGTCCATCATTAATCCTGGTGGGTACTCTATGTCGATACGTCATGTTTCCGATCGGTTGTTGATGCTCTAAAACTGCCGTCTTTGGTGTCTCCGGCATATAATGTTCTTGGTACACCTCTTGTTGTTGTGGTTGTGCCATGCCTTGATATTGACCTTGTTGTTGTGCTTCTTGTGGTTGAATTATCGTTTGTAGTCTAGGTTGATATTGCATAGACGTCAATTGCGGTTGTGAAGTATGATAGCTTGTTTGTCTTGGCACGTATTGAGGCACATGTTGTTGTTGATGCTGACAAATCAGAATTTGCTGACTTTGTGCCAATTGTTGTCATGGTGTAAATCCCATCATTTGCAAAAAACTTTGTTTGAGTGGTTTTTGTTGTTTCTCCTTAAGATGGGGTATGGCACTTGCATTAACTTGTTGTGTTGTTTGTCCAATCCATTGTGATGGTTGCAAGTTTGCATTAATTTGTAATGGTGCAGAAGGCACTGCAATTTGTTGTCGAATGTTGTATTGTTGTTGTTGTACATTGCTTGTTTGCACATTTGATTGTACCTTTTGTGTATTACTCAATTGTTGCAACATTTGTTGTTGGTGCAAACCACTATCTGTAGCTCTTTGTGTCGCCATTATCAAAGGATCTGTCACAATAGTCTGCATAATAGGTACGTGAGTGTTTGGCAAATACATTGAACTTAGTGGGACATAGGAACTTTGTTGCATTGTGGAATTGTTTTGGACATTGGTGAGATCAGGCATTCCAGTCATGAAGCTTTCTTGCATCTTAGATTTTGATCCAATTTTATGCATGTGAGGAACCACTTCTTGTTGAGGGACAACTGTCAATATTTGTGTGGTCTTCATTTGATCTTGTGTTAACTAATGGATTATTTATTGTCTCAAATGGTGACTTTTGAGGAATAGTCACTGTCAATGCCTTTGAAGCACGTTTACTCATCAAAGTAGGTTGAGTTTCTTGTTGCACATGTTCTTCATTTGGATGCAGAGAGAAACTTAACAGCTCACCGCCTTGTTGTTTTTGCACATTGATTTGCTCACTTGAGGAGGTTACATTACTCATCATGTCAAGGTATTTCTGTGGGAACATCTTAAAGACCTTGTTCAAGAATTTATCCATCTTTTTTGTTAACTTCGGATCTTGAAGGAACATATCAACATCATCAGAAGCATCGAAATTTGATGAAGAATCTGGTAAAATATTTGGATGTGTTTCTTGTTGAATGCCTTGATCTGAACCAAATCCTTGTGAAAGAGTTTGTTCCTCATATAATGTTTGAGTTTGAATGTCATGTTGCAGGTTTGGTTTATTCCAATCGAAAGGTGTATTTCCTCTTGGTGTTGGTGGAACACTCCCATGTCTTGGTTTCATAGGTACAAATACTGGTTCATATAATGGAGGTGGTCCAAGTTGAACCATTCCATATGGTGGTAATGATGTGTTTGATGAACCTTCAATTTGTATTGTTTGACTAGTTTGAAACTGTGAATTTGATATGTTGTCAATGGGTTGATACATTGGTTTGCCCATCTTTTTAGATTTTGATCTTGTCTCAACAAGCATGTCACTTATGCAAATGCAATATTTTTGGAATTTTTCAAGGATAATGTATGATATTCAACTAAATGCAAACTAAATAAATGAGAATGAAATCTATGGCAAGAATGCAACCTATGTTTTTGGTTGTTTTTCAAGATTTTGACAAACTTTTTGGAATGCAAATCTAAAAGAGACCCTTCGGAAATTGAAATGATGTCTAGACCTCAAAGGACAAAAGGACCAAGTGACAAAGGATAAAGTGACAATGTCTCCCCTATATGCTTGGATACTAAGCTAGGTTTGACAAAATGACATTGATGACAAAAGATAGAAGGCTTGATAAGGTCTACACTTCTTAACAATGACTTAGGGTTTATCAAAGATTTGGATTACTCAGGTATAACAAAACCTAGTTTTAACACTATATGCAAAGGGACAATTACTATGCAAATAACCCTAATATGATATGATAATGACCTAAGCTTAATGAAGAGACCTAGGGTATGCAAATGCAAATGTATGACAATGGTATTACTCTAATGCAAGAGGACACATGCAAATGGATGACCCTTATTGATATGCAAAGGAGTATGACCTAGGTGAAACCTAACCTTGGTAGTTGACAATGAATTTGCAAAATGCAAACCTAGGATGAACCTAATGTTGGACATGCAATATGACACCTAAATCTAAGTGACATGAATGTTGAGACAAGATTTTGAAAAATGTTTGACAACCATGTTTGAAGATGTTTTGAACTTTGCTGGATGAAATGTTCATGTTTAACCTTGTTTTGAATCAATTTGTCTTGTTTTTGAAATGAGATACAATTCAACTTTTGACAAACAAAGAAGACAAGATATTTTAACTTAGACTCAAGACAATCATGCTCATTCACACATTTCTTATGGTAGGAAAGGACATTAGGTACTTGAGAGGTAGACTCATTATGGGATTCAAGGAGAATACATAGATGCTTGACCCCATGGGCTCCCCTCCATGACACTCACTTCTCAGGGCAGCCAAGCATCAGTCCCCATGGAAATCTCCCCATGGCAAACTTAGTATCTCTTCCAAGTATCCGAACTTGTCCTTCTCAAGCAACTAGAAGGATTTTTGGCCTCTAAGTACAAGGTGTTTAGTAAGGATTTCTGTTAAGTGTTACTCCTTGGTGTCATGCAAGCGTGATTGAGACATTAAGCCCACCAAGATACCAAACAAATGTAGTCACGCAAGCACGATTTAGACCATGAGGCCCTACTTAGATGTTGATATGAGAAAGAGTTCAAGGGTCATCACTTCCCAAGTAACTACAATTCCCATGTAACCCTTCCTTCAAAGCTTTCGCTCATCAGGTATTTATTTATAGTGAGTTGGAATGCCAAGGTATTCTAGCCATACTCACTTTGGGTCATTCCCTTCTCAGGATTGTCACTTGCTTGCAAAAGCAAATGGTCGGGAAGGAAGGCCCTCTAAAGGTGACACACAATCTGAACCAAGAGAATGGTATCGAAGATCTGGATTTTTGATCACCCTAAGAAGGATGAGAGCATACTCTCCTACTCCGATGTCAAACTCAACACTAAAAGCAAACACACATTCATTCCATCCTATTTAGCAATAATACTAAGTGCCTAATTATGAATTATAAACACCAAGTTTAGTTGGAGTATAAGGCAACCTGCAAAACCACCAAGTCAGAAGTTTGATTTTCTTAGTCTTTGACTAGCGAACCTGCATACAATGTGTTAGTAGTTTCATTTGTTGTCTTTTTCATGCGTATGCCAAGGTGCTGCACAGAGAATCAGTACCAAAAACCAAAAAGCAGAAACAAAATGCAAAACAAAACAATTTGCAAGTAAAAAAACACTGCCTTTTACCTCTGTTTCTGGCCCTACACAGGTGTAGAATGTCTCACACAAGCACAGAATGTTTGACACAGGTGTAGATTGTCCTTGACATAGGTGTAGAATGCTTGACACAGGCACAGATTGTCTCACACAGGTGCAAAAGTTCTTAAAAAACCCTGCATTACCCTGTTTCTTGGGTTTTTCACCTGCAAATCAACTCAAAAGCATGATTAGGGGGTTAGTTCACGACGGGTTCACCAATTAATGTAGCTAGGAATCTAGAAATCATCAAAGCAAATAAATATTAAGCTAGCTCAATCACAAAAACTAAATTGCAATGATAAATCCTAATTACATTCAATAGAGATACATGAAAAACAAGACATTCAAGATTGAAAACTAAGCAAACCAAATGCAGACTTGAATGTCTCCTTCATGTGGCTCCATTTTCCTTCTTTCTCCTTCAAATAGCTTTGTTTGTGGATCTCACCTACTAGTGCATAAGCATGATGTGAAAGCAAGTAGACAAGATATTAACACAAGAATACTCGAAGCATGATTGATTCGGGGATCGATTCAAAAAAGTGATTAGTTGGGATTGAAGAAATTCATCCAATTTATAGACAAATTGGAGAGAAGAAAAGATTAGCATGAGGAGATTCGAATGGAAATTTCAAATCAAAAATGACAAATATGACAAATTATGACAAATTTGCACTTTCTATGCAAGATTGATTGATTGATCAATTTGACAAAATTATGACAAATTTCTATGTCAAAATTGATTGATTGTCAATTATGACAGATTATGACAACTTGAAATGTCATTCCCATGAAATTAGGAGAAAAATAGGAGAGAATTGAGAATTAGAAATTAGGAAATTAGGAATTAGAAATTGATGAAAATTAGGAATTAAGGAATTAGGAAAATTAGAAAATGGGGAAATTAGGAATTAAGTGAATTAATTAACAATTTTTCATTTATTAATTAATTCACAAAGAGGGAGGAATTAGTTAGCCAATTAAATAAACATTTAATTGTGACAAGAAGACTTAGGATAAATAAATAAATTATTTAACCTAGAGGGAGAAATGACAAACAAGGTTAAATGACCAAATTTGAAAGCGAGACAAATGAAGAATGCAGAAGAAGGACTCGATGCTCGCAAATGATAAAGACCAAGTGCGCAGCATAGGAGAAATGTTAATGCGATGCAAAAAACCCTAAAATAAGGCAATGCGCAAATGTTAAAGTATGAATCCACAAGCGTTGACCATTTTTAGACGTCTACACAACCAACCCTAGACCTTGGAGACCAAAATCCACGAAAATTGACAAAACCCAGAAATAGTTCAGCACATGCAAACTGTAGAATGGCGTATTGGGGGTGCAGAATGGAGTGTATGCCCCAAACTTTTGCACATCCATCCTAAACATTAGCGCATACTAGGCAAAGATTACCACATAGAAGATAAAAGAAAAAACAGAGAGTTATGGGTAGTCTACGACTGACTGGTGTGCTCAGGTTCGGGCAAAGGCACAATCAGGATCTGAGATCAACACAAAACTCATGAAAAAATACATCAAGAGAGCATAATAGGGTTACCCCAAATCAAATAGAGCCAAACACACAATAAAATAATTCCCATTTGACAAAGACATTGTACAAGAAGAGTTGCAGACAAAAATCCACTTCCTTATAAGTGATCCCAGAGGAACAAGAGCACAATAGAAACTGAAATAGGATACACAGGGCAAATAAACTCTCATAAAATAAAAAATCAACACCTTTAAACATCACACAAAGTCTCAGACAAATCCAGGAAACAATTCCCATCCCAACAATGCATAAACTCATATTTTTTCCAAGCAATTGCAAATCAAATCAAATCCCTTTCCTTACAAATTTCTGATAGCATTAATCAAATGAAATATATTTTGAAGCCCCCAAACAATCTTTTCAAAACATGGAAAACAATCTTTCCCAAATCAAATGTTGAGTGCAGGAAAACGAAGCCAACCTAGAAAATGAAGAAATAGAATGAAATCTGAAGATGCAATCCAAATTCCAGCAAAAATCCTTCAGCAAATGAATCCAAAACTAAATGCAAAGCTCCCCAAACAAAATCTTCAATTATTTCAATTTTTTCCAACCCCCGTGAATGCATAGGAAGCTGAATATATTCAAAAATCAAAACAAAACTATATAAAATCTCAACCAATCAAAATATTTTGTTATACTATATCTTATACCTACCTTTACATAATTCGAGGAAGGTATTTATTAAATACATTTTTATTTACCTACCTTCCCATTCAACCAATCAAATAAAAGGGTAGGTAGATTATATTAACTAACCAAAGGGGTATAAAAAATAATTATAAATAAATAGTTTATTCACCCCATAATTAATTTATTATTCACAAATAACAATATCTCAAAATGCCTCATAAATTAAATAATTACCTATGAATAATAATAATATCCAATCAATAATAAAATACCAATTCATAGGTAAAATAATATTAATTAATAAATAATAATTATTAAATAAATAATCATAAATAATTATAATAATAAGGAATCCAAAAGACGCTAATAAAATTAAATAAAATAAATATAAAACTCCATTAATCAACATGAAATAAAAACTCAATTAAAATAAAAGTAATTTAAACAATAAATAATAATTAACTTCAAATAAACATTAAATCAAATAATAGATTACATCAATAATTAGACGTTAATCAATCAAAATAAATAGTAAATAATTAAATAATCATACAACTCCAACTAGAGATAATGTAAACTCAAAACATCATATGCCAAAGGATAAGAACGCAACTCAAAGACTTGTTGATGACTGTTTTAACACATACGCCAATAGTCAGGTAGTCAATGTGAAAACTCACCACCTCTCATGAAAAGTAATAAGTTCTGGGGAATTGATCACTCCAAGGTCTTTATAGTCAGGTCTCGACGGTGATGGGCAGGTCAATGGTTGGTGTGTTTGTACCTGTTAAGGGGCCTGCTGGTTAAAACTAAATCCCACTAATCATTAATAACTTAACTTCCTTTTTTGTATTTTTATGATTTTAAGATTCTTCTGCAAATAAATTGCAAGAGATAAGGAAACAAGAAAATAACAATGAAACTAATTCAATGACAACTTAACAAACTACTTAATTAGTACCCTGCAATCCAAATATCATCGAATATTATCTAAATCAGCATTCAATAACGGACCTCCAGTAAACCTGCAAAGTCAGCAACCTTACAGACTTAGAGAAAGAATATCACCACAATATTGCCTATCGTGGTAATTCTCATACACCACTTACATGTGTAGCATGAGTCATAACACAATAAATGGAAGATCAGAACACATTGCTAGTTTCAAACAATAGACATTACTGGATTACAAAGAACAAACTCGTAGAACATATGCATAGATTAGGCAATCTATAAGCTTCTTCTTGTATTAATTTCAAAGAATGTGTAACAAAAATAACTCAAGTTCATAAAATTTTTCAAAAATAATATAAAATTTCTAAGTGGGCCTCAAATCATCAATTTGTGGACCCTTACAAATGAATCAAACTCCTTAATTTATAGAGTTTTCTACCTTACTTTCTAGGAACTCAAAAGCTAGGAGTCGCAGTTAACTTGCAAGTTTCTGCCTCTAGACTCTAGTTATCTACTACGAAATGGAGGTTAGGTGAGCACTATGAAGAGCATGTTGTAAGAACTGAGTTTTCTTAATCATGCAAAATTTTATTCAAAATTGGAACATGAGTTGGAGATGCAGTCAGAGTACCAGTAGGGAAGTCATGCAAAATCTCTCCTCAAAAGTCCTGCTATCTTTAGTAACTATGTGTTTATCTTCTACTTCTTTTTATAAGACTTATAATTGTTAATGATGCATGCAACTACCTCAGCAAGAGGATCAGCAACATGCTTGATTCTGAATTTATACTTTTTCAAAATTTCTTTTGCATTCTTTCTTTTCTTCTCCAACTCCCCTACTGTTTCTGTTGCCTCTTGATATTGTGTAATTAATTAAGTATATATATACCATGAACTGAGTCGAAGGTCCCAACTGATGGGCCTCATATGCATCCCACTAGCTAAGTACTTGCTTTTATTCCATAATTCATGTATCAGTTATCCCCAGCCCAAAAACTCTGAGTAAGTGTCTTACAAAATCTTCATATTTTAATACCACCTTGAGGAGGGGAACTTGAATGTCTGCCACATCCTTCACATACTGCTGAAGTATTTCCATCTTCAGCTCCAAAATGTATGTGTAAGACTACACATTCTTACAACTCTCTCTACCAAGGAGTTCCTCCTCTATGATTACTTCCTCCCCTAGGTGCAAAACCTTACTTAATACTCTGAACTATTTGCTGAATATGTTGAGTTTCCACTCCCATTTCTGAGAGAAAGAATATAATTCTCCTCCCACCTATACTGCCTCCTTGTAATCCTTCATGGTATTCTGCAAAAATAGTCTAATTTTTTAGGCATTTATTTAGGTCCATGATTTCGTTGTGGTAGCCAAATGTCTTACCTCCAACAATTCTTTTACCTCTCCCTCTGGGAGTGATGATGTTGAAGATAGATTATCATTTCTGCATGTATCTTAAGGCTTTCCCATTTCTACCAACAACCACATATACTGCTCCAGTTATGCTTTGAACTCTGCATGGGAGGTGTACTCCTTCTCGATTTGTCCCCTAATGACATTGGTAGCTAGTTCCAAAGTATCTAACTCCCCTCACTTTGTCTGCTTACCCAGTTTTATCTGAGACACTTGGTACTTGGGGGAGCTTTGACTTTCTTCCTACAAAGGAACTTCTACATCCGCAATCAACTCACCAAAACCTATTCTTGATAGATGATACACTATCTTGGGCTTCTTAACTTTCCTCGGTTCCTCCGTGATTGCCTATTGTAGTGTAACCTTTGGCAACACAACTTTCCTCTTCTTTCTCTCGAAGGTGAACTCCAACCACTGTGGCACATCTTTGTCTCTATCACCTTCGTGAGGTACTATGTCAGTGGTCACAATGTGCACATCTGACTATTCCTCTACTTCACCTTTCTCTTCTGCTTCTGTGTGTTTAGGACCTTGAGGTGAAGCAATTTGGTGGGCTAGATTAGTTTGGAAAGAAATATTAATATTCAACTATTGTTGCTTGTGAAACTCTCCCAACCTATCATTGACCTCTTCCCCAAATGTCCTACCCTCCTTATCCATTTCTCCCATACCTTTCCCGACAACTATATCTTTAAGGAGGTCTTCTTGGTCCTAAGGGGTTAGAATTAATCTTTTATTTAACAAATCTTCAGGCTCATTTCATTCTTTCTCCCCTCCAAGTGGTTGTTGTTCCCTAGGTTGTTCCTCTTCTTGGTCTAAGTTTGTTTTGATATTACGGACAATTATAGTTTTAGTGGTAGGCCTAAATTCCTGTGTCCTAGAAGGCACTATGGGTGTATCAACTGGTGGTGGCATAGGGGCATTAGTAACTGGGGCCTGTGTTGCAGCTGTTGATGGAGGCTAAGTGGGTGCACCTTCATCTATTTTTCCTTGTTCTTCTTCCTCCTGGGCACCTTCTCCTGGAGTTTGTCCAATTGTTGTTCTCACAAGAAGAACCTTTGCTAGTGGTACAACACCCAACCCACCTATCACTCCAAGATCCATAACCTTTTTCAGTAATTCAGATTTTCTCATTTAAACATGAAGCTTCTTCATTAATTCATTGGTACTTTCCTCAGGCTCAGTCGCTTCATCCAAGTCAGTAGATGTATTCTTTCGGGAACTAGACCTTGTTTTGTGAGAATGATCCTTATAACCCCTTGATTGGGGCACACTTGAGGTGGATTCCTTTTTCTTCCCTTTTGCAGAGCTTGGCCTAACCCTCAAACTGAGCCACTATCTAGTTCTATTTATAACCACTTGGGTTACTCAGTCTATATCCATATCTTCTTACACCAACCACCTTATAGGAGAGAGAGGCTTCTTGTCAACTTCTTGTTCTTTATATATGGAGTCTAATAGTTCTCCATCATCCCTCAGCTCTTTGGGGAGATTGGTTTCTATTTCAAAGTCCTTGATCTATGGCACTGACAGTCTGTAATAATTCCTTTCTCTCACCTCAAAATTGTCTTGGAGGTTGGCCCAAAAGTCCTCCAATATAGGCTTGTGCCCTTCATATGCCTTAGACATGGTTTGTTTGAGTTTTCCATAAGGATCATAACACTTCCTTGCATAATCAAATTCATTAAGATTTAGATCTTGAAGCTCCTGTTCTGACATCTTTGCTACCTGAATTTTTGAACAAGAAAAATATCCAATAGAAACTGAGAAGTCTATCCCTACCTTATGTTTTGATGACAATAGAGATTGGAGGCTGAGCATTTGCCTGACATACTCTAACAAAATGATATTGTCATTGCAATATTGAGGTAATAGCATTGGGTTCCTTGTGAATCCATTGACCCTGATGTATGTAGAACACAGGTTTTGGATGAACCAACATGCCCATTCTTGGATGATTGCCATTGCTTCAGGGCTTATTCTATATCCTGTATCACCTATGAGTTTGATGATAATGGGAAAAGGAAGGCATCGTTGATTCTCTTGAAGTAAGCCATTGCATTATTGAGAGGGAGTTGTGAGTAATACTCCCATACTTTCTTTTGCCCTTCCTCATCTCCCAGTTGAGCTTCTACCTGTAATCCTGGGAACTTATCTACTTGAGCAACCACCCAAATAACATAGGAAGTGAAAAATATCTTCTTTGTTTGGTGTACTTCCATCATCTGTTTATGGATGTTGTCTAAGAGGATTTGGGCCCAATCAAAGTATTGCTTCCCTATAAGGATGGATGTCATGAGCTGGAACATCCAGGGATGGAAATGCCTGCAATCTGGCTTACCAAAGGCTTTGCTCAACATGATGATTAAATCTTTCAGTGGTTTCTTAAATTATATACTCAACACATATGTGGCTTTTAGCCCTATTTTACTCTCCTCCTCTAACCAGTTCTCATTCATGTGTCTCTTATTTGAAGCAATATTACTATTCCATACCTCAAGGGCTTCTTCTTTAGTGGTTAGGAATACTTCATCTCTTGCAGGGTTGCCAAACACAAATCCTAGCATGTCTGGAGACAAGTCAATTACTATCCTACCTTGAGCATTCATGCACTTTCTTGTGTCTGTATTGTAAAACTATGCCACAGTCATGATAAACTCAAGAGCTTGGACTGAGTGTGGGAATATGGTTGCGTCCACCAGGCCTGATCTCTTAATCCTTCTCAATGGGCCTCTGGTCTTGGTCGTTCCTGTAGACACCTAAAAATGTCTCATTGATCATGTACTAATTATTCATCTAATTAGTTAAATAATTCTTTAATTATTTAATTAAGTTAATTAATCTATTTCTTCTAATTTCATATTTCCTCATAATAATTCTCAATTTCTATTTCTATTTCTATCATCATTTAATCATTTAAAATCATTTTCTAATATTAATTAAATATTTATTATTTAATTAATTATGGTTAATATCCTAATTTAAATAATCTTTATTATTTAAATAAATTAATTCTCAATTTCTATCTATAATCATCTAATCATTCAACCCTCTTCTAAATATTAATTAAATATTAATTATTTAATTAATTGTGATTTATTTCCCTTAATTTAAATAATCTTTATTATTTAATTAAATTCAATTTCTAAATAATTAAATAGTTTCTTTAAATTATTTAATTAGCTAATTAATTATGTTTAATTCCCCAATTTAAATAATTTTTATTATTTAAATAAATTAATTCTCAATTTCTATCTCTAATCATCTAATCATTTAACTCTCTTCTAAATATTAATTAAATATTTATTATTTAATTAATTGTGATTTAATCCTTTAAATTAAATAATCTTTATTATTTAATTAAATTCCATTTCTAAATAATTAAATAGTTTCTTTAAATTATTTAATTAGCTAATTAATTCTTCCAATTCCAAATCCCCAAATTTTAATTTCAATTTATTTCATATCCTTCTAATTTCTTCCAAATTCATCACATGTGCATGATTTCAAAAATCTAATTGAAAATCAAAGTCGAGTTATAAATATATTCAAAGGCTAAATTGAATTAATAAATTCAATTATTTGAATAATATCTCATGCAAAGATTAAATTAATAATTTAAATCTAAATGCAAGCACATGCTAAATTAATTAATTAAATCATTTATCTCTCCAACTTCTATTTCCATCCTTCAGTTAGCTTTTTTTAAATTTAGCTCTCTATGTCATCCTCTTTATTTCCTCGAATCATTCTTTTTCTTCCTTCAATTAACTCTTTCATCAATCAGTTGACTCCTTTAATCAATTCAATCTATTGAGTTCCACTCCTACAATCAATAGTTCAACTATCAAATTGCATTTGAGCTCACCTGAGTTTACACCTCTTGATCATTCTGTTCCACCTTTTAATCAATCTTCTCCAGTTTTCTATAAATTGAGCATCCAATCTCTATTTTCAATCCTCCTCAATCTTGAACAATTATTAGAATCACGAACTTTGAATCTTTGTGTCACTTGCAGGTTACCAGTGCAATATCTGAGAGCCATCATACCACGAAGAGAAGAAGAGCAATGGAAGCAATATGCACATCTTGGAATAGGGAGTTTTATTTGAATTGATTTCATTCTTAATTCCTATTTTGCTTGATGATTGCATTATTTCATTGTCTAGTTTGTTAGATTTGTTAATTAGACAGGGATTCGTGATTTCCCTGGTGTTTCTAATTGATAGCTTTGTTTATTTGAAGATGAATTCTAGCATGCGTTACATTTTGGTGAACCCGATGTGAACTAACAACAATTTAACCTTTTTTCTGTTTTCTGTGTGATTTTTGCAGATTGTGTGGAATTTTTATTTTTTTTGCAGGTTGCACGAATTTCAAGAAAAGATTTTCTATCACGCAATCGAACTTACATCGTCATGCAATCGCAGAGACAAAATTACGCATTCAACCCTTTGGGGTCACGCATTCACTCAGACAGGGCCACACAATCAACCTATCTAGATCACACAATCGACCTTTCTGTGTTATGCATTCGTCGAGTTAATTGCTATTTTATTTTATTTTCTGTCTGTTAGTGCTTCTGTATAATTCTGTCTTAAATTTGGGTAATCCGGAATCAAAATTTCTTTTTACTTCAGGATTTGATTAACAAAGTTTATGGCAAGAAAAGTTCAATTCAAAATTTTAGGTGCGAGAAGGACGAAACAACAAAGGAGGGAAGCTAAACGATATCAAAAATTTCTCCAAGCAGAAAAATTGATATAGGATTCAAAAGAACAACTGGCCTTAGACAGATATAATAGCCTAGTTCTTTCCTATACAGTTAAATATGATCTAATCAATATTGAGTGGATGATGCAAGATTTGGTTAGGGCTTCACAATTGGTTGTGTAGATTCCTGATAGAGTTTAATTTTCTTGAGTGGTTAATTTTTTTAATTTATTTTTGCTGTTTGCATTCTATCACACAATCGAGTTGTCATTGCTATGCAATTGTGCAGATATCATCACACATTTGGTGTCCTATTTACGCATTCGGTCTGTCAGGGTTACGCATTCAATCAGTAAGTATTATGCATCCGCTCAAGTATTATCACGCAATCACCTCTATCAAGTTTTGGGTTTCTATTTTTTGATGGTTTAATTTTACTACTAATCTTCTGTTTATAGCCTATGGCGGATTTGCAGAGAGGATTAGATTAGTAATTTTGCATGCACACCTCACACTTCAATTTTTGGTGGTTAAAATCAACAACAGTTAAAAAGGACATGCATGCACACCTCACACTTCAATTTTTAGTGCTTAAAATCAACAACAGTTAAAAAGGACATGCATGCACACCTCACACTTCAATTTTTAGTGCTTAAAATCAACAACAGTTAAAAAGGACATGCATGCACACCTCACACTTCAATTTTTAGTGCTTAAAATCAACAAAAGTTAAAATTGACTTGCGTGTATCTCACATTTTTGGTTTTTGGTGCTTAAAAATCAATAAATGGTTAAAATTGACATGTATGCCTTCATTCTTGGATTTGGTGTTTAAAATTGACATGCACGTGCGTATCTAACACCTAAATTTGGGTTATAAAAAGAACGTGAATCAGGCTGCATTAGATTAAATCATTTTTCATTTTCTTAAGGGAAAAGAACTTTTTATTGTGTATGGGGTGGACCTACTATTGCACTAACTACCTTTCTACCCGCCATCGGGCCTATGGGAGAAAGAAGGAAGGTGACAATGAAATCCAAATTTTCTTTTTGTTCTACGTAGTGAGGGGTATCTTTGACTGGGGATTTCATCACCCCACAGAGGTACTTCGAATTGGGATGCATTGGGGATATCATCTCTCCCAGCGTACTCTTGAGCGGGTTTTTCGAGCCGCTATATAAATATACTAGTTAGGCAGCTAGAGTGTTGAGTGAATTCAACGTATGTGGGGGCCTTCCCTGCACTGATAAGCTCAATTAAAGTCTTAAGTGGCTTGCTCTGAGAATCTGTCGTTGGATCGGGACCCCTCGAAACCTAATACTAAGAACCAAATTAGTTGCCAAAAATCCTACATTCAGTGGTTTCGGGAGTGTAGATCGTACCCCATAGATACCCTTCATGTACCTTACACTATGATAAAGGAATCCCTCAGCTAAAATATCTTCGGATCTTCAAGGTAAGAGAGACTGACATGCCCGAGAAGTGTGTGTCATGGAGTGGAGCCAGTGCTGCCAGACTCTCTATCTGTTCATTTTGTTTTGGTATTTTATTGTAAGGGCCTCACTGAATGGTGTCCAATATCTAGCCTAAGATTGTATTCCATGCTTTTTTATGTATCGTTGTACTAGACCAGTATTGAGTTAGTCCCTTGGGCTATTTCAGGCCCTATCCCACATATCTCTAAATTTTCTGAGATTGTATGAAATTTGAGTCAGTCAGCTATACATACCTACCATTGTTCTCAGATTTGGAAAATTGCAAAACATTGTCCTACACATGAGGTTACCAAAAACAAAGTCCATTTTGAAACCGATTCTCAAAAGTCCTTACATACTTGTGACCACAGGAAGTCCCTTACATCATCTTTTGCATAGTCCCCACTTATGTCCTCATTATCGTCCTAAGTCCTTGTAGAGTCCTCATTTACCTCCTCATTATCATCTTAAATTCCTTGCATAGTTCTCATTCACGTCTTCATTATCATCCATAGTCATTGCATAGTCCCACTTACATCCTTATTATCATCCTACGTCTTTTGCATAGTCCCACTTACGTCCTCATTATTGTCCTATGTCTTTTGCATAAGTACCACTTACATCCTCATTATCGTCCTAAGTCTTTTGCATTATCATCCATATTAGTTACATAGTCCTACATTATCATCTACGTCTTCATCTAGACCTCATATACGTCTATCTTAGTTCATCATCATTTGCACAATCATCCTATAAAATCATACCCCAAATGTCCAAAACACAATCAGAGGATCAATCAAACTCAACCTCAACTCAAACAAGTTGGTCAAGTTAAATCAAACATTATCACATCCAAAGAAATGGAGAAAATATCTTACATGTTGTGATCCTAGGTCCAAACCAAACAAGAAAACATCATGGATTGGAATTATACATTTTGTAGGGAAGGTGGAGGATTCATCCCTTCCATTCCTATTCCATCACCATCCATAGAAATATTAGCTCAGCAAATCAAAACTTTGCAACAACAAGTGACAGACATGGCTAGTCCTGACAACCATAAGGGCTGGTTAGAGTCATGTAAACCTTCTTTTTCTTTCAACCCACTACATCAATCATACCAATCACATCAACCCAACATTCAAACCTCATTCAACCAAAATCAAACCCATTTCAACCAAAGTCCAAATCAAAATTCATATCAACCCAACATTCAAACCTCGTTCAACCAAAATCACACCCTTTTCAACCAATGTGCAAATCAAAATTCATTCAACCAAAATCACACCCTTTTCAACCAATGTCCAAATCAAAATTCATTCAACCAAAATCAAACCTCGTTCAACCAAAATCAAACCCCTTTCAACCAAAGTCCAAATCAAAATTCATTTAACCAAAATCAAACAACTGTCACCCAAAATCAAACATCTTTCACCCAAAATCAAATCCCTTTCAACCAAAGCCCAAATCAACCATATCTATCCACCATTTCATTATCCCTTGAAGTCACATAAAACCAATCCATGCCATCTCTATCTAATAACACAACCTCCCAAGGGCTATCCATCGTACAAAACCACTCCAATCCAAGTCATGATTTAGAGAGTCTCATTCAAAATCCTTTCTCATCAAATCAAAAGGTTGAAACATTCCAAGAATCTCCCATGAATATCCAAACTCCTTCCTCGTGTCAAGATGATAATCCAAAATCAGAAGAAATGGACCCTGAAACAAATCAAGATCAAGAACAACCACTTCCATCTAACCCAATTTTTTATCAAGATCCCACTAACCAAGAATCCTATGATGATCCCCTTGCTCTTTTCTATTCCATTCATAATGACACCCTTCCATCTCAAGAACAAAGTGTCCTTTCAAGTCCCATCCAACATCCACCTCCTAAACAAGATCAAGACATCTCTTCCATCCTCCCTAATAATCCCTTTACAAACCAAGATCAAATCATACCTTTACCTTCATGTCCTAAACACGATCCTATTATTTCTCCAAATCCTGATCAAGGTCCCTCCATCCCTTCATCTCCATGTCATAATCCTCCATGTTCCTCACAAGATTCTCTCTCAAACGAACTTACCATTTCTCCTCGTGATCCCAATCCCTCTACAAAAGTTGTTCATGAGCCCCTTATCAATGAAATCACCAATCCAGATCATACTACATAGAACAACTTGTCAACAATTGTTTCATCATCCTCTTCAAGTGCATCAATAAAAATAGACATAACACTCGCTCATGTCACAACTTTGAAACCAAAAACAATTTGTCTCATACACTCACACTTGAAATATCGGGGGCAAGAGAACCTACCACGATTGGATTTCATTGAAAAGCATAAGGCTATAGCTGAATTCATGGGTTCTAGAGCTAGATTTCCTTACGATGATCCAAAAAATAAGAAAATCAACATTGGAGATGTTGAACATATACACTTAGTTGAGTCCTTATATCCTATTGGAAAAGACATCTTTATCCGACTCTTCGAACAAAGACCAATGAACTACCTACACAAATATTGTACCTAAAGGGTTGTGTAGTTTAGGTTTTACTTTCTGCATTGCATATCATATCATTCAAAACATTGCATTACAAATAGTTTCTTTTCAAATGCATTGCATTCTCAAAAATTCCAAATTTTCATATAGCAGCATCAATAAAACAAGGCAATTGTTCAAGTTTATCATTCGTTTGCATTGAAGAGAAGCAAGGGTCATCTCCTTTCTTAGATATCCAGACATGAAGTCTTTGAGGTCCTAAAATCATTCATTTTCAACATTACCTTGTGATGACGCTTTACTTATGGTTGGGTAGTGGCTTCACTATTTGAGACTTGTTAACTTACAATCTATCAATTGCTATATCTTACACCTTAATGAGATCTCTAATTCATTCTAGACACCTAGTTGATCATATGACTAGTGAAAAATCTAAAATTCTACTTCAGCATCATTGTAATTGTCACACCCAAGTAGGTTTCATTACTTACAAGTCAAGGCAAGAAAATAAAAATAAAAAGAGCCATGCCAAATATCCATCTAAAGGCAGAAAGAGCAATGATATATAACTGAAATATCATGTATACAAATACGATAAAAAGCTTGACTATGAGAACATGCTAGTAACTCCATCAGGGCTATGAACACCTACTGGCAATGGAGCAATATTTGAGAAATTATAGTCTATAACCTTGTCGGAGCTCTTAAGGCTTGCTGGCAGCGAGGCTCTATTCGGGATGCTTTTGAAGTTAGAAAAACCATGTAGCTAGTCATATAGGATGCTAAGGATCTTTAGTGAACACAAGAGCGGGAATTAACTCATCTGCACACACATGGGAAAAAGAAGATCAAAGTTTCAAGAACCAATGGGGAAGTTTTCCGTGTCTCCATTTGTAAATCCTAGTCACTAAGTGTGTTGAGATGAATGTTTCGAAGGGTCTTAGAGATCAATTGACCGCTTATCTACAAAATGTTTTGCACCTTCATTTTCAATCAGTGTATTACAAATGCTAAAAAACAAAGACAATCAACCTTGTTCGAATAGGAAGTGCATCTTCATCTTGCATATTGCATTCACATAGGTCATGTCAAAAATTTCTTTGTCTCCACACGCATTCTACAGATCATCATGTCATACGGGTCTACAAACTAGGGGCATAACTGCAAAAAATCCTAAAAATCAAATAAAGTCTTGAAAAAATCCCAAAAATCAGATAAAGTCCTGAAAAAATCCAAAAAATCAAATAAAGTCCTGAAAAAATCCAAAAAATCAGATAAAGTCTTGAAAAAATCCAAAAAATCAGATAAAGTCTTGAAAAAATCCAAAAAATCAGATAAAGTCTTGAAAAAATCCAAAAAATCAGATAAAGTCCTGAAAAAATCCAAAAAATCAGATAAAGTCCTAAAAAAGTCCAAAAAAAAAAACATTGAAAACCTCAAAATCAACCAAAAACATACGTATAATGTCCTGAAAAAATATACCAAAAACAATGAAAAAAATTAAAATACTAAAAACATTCAAATACAATTCTGAAAAGATCAACCAAAAACATCCATTTACGATCCTGAAAAAAATCAAACAAAAACATTCAAAAATCTACCTACATAATCCAAAAACATCGAAAAAGCTCTTGGAAAAGAACTAAAAATCGAAAATCAATCAATCAAAAAACTTGCAATAACATGTCTTGTAAGAAACAAATACCCTAGCAGATATCCAACAAACACTTCGCACGAAGTTAACAAAGGATACGACTATCCAGTCAAACATTTGCAATCAATTGATCAAACTGTCTTATCAATCGTATCATATCCATATCAGCGTGATCATTATCTTGTCTTAAACAGAAGAGGATACAATTGAAATCAGATAGGTCAGTCTTAAACGGGGTCTGCAACTTTCTGAGATCAGACATTATCAACCATCACATCAAACAACTGAGAACAAAGGCACAAGGTCAGTATAGCTGCTGAATTTTGTCCAGGTCAGTCTTTATCTTTTTATCATTTGGCGATAGATTATGTTCCTATGCTACTCAAGGATATCCACAAGTGACTAGAGGAGCCATGATGGGAATTATCTTTTTTCTTTGTTTTCTACTTGTTTGCTACGTGTTTGTTTCTTCAATGAGATATCTTTACATCTTGGTTCCTTATACCCTGATGTGCTAAGCTCCATTGTACAATAATAAGGCTCAATGATGAATATATATTGATGCAATAAAATATGTGACACAGGTTCGTGATTCATTCAATTTCATTCTCATTCTCATCTCATTTGCTTATTGATAATTTGTTGATTTCCCATCTTCTCTCTAACTCATATTCTTTCTAAACATTCTTTTCTCATCATCTCTTTCTTAATCATTTTATATCATCTAACATTATTCTATTTCATCAATCTATTTTCTCATATTCTATCTTAATATCATCTTCACATCACCTATCTCTATCTCTAATCAACTAACCATTCTTCTATCTTTCATCTCACATTCTTCTTTTTTCAAGAGATCATTCATATCTTTAATGCATAAACAATCTCTCGAGGGGGCATTACACCCTAAGTATCACCGGGACATACTGGGGCAAAATTTTTCATTTTCTTTGAAACAACGTCATTCTGACATTGTCTCAAAGAGGGGCAAATGTAGACACCTAAAAATGTCTCATTGATCATGTACTAATTATTCGTCTAATTAGTTAAATAATTCTTTAATTATTTAATTAAGTTAATTAATCTATTTCTTCTAATTTCATATTTCCTCATAATAATTCTCAATTTCTATTTCTATTTCTATCATCATTTAATCATTTTAAATCATTTTCTAATATTAATTAAATATTTATTATTTAATTAATTATGGTTAATTCCCTAATTTAAATAATCTTTATTATTTAAATAAATTAATTCTCAATTTCTATTTCTATTTCTATCATCATTTAATCATTTTAATCATTTTCTAATATTAATTAAATATTTATTATTTAATTAATTATGGTTAATTCCCTAATTTAAATAATCTTTATTATTTAAATGAATTAATTCTCAATTTCTATTTCCAATTCTATCATCATTTAATCGTTTTAATCATTTTCTAAATATTAATTAAATATTTATTATTTAATTAATTATGATTAATTCTCCAATTTAAATAAATTAATTCTCAATTTCTATCTCTAATCATCTAATCATTCAACCCTCTTCTAAATATTAATTAAATATTTATTATTTAATTAATTATGATTTATTTCCCTTAATTTAAATAATCTTTATTATTTAATTAAATTAAATTTCTAAATAATTAAATAATTTCTTTAAATTATTTAATTAGCTAATTAATTATGTTTAATTCCCCAATTTAAATAATCTTTATTATTTAACTAAATTAATTCTCAATTTCTATCTCTAATCATCTAATCATTTAACTCTCTTCTAAATATTAATTAAATATTTATTATTTAATTAATTGTGATTTAATCCTTTAAATTAAATAATCTTTATTATTTAATTAAATTCCATTTCTAAATAATTAAATAGTTTCTTTAAATTATTTAATTAGCTAATTAATTCTTCCAATTCCAAATCCCCAAATTCTAATTTCATTTTATTTCATATCCTTCTAATTTCTTCCAAATTCATCACATGTGCATGATTTCAAAAATCTAATTGAAAATCAAAGTCGAGTTATAAATATATTCAAAGGCTAAATTGAATTAATAAATTCAATTATTTGAATAATATCTCATGCAAAGATTAAATTAATAATTTAAATCTAAATCCAAGCACATGCTAAATTAATTAATTAAATCAATTAATTAATTAAATCTTTTATCTCTCCAACTTCTATTTCCATCCTTCAGTTAGCTTTTTTTAAATTTAGCTCTCTGTGTCATCCTCTTTATTTCTTCCAATCATTCTTTTTCTTCCTTCAGTTAACTCTTTCATCAATCAGTTGACTCCTTTAATCTATTCAATCTATTGAGTTCCACTCCTACAATCAATAGTTCAACTATCAAATTGCATTTGAGCTCACTTGAGTTTACACCTCTTGATCATTATATTCCACCTTTCAATCAATCTTCTCCAATTTTCTATAAATTGAGCATCCAATCTCTATTTTCAATCCTCCTTAATCTTGAACAATTATTAGAATCACGAACTTCGAATCTTTGTGTCACTTGCAGGTTACCAATGCAATATCTGAGAGCCATCATACCATGAAGAGAAGAAGAGCAATGGAAGCAATATGCACATCTTGGAATAGGGAGTTTTATTTGAATTGATTTCATTCTTAATTCCTATTTTGCTTGATGATTGCATTATTTCATTGTCTAGTTTGTTAGATTTGTTAATTAGACAGGGATTCATGATTTCCCTGGTGTTTCTAATTGATAGCTTTGTTTATTTGAAGATGAATTCTAGCATGCGTTACAGTTCCAATCATGTCTTAATATCTTCTATCTCGATGTGCCCAACCTTTGTGTCTATTACCCATTTAATCTGATCATCAAGCTTTGAAACATACACCTGTCCTTGATATTGATACTTCATTGTCATAGGAAGTTTGTCTATCTCTTTGCCTCTCTTACTAGAAGTTGGGTCCATCTAAATGCTCTAATTTGCAAGAAAGAATCAAGAATTAATCCATTGCATATATACAAATTATTAATAAGATCATCCACCTTGAGACTTCAGGGTTCCAGAGTGTCGGGGTGGATAACTTCCTTATAAAACAAGTGACCTTGGGACTCTAGGGTTCTAAGGTTTTGAGGTGGACAAGTTTGAAAACAAACTCCAGAACTTTAGGGTTATGGGATTGATAAATTAAACAAAGTCCGGAACTCTGGGGTTTCAGGGTTCTGGGATGGGTAAAGCAAATGGAATCCAGAACTCTGGGATTTCGGGGTTCTGGGGTAGGTTGAAAAAGTTAACTTTGGGACTTCGGGGTTCCGGGGTCTCGGGGTAGATCAACAAGGCACCAAGAAGATACTTTGAAACTCTGGGAATCCAGGGTTAAAATAGTGGATTAGTAAAAAGGACCTCGGGACTCTAGGGTTCTGGGGTTACGAGGTCAGGGGACTTTCTCTCCAAAAATTATGAGTTGATTTCGGAACTCCCAGGTTCTGGGGTTCCAGGGTGAATACGCATGACCAAAGGAACCAACCTTGGGACTCCGGGGTTTCAAGTTAAAAAAGCACTTAATACTCTTAACTATTTGCTGAATATGTTGAACTTCCACTCCCATTTCTGAGAGAAAGAATCTAATGCTCCTCCCACCTATACTGGCTCCTGGTACTCCTTCATGGTATTATGTAAAAATAGTCTAAATTTTGAGGCATTTATCAAGGCCCATGATTTCGCTATGGCAGCCACCTATCTTACCTCCAGCAATGCTTTTACGTCTTCCTCTAGGAGTGATGAGGTTGAAGGTGATTATCATTTCTGCAAGTATCTAAAGGCTTGCCCATTTCTACCAACAGGTTCTTATACTACTCTAGTTGTGCTTTGACCATTGCATGGGAGGTGTATTCCTTCTCGATTCATCCCCTGATGATGCTAGTAGCCAGTTCCAAAGTATTTAACTCCCCCCACTTCGTCTGCTTAACCAGTTTTACCTAAGACACTTGGTACTTGGGGGAGATTTGAGCTTCTGCCTATAGAGGAACTGCTACATCCTCAATCACCTCACCGAAACCTATTCTTGACAGATGATGCACCGTATTGGACTTATTAACTTTCCTCGGTTCCTCCATGATTGCTTGTTGTAGTGTAACCTTTGGTAACACTACTTTCCTCTTCTTTCTCTTAAAGGTGAACTCCGACCACTGTGGCACATCTTTGACTCTATCACCTTCGTGAGGTACTATGTCAGCGGTCACAATGTGCACATCCGACTATTCCTCTGCTTCATCTTTCTCTTCTGCTTTTGTGTGTTTAGGACTTTGACGTGAAGCAATTTGGAGGGATAGATTAATTTGGAAAGAAATGTTAATATTCAGTCATTGTTGCTTGTACAACTCTCCCAACCTATCACTGACCTCTTCCCCAAATGTCCTGCCCTCCTTATCCGTTTCTCACATACCTTGCTCGACAGCTATATCTTTAAGGAGGTCTTCTTGGTCCTGAGGGGTTAGAATTAATCTTTAATTTAACCAATCTTCAGCCTCATTTCGTTCTTTCTCCCCTCCAAGTGGTTGTTGTTCCCTAGGTTTTTTCTCTTCCTAGTCTAAGTCTGTTTCGATATTACAGACAATTATAGTTTCAGTGGTAGGCCTAAATGTCTGTGTCCTGGTAGGCACTATGGTTGTATCAACTGGTGGTGGCATAGGGGCATTAGTAACTGGGGCATGTGTTGCAGTTGTTGATGGAGGCTGAGTGGGAGCACCTTTGTATGTGTATCCTTGTTCTTCTTCCTCCTGAGCACCTTCTCCTAGATTTTGTCCAATTGTTGTTCTCGCAGGAAGAACCTTTGCTAGTGGTACAACACCCAACCCATCTGTCACTCCAAGATCTGTAGCCTTTTTCAGTAATTCAGATTTTCTCATTTGCACATGAAGTTTCTTCATTAATTCATCGATACTTTCCTCGGGCTTAGCCACTTCATCCGGGTCAGTAGATGTTTTCTTTCAGGAACTAGACCTTGTTTTGTGAGTATACTCCTTATAACCCCTTGATTGGGGAACACTTGAGATGGATTCCTTCTTCTTCCCTTTTGAGGTGCTTGGCCTAACCGTCAAACTGATCCACTGTCTAGTTCTATTTATAACTGCTTGGGTTACTCGGTCTATACCCATATCTTCTTACGCCGACCACCTTATAGGAGAAAGAGGCTTCTTTTCAATTTCTTGTTCTTTATATATGGATTCTAATAGTTCTCCATCATCCCTCAACTCTTTGGGGAGATTGGTTTCTATTTCAGAGTCCCTAATCTATGGCACTAACAATCTATAAAAATTCCTTTCTCTCACCTCAAAACTATCTTGGAGGTTGGCCCAAAAGTCCTCCAATCTAGGCTTGTGCCCCTCATATGCCTTAGGCATGGTTTGTTTGAGTTTTCCATAAGGATCATAACACTCCCTTGCATAATCAAATTCATTAAGATTTGGATCATGAAGCTCTTGCTCTGCCATCTTTGCTACCTGAATTTTCAAACAAGAAAAATATCCAATGGAAACTAAGAAGTCTATCCCTGCCTTATGTTTTGATGATAATAGTGATTGGAGGTTGAGTATTTGCCTAACATACTCTAACAAAATGATATAGTCATTGCAATATCGAGGCAATAACATCAGGTTCCTTGTGAACCCATTGACCCTGATGTATGTAGAACACTGGTTTTGGATGAACCAGCATGCCCATTCTTGGATGATTTCCATTGCTTCGAGGTTTATTCTATATCCTGTATCACTTGTGAGTTTGTTGATTATAGGGAAGAGGAAGGTATCGTTGATTCTCTTGAAGTGAGCCTTTACATTATCGAGAGGGAGTTGTGAGTAATACTCCCATACTTTCTTCTGCCCTTCCTCATCTCCCAACTGACCTTCTACCTATAATCTTGGGAACTTACCTGCTCGGGTAGCCACCCAAATAACATAGGAAGTGAAAAGGAACTTATTTGTTAGGTGTACTTCCATCATTTGTTTATGGATGTTGTCCAAGAGGATTTGGGCCCAATCGAAGTATTGCTTCCCTATAAGGATGGATGTCATGAGCTGGAACATCCAGGGATGGATTTGCCTGCAATCTAGCTTACCAAAGGCTTTTCTCAGCATGATGATTAAATCTCTATGTGGCTCCTTAAAGTCTTCCCTCAACACATCTATGGATTTTAGCCCTATTTTCCTCTCCTCTTATAACCAGTTCTCATTCATGTGTGTCTTATTTGAAGCAATATTACTATTCCATACCTCGAGGGATTCTTCTTCAGTGGTTAGGAATACTTCATGTATTGTAGAGATGCTAAACACAAATCCTAGAATGTCTGGAGATAAGTCAATTACCGTCCTACCTTGAGCATCTGTGTACTTTCTTGTGTCTACATTAAAAAACTATGCCACAGTCATGATAAACTTAGGAGCTTGGTTTGACTGTGGGAAGATGGTTAAAATAGTGGATTAGTAAAATGGACCTCAGGACTCTGGGGTTCCAGGGTTGCAAGGTTGAGGGACTTTCTCTCCAAAAATTATGAGTTGATCTGGAACTCCCAAGTTCTGGGGTTCCGAGGTGAATAGGCATGACCAAAGGAACCAACCTTGAGATTGCGGGGTTTCAAGGTAAAAAAGCACAACCCTGCCTGGAACTCCGGGGTTCCGGGATGAATAAACATGACTTGAAAGAACCAACCTCGGGACTTCAGGGTTTCGGGGTGGACGGATTCTACTCTACCCGAAACTCTGAAAGTCTGGGGTTCTGGGGTGAGGAAAACTAGGGCACGCGGAAAAAAATGAAAATGAGGAAAACCCTAGAAGAAAATCTAAAACAAGAAAACTAAAAAAAACAAGATCTAAACATGAAATCACAAGGAGGGATAAAATATTCACCAACCTAGTGAGGAAAACATGCAAGACACTCGGTAACACGAGGGCACAAAGTCGAGGGGTTGCAGCTAGGAGCTCTGAGAAACTTGAGTGCAAAAATGAACTTAGAAAAGTTCATTTCACTTATTTATACCCCCCTGAACTTTGTCTATATAGTTGCCTTAAACAAGACCTGGGGACTCTGGGGTTCCGGGATCGATTACGAACAAAACAAGAAAAAAGACCTCGAGACTCCAGGGTTCTAGGGTTCCGAGGAAAAAAGGAACAAAACGACCTTGAAACTCTGGGGTTCCATGGTTCTGGGGTCGAAAGACAAGACAACCTTGGGACTCCAAGGTTCCGAGGTTGAAAGGACAAAATAATACACGAAGAACTCAGGACTTCGAGACTACGAAGTTCTGAGGCTTCAATTAAAAAAAAAAGAAAAGGACAAGGCACAACTTCGGAACTCCAAGGATCCAAGGTTGTACACCAACAAACAAACAACTACCTTGGGAATTCGGGGTTCCGGGGTAGGACAAAGAAAAAACAAGCAAAGGAGACCTCAGAACTCTGGGGTTCTGAGGTTGGCAAGCAAAACTACAAACACAAAGCAATAGAAAGCAAAAAGAGGGACCCATATTTTCAACACAAGGAAACTGATGGGGGTTAGGTATGTAGGGCATAACAAATGGCGACTATCTCAAAAAAATGACTCTAGGCGATTTAGAACTTCAAAAACTCTGGTTAACCCAACGCCTAAGGCTACTATCATTCAAAATGATGTATAAAAGAATAAAAGATGAGCGAATCAATGAACAAACAACCAAGTCCAAAACTAAACAGGATTAACTCTTAAGTGTGTGTGCATGATTTATTACTCCATCATTTTCAATAATGAAGACAAACAGAGTAAAATGGGCCCAAGCTACATAGGTGAAATCAACCAATTTGTTTCATGCAAGGTCATCCTAGGCATAGCTCTGCTGCTAGCAAGGCGTTCATAGCCCCGATAGAGATACCTCTGGTTCCCATCAAGCAGTGCTCCACTAACAACTAGGCATCCATAGCCCTGGTGGAGGTTACTTGAAACACCCAAGTTTAGTTGGTTTAAGAGGATCATTTATTTATTTTTTTCTTTTCCTTTTTTGAAAACATCATGGAATATAGAAGGACTATTTCTTTAGTAACCTTTTAAACAACTTTTCAAACATTGAAGTCTGATTACTGGGTTGGGAAACATGGTGGATAACATGAAACATCCTGACTTTCAATTTTTCACTTGGAAACAAGTTCATTTGATATCTTACAAAACTTTCTGATGTATCTTAGTGTGATGGTAGTGCTGAGTTATCAAGCTAGTCTTTGCCTAATTGAGGGTCAAGAACTCAAATTATATTTAAACCGTTATATACCACCTTGAACGAGTGTAGACAAAGATTTCTAAATTAACCAAATAATAATGAAGTTGTAAATAGAAAAGAGTCAAAGTCTCTCAAAATTTGGTGACTTGTCATGCAAAGGACAACTTCCCTTTTAGAATCTTTGAGAATAAATATATATCCCCACATAACAAAACGGAAACAAACGAAATGAAACAAGACAAACAAAACAAAAGGGAAACATGCATGCAACAAAGCAAAAACACAACAAACATGTAAAATGCAAATAAGCAACAAATCAAACAAAACAAAAACAAATAATCTACTATATACAATAGGTTAAGCTTCACTAGCAATTAATCAAAATAGTGCTTGAGGAACTGACCATTGATGGAAAATGGTACAAGTTCTCCAGTCAAAGAGCTTAACTTAAAGGTGTTCTCTCCTAAAACTTTGGCTATTTGGTAAGGACCTAACCACAACCTTTCAAACTTATGGTGATCGCCTTTCTTCTCCTTGGCCTTATCCCATAATAGAACTAGGTCAGAGATCCAAAAGGCTTTCACCTTGGCTCTTTTGTCAAACCATCTCTTAACAATGGCTTGGTGCTTGGAGAAGTGTTGTAGGGTATTAATCCTTTTCTCATCAAGTTTAAACAGATTTAGGAGGCTAACCTCTACCTGATCCTCAATTTCAAGTTCTTTCATTAACTAGAGGACATGTATTTGTAAATTGATCGGGAAGATGAGAGTTTGGCCATAAATAAGGTAATACGGAGAAGTTCCCAGGGCATCTTTTACTCTAGTTTGATCAACCCATAGGGCATATCTCAACTGATTGTGCCAATCCCTGGGATTCTTCTTGAGTAGCTTTTTAATGACATCCAGGATGTTCTTATTTGTTGATTCAGCTACTCTGTTACCTTGCAGATGGTAATTGGACAAGAATTCCAGTATTACCTTATATTCATACAACCATTGCATCAATTGTGCAGAAGTAAAAGCAGGGTTATTGTCACATACCAGAGAAAATGACATACCAAACCTTGTGACAATGTATTCTTCAATGAATTTTAGGAAAACCTCTGTAGTAGCATTTCGACATGCTATGGCTTCCGTCCATTGGGTGCAGTAATCCGTTGTTGTAAGAATGAACTTATGTCCTACATATGAATTAGGATTAATGACACCTACGAAATCAAGTGCCCATTGGGAAAATGGTCTTACCTCGAACACTGGTTGGAGAGGCATGGCGAGATTCCTCTCTTTGGAAGTTGTGGTCTGGCATGTATGACAATGATGAACGTGCTCATGAGTATCCTTAAAAATACTAGGCTAGTAATATCTAGCCTTCAAAATTTGATGTGCAGCGGCATCTGCCGACCCATGACTTGTACCATGATGGTATGATGAAAGAATAAGTAGCTGGTAGAATACTGAGAGGGAGGGGGGGTGAATTATTATACTGAAAAACTAATACAAACTTCCCAATCTCAAATTCAAACTCGCAAAGTAAACTTTCACTTATCAAGATCAATACTCAACATCAACCGGTTAACTGTTATAACAACTTAATAGTAAACAACTTCAATCTTGTAAACATCAAAATGCTTAATCATATCTCAACATATTTAATCTCTCAATGCTTCCAGTTATCATGCCTTATTAGAAATTAATCAAATCAACAAATAAGATCATAACCACAAAAACATTCACCGCTTGACACAAATGTTTATACATGGAAAACTCAAATAGGTAAAAACCATGGTGAGATGAGACTCACAAGGATAGCTATCTGAAATCTTTCAAAGTTTTCCCTATTAGGAACCAAGCCTATTAAAGCTTATACAATAAGTCCTGTAAAGAACCGATTCTATTAGGAATCACCCGGTTAAGGGATTTACAAAATGCCTTGATGAAAAATTAAAATACCTTGTTAGGAGTAACCTCGGTAGAGGGTTTGAGAATCCAAGCTAATGGGCCACCTTGTTATAGGATTTAATAAGTAACCAAACTTGTTAGAGCTTACCCAGTTAGGGGATTTCAATTCTTCTATAATTGTTAGAAAACAACAGGTTTTCTTGATCTATCTGAATAGCACTACATTTGCTTGATCAGATCCTTTTAAGCTTCAATCTGCCTTTACACAAACTGCAGATCCATTCTCCGGTTAGGCAACCACACACTCTAACAAACAACTTCATCGACCTTAAATACAAATCAATTAGGTTGGTAACACAACAAAAACCTAATTCTCTCATAGAGATTACAAACAAGTTCGTTCAATCTTGATCATTAGAAATCATAACAATCTTTTCACATTCTTCAAGAAAATTCCAACCGCTCCATGATCACCACTTCATTAGACTTTGTAACTAATCACGCGCTATGCATTAGATGCAATCCACTTTTCTCATTCCCTAGACAATCAAATAAACAAACAACATGCCAAAAACAATTTGAACTTATCCTCATTCAATGATCACAAGTGTCTCCATCATTACCGCTCATAATTAGATCTTAAACCAATAAACTTGATCGGTTAGGGTTTAACAAAAAAACAATTGGTAGGGTTTACCAGTTACATTGCATAGAAAATGGTTTAACCTTATATACCAGTTTACCAGTTCAACTCATAAACTAACATACCAGTTTATAACATCTTCCTCAAAGCTCTTCCTGCCAGTTACAAGCCAATACCAATAATAACAACAATATCAACAATATCATAAATACCATTATCGGTTCAATTGACATAAATGACAACATAACATATCATTAATGCAATCTTCATGCAAATGCCAACAATCTCCCCCTTTGGCATTGATGGCAGTACAAATATCAACGCATCAGATTGATTGGTTTCCCTTTGCAAGTCATAGAATGATTCTTCTCAATCACATAATTTTTCTCCCCCTTTGACAACAATGCCAAATTGAAAGTAAAACATGTAATGCCAAATTTTCACTGTGCATCAACAACATACTACAACTTGATGCTCCCCCTGTGGAATACATCCACTTTTTCATCAATCCATGTAAAATTTTACAAGTAATTTAGGGACTGATGCAATTAGCATCATTCTCAACAAACTTCATGAAGAGGGACAACCCCCAATTGACTTCTAATATACTCAAAAGTAGTCCTAGGCAGAGGTTTGGTAAAGATATTTGCAAGCTTCTCCTGGGTAGAAACATGCTCTAAGATAACATCTTTACTTTGAACTTTTTCCCTCAAGAAGTGATACTTCAATTCAATGTACTTGGTGCGAGCGTGCAAAACATGATTTTTAGAAATATTAATGGCACTTGTATTATCAAATTAAATCTTTATAAGTTCTAAGATCTTCATCTTAAAACCTTCCAAAATGTGCCTCATCCAAATAGCTTGTGTGCAATTCATATAAGCTGCAACATACTTAGCTTCAGCAATAGTTTGTGAAGTGCAACTCTACTTTTTACTACTCCATGAAACAAGCCTTCCTCCAAGAAAAAATGTTCCACCGGTTGTGCTTTTCTGGTCATCAACATTTTTTGCCCAATCAGCATCTGTGTATGCCTTCAAATCAAAGTTTCCTCCATATGGATACCATAATCCATGTTCAACAGTACCTTTCAGGTATCTAAAGATTCTCTTGGTTGTTATCAGGTGTGTCTCCTTAGGATTCTTTTGGAATCTAGAAACTATGCCAACTGCATGGGCAATGTCTGGTCTGTTGTGAACCACATAGTGTAACTTGCTAATCGTTGACCTGTATTCCTTCTCATCAACAAACTTAGATTCATATTCCTTGGATAACTTAATGAAAGTATTCAAAATTTTTGGTGGTTTCACTTTAGACTCTGCTGGAGGACGGAGCCCAGAAGATTAATCAAAGTATAATTCCTCTTAGGAGGTGGCGACTCTACTTTTATTTTATGAGTAATAATTGGTATGTTGAGAAAGTAAGAGAAACCCCTAGGAATTTTTCAATAAAATTTATGCAAGGAAGGAGGTCTCTGCACAAGGGACAAGAAGATTTTGTTCAGTTGAGTCCGAAGAAAAGGAACAAAGAGAAGAAATCAAACATGGAGTTTGAAGGTTATAAGAGATTTCCTAGTAGAGAGGAAGGTTCCTCATCTGGTAATAAATTTGAAAATCTGGAGGAAAATCCTTTTTATAACTTAAATATACAGGAACAATAAAGGTGGTCATGATGAGATCCTGGCTGCTGAAGAACAGGAAAAGAGGCAGTGGGATGAAATCATACTTAAAATGGGTGATTTAAATGGAGATGAATCCAAGATGGCAAAATCTCTTAAGAGACAACCGGATTGGGTTTTGCAAACACTAGGAATAGAAAAAGATACAATTCAAAGCCCTAGGTCAAAAGAAATAGAAGACAAAAGTAAAGGTGAAGGAAATAGGCCAGCAATTCCTAAATATAGTCCCCCTCATATGAGATTAATAGAGCAGCCTTTTGTAACTTATGATAACCCATTATTAAATAGAACTAGAAGATGGAGGGATGTGCATAGGGATCAAAGTGAAGAAAGGCAAGAGGATGGAAGAAGGAATGGAAATGGGGGAAATGATGGGAATTGGAATAACACAAATAGGGGTAATCATATAGGAAGTAATGGGTATGGCAAAAATCAAAATAATGGATATAATAGAGGTAACAATGGCAATTACGGAAATGGCAATGGTGGAGATAGGATCAACAATAATGGCAATGGAGGTAATAATGGAGATAATGGCAATAATAATGGTGGTGGAAACAATGGGAACAATGGTAATTATGGCAACAATGGTGGATTCAATAGAGGATTTATGAACAATCAAAGCAACCATCATGTTGGTAGATAGCCTATGATCATTGAAAGATACAGATAGTTGGATTTCACTAGCACTGCTGGTTATCCAAATTAGATCACTAATGATTTAAGATCAGCAATCCCCAAATTTTTAGGAAATGGAATTGATTCAGAAAAACAACATATAGTTAATGTAAAAACTATCATTGAAGAATCTGAGGTTCCTCATGAGGATGTATTCATGGAATTATTTGTTCAATCTTTGATAGAAGATGTAGGAGAATGATATAGAAGTCTTCTTGATAGATGTATCTATAGCTGGAAGGAATTTGTAACACTATTTTTGGAAGAATTTGGAGATCACAATGATCCTTCATTTGCATCCCATGAATTAACAAATATAAAGAAGAATCAAAATAAATCAGTTGCTGAATTTAATAAAAGATTTAGTAAAGTATTAAATAGAGTACCCAGAGATGTCAGACCCATTGATTCATTTTTGATTAACTTTTATTTGAGTGCTTTTGACAAAAAAACCCATTATGAGATTTTGTCTCATAGACTTGATACTTTACAACAAGCATTCAAGACAACTGCTACTATTGAGAATAATAGGAAGGTTTCTGGGAAGGTTGCTAAAAGAGATGATCCAAAGTTGTACAATTCCAGGGTTCCCATGAAAGATGATCTTACTTAGATCATGGACATGCTTAAGGACCTAAAGGGTAAACAAAATCCTAAAGAAAGGCCACCATATAGAAACAATAAGCAAATAAATTACAATAGGTTGAGGTTGTATGACATGCCATATAACATAAATTGGAAGGATGGAAAACTAGTAAAACCTAATACAAACAAAGATACTCCTGATCCATTAAAGAAAACCACAAACTTTGTAGATGAGTGTCCATGGTGTGATGTATGTAATCTGCCTCATGTTGCAGAACAATATATGATTGCCCAGGGCTTGATAGAAGAGGAAGATAAAAATGAGGATTATGAACCAACTGTGAATGCCCTTTCGTCTGATCCATATTGGGGAAGCGATGAGGATTTATCTAAAGAAGAAGAATATTTTGATGCACATCAAAGAAGAAAGAATTTTCAATATAGCATACAACAGGTTTTTTCTGATGATGATGAAGATATCCCTGCCTTGAGAAAATCATTTCGGGAGGAAGCAATGCCTTCTTTGAGAAATTTGACTGAAGAAGAGAAGAAAGATTTCACTATTGCAGTTGTAGAACAAGTGAAAAGCAATTACCAGCTGAGAAATAGGAATGCCAACAATTACCAGCTGTAGATTTCACTATTGCATAAACCGAATAGTGTAGTAACATAATATAAAGCTAAAACAAATAGATAACAATCATACATGATTCACTCCATAACACATATATTTTGGTTATGCAAAAACTCTTGGTTGGAGAGAAAAACTGCGGTGGGGATGGCACCCACAACTTCACTACTGCAATAATAAAGAGTGCTCAGTTATAGCTACATGATTAGCTATTTCTGATAGCTTACCCTATTAGGAGTATCAATCTGTTAGATCTACCTTTCTAAAGGATTTCACAACACTTAAACTAAATGTTGCACCTAGTTAGAGGCTTTACAATTTATAGACTTGATTAGAGTCTTTTACCCTGTTAAAGGTTTCTCTTACAACTTCAAAATATTACAATAAAATCATTACAAATATCTGTAACTTTACATCTAGAATGTTATAGCAGATTCTATGTGCTCAAAATAAGTTACCTTGCTTATAGTATACCTCGATAACTCATATAGTAACTCGGTAAACCATTTTGTTTATTCTGTTCTTCGACTGTTCTCTGAAAACCTTCTCGGTGACCTTTGTGTCTCTGTAATAGTCTTCTTACACTCATGCATACACACCTTTAATTCTTAACTCATGTTGTATAAATAGGTCTCTTATGATGGTGATCCATTCATTGCTTCGATCTTATAAATATGATTTATCGAATGAATAACCATGCAAATTATTTCATTGGTTAGATAACATCAAAATAATACACAATCTTTTAAGTGCAATTTCCAATGTGATAACGGTTAGATGTGCCTTGATCTTGTAACACGTTTTCATATGTATGTCCAAGTTCAATGAATCCGGTAACACGTTTCACTCGGTGTATAACAACTTAGTGTGTCATCTTTGTTGCTCGGTAGACATGAAATGATACTTAGTAGATAGCTCGGTGTATACTATGTTTTGAGACTACTTTCTTCTGTAACCGACTAGACTGTTCATACCGACTGAATATCTCGGTAGAGATAACTAACTAGAGTATATAGAATAAATTTGAACATAAAACTAATGGCAACTTGATAAGTAGTAACAATCTCCCCTTTTGACATTAGTTGAGATGTTTGACAAAAACTACTTTCAAAGTTATAACTCAATAATCTATATACTTGCAAAATTTGACTATACTGATAGTATATACAATAGTCAATAATATAATATATCCAGATATACTCCCCTTATTGATACACTATACAAAACTCTAATTTTGCATGCTTGGTGATTTTTTTGGTGTGCTTTGCTTACTATTCTATATACTACTCGGTTCACTGCTATTGTATACTCTACTTGCTCTGCTCGGTATACTCCCCCTGTATACTATACTCCTTTAGTTTGATTTTATAATTTGATGCTTTGAATGCTACACTCCCCCAATACTGTATCACTCCTCTAATACTATATCATATCACTCCCCCTTTTTGACAAACATCAAAAATTAATTACCATTCGGGGGTGGTAACTGGTCAAAAATGGATTTGTACTTGGTTCGTGCTTCGGTGAGAGCGACAGAGAGTGCAATCTTTACACTGTCCATTAAAGAATTATGTGCTTGAATATCAACCAATAATGATATTAAGCCATCTAGAGTGCTTCCCTCTTGTCTAGTAGATAAGGAGGTGGCTCGGTTGATCTATTCTTGGACGAATGAAAGATGAGGAAGGAATAATGTCTGAAGTGTCATTATGTCCATCTGGATCTTGTGTTCTTCATTTCTTAGGTCCAATTATTGAGCCATGAGCTGTTGTAGCTTTGTGTAAAAATTCTGAACTGAATTTGGCTCTATGGTCAACTTGCTTGAGAGATCGGTGATCTCTTTCTCAATTGCCTCTATTTTATTCTTAATGTCTTTAATGAATAAAGAAAATGTGCAGAGTTTCTGAAATAAATAAAGAATATGCTTGAGTTGAGGAGTCAACTCAGCAATAAATTTGACAAGTTTAACTTTGCCAGTAGCTATAGCTTTCTATACCTCTTCTATCATTTTTGTAGTGAGCTCTTTATCTTTTAGCTTGCTCAAATACTCTGATGCATCTACTCCAGATGTCTCTATATTTGTTAGGAGTTCATCCAGTTGAATGTGGATGGCTGCATCTATTGATACTATAGCTTCAGGTAGCATATCTATTAAGAGTGCTTTCACCTTCTGAAGTACTTTATAGTTCACCGAAATCAATGAGTGCTTGCCCCTTTAATTTTGATATGTCTACATTGGGCAACACTATTGGTTTTGACAAATCAACTTTAAAACTATTCTTTTTCATCTTCTTTTCTTTACCTTTCACCGATGGAACTAAGAGAAGGGCTTGTGAGGCTTGATGACCCTCGGTAGGTTGCTCGGTAGAGGCAACACTTTGATCAGTTTCTTTAGCCTCTGTAGAGTCCTTTGGTGTCTCGGTACTTGGTGTCTTAGTTGTAAAATTTTTAGTGTTAGAAGGTGCTTGAGATGTCTCTTCTTGAGTAGTTCCTTCTCCTGTTGTAGACTTGTGACCTTTGGTGCCTTGCTCCATGTCATGAGGGGTTTCAGTTGAGATAGGTTGCTTGACCGGTGGATAAGGCTGAACTTATTCCAAGACTAATTCACTAGATACAAGTTTTGCATATGCATTGCCTTCTATCATTTCCTGTTCCAGTGCCTCTGTATCCATGACATCTTCATCTATTTGAATGGTGTCAGCAGGGTCTTTCTCGGTAACATCAGGATCTTGCTCGCTGACATCAACAATTTCAATTTCAGCTTGCTCACCGGCATCCTTGATTTTAAAGATTTCCTGCCACTTTTCTTTTGTCTCATTTTCAACTTCAATTTACAGCCCATTAATCAGTTTTAAGGCTCTCGGTTTGACAAGAAACTTTGAGTTGTAGGTTGTCAAATGTTCTTTAATTTCAGCTACTGACATGTCAAGAAATAGATGAACCAGACTTCTCTCTCTAATCTGTTTCTCCGAGTCCATTGCATACTTCCACCTATTATCAATATGCAAGTAAAGTTCATTTGGAAGTGCCTTTGCTAGTTCTAATGGAGCTAACCGGAATTTTAGAAGTGTGCAGATGACAGCTTCTTCAATTTGTCTCTTCTCATCATTATTTTTGGTTTCATACTTTACATATCTAAATGAACCAAATCCACCATATTCTTTCAGATTAGCACAAAAGTTTTCAATGCTATGTACATTTACCTTCTTTCTCTTGACAATCTGAAATTTGCTTGCATCCTCTGATTCGGTATCACTAGACTCTTTTGCCAAAATGAGTCTGCAAGTAGATTTCTTGTAGGTCTTTGTTACCTTGGGAGTAGTAACACTTTTTGTTTTCTTACTCGGTGAGGCTGCAGATGCTCTTGTGTTAGATTGCTTTGGAGGTGGAGTCGGTGAGGCCTTTGATGTGTCCTGTTTCTTTCTCTTCAACACTTTTCTCTTAGGTAATTCAATGTTTAGTGTTATTGCTGCCTCTTGGGCTTCAGATTCCTCTTTGGTAATGGCAATGGTGCCTTTGACAAGTGTAGAGGAAGAGTCTTCTTTGAATTTCTCTGACAATGCCTTTATCATTTTTGTTGCCTTTCTTGTAGCTTTGGGTACTACAATGCTCATCTTTACCTTTTCCTTTACTTCCTCATAGGTTCCATACCTTAGCTCAATAGCATGCCTTGGTAATGTGAGAAATGCATCAATTTGCTATTGTGTGATGTCAAAACCAATCTCATATCCCATAGGTGACAAAGATTGAGTTCTTGGTTCCACATCATTCACATAATAGTAATCAGTGTCAACTTCAAAACATACATCATTTTTGTATTTCTCCACTAGCTGGGGTGGAATCCGGTACCTATTGTGCATTTTCTCTTGAAATTTACTGAAGTAGTCATCCATAATATCATTGAAATTATCACCTAACTTCTTGATGAAGTCATTTATCTGATGGGTGATTGGTCGATGTAGTTCCCAAACAACTTTACCGACTGATGGAAAGAATTTTTCAAAATAGAAAAACATGCATACCAGTAATGATCCAAACTTTAGAGTATTAGCCGAGTTGTTCTTCTTTGGCTTCCTGATGGTGTTCAGATTCTCAAATAGATTCTTTAGCAACACCTCACATAGATCAATTTTCATTCCCTTTTTCACAATTTTGTATGCTAGGTCTACTGCTGCACAGGGTACATTGTTTTCCCTTGCCGATTGGAAGAAACAGTAACCTATAACTCTAATGACAAATTTTAGTTCTTCACCTATGACATTATTCAGTTTCAATCCTCTACAATCTGATTCCACTCCAGTTAAACTGATCAATTCCTTCTGTGATATCATCTTTTGGGCTTGGGCATGATCCTAAATGGGGTAACCGGTAATCAAATGAATGATTTCCTTGTTAATCTTAAACGGTTGCTCTTCTAGCCACATGAAATCATCATGAACTCTGCTTAGAACAAACTTGACCCACTGGGGTTTGAACACACGGGGATAGGTTAGGGCTTCAATTAATCCCTTGATCTTGATGTGTTCATACTTGCTATTCAATTTACCATCTGTGCACAGCTCATCATAGGTGTCTTTAATTTCAACATGACCGAGTTCTTCAACATGACATTTGGTGAAGAATCTCACATCCTCGACTAACAACACTCTATCCGAGATGAGTGAAAAAGCGGTTTTGTCATCCAGTTCAGATGCAACTTTAGGAGTCAAAGAGTATTTTAGTGAGGGCTTCTCTACATTATTGACAACTATGGGATCTTGGATCTTGGGCGCCATTGTAGATTTTAGATAAAAGCTAACTAAGGATCCTTAGGGTTTCAGGATTTTCAAACGACCGACGCTTTATAATTAGCAAATAATGGCAACTAGATAAGATCGGTAAACCAACTTAACAATGCATTGAGATTGATGTAAATACCTTGAATTTTCTTTGTAGGAGGTTTGATCACCTTTGATTCGCTTTGCTCTGCTCTCTCGAAAACTTGGTAAGTTAAAAATGACCACAAAAATGCTTTTAAGTACACAATATGCCTTATCAGGCTCTGTGCAGGTTAGGTCAAAAACATTAAATGCACTCGGTTCCACTAAACTTTCTTTCCTTTTTTTGCTTTAACCGAGTAACCAAACTTCCTTCATTCACCGACTAGACAGGTTTCCTGTATACACCAACTTGATAGGTTTTCTTGTATAGTGCTTTAAAAAAAACTTTGATAGAATTTCAAACTTACTATTACATCTTAATTATTTAGATTTGAATTAAGTACATGGTAAAATAGGAACTATTAAGATTTAACCTTGAGAGAATGCAGTCCCTTCATACCTTTACCGATTAATTTGGAATAGGTGCACCTAACTCGGTAGGTAAGGTGCTTTCTTCATTTGACACAATTTTCTTCTTTTTCCAAATCATCTTTAATTTGTCTTTTAATTCTTTAGTGTCTTTTCTAGGTTGATCTCTGCAATCTCCAGCTAAGTGTCCAACTTTGTGACAATGAAAACATGCCATACCAGGATTTCTCCATGATCTTCAGTTGTTCATTCCAAACCTTATAAAGAATTTGGCACTTATATATCCATATCTTCCACAACATTCACACCATATCCTTGTATTGTAATCCCATGGTACTGCAGAATACTGTCGGTAAGGATGTGTATGAGTTTGGTAACCTCTAGCATTTGCTCAGTGTGCAGACCACATATAGTTCTTTTGCTTAAGCCAGCACTTCTCGGTACTATATCCATATCTATTGTAGTTTTTACAAAACCCTTTGAATTTTGCCTTCTGATAATTGTTAACAGACTTTGTCCTACATTGATTAGATGTGTGACCATATTTATTGTAATTGTAACAATAACCTTTGGACTTAGTGACATTCGGTTGCTTACCTTTTCTGATTTGACACATGTTGGCAGTGTGACCTTGATTTCCACAGTAGTTGCAAATAGGCTTCTTTCTTTTGATGTTATTCTTGTTTCCAGCTTGCTTTGATGATTCTCCTCTCTCGGTAGTATGAATTCCCTTCTCGGTAGAGTCTTTTCCTTTGTAATTGAGTCCTGCATCTTTGTTGGGTCTTCTTGTATTTAGTTGCTCATCCAATGTCTTTGATGCTTCATAACTCTTCTTGAGTGTTTCTTTGGATTTCTTCTCTGATTCAAGTTCATCGGTCAACCTTGATATTTCAAGTTTCAATGCTTGATTCTCATCATTTTTCAGAATTGCTTTATGATGTGCATAACCTAGTTGATCTGATAGATTTTGTTGAATTCCAGTCAACCTTGTGATTTCATCATTCTTATCAGATACTAAGACTTCAAGTTGTTGTTTCTCTCTTTCTAGATCTCTTACTTTATCCTCAGTTGTCCTCAATGCATCAAGATTTTCAGTCATCTATGTGCTGAAATGTTCATGTTCTCTTTTCATTGCTTTTAGTTGATCAGCTAGTGCTTTGTTCTTTTCTTTCAATACTCCAATCATTTCTTTAGTTTCTTCAAATATACTGTTCTCAGATGATGTCTCAATTTTTTCCACTAACTCTTGAGACTCATGTAAATCATTAGATAATCTTCTTCTTACTTTCAAAGTTTTTTGCATTTGTCTTTGCATGTCTACAATCACTTGATTAGCATGATCCAGTTCTTCTTGCAGATATACAATCCTCTGAGATTGTTTATAGCCTTCCATTGATAAGATCTTTCTATTTAGGTAGTTAAACCCTTTTCCAAGATTCAAGCTCTGATACCAATTGTTAGGCCCAATATGGAAAGTTAATGTACTGAGAGGGGAGGGGTGAATCAGTACTCCAAAACTTTTCTTCAATAATAACTTTACTATTATGCATAAACTGAATAGTACAGTAACATAATATAAAGCTAAAACAAATAGATAACAATCATACATGATTCACTCCATAACACATATATTTTGGTTACGCAGAAACTCTTGGTTAGAGAGAAAAACTGTGGTGGGGATGGCACCCATAACTTCACTACTACAATAATAAAGAGTGCTCGGTTAGAGCTACATGTTTAGCTATTTCTGATAGCTTACCCTGTTAGGAATATCAAGATCTATTAGATCTATCTTGCTAAAGAATTTTAGAACACTTAAACTAAATGTTGCACCTGGTTAGAGGCTTTACAATTTATAGACTTGATTAGAGTCTTTTAACCTATTAAAGTTTTCTCTTACAACTTCAAAATACTACAATAAAATCATTACAAATATCTGCAACTTTACATCTGGAATGTTATAGCAGATTCTATGTGCTTAGAATAAGTTACCTTTCTTATAGCATACCTTGGTAACCCATATAGTAACTCGGTAAACCCTTCTATTTACTCTGTTCTTTGACTGTTCTCTGAAAACCTTCTCGGTGACCTCTGTGTCTCTGTAACAGTCTTCTTACACTCATGCATACACACCTTTAATTCTTAACTCATGCTGTATAAATAGATCTCTTATGATGGTGATCCATTCATTGCTTCAATCTTACAAATATGATTTATCGAATGAATAACCATGCAAATTATTTCATTGGTTAGATGACATCAAAATCATACACAATCTTTTAAGTGCAATTTCCAATATGATAACGGTTAGATGTGCCTCGATCTTGTAACACGTTTTCATATGTATGTCTAGGTTCAATGAATCTGGTAACACGTTTCACTCGGTATATAACAACTTGGTGTGCCATCTTTGCTGCTCGGTAGACATGAAATGATACTCAATAGACAAATCGGTGTATACTATGTTTTGAGACTATTTCTTCTGTAACCAACTAGACTGTTCATACCGACTAAATATCTCGGTAGAGATAACCAACTAGAGTATATAGAATAACTTTGAACATAAAACTAATGGCAACTTGATAAGTAGTAACACCTAAATCAAAAGAAGATCCTCCTATGGTGTATCTTGGCACATCTGTTACCAAAAATCTCACACAAGTAGATCCTTTCTACCTAACATTGTTGATAAATGAAAAAATGTTAAAAAATTGCACGATAGACTCAGGAGCGGCAGTAAATATCATGCTAGAAGATGTCATGAAAGAGTTGGGAATGCACGTTGATACACCTTACGTTAAGTGCTATGCCATGGACAATAGGTCAGTTCTTGTAGTAGGAATCATGAAGGATGATGAGTTCAGATTCCCAGCCTGCCCAAACACTGCATACAAAACATATATCACAGTTGTACAAGTGCCTGCGAACTATGGGATGCTGCTATCTAGACAGTGGTCCAACTTGGTGGGTAGACATGTTCAGCTTGACTTGTCATATGCCACTATTCCGTTAAAAGGGACAGCAGTGAGGATAAACAGAGAACCAAGAGCTCCATATCTCATAGAAGAGATTGATCCTATTGAAGTGACTTGCTTTTGCCATTCTGATATGGACAACTTTCAGGTAAGTATTTCTAAACCTTTAAAAATTGATAAAGTTACAAAAATAGTTAAAAAATAAAAATTTAATTTGGAAATTATATTTTGATGGTGCCTGCAGTAAGGATGGAAATGGAGTAGGAGTTGTATTTATTTCACCTAATGCAATTTTTTTAAATACTCTTTCTTGTTAACTTTTGAGTGTACTTGTAGATGTCTAAAAATGGTCAATGCTTGCGGAATCATACTTTAACATTGGCGCATTGCCTTATTTTAGGTATTTTTACATCGCATTAACATTTCTTCTATGTCATGCACTTGGTCTTTATCATTTGCAAGCATTGAGTCCTTCTTCTGCATTCTTCATTTGTCTCGCTTTCGAATTAGGTCTTGTCAATAACAATTTTTAGTCATGATTTTGGTCGATCCTTATCAACTTGTCAATCTTGTCATTTTGCGATCGATTTGTCATTGATCGTCGTCCTTCTCAATCATATCAATTTGGATCAATTAGTCATTGTTCCTCATCAATTGGTGCATTTATCAATCAAATCACTTATCAGCATTGGTCCTTTGTCAGTCAGAATCATGATCAAATCGAATCGATATCAATTATCTTTTATCAAGACCTAATTGTCATCCTTGCATTTCTAATTCATCTTCTAGGGTTTCATGATTTATTCATTTAACCTTCTTTGTCATTTCTCCCTCTAGGTTAAATAGTTTATTTATCCTAAGTCTTCTTGTCACAATTAAATGTTTATCTAATTGGTTAACTAATTTCTCCCTTTTTGTGAATTAATTAATGAATGAAAAATTATTAATTAATTTACCTAATTTTCCAATTTACTAATTTTCATCATTTTTCTCATTTCCTAATTTCTAATTTATCTAATTTTCTATTTTCTCTAATATTTCTCCTAATTTCATGGGAATGACATAGCAAATTTGTCATAATTTGTCATAATTGTCAATCAATCAATTTTGACATAGCAATTTGTCATAATTGTAAATCAATCAATTTCGCATAGAAAGTGTCAATTTGTCATAAATTGTCATATTTGTCATTCTTGATTTGAAATTTCCATTCGAATCAAATTCATGCTAATCTTGTCTTTTCTCCAATTTGTCTATAAATTGGATAAATTTCTTCAATCAAAAGGTCGAATCAATCACGCTTCTAGTACCCTTATACTGTCGTCTCGTCTTGTCAATCTTGCTTTCAAATTATACTTATGCACTTGAAGGTGAGATCCACAAAACAAAGCAATTTGAAGGAGAAAGAAGGAAAATGGAGAATCATGGAGGAGACATTCACGTTTGCATTGGTTTGCATTTGAATTGAATGTTTTATTTCCCTTTCTCTATTGAATGTTTTTAGGATTGTTGTCATTGCAATTGAGTTTTTGTGATTGAGCTAGTTTAATTGTCTATTGCTTTGATGATTTCCAGATTCCTATCTACAGTACTAATAATATTGCTGAATACGAAGCCCTCTTATTAGGACTTAAATTAGCAAATAAACATGGCATTAAGTTACTAATATTTTATGGTGATTCAGAATTAGTCGTTTCACAAGTTAGAGGCAAATTTGCTGCAAAAAATGAAAAATTAAGAAGCTAGACGAATGAAGTTTGGGATTACATCGAACTATTTAATGCTTTCTCCATCAATTAGACTGAAAGATCCAATAATATTTGGACAGACTTCATGGCTAACTTGGCTATCAAGCATAATGATATCCCTTTGGATGATATTACCCAAGTAGAAATCAAGACTAGACAATCAGTTCCTGATAATGTAAAAAGTTGGCAAGTATTTGATGATGGCAGGGATTTGCTAAAGTTTTTTATTTTGTGAGGATCAGTATGAGCACCAGTGGATTGATTGGAATGGACTTGTGGAGGACAAGGATGGCAAGGAGAATGTACTTGGGCGAGAGGTGTTGCAGTTGAAAATAAATAAAATCCCAAAAGGATTGGTAGAGCTTGAAAAAATGTTTGATGATAAAGACATGGCAAGTTTCAGACCTAATCCAGGAGGATGTGAGGATGTTGAAAAAATAAATTTGGGAAGTGAAAGCAACCCAAGAGAAGTATATATTGGAAAAAATATCACACCAAAAATCAAAATAGAATTGATTAATCTACTAAGGAAATACATGCATGTCTTCACTTGGTCATATGATGACCTTAAAGCATACATGGAAGATTTGCTCCAGCACTAGATACCCTTGAAGCCTGATGCAAAACCTTTCAGATTAAAAAAAGGGTGATAAACCCTACTTTGGCTCCTAAGATGAAGGAAGAGCTGATGAAAATGAGGAATGCTGGTATTATTGAGCCTATAAGGCACTCAACATGGGTATCCAATTTGGTCCCAGTTAGAAAAAAGAATGGTGACATCAGACTGTGTGTGGATTTTAGAAATTTAAATGTTTCATCTTTGAAAGATAATTATGCTTTACCTAACATGGAGGCTCTTTTGTAGAAAGTCATAGGAAATGAATTGTTATCTATGATGGATGACTTCTCAGGCTATAATCAAGTCAAAGTTAGGGAGGCAAAAAAGTTCAAAATTGCTTTCACTACACCTTGGGATACCTATGTCTATGCTAGGATTCCTTTTGGACTGACAAATGTAGGAGCTACATTCCAGAGGGCTATGGACATGGCCTTTGATGGTATGATTGATTATATCTTGGCCATTTACCAGGATGATATGACTGCTTATTCTTAAAAGGTAGAAGATCATTATAATGATCTAGGAAAGATTTTTATTAGAGCATTAGAATATGGCATATCTTTGAATCCTAAAAAATGTCATTTTGGGGTTACTGAAGGAAAATTGTTAGGTCATATTGTTTCAATAGATGGTGTGAGAATCGATCCAGAAATGATTGCTTCTATTGATAAAATTCAAATCCCAAAAATAGTTAAAGCAATTCAATCTTTTTTCGATCAAATTAACTTTGTAAGAAGATTTGTTTCAAATTTCTCTGAAATCATAAAGCATATTGCTAAAATGTTGAAAAAAGGTGCTGAAATAAAATGGACTAATGAATCTCTTGAAGCCTTTGTAAATATCAAAAGAGCCACCAAGGAAGCCCCTGTATTAAAATCACCTGATTTCTCTAAGCCTTTTCAAGTGTTTTCATTTGCTTCATTCCATACTATTGTTGTTGTCATGTTACAAAAGAATGATGAGGGTCATGAATAGCCAGTGGCATTTTTTAGCAAAATATTGCAAGCATCCGAGTTGAATTATGATTTAAATGAAAAACAAGCTTATGCTCTTGTGAAAGCTATGAAATCTTTTAGAGCCTATCTAGTTGGTGCCACTGTCATTGCCTATGTACCAAATGTTATTGTTAAAGACATCTTTACACAATCAGAAACTACTGGAAGGGGATGCAGATGGATAAACTAGATGCAAGAATTCAATATTGATCTACAAATCACAAAGTTGGTACGAGGTCAGGGTTTAGCAAAATTGATGGCAGAATCCAATCTTGAAGTAGCACAAGTAAATCAAATGGAGTTGGAAGATGCACAAATAAGAATTGAAAGGTGACCTTGGTATACAAATATTTTTTATTACTTGAAATACATGAAATGCCCAGATAGTTTAAATGATAGTCAAAAAAGAACTTTAAAGCTTCAAACATCTAGGCATGTATTACTTAATGGAGATCTATATTGGAAAAATAGAGATGGTATTCTCTTATTGTGTCTAGATGAGTGTCAAGAATTTGTTATTTTGAGAGACTTACATGAAGGTGTATGTGGAGGCCATTTCTTAGCCAAAACCACTGCTCTAAAATTCTTAATGCCGGTTATTATTGGCCCCAAATTTTCAAGGATTGTCATGCTTATATCAAAAATGGTGAAGCATGCCAAAAAGTTTCAGGGAAGCTTAAGTATAATAGATCTATTCCTCTCAGACCCATGCATATAGAGGAACCATTCCAAATGTGGGGTATTGACTTTATAGGGGAAATAGAAAACAAATCTAGTAGTGGGCATAAATGGATTTTGGTGGCTACTTATTATTCTACTAAGTGGGTTGAATCCATTCCACAAGATAGGCTACCAGCAAAGTTGTGATAAAGTTTCTTTTGGAAAACATTCTTACTAGATTTGGGGTACCTCAGAAAATTGTGGTAGATAATGGGATGTGTTTAAGATCCAATGAGTTCTCTAATTTCTATGAAAATTATGGCATCACTTTGTCCTATTCATCACCTTACCATCCCCAAGGAAATGGACAAGCATAATCTAGCAATAAAAACTTGTTGAAGATTATCAAAAGGATGTTGGGTGATAATAAAAGAGCTTGGGATTCAAATTTGATATTAGCAGTATGGGCTAATAAAGTGACAGTCAATAAGTCAACAAGATTTTCTCCATATGAGCTTGTGTATGGAAAAGAAGCAAGATTTCCTTTGAGTAATTTGCTCCCAGTTTATAAATTTGTTACAGAGGAATTTTCAGAAGAAGTAAACTTTATGGGGGTTAGATTGATGGATTTGGCTGAGTTGGATGAATGTAGAAAAGAGGCTTAGGAAAGAAACATTCAGACGCAATAGATGGTTAAGGCTTTACATGATAAAAGGGCTTGTGACAGAACTTTTGAGGAGGGAGAATGGGTACTAAAATGGAATGCCAAAGACCAAGAAAAAGGAAAACATGGAAACTTTGATGCACTCTGGCTAGGACCTTATATCATCTTTGCAAAAGATGGATAAAAGTCATATTACTTATAGGATACTGATGGAGAAGTGCTATAATTTCCAGTCCATGCTCAATACCTCAAGCATTTCTTCTCTTGATGATCAGGGAGTATTTCTTGTATTATAAGTAATATAGTTTTTTTTCTTGTTTTATGTTATATGTTTTTAATTTTCATTTTGGTCTACTTTCCAAAGATAACTAGGATCTTGCTATGTCCTTAAAGAGAACATACATCCTCAGAAAGAGCCACTGTTAGCACATATTTTTACAAAACATTTTGTGCTATATATGGATGCCTTTTTTCCTATCATATGAGCATTTAATGTTGGTGTCTTATATGTAGGAGCATAACTGAAGAAAATGGAGCTTTCCGAAAGATCAAATGCCTCATGAATGGAATTGCCAGTCCTCCGAGCCTATGCAGATGGAGCAGTAGACCAGACATTAGAAAATTCCAAGCAAACATAGTTGCCAGGGGTCGCGTGGTTACAAACTAGGCTCAAAAGCTTTCAAACAAAGGCTCAGGCATAGAGCACATGCAATAGCAGGGGAGACATAAAACCATTTATCCTACATTGGCTGTGTAGAGGGAGTTTTATATATTTAAATATAAGGCCACATGTATACTTAGTGTCAAGATTTGGAAAGCTTTTGGCAAGTGCTAGCTTAGTGCTGGTGGGGCCCCCGCGTGCGTGCACATCTCAAAGCGCCCAAATTTTATAGCAGAAGGACAAATTAAAGATCAAGCAATTTGGGCAGACCGGTTGGTGATCGTAGAAGATCCGACGGCCATCGCTAAACCGCAAGATAGAGATGCATGCTGGTTTATCCCCATGACTTGGTGACAAAGAACGTGCAAAAAAGGGGAGGTTAACAAGCATGCAAGTTCGAGATTGATCCAATGACACTTGCTATACCACGATAGGAAGTTGCACGACCTATATCCCCTGTGACATAGCAATTGGAAAGGTGTCAGATTAGGTATCATCCTAGTGGATCTGCAAGCAAATCAGGATGTGCCATGTGGCAGAGCACAGAAAAAGAACCTAGGTCCAAGTGGTGGGTAGGTGGATTCGCGGGCGAACCAAAGAGTGACACGCGACACAGATGGATAAAGAGAAAAGAGAGCTGCTCAGGAAAGGTTAAAGGCCAAGCAAATAAGGAAGATCGGACGGTTGGCCAAGTCGATCCGATGATGGTCACTATACCGCGATTGGAAGATGTGCGATGTTTATTCACCGCGACATGGCGATCGAGTGGTGGGGCCCGCTAAGGAAGCAGTTCAGGTGAGATGAAACTACTGCTAGTCGACAAGGGAGAGCTTCATTCGGGCAATGAGTTCATTTGTGCTAAGGTGGCAGGACAGGGACTCTAGAGCCAATCTAGAGGTGACACATGGTGGGCCCGATAGATGAGGTGGGCGGCCCAGGTGTGATAACAACTGTGCAAGTTGAAAGAGATCCAACGGTTGTCGCTATTTTGCTATGGAAAGTTGCATGATCAATATCTATTGTGGATCAGCGATAAAGAGGAACCAAAGTGAAATGGTGGGTCCGGTCAAGATGAGTTACCAACTGAAGTGGCAGTCAGGTGGTATGTCATCAAAAATTGACTTATCAAACAAACCCAGGCTGCGATGGATATCTAAAAGGACTCACCGAAAGCATCAGTTTCATCGACATGAAGTTCATTGAAGAAATCAAAAGCGGTCCCATTGAAAATAAAAGGAGATAATGAGAAGATGATGAATATTTCCTAAAGAATTTTATCAAGGCAGAGAATATAAGACACATGATTTAAGTATCATTTAGGTTTTTAAAGGATTCTCATTTGTAATTAATTATTAAACCAAAGGGTGTGTCCTTTGGAATGTAACTATCTGTACATCTGTAATGTCCCCGTCAAATTAAAACTATTTGGTATTATTTATAAATAAAGTAAACTTTCCTTATAATAAGAGTTCTTGATTTTTTCAATAAAGATTAAAATTAAATAATAGTTGCCTAAATACTTTGTTTAAACTATTATTTAATTATCCACTCTACGGGAGTTGGTTTACGGGAGTTGGTTTCTATGGGAATTTTACCAGTCTCCATTCTTTAAAATGCGAACTGGCACATGAGGAAAGGGAAGAGTTTTTTTTAAGAGAAGATCTAGAAGTCAAGGTTGAATATCTACAAGATATTAACATTTGTTAAAACATTTCCTTTCGCCAGCCAGTATTGGCCTATTGGAATCAAAATGATGAGCCAAGCATATTATAACTGCGTGAGTGTTGGTGGGAAATTGTAGAGGTGTGAATATCTTACGCTGGACAAAGGAAAGATTAATCGCAGTGTGGTGAAGGTAGTGATAGGCTGAAACCGCACGTAGACTACTTGCAGACTTCCGCATATCACGAACAAAGCAGTAACGTGACCGTGTTTGTGTCGTCATTCATTGCAGAAACCCGATATCGAGTATACTTTTTTCTATGAAACAGGGTGTCTGTGTATCACAGTGGAACTGTGTAGGTAAACCCGATGATATGAATTTGAACGCAATACAGTGTATCACAAAGGGAATATGGGGAAAATAAAACCGACGGGGTGTGTTCCACCACAACAAACATTGAACTTCCGATGACCACAGTGGAAGTCAAAGACAAGGCGTCACTTCTCCCCTTGTGCTTAACTCTAAACCTGTGGACAAGACCCCTGCAAAGACATCAAATAGTAACACAGTATTTTGACAGCAGATGTCATATAGAAGGAATTGGGCATCGTGATGTACAATAGAATGCAGAGTTCCAGATCTAGTATAATATAAGCATTGTGTATCCTGATCAATGCAGAGTTAATCAACAGCCAGGTGCATTGTAACGCCAATCTTATCTCTGTTGCTTGAAAGAATAAATTGATTTCTAGTAGTTCAATGATAATTTCTAAAAATAATGCAAATACCAGATAAGGGTTGCTATATAAATTGTTATTTCCTCCATTGGTTTTTTACTGCACAAATCAACTTCTACTTAGTTCTGGTTATAAAACTGATTGCTCGCAAAATCTCAGTTAGGAATTTTACAGTGGTATCAGAGCTTTTGTGTCCTGCCAACCTGTAGGGTATCGAGATTTCATGAAAATTTATTACACAGTTGATTATGCACCAAGGAAATTATAATTTCCAAAGTACTAGGGCCCGTCAAAATAGGTTTGCAAACTCTCCTATAGCACAGAATAGCTCATCAATTCCATTTGAAATTGAGGATAGCCACACAAAAATAGATGAGGAATTTATTTTTGAAACCAACATGGGAGACCCAGATAACAATAGGGATTTATTAGTTGCTTTGATCAGAAGTCAACAAGATATGCAGGATAATGTTAATAGAATGACCAACTTGATGACCTAGTTTATGGCTAATAATATTAATCAACATCAAAATAATGGAAGACAAAATAATCAGCATCAAAACAATGGGGGTAGAGATGAATAGTCAGTTAATAATCAGCCAATGAGATCAGGAACAACTAGACCATTTATGCCCACATTTACTGCTAGAAACCAGCCACCAAAGAATGAACCAATAATAAGAGAAATACAGGCAGAAATACATCAGGATTGGTTAGACTCTAGTGAAGAATTCTGATCAACAATGACCTTTAGAGAATATTTAGATGTCAGAATGAAACATAGGCCACGAGGACAGTGAGGGAATACCAGTGAATTGTAAAGGAAAATTGGAAAAATGTCCATTCCTTATTTTGACAGAACAAGTAAAACAACTGCTCGGGCTTGGGTGCAAAAATTAGATACCTACTTCCAGTTAAACCCTATGTTGGAAGAGGAGGCAATTAAATATGTTGCATTACACCTTGATGGTATAGCACATGAATGGTGGCATCACGGACAAATAACCTTAGGTCATAATTTGATAGGCACTTATGTTGAGTTCACTGAAAAACTTATTGATAGGTTTGATTCTAAGGATCCTGAATTACACCTTAAGGATCTAACTCAACTTAAGAAGACTGGAACCATTGAATAGTATATTTCTGAATTTGAGAAATTAGCAGTCTTAGTCACTAAAATTTCTGAAAGGCACAAAATTGTGATATTTATAGATGGATTGTCTGACTCCCTCAAAGGGTGGGTTAAATCCTTAAACCCTCCTACTTTACAAACAGCTGTCAAAAGGGCTAGAGAATTGGAACCGTCTTCTAAAGGAAAAGTTTTTAACAAAGGACCACCTCCAAAACTGGAAAAAGACAAACAACCTTTCAACAGAGATGATTTCCCTAAAAACAGGTTAGATAAAGAGAAAGAGAAGAGCTCAGAAGGAAAAAACTATGTTTCAGTTGTAGGGAAGATTGGCAGCCTGGACACAGATGTTTAGGGAAGGGGAAAATTCATTATATTGAGGTTATGTCTAACAGTGAGGATGAAGAGAATGTTGATCCTAACATAGAATGAATACCTCAGAATACTGAGTTGGAAACAGGTACTAAACAGGGAGAAGGAGTAATAGCATCCATGACAAGAACTCCACACTATAATATTTTCAGAGTTAGAGGAGTCTTAAATGGACAGTGGGTAATTGTTATGCTTGATAGTAGTTCTACTCATAATTTTATAGATGCAGCACTCATTGAAAAATGTAGTTTGCAGACAGAAAAACATGAGGGATTTGATGTTAGAGTAGCAGGTGGAACTAATTTGTCTAGAACTCCCTTTTGTGTATGAAAGGGTGTGTCCTTTCATATATGCCTTTTGATTTAGATACTTAGAGGGATTCATAAGAACAAGATACTACTATAAGGATTGAATATTATTTTGTATTAGAGAAGTCTATAGGAAGAAGAAGTATCATTTTGTGCAAGCAATTTGTAAAGGAGTTTATGCAAGTGCAGCTTATGTATGCAATTATTTCCTGATGATTAATATACAAGGTTCACTTTTTTTTATCAAATATTGTGTACACTTTTGTGTTGATGATTATCTTTGTCCTCTTGATAAATTTGTTTATAGTTTCTATTATTTTAATCACATGTCATTGCATTAAGTGAAATATTGAGTTCTTATTATTTGTGTAACGCATACTGAACCTTCATAGTTGATGAGAAATTATCTCTTGAGTTGATAAGATGTTTTGTCCACAAAGTGTCATATATATCCCTAGATAGAGGCACTGGTCTGTTATTGATCTTTTAAGGTTTTGATCTATATGCATTCAAGGTCCTTGATAGAGAAACGTTCTTCCCAAATCCTATATGAACTGATCTATGCAAATTTCATTTAAGTCCTGAAAGCAATCTCATTTTTAATATACATTTGCAATCATTCATTTTCAAAGCATTTTGTTAAAGCACATAATAAAGCATAGTTGTAAAACAATAATTTGCCAGTTGTGTAAACTTGCTAAAAGTTTTAAATCCACTATAAATAACCTCTTTAGTGCTTGAGAGGAAGAGGCATACCCACCTAGGTTCAGTGGAGCCTAAAGTGCAAAGGGATTTGGTCTTTGACCATCAGTATTCATTGGCCAAGGTTGATTGCACTACTTGAGGATTTGGCAAGTCTTTTGGTATTCCAATCTGTGGTTTTGGGAACCAACATAACCCTTGTAGACTAATCTTTCCTTGTTGAGAACTACAACACCATCTTCATTTAACTTGTTTCTGAATACCCATTTAGTACCTATAACATTCTTGTTTACCGGTTAGGGTACCAGGGTCCAAGTGTTGTTCTTCTCAATTTGATCCAATTCCTCCTCCATAGCTTTAACCCAATGATCATCACCAAATGCCTCCTTAGCACTTATTGGTTCAAAGGTGGAGATCATGCAAGAGTTCTCTCTAACTCTTCTTCTAGTTAGTACTCCAACATCCTTATCCCCAATAATCTTCTCAGGACTGTGGTTTAGTCTCACATACCTAGGAATAACATGATCATTCTCTTCAGGTTTAGCTTCGTCATTATCATCTTCATCTGAATTTTTTTGTTCTGGTTGAACAAGTACATCAGGATTTTCTTTACCGGTTTTTGATTTAACAGTTTCAAGTTCCAAAAGCAAAACGCAAGGATCTTCATCCTTTTTCTCTAAACTGTTTCCATCTGAGACTTCAGGAAATTCATCTACACAAATACCAACACTCTCAACAATTCTCTGTGTTCAGTTGTTGAAGCATTTATAGGCCTTACTCTTGGTGGAATAGCCAATAAATATGCCTTCATCACTCTTAGCTTCAAACTTGCTAATGTAATCACCTCTTTAATAGAACATTTTCTACCAAATATCTTAAAATAACTAACATCAGGTGATCTCCCATACCAATATTCATAAGGAGTCTTTTCCTTACCTCTTTTCATCAGAACTCAGTTCATTGTGTAGATAGTTGTACTTACAGCTTCTTTCCAAAATGTTTTTGCTACATTTCCTTGTATCAACATTGTCCTAGAAGCTTCAGCCACTGACCGATTGTTCCTCTCTACTATACCATTCTGTTGTGGTGTCCTTGGTGTAGAAAGTTGCCACTTGATACCATTCTCATCACAGTACTTATTAAATTCCTCAGAAGTAAATTCACCGCCTTGATCTATTCTCAAACATTTTATCTTTTTGCCACTCTCTTTCTCAGCTAAGGCCTTGAATGCCTTGAACTTACCAAAAGCTTCATTCTTATCCTTCAAGAATGTGACCCACATCATCCTTGAACAATCATCAATGAAGATCATGAAATATCTGTCACCTTGAATGCTTCTTGTTCTTATTGGTCCACATAGATCTGTTTGAACCAAATGTAACAAGTGCTCTACTGAGAAGGACTTTATCTTGAAAGTTGAAGAAGTCATATTTCCTAACTGACATTCTTTACAAAGAGCATTAACTGGTTTGTCTAGCTGAGGCAGACCTCTTACTGTCTTGGACTTGTTCACTTTAACAATGATATCAAAGTTTATATGAAAACATCAGCTATGCCAAAGCCAACTATCATCTACCTTAGCAATCAAACAATTGCTAACTTTAGGATTAAGATGAAATAGATTACCTCTAGTCTGTTTCCCGGTTGCAATCAAGTCACCTTTGTTGTCAAATATTTTGCACATACCATTTCTAAACTCCAGTGGGTATCCTTTGTCATTAAGTTGTGCCACACTCAGAAGATTGTGCTTTAGTCCTTCAACCCAATAGACATCGTCAGCACTGCTCTTCCCATTAAGAGAAATAACTCCCTTACCTTTAACCATACAGGGTGAGTCATTGCCAAATCTAACAACACTGCTATCAAATTCCTTCAAGGAAAGAAATTTGCTCCAATCACCGGTCATCCATCCTAGACACTAGTACCTTCTAATCTGATATCTCTTCCTTAATAGCTACAAACACAATATCTTCACTAGCATCATCATCAGATTCTTCATCAGTAATACCATTATCAACCGCTATAAGACAATATCTCTTACCTTTACCCTTATAATTCTTGAATTTGTCTCTCTTTTATTCATTTTCACCATTAGGGTAGTTAGTTTCTATGTGACCAATCTTGTTGCATGAAAAACATTTTAAAGGTAGCTTACCTCTATATTTTCCAGTGCCTCTAGGAAGTCATTTTGCCAACAATGCTTCAAGTTCCACTAAGCTATCTTCATCATCAACATCTCTGCTGGATCTAGATTCATAGTTTGGTAGGTATCTCTACTTCTTCTCATGGATGGGTTAGAGAAAGAAGCTCTGAATGTAGATTCTAATTTTTGTACACTACCATAATAGCCATTTAATTCAAAAGCAGTAAGTTTGCCAATGATAGAGTCAAGAGTTACTGTTGTTTTGTCAATGGATTTCAGCTCTTGAATAGCTGCAACTCAGGTTACATAGACTGGTAGTAGGGTTCTCAATACCTTATTGATCACTGTGGCATCTTCCACTTTCCCTCCTGCACTCTTTATTTCACCAACTATATATTTTATCCTTTGACCATACTGTTGGATATTATCACCTTCAGACATTCTCATGTCATCAAACTTTCCCCTTAGGCTCTCCTCTTTAGCAATCTTAACATGTTCATCACCATTATATATCTCTTCAAGTTTTGTTTCTATACTTCATATGCAGTTTCAATACCATGAGCATCTACATATTCAGCATCAGACAAGGAACTCATAATAGCCTCCAATTCTTGATAATTTTCTTGTTGTTCTTTCTTTTGATCATTAGTCAAGGTTTTACTAGGTGCAATATACTTAGTTTCTACATGATCCCAATACTGACTACCAAGACTCTTAATGTAAATCTTCATTATGTCACTCCATATCCTATAGTTATCTTTGTTGAACTTCGGACCTTCTTTCTTCATCATGATCTACAAGATCTTTTCCTCAAGATGTTAGGCTTTTAGGTTAAAAAAGAACTGAGACACTCTGATACCAATTGATTGTATGATGAAAGAATAAGTATCTGGTAGAATACTAAGAGGGGGGTGAATCAGTATACTGAAAAACTGATACAAACTTCCCAATCTCAAATAAAAACCCACAAAGTAAACTTTCACTTATCAAGATAAATACTCAACATCAACTAGTTAACTGTTATAACAACTTAATAGTAAACAAATTCAATCTTGTAAACATTAAAATGCTTAATGATATCTCAACATATTAAATATCTCAATGCTTCCAGTTATCATGCCTTATCAAAAATTAATCAAATCAACAAATAAGATCATAACCACAAAAACATTCACCACTTGACACAAATGTTAATACATGGAAAACCCAAATAGGTAAAAACCACGGCGAGATGAGACTCACAAGGATAGAAATCTGAACTCTTTTGAAGTTCTCCCTGTTAGGAGCCAAGCCTATTAAAGCTTTTACAATAAGTCATGTTAAGAATTGGTTCTGTTAGGAATCACCCAGTTAAGGGATTTACAAAATGCCTTGATGAAAAAGAAAAATACCTAGTTAGGAGTAACCTCGGTAGAGGGTTTGAGAATCCAAGCTAATGGACCACCTTGTTAGAGGATTTAATAAGTAACCAAGCTTGTTAGAGCTTACCCAGTTAAAGGATTTCAATTCTGTTGTAATTGTTAGAAAACAACAGGTTTTCTTGATCTGTCTGAATAGCACTACATTTGCTTGATCAGATCCTTTTAAGCTTCAATCTGCCTTTACACAAACTGTAGATCCATTCTCCAGTTAGGCAACCACACACTGAATTGGTTTTCAGCCAACACTTTGCCAACACTCTTACGAACAACTTCATCGACCTTAAATACAAATCAATTATGTCGGTAACACAACAAAAACCTAATTCTCTCATAGAGATTACAAACAAGTCGGTTCAATCTTGATCGTTAGAAATCATAACAATCTTTTCATATTATTCAAGAAAATTCCAATCGCTCCATGATCACCACTTCATCGAACTTTGTAACTCATCACATGTTATGCATTAGATGCAATCCACTTTTCCCATTCCCTAGACAATCAAATAACCAAACAACGTGCCAAAAACAATCTAAACTTATCCTCATTCAGTGATCACATGTGTCTCCATCATTACCGCTCATAATTAGATCTTAAACCAACAAACTTGATCGGTTAGGGTTTAACAAAAAACCAACTGGTAGGGTTTACCAGTTACATTGCATAGAAAAGGGTTTAACCTTATATATCGGTTTACCGGTTCAACTCACAAACTAACATACCAGTTTATAACATCTTCCTCAAAGCTCTTCCTGCCAGTTACAAGCCAATACAAATAATAACAACAATATCAGCAATATCATAAATACCATTACCAGTTCAATTGACATTAATGACAACATAACATATCATTAATGCAATCTTCATGCAAATGTCAACATACCATACTTACCATGGAACTCCTTCATCATTTTACGGGCCTCTTGATGATCAAGACATCGAAGGTAAATACCTTTGTAATTTTTTCTATAAAGTGTCAAATCCTTGATCATATAATTGGCACTTTTGAGCCTTAAATCTCATCTTTGCATGGTTGTCAACCCCTTAGGGCACTTATTATTCAGTAAAATAAAAACTAAATCCATATGCCATGGGTCATGAGTGAATGAGTACAACATATACTATTGGCACTGGATTTGAGGGATGTCAGTCACCATAGCTTGAGACAAACCCTGGCCTCTGACTAACTTCATTGGATGCATCTCCAAATAAAACTCTTGTAAAATAGCCATCCATTTCCCTCAACATTCTCCCAACTCAGATTGCATAATAAGTGACTTAACCGCTTGATCAGGTACAATCGCATAGATTTTACTCCTCAGCATGTAATGCCTGAATTTCTTGACTGCTCTTACTAAAGCAAAAGCCTATTTTTCAAGAGCAAAATATCTCACCTTAGCACTCATGAAAGGGGAGCTCATAAATGTGATGGGTTTCTCATCCCCTGCTTCCCTCTATGTCAAAACAACCCCCCCTGAGTGTAATGAAGCAAAAGAATATATATAAAATGACTGAGTATAGTTAGGACTAGTTAATACGGGAGCTTCAGTGATGGATTTCTTGATCTGGGTGAAAGCCTCTTTTGCTTCAGTAGTCCATTCAAACTTAGCATCCTTTTTCATCATCTCATTTAATGACTTGACTATCTCTGGAAACCTGGTGATAAATTTTCTAACAAAATTGATCTTCCCAAAGAAAGATCTCATCTCCTTTTTACTGCCAGACATTTGTAGTTTCAACAAGGCCTCTACTTGATTTGGGTCTATAGATATCCCTCTTTCAGAGATTACATGACCAAGGATCTTTCCTTCAGCCACTCCAAATATACATTTCTTGGGGTTAAGGGAAATCCCATATCCTCGGCATCTCTCTAGAACTTTTCGGAGGTGGTCCAGGTGATCTTCTCTGACCTTGGAAAATATATAATCAAGTTATCCATATATATAATAATACATTTGCAAATCAGATCTTTGAAATCCATATCCATTGCTCTTTGGAATGTTGCTCCAACATTAATTAACTCAAATGACATCCTTTAGTATGCATGTCCCCCACTTTGTCGTAAACGTTGTTTTCATGCAGTCTTCATAGTTCACCAAAACTTGGTTATATCTAGAATAACCATCTAAGAATGACATCATTTGTGAACCATTAACAATCTATAATACCTCATATAAAGAAGGAAGCAGGTAATTATCCTTTTTAGATGCCTTATTGAGGTTGCAAAAATTGACATAAAGCCGAATTTCCCCATTCTTTTTCCTTAATGGCACCAAATTGGCAACCCAAGTAGAGTTACGTACCCGAAAAATAATCCTAGCAGAGAGCAGCTTTTGAACTTCCTTGAAAATCAAGGGTTCTATCAGTGAATTAACCAATCGTTTCTTTTGTTTGGATGACTTTATATTGGGTTTCAAGGGTATAACATGAGTGATGATTGATGTATTGAAGGTTTTCAGATCTTCAAATCCCCATGCTATTACATCAATGAACTCTCTTAATATTTGCATAATTTTCTCTCTTTAACTTTGAGTACAAATCTTCCCAATATACACTATCTTCTCTTGGCCTTCTAGACCAATATTATGTGGTTTGTATTTCCCAACATCTGAATCCATTTTTTAATCTCTCTTTTACCCTGTGATCAGAATAAAAAAGCCTCTCTAGGGTGATCATACCTTTGGGAATAACGTTTGTAGGTAAATTCATAATTTCTTCGTCATCCCCTCATCAAGATCATCTAATCTATCTTTCTCATCAATGATGTGTTCTTCAAAAGCCCCTGAAATGGCAAGAAAGGCTAGAATGTGGGTATCATCCTTGAAAACTTGAAAGTGTTTGATTTAATCGGGCACAACCGGTGTGGAGACCAACCCTATAGAAAACTTCTTCCAAGGATATTAGCTCACTGGTTCTAGTGTACTTGTTGCTATGACCAATGCATCTAATATCCCATTTACTTTCCTGGTTACCAACTGAATATTGAAAGCATCAAAATCCTTGACTTAACCCCATACTCTATTCCTATATGCTGCTAACCTTTTGTCATGACATGCATATTGGATTCTTACTTGTTTAACCACCAATTTAGAATCTCCCTACACTCTTAAGCATTTGGCTCCCTTCTTATGAGAAAAGAGTAGTCCTCTAATTAGGGCCTCATACTCCATCATATTATTAGTGCAAGGGAGTTGGAGTCGGTAGGAGTCTAGAAAGGTTTTCCCTTTGGGACTTGTTAACTCTACGCCTACTCCACTGCCTTGCTTGGATCTAGACCCATAAAACTTTAAAAACCATATTTCATCTTTCGGTTTCTTTACATTCTTCACCTTGGGGTTAGTTATTAGATTAGTTTTTGGAGGTGATCATTGTCCCTCAAGTTCAAGGTCTTGCAACACGTGAGGTTGTTCAATTACTAGTTGCAAGAGTACTTCAAGGGTGCTAGGAGTGGTTTCTTCCACTAAAGGTTGCGCTTGAGATTGGGTTTCATCATCCTCCTGCTAGGGTGGGATATCCCCATTCTCTTATTTACCAACCTCAATCATGAAGATCTCCTTATTGTATCATCTCGGCTAGGAAGTTTCTTTTATAAGATCCATTGTTGAGGTATTACTCCCTCACAACTTGGAATTTGAATTTCTTCCATGTTGATGGCATGATCAACGTCCTCGCATGGGACTCGGCTCGTCAACTTTGTAACCTTGTTCTAACATGGGATACATGACATCTCTGAGTACTCCTCATGATGTATTCAACACCATTTTGGAAGCAACAAATCTTTTATTTTCATAGTATCCCATAGCAAATTCTTTCCTTGTTTTACTATTGTAATGAAACCTTTGACCCGCCCTCTATATGTCATCATATCAGTTTGATGTAACTGAGGAAGGGCAAGTGTGGATAAAGTGAGTATTTCATTTACTTTATAGACTCCTGGACTCACTTTAGCATATGCAACCTCATTGGGAGCTCCATAATTTGTGACCAACTTCTTCAACTTGGGTTCACTATCAATTTGGATCTGGTTACTCACCCCCTTCCATGGAAGCCATAAGTATGTAAAACAAGTTGAGAAATAGCCTCCCAAAGTTTTTGACCAATCCCTACTGAGGAGCATCCCATATACCTCTGGAATATCCACCACTTGAATGTCGATGAAACAGGATATGCGAGGATCAACACCCAGCTTGATGTATACATCTTTTAATTCTCCAATTATATTAACCTCAGTCTTTTCTAGTTATACTACCTTATTGTTTGCACGTACTGGGTTGAGACCGAGCTTTTGACATATAGAGTAGGGCATTACATTTCCAGAAGCACTTGAAACTACCAAATAGTTGTGGTGATTCTTTCCACATATCCTCAAACTAAGTAAAAATGGTGGGTTCTCAATTGCATCGCTACTAACATTGGCATTGAATTCATTCAGGTCAGCCATCTTAACCTCATTTCTCTGCGACTCTAGCAATTCCAACTTCTTAAGGAGAGCCTTCTTTTGTTTAGGGCAATATCTCAATACCTCCATTAGGGACATAGTGGTGGTAGTCCTCTCCATCTCCTTGGTAACATCAAAAATTCCTTTCAAAACATATTATTTCCCTTGATTTTGTCTAGGGTGTTCTCCTTGAAAAGCCCGAGGAGGGTGAGGATTATTACTTGCATTTGCATCGGGTGGTACAAATCCACCCTTTGAGGGAGGTGGCTCTGTTAATGGAGCCTTGCCTTGACTCCTAAGATTATAATTATTTCTAGTCTAAAAGGCCTAAGCATCATAGACACATGGTTCACCTTCAACTTCAGCTTGAAACTCCTTGCATAGGAATGTGTCAACCAACATTGTGGGATTAACTTTCTCTGGTTTGTCATTAGACAAATCCTTTGGTTGAGAATTAGCTTGAGCGATCCTTATTATCTTTTCGAGCTAGGCACAATTAACCTTGGAATGCACTGTTATAACATGAAACCTACACCAATTAGTCAGTAAATTCATATCAGCAAGGTTAATACTTTGTGTGTTATTTGGGTTATCTCGTGCATCAGGATGAGCATGGCTCACCCCACCATTGTTTGGACCCATGTTCCATTGTCTATTGTATGGTTTGTTGTTATACCTTTGGTTTTAGTTTTGGTTGTTGTATTTTTGCTGATTATTGTATGATTGGGGTTGGTTATACCCTCCCAAAGGATTATGATAGTTCTGATACTTAGTATAAGTACAGATCCAGTAGCCAACAAGATGAGAGGGGGGGGTGAATCATACAAACTTAATCATCCATAAAAACATCAGATTCAACCTCGGTAACATATATTTCAGTAATAAAACCAAAATTGTTAAACATGCAAACTCAAAAGCATATAAACATCATAAACCTCATAACACCAGATTTAACGTGGAAACCCAAATAGGGAAAAACCACTGTGGGATTTCGGACCCACTAAGAAATATACTCTTCTAGAGTATGCTCTGTTAAAAGCAAATCCTGTTAAAGATTACAAACACATTGCTAGATGTGACCCGGTTAAGGGATTTCTCTTAGATCTGTTAGGATCTTCACCTTGTTAGAAGTGACCTTGTTAAAGGATTTCAAACACTCAATTAGAATGTCACCTTGCTAGAGGGTTTTACAAATAAGACTATTAAGTCCACTCGGTTAAGAGATTTTTTGTCACTTTCACAAAATAACAGTAATAAAATATATCTGCAACTTCACATCTAAAATTCTAAAGCAGATTCCTATTTGTTCAATACAATCTAGACATAGAACTAATATTGTCTATCTACTGGGCTTCTATACTCTATTATTCAAATAGGTCTTCAAGCTTCTATGCTCGGTAATCACTATGTAGCATCCCTATGCATACACTTGCCCGCATACGTTGTTTATCAATAGTTTCCTATTTATAAACAATTAGGTAACCGCTTAATCTCCTTGATCACATTTCCCATGATCAATCATAGCCGATCTTAATGTCAACTTTCCATTGCCTTAGATTCATTAACAAACCTCATTCACGGCTCACTAATCATTTAATCAGTTCCAGCTCATCAACTTCCTTCATTAAATAATGCATGCAAACATTTAATGCATTCTATTATAGCTTGGTTACAACTTGGTAACAACTCGGTGAATACTCAACTTCACTTGGTAGACATTCCGCCTTCATTAATCGATAGCGATAACCTTAGGGTTTACTGACTAGGTTCTTTGCTTGATAACATAGTATAGTATTAACCTTTACATTTTACAAGATATGTATGATGTTAAAACAGTCTAAAACATCATGATCTCATCATTGTCTGACTCGGTACTAGTTTCCCATTGAATACCTTATTCATCCCCTTATTCATCATATTCTTTCCTGCGTCTTTTACCGACATCTTTATAATCTTCATATCATACTTCTCAAGATATGGCAACATCATACTGAATTAGAAAATCAATTTCTTGACATCAATGACAAAATAATAATATCAAGACAGTAAAACATCCTTAATCAATTATATCCATAATCATCAACAACCTTCTCAATATCCTTATTGAAATGCCAACAATCTTTCATTCTCTATTATAATTCAATATTGCCAACAATCTCCCCCTTTGGCATTGATGGAAAAACCAATTGATTTGACCTTAAAAGATTCGGATTGCTGTGATTCTGAAATGCTGAAATGCTCTCCTACTGTCATCAGAATTTCTCCCCCATACATTAGACTTCTCCCGTTTCTTCAATTTTCTTTCCAATCTCCAGTCTTCTCTCAGTCTTCTCCCCATTATAGTAGTCCTCTCCCCCTTTGACAACAATGCCAAAAAGTAAAGAACTAAAACATAATTTCTTTCTTGTATGAAGTGATTTCCTACTGTTGTGTATCAACTGCATCTCAGTCAGAGCATTTTGTCTTCAGTTCCTGTTCCCTGTATTGTTTCTTGTATTATTTCCTGTACACCTTTAGAAAACATCCTAAAGTGTATAAACTAGCATCAACTCCCAAAAGATATTCAATAGAGTCATCGGATTGATGCTTTCACCGAACTCAATCAGTGAGTAGAAGATAGGGGTAGGACCCCTAACTTGCTTCTGAGATATTCAAAAGTGTCCCTTGGTAGTGGCTTGATGAAGATATCTGCTATTTGTTCCTTTGTGCTAACATACTCCCACACCACTTTCTTCTCTTGAGCTTCTTCTCTAAGATAATGATATTTGATAGAGATGTGCTTTGTCTTAGAGTGCATAACAGGATTCTTTGAAATATTAATGGCACTAGTATTGTCACAGTATATAGTTACTGGCTCGGTAACTTTCTCATTTATACCTTCCAATAGTTGTTTGATCCATGCAATGTTGGTACAATTCAATGCTGCAGCAACGTATTCAACTTCTGTTGTTGACTGTGAAACACATCCTTGTTTCTTGCTAAGCCAACTCACTAGTCTTTCTCCTAAAAAGAAAGTTCCTCCACTTGTGCTTTTTCTGTCATCAATGTTGCCTACCCAATCAGCATCAGTATAAACTTTTAAATCAAAATCATTTCCTTTCTGATATACTAAGCCATAATCCTCAGTGCCTTTCAAGTATCTAAAAATTCTTTTGATTGCTGTCATGTGTGTTTCCTTAGGATCTGCAGAGAATCTTGCAACTATACCTACTGCATGTGCTATATCTGGTCTATTGTGAACAACATATTGTAGCTTTCCAATCATGGATCGGTAAAGTGTCTCATCAACAGATGCAAATTCATCATTCTTTGATAATTTACAGTTGGTAGTCATAGGAGTACTTACTGGTTTTGAATCCTCCATTCCAAATTTCTTCAAAATTTCCTTTATGTACTTGGATTGAGTAATGAAAATCTCATTTTTGATTTCCAGTATCTGTAAACCTATAAAATACTTTATCTCACTGATTAATGACATCTCAAAATCTTTGCTCATTTCATTTCCAAAGTTCTTGCATAGAGAGTCATTGCCGCAAAATATAATATCATCAACAAATATGGCTGAGATCAGTATTCCATTTTTATCATTCTTCATATACATATTGATGTTCTTACTTGTCCTTATAAAACCAATCTTAATCAAATAAGAGTGCAATATTTCATACAATGCTCTAGGTGCTTGTTTCAAACCATATAAAGCTTTGTTCAATTTACATACCTAATCTTTATTATTGTCTTCAACAAATCCTTTAGGTTGTTCAATAAAAACTTCTTCTTCTAATATTCTATTCAGAAATGCAGATTTGACATCCATTTGATATACCTTGAAATTTTTTCAAAGCAGCATAGGCCAACAATGTTCTTACTCCTTCAAGTCTAGCAACAGGTGCAAAAGTTTCACCATAATCAATTCCTTCTTCTTGAGCATAACCTTTGCAAACTAGTCTTGCTTTGTTTCGAATGACCTCTCCTTTTTCATTTAGCTTGTTTCTGAAAATCCACTTTGTACCGATTACATTTTTGTCCTTTGCTCTTGGGATTAGTGTCCATGTGTCATTCTTCTTGATTTGATCAATCTCTTCTATCATAGCATTTATCCAATCTTCACTGTTAAATGCCTCTTTCACTATTCTTGGTTCAAATTCAGATATCAAACATGTGTTCTGTCTCAGTTTGTTCCTTGTCATCACTGGATCATCCTTATCTCCTATAATCTGACTTGGTGCATGATGTCTTCTGACATACTTCGCTAATACAGGCTCGATAGGCTCTGTATGATCTTCTTCATCACTCAGTAACTGGATATTCTCTTCATTTTCTTCAACAGTCTTCTCGGTAAGACTTCTCAGTTGAACATAGACAAATTCATCATAGTCTTTTGGTTCCTTGGAATTTCCTTCATCATTTCTTTTTGCAAATTCATCAATTTTCACATTTGCACTTTCTACTATTTTGTTAGATGATTTGATCAGACATTTAAATGCTTTACTTTTAGAAGAATAACCTAGAAACGTTCCTTCTTCACTTTTCTGTTCAAATTTGCCATTTCTATCATTTTGATGAACATAGCATCTACTTCCAAAGATTTTAAAATAACTTACATTAGGTTTCTTATCATACCAAATTTCATATGGTGTCTTCAAAGTACCTTTCTTCAATTGAACTCGGTTCAAGGTGTAAACAATTGTGCTTATTGCTTCTCTCCAAAATGTTTGTGGCACCTTCTTTTCAATCATCAGTGTTCTAGCACAATCCACAATATATTTGTTTCTTCTCTCAACTATTCTATTCTGCTGTGGAGTTCTCGGTGCAGAGACTTGTCTTTTAATACCATGATCATTGCAGAATAAGTTGAACTCATCAAATGTGAACTCTCCTCCTCTATCTGATCTAAGACATTTCAGTTGTCTTCCTATTTCATTTTCAACTCTTGCCTTGTACCATTTAAACATTTGAAAAGCTTCTAATTTTTCTTTTAAAAACATTAATGACATCATCCTTGAATAGTCATCCACAAATAATATGAAATATTTATCACCATAATAACTTTGAACTTTCATAGGACCACAAAGATCAGTGTGCACTAGATCTAAAATTTCCTTAGAAGTGTAAGACTTACTTGTGAAGCTTGATCTTGTCATCTTACCCATCTGGCATCCTCGGCACATAGCATTCTTAGGTTTTTCAAGACTATCTACTTTTTCTCTTTGAACATGTTCATCTCCTCCATATACTGATATGAGCTAATCCCACATTGCCTTTGCATCATTGCAGCCTTCTAGATCATTAAACTCTGAATCGGTCAATGCAGATGTTATTTCAATCATTGCTTGAATATGTTCTTGCTTTGCCTTTATCTCTTTCATAGTCAATGGATAGGTGCTCGGTGTGACAAAATCATTCTCCAGATAGTATACAACATATTCTCCAACTCCTGATAGATGTAGCTTCATCCTTTTCTACCATGTATAGAGAAACTTGACTTGTTCAGCTTCGGTGCATCCCTCTTATACATCTTTGGATCTTTAACTCAAGTGCCTTTAAACATTCCTTCCGAATTCCAAAGCTCTGATACCAATTGATAGTTCTGATACTTAATATAAGTATAGATCCAATAGCTAACAAGATGAGGGGGGGGGGGTGAATCATACAAACTTAATCATCCATTAAAAACATCAGATTCAACCTCGGTAACATATATTTCAGTAATAAAACCAAAACTGTTAAACATGCAAACTCAAAAGCATATAAACATCATAAACCTCATAACACCAGATTTAACGTGGAAACCCAAATAGAGAAAAACCACTGTGGGATTTCAAACCCACTAAGAAATATACTCTTCTAGAGTATGCTCGGTTAAAAGCAAATCCTATTAAAGATTACAAACACATTGCTAGATGTGACCCGGTTAAGGGATTTCCCTCAGATCTGTTAGGATCTTCACCTTATTAGAAGTGACCTTGTTAAAGGATTTCAAACACTCAATCAGAATGTCACCTTGCTAGAGGGTTTTAGAAATAAGACTATTAAGTCCACTCGGTTAAGATATTTTCTGTCACTTTCACAAAATAACAGTAATAAAATCTATCTGCAATTTCACATCTAAAATGCTAAAGCAGATTCCTATTTGTTCAATACAATCTAGACATAGAACTGATCTTGTCTATCTGTTGGGCTTCTATAGTCTGTTATTCAAATAGGTCATCAAGATTTTGTGCTCAGTAATCACTATGTAGCATCCCTGTGCATACACTTGCCCGCATACATTGTTTATCAACAGTTTCCTATTTATAAACAATTAGGTAACTGCTTAATCTCCTTGATCACATTTCCCATGATCAATCATAGCCATCAAATCTTTGATCTTTTCCAGGTTCAATGCATCTTTCGATCTGAAAATGTTTTACCCTGCCTTGGAACTTGCATATTAGTCTTGGAACTTATGCCAGGGTATTGCGGTTCAATCTGAGCTATAGATCTTCATACCAACTTTCCATTGCCTTAGATTCATTAACAAACCTCATTCATGGCTCACCGATCATTTAATCAATTCCATCTCATCAACTTCCTTCATTAAATAATGCATGCAAACATTTAATGCATTTTGTTATAGCTTGGTTACAACTCGATAACAACTCGATGAATACTAAACTTCACTCGGTAGACATTCCGCCTTCATTAACCGATAGCGATAACCTTAGGGTTTATCGACTAGGTTCCTTAGGGTTTACCGACTAGGTTCTTTGCTTGATAACATATTATAGTATTAACCTTTAAATTTTACAACATATGTATGATGTTAAAACAGTCTAAAACATCATGATCTCATCATTGTTTGACTCGTTACTAGTTTCCCATTGAATACCTTATTCATCCCCTTATTCATCATATTCTTTCCTGTGTCTTTTACCGACATCTTTATAATCTTCATATCATACTTCTCAAGATATGGCAACATCATACTGAATAAGAAAATCAATTTCTTGACATCAATGACAAAATAATAATATCAAGATAGTAAAACATCCTTAATCAGTTATATCCATAATCAACAACAACCTTCTCAATATCCTTATTGAAATGCCAACAATCTTTCATTGTCTGTTATAATGCAATATTGCCAACTGATTCATCTTCAACTGGCTCAAATCTGAATTAACTTGTGAGATCATTTTCTTTAATGCTTCTACTTCAATGGATATATGAGGTCCTTGACTCTCAGGCATCGTAGTTGGAGGTTGGCTTGCTGCATGAGAATTACCAAATTATTGATTTGCCCCTTGCACTTAACCAACATATTGTGTTCAAGTGGGAGTGGCATTGGTGTTAGTCTGCCAAGTTAAATCTTGGGTAGCAAACTGTTGATTAGGCTAAGGTTGGGAAGCATACATTGGCACCAGGTTCATTGTTGGGGAGACTATAGGTAAAGGTGAGGGTATGCCGGGGAGTTGGTTATAACTCCCTTGATTCACTCCTATGGGTAAATTGTATCCAATCTCCCTTGGCGTTTGGTTCAAATCATGATTCATATTGATCACCAACACATAGACCTTTGCCAAGGTGTCCCTTTGATCTTGGGAAATACTCTTTTTGATAAACATAGTGGTCCATGGGTCAATAGCTCTTAGATACGAGTCAATCGCTACATTGGGTGCTACCTGGTAAGGAGCTTGTAACCTCTTAAATGCCCTTTGAAAGATAGTAATAAAATTTGTTAAAGGTTCATTCGGTGACTTCTTAAGAGAGGCGAATTGATGGTACAATGTTTCGGGGTCTACATACACTCGAAATTGATCAATGAAAGCTTTCTCCAAAACATCCCATCCAGTGATAGAATTTACTAGTAGAGTCAAATACCAATTATATTCATTCTCCCCAAGTGAATATGGGAAGAGTCTACATACTACATCTTTGTGTTCAATGTTGTTATGAATGACTGCATTTTTTAATGCTTCAATATGCTCATCAGTCATCCTGCCCCCCAAATAATAGAATTTGCTACAAAATTTATTTGGATTTCTAGGTAGGTCATGTATACCTCCTGGTATAGTTCCTAGTGGTGTGTGGTCTTGGTTAAAGTAGGCCATTGAAGGTGGTGATGATGGACGTTGAGTCACCAAAGGTGCGGCGATGGGATGAGGACTAGGGATCTATTGATCTTCTACGTTGAGTATGGATGACTGCACTGGTGAGGCTATTGAAGGCTATCTCTTAGCTTTGTTTATCTTTTTCCTAGTCATAGGTCCTAACTCTACTAAGTCTGATGGTGAATAAATTCTCCTAAGGACTCTGTGGAATCTCTCGGGAAAGAAAGATGATATTGTTGGCATTATAACAGACAAGAAGAAGGTTGGCATTCCAATTACAATGAGAGATTGTTGGCATTTCAATCAGAAGAGATAAAAGGACATGCCTAATAGCTGATGAAGAATCTAATGATGATAAATCAGATGAAACTGATATAGAGGAAGCTATTTATGTGGCTATTAAAGATGGATCAGATGAAGAAAGGTATGAAGAAAAAGCTTTAATATCTCATATAAATACTAATGATTCTTGGATCATAGATAGTGGTTGCTCACATCACATGACAGGTGATAAATACAAGTTTATTAAATTAGATGATTATGATGGAGGCTATGTAAGATTTGGTAATGATGCACCATGTCCGGTAAGAGGTAAAGGATCCATAACACTTCTTGACAATGCTAAATATAATGATGTTTATTGGGTTGAAGGTTTGAAATACAATTTTTTGAGTGTAGCACAACTAAAAAACACAGGTTACGCAATAGAGTTTGAAAAAGGAATTGTCAAAGTTCATGAAAAGCATGGAAAGTTAGCTGCTTCCGAGACACAAACAAGAGGTAATACATTTAATCTTGACTCAACTCAGAATAAATGTCTATATGCAAGGATAGATGATACCTACTTATGGCATAAAAGGTTTTTCCATGTTAATTTTGATAATCTGATCAAAATAAGTAAGAAGCACCAAGTAAGAGGTCTACCAAGTCTTGAAAAACCTGTGAATGCTATGTGCCGAGGATGCCAGATGGGTAAGATGACAAGATCAAGCTTTACAAGTAAGTCCTACACTTCTAAGAGAATTTTAGATCTTGTGCATACTAATCTTTGTGGTCCTATGAAAGTTTAGAGTTATTATGGTTATAAATATTTCATATTATTTGTGGATGATTACTCAAGGATGATGTCAGTAATGTTTTTAAAAGAAAAATCAGAAGCTTTTCAAATGTTTAAATGGTACAAGGCTAGAGTTGAAAATAAAACAGGAAGACAACTGAAATGTCTCAGATCAAATAGAGGAGGAGAGTTTACATCTGATGAGTTCAACTTATTTTGCAATGACCATGGTATAAAAAGACAAGTCTCTGCACTGAGAACTCCACAGCAGAATGGGCTAGCTGAGAGAAGGAATAGATCTATTGTGGATTGTGCCAAAACCTTGATGATTGAAAAGAAAGTTCCACAAACATTTTGGAGAGAAGCAATAAGCATAGCTGTTTACAACTTGAACCAAGTTCAATTGAAGAAAGGTACTTTGAAGACACCTTATGAAATCTGGTATGACAAGAAACCTAATGTAAGTTATTTTAAAATCTTTGGGAGTAGATGCTATGTTCATAAAGATGATAGAAATGGAAAGTTTGATTAGAAAACTGAAGAAGGAATGTTTCTAGGTTATTCTTCTAGAAGCAAAGCATTTAAATGTCTAATCAAATCATCTAACAAAATAGTAGAAAGTGCAAATGTGAAAATTGATGAATTTACAGAAAGAAATAATGAAGGAAACTCCAAAGAAGCAGAAGATTATGAAGAATTTGTCTATGTGCAACTGAGAAGTCCTACCGAGATAACTGTTCAAGAAAATGAAGAAAATATCTAGTTACTGAGTGATGAAGAAGATCATGCAGAGCCTACCAAGCCTATATTAGCCAAGTATGTCAGTTAAAAATCATGCACCAAGTCAGATTATAGGAGATAAGGATGATCCAGTGATGACAAGGAACAAACTGAGATAGAACACATGTTTGATATCCGAATTTGAACCAAGAATAGTGAAAGAGGCATTTAACAGTGAAGATTGGATAAATACTATGATAGAAGAGATTGATCAAATCAAGAAGAATGACACATGGACTCTAGTCCCAAGATCGAAGGACAAAAATGTAATCAGTACAAAGTGGATCTTCAGAAACAAGCTAAATGAAAAGGGTGAGGTCATTCAGAACAAAGCAAGACTAGTTTGCCAAGGTTATGCCCAAGAAGAAGGAATTGATTATGGTGAGACTTTTTCACTTATGGCAAGACTTGAAGGAGTAAGAACATTGTTGGCATATGCTGCTTACAAGAATTTCAAGGTATATCAAATGGATGTCAAATCTGCATTTCTGAATGGTATATTAGAAGAAGAACTTTTCATTGAACAACCTGAAGGATTTGTTGAAGGAGAAAATAATGATCAGGTATGTAAATTGAACAAAGCTTTATATGGTTTGAAACAAGCACCTAGAGCATTGTATGAGAGATTGTACTCATATTTGATCAAAATTGGCTTTATAAGAACAAGTGAAAACAACAATATGTACATGGAATAATGATGAAAATGGAATACTGATCTCAGCCATATTTGTTGATGATATTATCTTTAGTGGAAATGACTCTCTATGCAAGAACTTTGGAAATGAAATGAGTAAAGAATTTGAAATGTCATTAATCAGTGAGATAAAATATTTTATAGGTCTGCAGATACTGCAAATGAAAGATGAGATTTTCATTACCCAATCCAAGTACATAAAGAAAATCTTGAAGAAATTTGGAATGGAGGATTCAAAACCAGTAAGTACTCCTATGACTACCAACTGTAAACTATCAAAGAATGATGAATCTGCATCTGTTGATGAGTCGCTTTACCGATCTATGATTGGAAAGTTGCAATATGTTGTTCACAGCAGGCCAGATATAGCACATGTAGTAGGTATTGTTGCAAGATTTTCTGCAGATCCTAAGGAAACACACATGACGGCAATCAAAATAATTTTCAGATACTTAAAAGGCACTCAAGATTATGGTTTAGTATATTAGAAAGGAAATGAGTTTGATTTAAAAGTTTATACTGATGCTGATTGGGCAGGCAACATTGATGATAGGAAAAGCACAAATGGAGGAGCTTTCTTTTTAGGAGAAAGACTAGTGAGTTGGCTTGGCAAGAAATAAGGATTTGTTTCTTAGTCAACAACAAAAGCTGAATATGTTGCTGCAGCACTGAATTGCACCAAGATAGCATGGATCAAACAACTATTGGAAGGGATAAATGAGCAAGTTACCAAGCCAGTAACTATATTATGTGATAACACTAGTGCTATTAACATTTCAAACAATCCTATTATGCACTCTAAGACAAAGCACATCTCTATCAAATATCATTATCTTAGAGAAGGAGTTCAAGAGAAGAAAGTGGTGTTGGAATATGTTAGCACAAAGGAACAAATTGCAAACTTATTCACCAAGCCACTGCCAAAGGACACTTTTGAGTATCTCAGAAGTCAGTTAGGGGTTCTACCCCTATCTTCCATTCACTGACTGAGTTCGGTGAAAGTATCAATTCGGTGACTCTACAGAATATCTTTTAGGAGTTGGTGCTGATTTACACACTTTAGGAGGTTTTCTAAAAGTGTGTAGGAAACAATAAATAGGGAACAGGAATTGAAGACAAATGCTCTAACCAAAACTCAGTTGATACACAGTAGTAGGAAATAATTTCTTACAGAAACAAATTATGTTTTAGTTCTTTTATTTTTGGAATTGTTGTCAAAGGGGGAGAATACCTTTGGAAGGGGGAGAATACATAAGAAGAGTAGAGTATAGATTGGAAAGAAGACTGAGAAAATAGGAGAAGTCTAATGTATGGGGGAGAGCATTTCAGCATTTCAGAATCACAGCAATTCGAATCTATTAAGGTCAAATCAATTGGTTTTGCCATCAATGCCAAAGGGGGAGATTGTTGGCATTATAACTGACAAGAAGAAGGTTGGCATTCCAATTACAATGGGAGATTGTTGGCATTTCAATAAGGATATTGAGAAGGTTGTTGATGACTATGGATATAACTAATTAAGGATGATTACTGTCTTAATATTATTATTTTGTCATTGATGTCAAGAAATTGATTTTCTAATTCAGTATGATGTTGCCATATCTTAAGAAGTGTGATTTGATGAGTATAAAGATGTCGGTAAAAGACACAACAAGAATATGATGAATAAGGGGATAAGTTATTCAATGGGCAACTATTATCGAGTCAGATAATGATGAGATCATGATGTTTAGATTGTTTTGATATCCTACATATGCTATTGTTTGAAATACTATACTATGTTACTGAGCAAAGAACCTAGTCGGTAAACCCTAAGGTTATCGCTATTGGTTAATGAAGGCAGAATGTCTACCGAGTGAAGTTTAGTATTTACCGAGTTACAACCGAGCTATAACAAAATGCATTAAATGTTTAAATGTGATATTTAATGAAGGAAGCTGATGAGCTGGAGTGAATTAAATGATTGGTAAGCCGTGTATGAATATTTTTAAAGAATCTATGGTAAAGAAAGGTTAGCAAGAAGATCTACAGCTCAGATTGAACCGCAATACCCTAACACAAGTTCCAAGGCAAGGTAAAATGTTTTCAGATCGAAGGATATATTGAACCTAGACAAGATTGAAGAGCTGATGGCTATGATTGATCATGGGAAATATGATCAAGGAGATTAAGTGGTTAGAAGATTGTTTATAAATAGGAAATTGTTGATAAACAATGCCTGCGGGAAAGTGTATGCACAGGGATGCTACATAGTAATTACTGAGCACAGAAGCTTGAAGACCTATTAGAATAACAGAGTATAGATGTGAAGTTGCACAAATAGGAATCTGCTTTAGCATTTTTAGATGTGAAGTTGCAGACATATTTTTATTACTATTATTTTGAGAAGTAGTAGAAAATCTCTTAACCAAGTGGACTTAACAGTCTTATATGTAAATCCTGTAGCAAGGTGACATTCTTATTTGAGTGTTTGAAATCCTTTAACAAGGTCACTTATAACAAGGTGAAGATCCTAACAGATCTGAGGAAAATCCCTTAACCGGGTCACATCTAGCAATGTGTTTGTAATCTTTAATAGGATTTGCTTTTAACCGAGCATACTCTAGAAGAGTATATTTCTCAATGGGTCTGAAATCCTACAGTGGTTTTTCCCTATTTGGGTTTCCATGTTAAATCTAGTGTTATGAGGTTTATATTGTTCATATGCTTTTGAGTTTGCATGTTTGACAGTTTTTGTTATATGACTGATATATATGTTACCGAGGTTGAATCTGATGTTTTATGGATGATTAAGTTTGTATGATTCACCCCCCCCCTCTCATCTTGTTGGCTATTGGATCGGTACTTACATTAAGTATCAGAACTATCAGATATACGATCTAGCTTAATACCTCAATTTTCAAGTTGTGGAGGTGGTTCTGGGGTTTCTTGTGGATGAAGTTACCTCTGTGTCTCTGCTTCTATATGTATATCTTTTTGTCTTTCATTGTCAAGGACTTGTTGTGCTCGCAACCAATCTCTATAATCCCTTGTACTGTCCCAAGCAAGATCGTATAGTTGAGTAACAATATCGTCTTACTCGTAGTTGAGGTTAGGTTGCATGAATGGTAAAATTTCGTCTCTTGGAAGAACCATATGTCATTAATAAATGAGGGGACTAGTACGTTGCCCTCCTTCTAGTGCCAGTTTCTGTTGACGACTCTTTTAACACACTCACCAACAGTCAGGTAGTTAATGTGAAAACTCACCACCTCTCCTAAAAAGTAATAAGTTCTGGGGAACTGATCACTCCAAGGTATTTATAGTTGGGTCTCAACGGTGATGGGAAGCTCAATGGTTGATGTGTTTTTACCTGTTAAGGGGCCTACTGGTTAAAACTAAATCCCACTAGTCGTTAATAACTTAACTTCCTTTTTTGTATTTTTATGATTTTAGGATTCTTCTGGAAATAAATTGCAAGAGATAAGGAAACAAGAAAATAACAATGAAACTAATTCAATGACAACTTAACGAACTAATTAATTAGTACCTTGCAATCCGAATATCATCAAATATTATCTAAAACTGCATTAAATAATGGACCTCCAGTAAACCTGCAAAGTCAATAATCTTACAAACTTAGGGAAAGAATATCACCACAATATTGCCTATCGTAGTAATTCTCATACACCACTTATGTGCGTAGCATGAGTCATAAAGTAGTAAACAGAAGATCAGAACATGCTACTAATTTCAAACAATAGACATTACTAGATTACAAAGAACAAACTCGTAGAACATATGCATAGATCAAGCAATCTATAATCTGCTTCTTGTATTAATTTCAAAGAATTTGTAAAAAAAATTAGCTCAAGTTTATAACAATTTGCAAAAATAATCTAAAATATATAAGTGGGCCTCAAATCATCAATTTGTGGACCCTTACAAATGAATCAAACTCCTCAATTTATAGAGTTTTCTACCCTACTTTCTAGGAAATAAACCTAATCTAAATTAAGAACTCAAAAGCTAGGAGTCGTAGTTAACTTGCAAGTTTCTGCCTCTAGACTCCAGTTAACTACTACACAATGGAGGTTAGGTGAGCACTACAAAGAGAATGTTGTATGAACTGGGCTTTCATAGTCATGTAGAATTTTGTTCAAAACTAGAACATGAGTTGGAGATGCAGTCGGAGTACCAGTGGGGAAGTCATGCAAAATCTCTCCTCAAATGTCCTGCTATCTTTAGTAACTATGTGTTTATCTTCTACTTCTTTTTATAGGACTTATAATTATTAATGATTCATGCAACTACCTTAGTAGGAGGATTAGCAACATGCTTGATTCTGAATTTATACTTTTTCAAAACTTCTTCTGCATTCTTTCTTTTCTTCTCCAAATCCCCTACTCTTTCTGCTACTTATTGACATTGTGTAATTAAATAAGTATATCTATCCATCAATGTGACTGTGAACTGAGTTGTAAGTCCCAACTGCTGGGCCTCATATGCATCCCACTAGCTGATTACTTGCTCTTCTTCCATAATTCTTGTATCGGTTATCCCTAGCCCAAAAACTCCGAGTAAGTGTCTTACAAAATCTTCATATTTTAATACCACCTTGAGGAGGGAAACTCGAATGTCTACTACATCCTTCACATACTGCTGAAGCATTTCTGTATACACCTAAAATTGGCTATGAGCAATTAAATAAATATTTTATATTTATTTAATATTTATTCTTCTATTAAATAATTAATTTGAAAATATTAATTTATTTAATTCATTTTCGCGTCTTTTCTATTAATTAATATTTTATTAATTAATTCATCTATCCTATTCCTCTAATTAATTAAATATCTAATATTTAATTATCTCCTCCAAACAATTAAATATCTAATATTTAATAGTTATTCTCCTATCCTGTAGTCTCAAATATTAAATTATTTCTTAAATTATTTAATCCCTTTTCCAACTCATCTTCCATCTCCACTTCATCTTCCCTTTGCCAACTCATCAAACATGTGGCTAAGGAAATTAATATTTCTTAAATATTAATTTATCATTTATCTCCAACTTCCAAAACTTAATGAAAATTGTGTACGTACACATATTTCATAACCATTTCTTATATTCTCTCCAACACCCCCTACATCTTAGGAAAGACTTGAGTCCACTTGTCCTCTCATGCCTAAATTTCCTCCAACCATCCCTAGATTCTCTCAGTCAGCAACCCAGTCAAGGTGAGATGAGTGACACTTGTCTTCTCCTTCCCCCTTTATCTTAACCTTCACCTTTTCTCATAGCCATCAAAATTTGCAGATCTAATCAGGACCATTGACCTAAGCCACATCATCTTATCTTCTCAAAGTATATAAAATCAAGAGCTTTAGTTTAGAGAGTTAATCTTCAAGAATCTTCAAGTTAGTCTTCAAATTGATCATATGCATCCGTGAATTTTTGAAGAAAATAGCAAATAGTAATAGCAAATATCATATAAAATTTTAGCATAATCACTTTAGCATAATCATGTAGTATTTGCATATCATAGTGTCAGTTAACTACAAGCTATCAGTCCATTCTTCATATGCCATCTTGGAAGCCAACAGTGCATTGTATGAGAGCACACCATCTGCAACTAGGAATAGTGGAGTTAGGACACAATGAGACATAAACCATGAAGGTAATATTAGTATTTTATTTCATATGTACTTGATGTAGTTTCATTTGTTGAGTTTGGATTTCCTGTAGTATTTCCATTTGTATTTTGTGAAACTAACTTATTGCAGGTAGCATTCTGAGGATGAAATTTAAGTTGACACATTTCGGTGCCCACCGTGGGGCTAGACCTTGCATATACCTTTAAAAATCTCACAAAAAGTTAAATCAACGCATTTGTAATGCAGATTCACGCATGTGTGAATTCTAACAATGCTTTTGTTCAACAGGTTAGCGCATTTGCATCATAGGTTAGCACATATGTCATGCAAGTTAGCATTTTTGTCTAAAAAACCATGCATTTGCATCATAGGTTAGTGCATATGTCATATAGGTTAGCGCTTTTGTCTTAAATTTTGCACATTCATATCACAGGTTCACACATTTGCATCATAGGTTAGCGCATATGTCAAAGAAATTGTGCTTTTGTATCCACAGAGCAGCGCTTTTGTAGTCTAAGTTAGCGCTTTTGATCTGCATTTTAGCGCTTTTTAATAGAAAGATAGCACATATGTTAGGTTAGCACTTCTGTTTATAAAACTGACAAAATTTTCTTGTAGGTCCGAATGTCCAAGAAATCAGATTTTTAAGATTACTAACATGCGTGTGCAGGATGGCATTTAAGACAAATTTTATGCATTTTATCATCTAGCTAATTCAAAGTCTTCATTTGGGAAGTAATATATCATATCTTGTTCATCTAGTTTAACTAAGAGGATGTATTGATAGCATGCAACTTGCATTTTTGGTATTTTCTCTAAAATAGTTGCACATAGACTTTTAAAAGGGCTAAAATGAACACCATGCTTGTTGGAGCAACATCTCCAAATAGGACTTAGCCAATAATTGCTTTGAAAAGGATAAAAAGAACACTTGTATTTTATGTCTCAAAAGTGGTAGGTATATGCTCTCCCCTTAATTGGGTGACCAAAAAGCAAAACCCACTCTTTTATGTTTTCTTTACTTTCAAGAAATTAAATCCTTTTAGAGGGTCTGCCTTCTCGAGCTGCCTTGAGGGGGCCAGTGAGAGGGGAACGACCTAAAGTGGAAACAAGCTAATACTGAGTCCTTCCAATCCACTATAAATAAATCATGTTTATGATGAAAGTCCCAAACAACATGTGCTGATAAGTTCATATCGACACTATGTTTCCCTATAAACCCTATGGAGCGTAACCTCTATAGGCTGGTAACCTTCTGTATTTACAGAGCTAAAAGTGCCGCATGTATGGACACATGACTGGAAGCCTTTACTAAAAATCACTTGTACTAGTTGCCAAAATCCTTCTAGTTGTTGGCGTAGGAGGTCAGACCTCTGAAGTGGCTCACATACATACATTTCCTAGTAGAGATATAATGTTTTCCATGGGGAGATTTCATGGAAACTGGTGCTTGGCTGCCCTAGAGAAGTGAGTGCCAAGGGTGGAGCTAGTGGGGTCAAGCATCTAAATATCCACTTTGAATAGCGTAGCCTCAGGGGAAACTCCACATGAGATTCAACAGCTATTGTCTCAACCTGCCATAGGGATTGTACTTGCTTGTGCATTTTTTTTATTAAACATTGTGTCTTCTATGTCTATAACATGTTCCAAATGGTCAAAAATTGAAGAAAATTATCATCTACAAGGGAGCAAAAATCAAATTTCTGAAAAAGTTTGATCAAAAGGGTAATACAAAAGCTTTTCAACACTTGAAACACCAGACCAAAATCAAAGTGTCAAAACATCAATGTCAAAATAATTCTTGAAGTAGGTTTGTCTCTAGACCATCCAATACTTTTCAAACTAGCTCAAACAACTAGGGTACTAATCCAACAAGTTATACTCAAAAGGTTCTATAAACATCAACATTTAACAAGCTATCGATTCAACTATCTTAAGTGCAAAAAATCAACATCTTTGTCAAGTTTCTCATCAGGATAATCAAATCCTCTATCACGAAGCTTGATCAAATCTATACTAGGTTCCTAATCTTGGATATATCTTTCCTATTTTGAACCTAGGTCATATCAAAACCAAAATTGCACCAACTTTGGAATCAAACAAACCTGTGAACTGTCAAATGCTTATATGACTTTTAAGTATCACCTTAAGAAAAGAAAACCCAGTTATAAAGCTACTCAGAAAAGGATAAGATTCTTGTATATCAATCGCAAGATCTTATTGAAACATAGGACATTCTTACACCATTTTTGTCACTACTTATGTGGCTGCAGTACAAAATTTGATGGTGAAACTCTACAAAGACATGCCTTTCAACAAAGAGATGCTTTATCCCAATGAACAAAAAAGCATATCTTCCTAAACCAATAATCACCTATTGACTTTGTCCTTTGGAAATTTCAACAACATTGAAATAATCACATGCCAGTTTGGACTAGAGCCCAACACGAACAACTTAGAAAACAACAACAAATGGAGGAAGAAGATACTCCTGTATTCCACACTTTTGGATTTACCACTGTTGACAAAGAAGTAGTCAATAGCACCATTAGAGACCTTGAGAAAGATTTCAAATTTGATAGGCTAATGGAAAAATTGTTGTCAAAACAAAAAGAAAAATGTCTCTTGATGTTGGCAAAATTTGGAGCTAAACTACCACAAGACTTTAACATGGAAAGCTTGAAACAAGATGCAGAGACAAGTAACACGCAAAACACAGATGAGCAAAATAATGAAGATGTGAACAAATAAAGTAACGAAGAAACAAGGAGAGAAAGGGATGATAAAAGAAAAGAGCGTAGTGACAAAAAGATTCACGAAGAAACAAGAAGAAACTATGTAGATAATCCCTTATCAAACCTTACTCAACATATACAAACTCTTCAACAACAAATACAAGACATGCAAAATGGGACAAGCTCTAAGAAATATTCATTAGAAGATATATGCCAATATCCTTTTGATAAAAATCTGAATATGATACCATTTCCGCAACATTGCGAGATTCCTAAATATGACAAATACAATGGAAGATCTGATCCTCAAGATCACATTAGGGAGTTTTGTATTATGAGCATGGAATTTGCTCACGATGAAACTTACCTTATGCATCTTTTTCCTAGGAGTTTAAATGGACAATCAATGGAGTGGTTTTCAAGATTACCATCCGGAATCAAATCCTTTGAAGAACTTGTGAATAGGTTTATTTCACAGTATTCCTACAATATAAGGAATGAAATAATGATGCTAGATCTTTGCAATGTTAAACAAAAGAATGGTGAATCCTTTATGATTTTCTTACAACGATGGAAACTCATGTTTAATAGGTATCCCTGAGATGTACCTGATCAAGAAAAAATGGACATATTCATTGATAATCTTATCAGTGAAATGAGTTATCGACTAAGGATGCAATGTCCTCCCTCTTTTGCCAAAATGATCAAAAAATGGTCTGAAAATAGAGAATGTAATGGTAAAGAAAGGAGAACTAAAACTTTACAATAATTCATACAACAACAACAACAACAACAATGACAAACCCAAGTTCTGGTCAAAGAATAGGAATGTCAGCAATGAAGGGAATGACGATAATAGTAATACAAAAAAACAACAACCAATTTTCAATCTATCAAGTCAAAACCCAAGAAATAACAATCCAGAAAACAACAAAGCTAAGTCCTTTTTCTCCAATCCTCGAAGAAAATTCACAAACATTGGAGAATCTTTAGAATCAGCTCTAAAAACTTTACTTGCTAATAAATTGATTGTTTTGCCAGAAACAAGAAATTATGAACCACCAATCAAGCCCAATTGGTGGAATGACAATCATTTTTGCAACGATCATCGGAATAAAGGACACCTAACAAATGATTGTTAGAGATTGAAACACCTTATCCAAGATTTAATCGATAATGGAACCATTACAGTGGATAGCCATAAAACGAACGAATCACACTTGGCTTTCAAAACTCCACTCCCAAATTATGACAAAGGTGAATTGTCCCAATTAAAAGATGACAAAGGAAAAACCAAGGTGAATTAAACGTATACATACTATGATGTAGTGAATGTGATTATTGTTAACGAAAATTCATCTTTAGAACCAATCAATGTTATCACAAGAAGCAAAGCAAAGGTTACCTTTCCAGGTGTAGCAAAATATCCAACACCCAATCCATAACAATACAATTTAGTAGAGCAATTACAATGAATACCCGCTCAAATATCAATTCTGGAACTTCTCAAAATTTCACCTATGCATAAGGACATTTTGGAGAAAGCATTATTGGAAACAACAGTTTCAAAAGATTTGGATATAGATAAGTTCCAAAATATGGTAGGACACCTCATAGCTCTTCATTGCTTATCATTTTCTAAAAATGATGATGCATCCTTGCAACATCCTCACAATGCTCCCTTACATGTTGAAGTCTCTATAAATAAAACTCATGTCAAATGTGTGCTCATAGATGGAGGAGCTGGATTAAAAATTTGTGCATTAAGTTTGATAAAAGATTTGGGATATTCAGAGAATGCAGTAGACCGGAAAAAGAAAATAACCATCAAGGCTTATGATGAAGCATAACGTTATTCTAAAGGGACAGTTGTGCTACCAATAAAGATAGGACCTATGAAAAAGGATACATTGTGTCAAGTTTTAGATTTGAACCTCTCCTACAATATTCTTCTGGGAAGACCATGGATTCACAAGATGCAAGCAGTTCCTTCTACATATCATCAATGTGTAAAATTTCCTCATGAAGGAAAAGAAATCACTATAATTGTAGATTCTAGTCAATATTGCAATAATTTGAAGCCAACACAAGATATAAGAGTTCCACATAACAGAGAATCAATATATCCTACCAAAGAAATTCAAGCAAAGTTATGGGAAACTTTTGAAGAAAAGCTCAAGTTAAATGATGAAGGAATGGGAAAGTATTCTTTGCAAAATTTTCCGCTTTCCCCTAAGTCATATGGGAAGCCTACAGATATTCAAACAAAGACATCAGGAAAATCAAAACATATGTTTAAAGGAACCTTTGTTAGTGCTGGAACTCTTGAGAGGAAAATGAAGACAAAGACATTCTTGGTTGGTTATACAAAGATGAAGATAAAACTATAGCAACAGCAACACAAGTCAATATTCCCATAAAACAATATGGCAAAGGATATGAAATCATGCAAAAGATGGGATATGGAGGAAAATGACCAGTTGGTAAGCAACATCAAGGTATTTCAGAACCTATTTGTCCACACTCACAAGCCACAAAAGATAAATCCGGGCTAGGATATCTGAAGTCTAATCAAAAGCAACATAATCATCAACAACAAAAATGGAGAAAGAAATTAGTTTCTAAAGAAGAAAATCAGTTTCTAAAGAAGAAAATTGGCAAGAAAAGCTACATCAAGTGGCTGAAACAGTAACCAATAAACAAAAGAAGGAAGAAGAACATGAAAAGAAAGAGGAGGAGATCATCATCCAAGGTGAAGAAAAATCTTGTCAACAAGTTCTGAAAATAAAAACAAAGGCAAAATATTCACAAGATATTCCAAAAGTAGTAAAAATAGAGATGGCAGAAATTAGAGAACTCTTTGCACCATACGACATTCCAGTATGGTATAGTGGAGTAATCTTGGATCGGGATTCAGAATCAGACTCTAATGAATACGAATGGAGTCCAGATGTCTTATCCACTACATCAAGTAAAGAACATAATGAATATCAAGTAGCTATCATGAAAGAAGACTTGTCTATAGCAGAACAAAAGATGAAGTTAGAAAGAAGGCAAGAAAAACTCAGAATCCAGAGAAAAGAGGTGTATGCAAAAATAAAAGTAAATGACAAAGATAGAGAAGCAATGCCACAGGAAGCACAAACATGGATTAGATATGGAAGAACCACGGAAGAGCTAAGGGATAGTCAAGTTGGACTAACTATTAGTCCAGAAGAAGTTGAGTTTGAAAGGAGACAAAATCTATTAAAAGAATCTACTTCATCATATACACAAGTATGTCAACTCCAAAATACAAATGAGGTCAATCAAGAAGGAATTTGCAGTATCAAAGATGTGCATGATGATATAATCCATTCATTTAAGGGACAAACGTCAGTTGAAGAACCACTTGAGTGTGAACTACAAAATGCTAATATTAATTTTGTTAAGACTAATTTAGAAACGCTTGAGAAAGACAATTCTAAAAAACATTTAATCTATGACAGTACCTATTCTACGCCAATTTATGATAATTATGCATGAACATTGAAACACCTAATGATGACAGTGATTATGATTTACCTCTTCTGCATCTTGAACTAATTGATTGGGATAATTTAGACAACCCCGAACTAAATGTCTTTTCCAATGATCATGACTTAGCCGTGTACCTTAATGTTGTTGAACCCATCCCAACTAAGATATCTTCCATTGTAGAATTAAGTGATGTTTCTCATAGTTAGGAGAATGCCAAATTTTCTAGTTGCAAAAGTGAAATAAAACAAGGAAAGATACCTATTGTTGAAAACCATTTCATGGCAACATTAGATCAATCAAAAGAGAAAACAAAGGACATATCTGATGGTGAAAACCTCCTTGAGGCACCAGAAGATGGAAAGTTTGACATTCTTCTTGCATATTTTCAAGAGAGATCTGCTATCCTGATAGAACCAACAGAAGCAAAAAACATTGATACATCAAAGGATCCTAAAATACTTCATTTTGCTGCCTCATTATCAGAAAAAGAGAGGAAAGAATACATGGAATTCTTTAAGAAAAGACAAATAAATTTTGCTTGATCTTATGCCGATATGCTAGGACTTAAGCCTGATCTTATCATGCATCATCTTAATGTGGATTTAAAAGAAAAACCTGTTAAGCAGAAGCTAAGAAAGACGCATTTGCACATTGCTCTTCTTGTAAAGACCGAGCTAAAGAAACTATTAGAAGTGGGTTTCATAAGACTAGTTGCTTATCCAGAATGGGTTTCAAGTATTGTACCAGTATCAAAACCAGACAAGAGCATAAGAGTCTGTACAGATTTCAGAGATCTGAATAAAGCATGTCCAAAAGATGATTTCCTGCTACCAAACATTGATATCATAGTGAACTTATCAGCAGGACACAAGTTGTTTTCATTAATGGACGCCTTCTCAGGATATAATCAAATACAAATTGCACCTGAAGATCAAGAAAAGACAACTTTCACCTATGCATGGGGAACATATTGCTGGAATGTTATGCCATTTGGGCTTAAGAATGCAGGAGCAACTTATCAAAGGGCTATGACGACAATTTTCCATGATATGATGCATACATTTATGGAAGATTATGTCGATGACATACTTGAAAAATCTCACACAAGAAAAGAACATTTGAACATTTTAAGCAAGAGTTTTTACAGGCTGGAAAGGTATCAATTAAGATTAAATCCAAAGAAATGTGCATTTGGGGTAACCTCTGGAAAGCTCCTTGGGTACATTATATCATCTCATGGCATTGAAGTAGATCCTGAAAAAGTCAAAGCTATCATGGAGATGGAGTCACCCAAGAATATAAGTTAATTGTGATCTTTACAAGGAAGGTTGCAATCAATCAAGAGATTTGTTTCTCAATTGGCTGAGAGATGTCTTCCATTTACCCATCTTCTACATAAAAATGTTCCATTCAAATGGGATACAAAATGTGAAGAAGCTTTCTTGAAAATAAAGAATATCTTATGAGTCCTCCAGTACTGATATCACCAACCAAGGGGAAACCATTGTTACTCTATGTCTCAGCAACAAGTGTATCATTAGGCGCTCTCCTAGCTCAACATGATGATGAAGGAAAAGAAGGAGCAGTTTATTATATCAGCAGAATGCTTGTTGGCTATGAGTTAAATTATTCCTCAATTGAAAAGATATGTCTAGGACTTGTATTTGCAACCCAAAAGCTACAACATTATATGTTGATTCATTCTGTAAAACTAATATCAAAGATAGATCCTCTCAAATATCTATTGAGCAAGTCAACATTGATAGGGAGACTAGCCAAATGGGTTATGATACTAAGTGAATTTGACATAAAATATGTTGACCGGAAAGCTATCAAGGGACAAGTCATCATTGATCAATTGGCTGATGCACCTCTACACAATAACATGCCTTTGCACATCAAATTTTTTGATGCATATATCTTGACAGTAAGTACAAACTTTTGGGAATTGTACTTTGATGGTTCCTATACTCAATATGGTTCAAACGTAGGAATATTTTTCATCACACCTCAAGGACACACAATTTTGAAATCGTATAGACTACGATTTCCATGCACCAATAATACTGTAGAGTATGAAGCATTAGCTATAGGGCTTAAAATGGCCATTGAATGGAATGTCAAAGAACTACATGTCTATGGTGATTCACAACTTGTCATAAATCAAATAAATGATGAATATCAAACAAAGGATGATAAGATTATGCCATACAAATAGCTGATAGAGGAATTTAAAGGACACTTTAAAGAAATCACATTCACCTAGATTCCCAGAAATGAGAATAAAGCAGTAGATGCAATGGCTACAATAGCATCTCTCTTGCAAAATAAAGAGAATCAACATCATTACAAATTTCTCATGGAAGATATCTTAACCCCTACCATCCAATCCCAGCATAACTATCAAATTTTCCATATATCAGGAACCAGTGAATCCTTATATGGTCAAACCTACCAATATTTGAAAGATCATATCCTTCCTCTGGAATTATCTCATAATCAATGAAGAAACTTTATCCGTTAGTCATCTCGCTATACCATTATTGTTGATATCCTATATAGGCATGGTCTAGATGGTACATTGTTGAGATGTCTTGAAAAAGATGAATCTGAGAGAGTTCTTAATGACATTCATGCGGGTATTTGTGGTACACACTCAAGTGGTTTAGCACTAGCTAAGAAACTTATCTGTATGGATTACTTCTGGCCTACTATGGAAAGAGATTCATTCACCTATACTAGAAAATGTAAACAGTGTTAGATCCATGGAAATCTAATCCATGCACTAGCACAAGAGTTATATCCTATGATGGGATCATGGCCATTTTCACAGTGGGGCCTTGATTTGGTAGGAAAGATCAATCCCTCATCTTCTAATGGACATAAGTTCATTCTGATAGCTACTGAATATTTTACTAAGTGGATTGAAGTAGTGCCTTTAACAACAGTGACAAGAAAACAAATATCATCATTCATCTTGAATTATATAATCTGTCTCTATGGCGTTCCTATGACCATTATTACTGATAATGGAAGACCATTCAAAAATCAAGATGTGAAAGAACAATGTGAACAGTTTCATATCCAACATAGGTTCTCTACTCAATATTATCCATAGGGAAATGGTCAAGCTGAGGCATCAAACAAAACTATCTTGAAAATCTTGAAGAAACCAGTAAATGAAGCTGGAAAAGACTAGCACTTTCAGCTAAATCCTTCTCTTTGGGCATACCGAACTAGCGTCCACACTTCAATAGCGGAAACTCCATATTGTTTGGTCTATGGATCAGAAGTTATATTACCTATAGAAGTAGAGATACCTTCTCTACATGTATCCTTGCACGGTCTTATACCAAAAGAAGAATAACTAGTCTCTCAACTCCAAGAACTAGAATTAATTCAAGAACGTCGCCAAAATGCAACAAAACATTTGAAAGTATACCAACAAAGAATGGCAAGAAGCTATAACCACAAAGTCAAGCTGCGTATTTTCTAGATTCGAGATATAGTTCTAAGGGAGAATCCAAGAAATCAGCAAGACCGAGAAGAGAAGGGAAAATTTGAACCAAATTGGCTAGGACCTTTTGTCATAGTAGCAACATATGGATCAGGAGCATACAAGTTATCTACTCCTAAAGGTGATTGGTTTGATGAACCTATCAATTCTATCCATCTCAAGAAATTCTATGCTTGAGATATAAAGTCCTGAAAAAATCAATAAAAAATATAAAGTCCTGAAAAAATCAATAAAAAGCATATAAAATCCAAAAAAATGCAATAAATTTAGATGGTGAAAACCTGGTAAATAGGCTTTATCTTAAAAAGTGAGTTCCTCCATCTATGAGATCGCTTTGCGCACCTATCCACTCCATCTTATTGCCTCTATCATTGATATCTATTGTTAGCTTATCCAAAATGTCTTTCGCATCCATTTCTCTTAACCATTTAGCAAGAAATATGCAGCTTACCAACAGTTAACCAATCTTTGACATACTTGTCGTACTCACTATCTTAGACCTTATCAAAATCAATCATATCTGCATTTGTATCCCACCATGGTTTGGATCTTGATAAATTCATACATCCATAATAAATTTTTGTTTCTACTGGGGGCAAAATCCTAATTCCTTTTGCTAAGGTGATCTTTTGAATCTTTAAAATCCAAAAACATTCGAAAAACTTAGAAAATTCAAAAACATCTAGGGTTTTGAAAAAGCAACAAAGCAATGAAAATCAAGGCATTTTATAACAACTGATTCATCAAACTTAGAAAATGAAGAATCAACTAGCAAGCTATAAAGGATTATCAAAGATCATTCATTAAGATGATTATATCAGTTAATGACCATTAGAACATGTGAATGACATACAATGTTCAATGTTTATATCTTCATTTTATTGCTAATCATGTACTCTATGCAACTCAAGGATGTCCATGACTAGAGAAGCTATGATGGGGCATGATTATTTTCTTTGATTGTTGTCTGTGGTTTATCTCTTACTATGGTATGAACTTGTCTCAGGATATGATCAACAAAATATCAAGGAGGATGTTCTAAGTCATGCATGAAAGGAGATACTCCTTGTTTGTTCTGCAAGCAATACTCAGGTCAACTTGATCCATTATATCAAGCTGCTTGTATTAACTTGCTATATCAAAATCCATGTAAGGAGTACTCAGGTCATCTTGAATCATTATGTCAAGTTGCTTGTATTTTCTTACAACATTTTAAAGCTCAATGATGAAATCAAGCATTGTTACAAGATAGCATATGAAGACTGGCAGTATCATTTTTAGTTAGATCATTTCATTAGCTCATTATTCATCTGCATTATAAGCATTCATTTGTCAGTTGCATTATAAGCATGTCATTTCATTAAACAGATCAACGGTCATAAATAAAGATTGAGTATACTTGGACAAACAAAAACAATTTGCATTTAATCATTATAAGTGCATTCATTTAATTTAGTTGCATTTTATCATTGCATTAGTTTGCATTTAGTAGCGTGCATTTCATTTATCATGTAGTGTATCATTATTATTATTTGCATTATCATTTTATAATGATCATTTAGTTGCATCTTTGCACTTAGATTCATAATCATCATAAACATTACATAAAAACTCAAAAATATTTCATATAGATCATTTTCATTTACATAATCATAAATCAAAAGAAAATCAATCATTCCTTGCATTCCATATAGATCATTAAATTTGCATCATTTAAGATAGTAATCATTTTCATTTGCATCCAAGAACATAAAAATCAAAAATAAAAATAAAAACATATAATCATTGCATCCATATGATCATCACATAGAATAACATGCATAAATATCATCATCCATATAATCCAAGCATCTAAGCATCATCATATAAAGAATATAGATAATCATCAAATAGAGTAACATGCATAATAATAATAATAAAAAAAAAAGATCATCATATAAAGTTCATGTCTGCATATAGATCATCATAAAACAATAAAAGTCCAAGTATACAATGACATCAGATCAAAAATACAAGTTCCTCATCAATACAAATCAAGTCAAGAATCATGACTGCCTCTCGAGCCTGTGGGTCTAACACCTGGATCACCCGCAACACCTGCACCAACATCATCATCCAATGGAATCATTCTTCAATTTAATATCTTCATCATTCATTCAACTATCATCTATCAAGTCTTATACAGGATGTATCTTTCTTGAAACCCGATGTTTTGATCATTTATCATGTCTTATACAGGATGTATCTTTCCTGATACCAGATGTTTTGATCATCTATCTTGTCTTATACAGGATATATCTTTCCTGAAACCAGACGTTTTGATCATCTATCATGTCTTATACAGGATGTATCTTTCCTGAAACCAGACATTTTGATCATCTTTTGTCTTATACAGGATGTGTCCTTCCTAAAACCAGACTTGATCTTAATCCAATCAATCTTATCAATCTAATTTATCTGATTAATCTGCAATCTATTCACTCATCTATCTTTCATATAACATTCTTCTTCTATCGAGAGATCATCCATGCCTTTAATGCACAAACAATCTCTCGAGGGGGCATCATCATCAAATCAATATCCAAAAATCAGTATCTGGGGCACACAATCGGGATTTTTTTTCTCTTCGCTAGGTGCACTATTGAGACTTGATTTAATCTTTGAAACAATGTTGTCTCGACATCATTTCAAAGAGGGGCAAAATGCATACACCTAAAATTGGCTATGAGCAATTAAATAAATATTCTATATTTATTTAATATTTATTCTTCTATTAAATAATTAATTTGAAAAGATTAATTTATTTAATTCATTTTTGCGTTTTTTCAATTAATTAATATTTTATTAATTAATTCATCTATCATATTCCTCTAATTAATTAAATATCTAATATTTAATTATCCTTCTAATCAAGTTATTTAAATATCTAATATTTAATTATCTCCTCCAAACAATTAATATCTAATATTTAATAGTTATTCTCCTATCCTATAGTCTCAAATATTAAATGATTTCTTAAATTATTTAATCCCTTTTCCAACTCATCTTCCATCTCCACTTCATCTTCCCTTTGCCAACTCATCAAACATGTGGCTAAAGAAATTAATATTTCTTAAATTTTAATTTATCATTTATCTCCAACTTCCAAAACTTAATGAAAATTATGTATGTACACATATTTCAAAACCATTTCTTATATTCTCTCCAACACCCCCTACATCTTAGGAAAGACTTGAGTCCACTTGTCCTCTCATGCCTAAATTTCCTCCAACCATCCCTAGATTCTCTCAGTCAGAAACCCAGTCAAGGTGAGGTGAGTGACACTTGTCTTCTCCTTCCCCCTTTCTCTTAACCTTCACCTTTCCTCATAGCCATCCAAATTTGCAAATCTAATTAGGACCATTGACCTAAGCCGCATCATCTTATCCTCTCAAAGTCTATAAAATCAAGAGCTTCAATTGAGAGAGTTAATCCGCAAGAATCTTCAAGTTAGTCTTCAAATTGATCATATGCATCCGTGAGTTTTTGAAGCAAATAGAAAATAGTAATAGCAAATATCATATAGCATTTTAGCATAATCACTTTAGCATAATCATGTAGTATTTGCATATCATAGTGTCAGTTAACTACAAGTTATCAATCCATTCTTCATATGCCATCTTGGAAGCCAACAGTGCATTGTTTGAGAGCACACCATCTACAACCAGGAATAGTGGAGTTAGGACACAATGAGACATAAGCCATGAAGGTAAAATAATGTTTTATTTTAGTATGTATTTCATGTAGTTTCATTGGTGGATTTTGGATTTCCTGTATGCATTTCCATTGTATTTTGTGAAACTAACTTATTATAGGTAACATTATGAGGATGAAATTCAAGCTCACACAATTTCCATCTTCAGCTCCAAAATGTATGTGTAAGACAACAAATTATTACAATTGTTTCCACCTAGGAGGTCCTTCTCTATGATTACTTTCTCCCCTAGGTGCAAAACCTTACTTAATACTCCTAACTGTTTGCTGAATATGTTGAACTTCTACTCCCATTTCTGAGAGAAAGAAGCTAATGCTCCTCCCACCTATACTAGCTCTTGGTACTCCTTCATGGTATTCTATAAAAATAGTCTAATTTTGGAGGCATTTATCAGGGCCCATGATTTCGCTATGGCAGCCACCTGTCTTATCTCCAACAATGTTTTTACCTCTCCCTCTGGGAGTGATGAGGTTGAAGGTAGATTATCATTTCTACAAGTATCTAAAGGCTTGTCCATTTCTACAAACAGGTGCTTATACTGCTCTAGTTGTGCTTTGACCATTGCATGGGAGGTGTATTCCTTCTCGATTCATCCCCTGATGATGCTAGTAGCCAGTTCCAAAGTATCTAACTCCCCCCACTTCGTCTGCTTACCCACTTTTACCTGAGACACTTGGTACTTGGGGGAGATTTGACCTTCTACCTATAGAGGAACTGCTACATCCGCAATCACCTCACCGAAACCCATTCTTGATAGATGATGCACCGTCTTGGGCTTATTAACTTTCCTCAGTTCCTCCATGATTGCCTGTTGTAGTGTAACCTTTGGTAATACTACTTTCCTCTTCTTTCTCTTGAAGGTGAACTCTAACCACTATGGCACATCTTTGACTCTATCACCTTTGTGAGGTACTATGTCAGTGGTCACAATGTGCACATCTAATTGTTCCTCTGCTTCAACTTTCTCTTCTTCTTCTGTGTGTTTAGAACCTTGAGGTGAAGCAATTTGGTGGGCTAGATTAATTTGGAAAGAAATGTTAATATTAAGGTATTGTTTCTTGTGCAACTCTCCCAACCTATCACTGACCTCTTCCTCAAATGTCCTGCCCTCCTTATCCATTTCTCACATACCTTTCTCGATAGCTATATCTTTAAGGAGGTCTTCTTGGTCCTAAGGGGTTAGAATTAATCTTTCATTTAACCAATCTTCAACCTCATTTCATTCTTTCTCCCCTCCAAGTGGTTGTTGTTCTCTAGGTTGTTTCTCTTCCTAGTCTGAGTCTATTTTGATATTACAGACAATTACAGTTTCAGTGGTAGGCCTAAATGCCTGTGTCCTGGTAGGCACTATGGTTGTATCAACTGGTCGTGGCATAGGAGCATTAGTAACTGGGGCCTGTATTGCAGTTGTTGATGGAGGCTGAGTGGGAGCACCTTCATCTATTTATCCTTGTTCTTCTTCCTCCTGAGCACCTTCTCCTAGATTTTGTCCAATTGTTGTTCTCGTAGGAAGAACCTTTGCTAGTGGTACAACACCCAGCCCATCTGTCACTCCAAGATCTACAGCCTTTTTTAGTAATTCATATTTTCTCATTTGTACATGAAGCTTCTTCATTAATTCCTCGGGCTTAGCCACTTCATCTAGATCAGTAGATGTATTCTTTCGGGAACTAGACCTTGTTTTGCGAGTATACTCCTTATAACCCCTTGATTGGGGCACACCTAAGGTGGATTCGTTCTTCTTCCCTTTTGAGTGCTTGGCCTAACCCTCAAACTGAGCCACTGTCTAGTTCTATTTATAACCGCTTGGGTTACTCAGTCTATACCCATATCTTCTTACTCCAACCACCTTATAGGAGAGAGAGGCTTCTTGTCAATTTCTTGTTCTTTACATATGGAGTCTAATAGTTCTCCATCATCCCTCAACTCTTTGGGGAGATTGGTTTCTACTTCAGAGTCCCTAATCTGTGGCACTGACAATCTGTAAAAATTCCTTTCTCTCACCTCAAAACTATCTTTTAGGTTGGCCCAAAAGTCCTCCAATCTAGGCTTGTTCCCTTCATATGCCTTAGGCATGGTTTGTTTGAGTTTTCCATAAGGATCATAACACTCTCTTGCATAATCAAATTCATTAAGATTTAGATCTTGAAGCTCCTGCTCTGCCATCTTTGCTACCTGAATTTTCAAACAAGAAAAATATCCAATGGAAACTAAGAAGTCTATCCCTGCCTTATGTTTTGATGATAATAGTGATTGGAGGCTGAGTATTTGCCTGACATAATCTAACAAAATGATACAGTCATTGCAATATCGAGGCAATAACATCGGGTTCCCTATGAACACACTGACCCTGATGCATGTAGAACGTTGGTTTTGGATGAACTAGCATGTGCATTCTTGGATGATTTCCATTGCTTCAGGGTTTATTAGGTATCTTGTATCACCTGTGAGTTTGATGATTACAGGGAAGAGGAAGGCATCATCGATTCTCTTGAAGTGAGCCTTTACATTATCAAGAGGGAGTTGTGAGTAATACTCCCATACTTTCTTCTACCCTTCCTCATCTCCCAACTGACCTTCTACCTATAATCCTAGGAACTTACATGCTCGGGCAGCCACCCAAATAACATAGGAAGTGAAATGGAACTTCTTTGTTTAGTGTACTTCCATCATTTGTTTATGGATGTTGTTCAAGAGGATTTGGGCCCAATTGAAGTATTGCTTTCCTATAAGGATGGATGTCATGAGCTCGAACATCCAGGGATGGAAATGCCTGCAATCTAGCTTACCAAAGGCTTTGCTCAACATGATGAATAAATCTCTCTATGGCTTCTTAAATTCTTCCCTCAACACATATGTGGATTTTAGCCTTGTTTTCCTCTCCTCCTATAACCAGTTCTCATTCATGTGTCTCTTATTTGAAGCAATATTACTATTCCATACCTCGAGGGATTCTTCTTCAGTGGTTAGGAATACTTCATGTATTGCAAGGATGCCAAACACAAATCCTAGAATGTTTGGAGATAAGTCAATTACCATCCTACCTTGAGAATCTATGTACTTTCTTGTGTCTGCATTGTAAAACTGTGCCACAATCATGATAAACCTAGGAGCTTGGACTGACTGTGGGAAGATGGTTGCCTCAACCAAGCCTGATCTCTTAATCCTTCTCAATAAGGCCTCTAGTCTTGGTCATTCCAATTGTGTCTTAAAACCTTCTATCTCGATGTGCCCAACCTTTGTGTCTGTTATCCATTTAATCTAATCATCAAGCTTCAAAACATACACCTATCCTTGATATTGATACTTCATTGTCATGAGAAGTTTGTCTATCTCTTTTCCTCTCTTACTGGAAGTTGGGTACATCTAAACGCTCTAATCTGCAAGAAGGAATCAAGAATCAATCCATTGCATAGATAAAAATTATTAATAACATCATCTACCTTAGGACTTCGAGGTTCCAGAGTTTCAGGGTGGATAACTTCCTTATAAAACAAGTGAGCTCGGGACTCCGGGGTTTCGAGGTTCCGAGGTGGATGGGTTTGAAAACAAACTCCATAACTTTGAGGTTTCGGGGTTAATAAATTGAACAGAGTCCATAACTTTGAGATTTTGGGATGGGTAAAGCAAATGGAATCTGGAACTCCAAGATTCCGAGATAGGTTGAAAAAGATAACTTCGGGACTTTGGGGTTCTGGGGTAGATCAACAAGGCACCAAGAGGATACTTCAGAACTCCGGGAATCCTGGGTTCTGGGGTTAAAATAGTGGCTTAGTAAAAAGGACCTTGGGACACCGAGATTCTGGGGTTTTGAGGTTGGGGGAGTTTCTCTCCAAAAATTATGACCTGATCCAAAGTTCTGGGATTCTGGGGTGAATAGGCATGACCGAAGGAACCAACCTTAGGACTCTGGGGTTTTGAGGTTCTGAGGTAAAAAAGAATGACCCTGCTTGGAACTTTGGGGATCCAGGGTTCTGGGATGAATAGACATGACCTGAAGGAGCCAACCTCAGGACTCTAGGGTTCCGAGGTGGACGAGTTCTACTCTGCTCGAAACTCTGGAAGTCCGGGGTGAGGAAAACTAGGGCACTCGGAAAAACATGAAAACAAGGAAAACCCTAGAAGAAAATCTAAAACAAGAAAACTAAAAACAACAAGATCTAAACATGAAATCACGAGGGAGAAAAAATTCACCAACCTAGTGAGGAAAACACACAAGACACTCAGCAACACGGGGGTGTGAAGTCGTAGCTAGGAGCTCTGAGAAACTTGAGTGCACAAATGAACTTAGAAAAGTTCATTTCACTTATTTATACCCCCCAAACTTTGTCCGTACAGTCGCCTTAAACAAGACCTCGGGACTCTAGGGTTTCGAGATCGCAAACAGAAGACAACAAAATTCACCTTGGGACTTCGGGGTTTCGGGGTGCATTATGAACAAAACAAGAAAAAAGACCTCGGGACTTCAAGGTTCCGGGGTAGAAAGAAACAAAATGACCTTGGAACTCTGGGGTTTCGGGGTGGAAAGACAAGACAACCTCAAGACTCTAGGGTTCTGGGGTTTTGAGGTTGAAAGGACAAAACAATACATGAAGAACTTTGGACTTTGAGACTCTGAAGTTATGAGGCTTCAATAAAAACAAAAAGAAAAGGACAAGGCACAACTTCGAAACTCCAGCGATCCAGGGTTCCAGGGTTGTGCACCAACAAACAAGCAGCTACCTTGGGATTCTGAGGTTTTGGGGTTTCAGGGTAGGACAAAGCAAAAAAAAACAAAGGAGACCTCGAAACTTCGGGGTTTCGAGGTTGCCAAGCAAAACTACAAACACAAAGCAACAGAAAGCAAAAAGAGGGACCCATATTTTCAACACAAGGAAACTAATGGGGGTTAGGTATGCAAGGCATAACAAGACTCTAACCTCAACTTGCGCTTTGGTGCAATCGACAAGGTACACAACTTATACCTAGAGTGTGTGAGGGAAACTATGTCATCTCTGACAAATTTCCATTGGGATAAAGACACGCTCAGACCTGTGAAGCCAGGTGGAGTCGATGTCTGGTACCTGCAACCTTTTAATCAACACTAAACACAACATATGCAATACATATACATCATAATAAATAGACAAGTGATAGAGAATCGTGATGACATATCATGCTTGAAATGAGTGATATGAAATCATTTCTACTCACGAAGACAACCACACAATAAATCATCAACCATCACATAATATCATGAGTCATATAATCCCACATGAGCAATGATCACATAAGAATCCATAAATCAAGTAAATCCATCCATCCATCAAGGTGATTCTACGTACTAACATCCATAAGATCATCAAATTCCAAATATCATATAGTATGTCTAGCATCATCAACCACATGAATCTCCATACATAATGAGTCATCCCAAATAGCATAAATCCACATAGAGTACTAGCATCAATGATACCATCTAATTATGAGTTTTTTTGTGGTAGCCTTTTAATCTAAGGATGAATAAAGATTAGGTGCTCGAAGGTGGTTTTTGGTTGTGGGGTAAGCATTCACTTTCTTTTAGGCCTTGGTTCCCTTCCTTCAACCCTCTTTCTAAATCTATTAGTTTTTTTGCTACTTGGGTTAGAATTCCTATTCTAAGTATTGAGATAAGTCTTTTTTTGAATCTATTGGGAATTTTATTGGTAGCTTTGTTATGGTTGATTCTTCTTCTCTAGTTTATGATCATCCTACTTTCTCCCCTAGTATTATGGATATCGATACCTCAAAATATTTTCCTGGACAATTCATCTTGATTGTTGGGGATAGGCAATGGTCTCAGATTATTTATTACAAGGGTCTCCCTTTTCGCTACAGGAAATGTTTTGCTATTGGTCACCTAGTTATAAATTGTCAGAAATCTCATCGTAATAATGCGACATGGTGGAAAACTTCTCTTCATGAGCATCATACTATGGGAGATTTTTTTAATCTTGAGGATTATTTTGGGTATGAGAAAGTCACTTCAAAAGCTACAACTATTTCAATGATTTTTTATGCTCCTATTAAACAACATGTAAATTCAACTTTGCCCCTAGATTCTATTATGGCTTGCCTGCATGATGATCTAGCTATGGTTTCTTCTCCAATCTCTCTACCTTTAGAGCCTTTGGAAAGTTTTCCTCCTACTTCCCATTTTTCTATGCATTCAAAGGATGATATAGCTTGGGTGGTTGACACAAGAGCATCCCAAAAGATCTTAGGTTGGACCCTGGGGTTGTACAACACTTAGATAAATCCTTACCTATTTTCACCTAGATTTAGGTCTTGTTTAAGAATCTAGAGCCTATGCACATGTTACACCAACTATGGGACCTATGAGGCCAACACAAATCACTTCCACTAATAGGATCTGATATTTAATTACATCAAGAGGCATAGAAGATCATCAACAATAACTAAGGAGTAGCTAGGGAGGAATAGGTAGGAAAGAATTGAACTAAAAGACTTATGTTCAACTATTTTATCTATAATAATCCCATGATAAATTGTATGTCTATATGTGGGGTCAATGAGACAAATGTAAGGAATCTATGAGGTCCTGTGAGCATGTACTCATTTTTTTCATCAATAAAATCTCATGTTATTGTTCATAATTATTTCTTGTTATGTTTCTATGTATGTTTGGGATGCAAGGTTGGACATTACATTTCAACCCTCTAACCATGACTGCATCAAATAGTATTAGAGTAAGATTCAAACCTGAGGATGTCAGAGTTATGAAATATCCTTGGTGTAGGCATATCACTGACTAGAGGTTGGTTGCAGGTGTTTTCAATTGTTCGACAAAGAAAGGTAGTTACAACCCTAAACCAAATCATTGAATTGAGGTAGTTTCACCTAGCTTAGAAGGAAAGTTGTCACCAAGAAGGATGTCAGTAATGACCAATGTCACCAAAAGAGTGTAGTAAATGATGGACATTATGAGAGCCATGAAGAACTGACTAGATGTCATTGAGTAATATTGGAGGAAGGGCATACACCTAGGACCAAAAGACGAGAGTGATGATGAAGAGCTGAGGGTGCAAGAGCAAGATGAGGAAATCTAGATGGAAGAAGAGTTAGATCAAATCAAGATGATGAAGGTGATCACCAAGGTTGGAAAGAGGCCAAGGGTTGAGATCACTAGTTATGTTGAAGCCTAAATCTAAAAGAATTGATTGATTTGATAAATGAGATGGAGGAGTACTTCAAATTCAAAGAGATTGAAGATCCAAAGCAAGTAAAGTTTGCCAAAACCAAACTCAAGGGACATACTACCATTTGTTGGAAGGAAGTGCAATTAGATAGAAATTGGAGAGGGAAGGAATGGAAAATGAAATGGGATAGGATGGTAATGAGATTGAAGGGCCAATTCATACCCATGGAGTACAAATTATTGAGAAGTTGAAGAAGCTTCAAAAGTTGTGGTAGATAGAAGACAATAAAGAAATACACCAAGGAGTTCCATAAGATGATCATCAAGACTATCCACACTAAAGCCGAAAGAGAAAAGGTAGAGAAATACATTAATGGCCTTAGAAACAATATTTATGAGGAATTAAGCTTATTCTAGATGGCCACCATGGAGGAAGCCTATTAATCTATACTAAGGGTTGACAAGAAGTTGGCCAGGAAGGAAAAACAAATGCCAGGTAATAGAACCAAAGGGAATTAGAGAGATGGGCATAACATACTAAGAGGATACCATACATAGAGTGAACTAGAGGAAGGAACCCTCTCTGGAGGGAAGAGAGGAAGCCCAAGGAGGATTCATACTACAAACATAAGGAAAAAGAAGAATGCCATCAGAATAACAATTACCAATGGATTGAAGGGAGATTTGATCGAAGATCATTATGGTGAACATGTTTCAAGTGAAAATAAATTGGACATTATGCCTTTGAGTATAACTTTTGAAGGAATATGAGTAGAATTTATATATTTCTTTTAAACTCTTATCTCAAATAAGTATTGTTCTTTATAGTAATTAGATTCATTTCAAGATTTAATATTAAATAGATTTTATTTCAAAGAATTAGTACTCTACAATTATAATCTTTTATTCAAAATATTTGGTATTTTACAAGTATTAAATTTACTCCTAAAGATTCATTCTTAGTGCAATTAGTGTCTTTCAAGTATTTAGACTCAATTCATTTTTGAAGCAAATAGTACTATGGGTTTTACTTTCAAGTTTTATTATGTAATTTATTAATTTTATTGCAAGTAATAAATTTAGTATACCTATAATTAGGTTCATTTACAAGTTCTATTATTAATTTAGTTTTCATTTAAGAAAATGGTACTTAAAAAAAATTAGTGTTACTATCAAGAAAGTTGAGTGTTGGAAATAACTAGATTCCTTTTCAAGCTGATCATTAGATAAGTTGATCATTAGATAATCCTCCTTTTGAACAATTAAATATTTTAATTCTTTTACAAGATTTATCATTATATTAGTTCCTTTTTTCAAAGCAACTAGTACTTACAAGTAATTAGAATCATTTTATAGTTTTATATTCGAATAATAAAAGTCATTTTTATAGTTGTTTTAGTATACTGCTTTACTTAAGCTTTCATCAATGTATAGTTAAATTATTATTTAGATAAATAAACAAGAGGAGATGAAACGAAAAAAATAGTAGCATTCGGTATCTATGGTGCCTCTGGGTCATGGTTACGAGTAATGTCATCGTGTTGAACTACTACACTTAACACCTAAAAAAGTTGCTACAACGACATATGTGGCATTGTCCCTATAAATCACCAAAGAGAAATAAGGGTCATTTGGAAGTTAAAATCCAAGGGGCGGGTAATCCCCCTTGGATCGATAACCTAAAAAGATAAATTCTTAATGAACTAACATCAATTCAGTTAAACTTTAGAAAACCAATATAGGGTTTGGTTATGTGTGATGAATTTGAAAATTATTTATTTTGATGAAAATTCTACAAATGATAACGGGTCAATGGTAACATAAATCATAGGGATATAGGACTTAGTTATTTTAGGCCATAAGCAGAAGGCCACCTTGAGTCCTTGTGCTATAGAGCTACCATCATGGTTAGCAAATGCAGAGAAACTGTGTGGGACATTGACCTTAGAAAGGGTTGCGTACCCACCAAATAATTTACATTAAACATAGATAGAAACCAGAACTACATATTTTACACCTTGATCGTGTGCCGAAATGGGTATGAAGGCAGTCTAGGGACAAAGTTGTCCCTAGTACTCAGGTGTTCAGGGATGTGGATTAGGATTTGGTTAAGGATGAGTTGTTAGATTTTTGAAACTCCATAGCCTTTTAATCAAAGGGTCTAGATAATACTAAATGAAAGATTGAATTTATTTCAATGCATACTCAGAAGGAATCCCATATGGATCCGCTTGACTTCTCGAGGCTTTAGGCCGAATTCCGAGGTGAAACTCAAACTTATTTATATGATTATTTTGGATGGAAAATAATAATTTAATGAAACTAAATACTCAAAAAATACTTAAATGAAAGGAGAATAATAAAAATTTAGAAATAAATCTAGTGTTGAATGAAATTATTAATACTAAGTGCTTAAAGGGAAAACTAATTACTATTGAATCAAAAAAGATCAGGTGTTTGAATTTGATGTTATCTATTTGAAATGAAATTAAAATACTTTGGAATAAATAGAACTAATTTTGAAAGCTAAGATCAATTATGCTTGGATATAGTCTAATCTCTTAGATCATTTTAAGAATAAGTATATTTATCAAATAAGATAAACTATTTTTCTTATGGAAGAATTAAGCATTTATTTAGTCATCATAGTGATAAATTAATCTTAACAAGAGTCTAAGAAGTTAATACAATAAATTTCATTATATCTTTTATTTGATAAACTATTATAAAATAATATGTCTAAAACTATTTACCTTATTGCTTATTAACATTATTTTAAATAATTGTTTAATAACATTATTTTAAATACATAAAATTTAATTCGTCTATCTTTCAAGTTGATGCATGTAATATAATTATTCCAATAGAATTCATCTTACACCTTCAAGGTTTTCAAATGAGAATAAAACCAAACTTCATCTTAAACTTGTATTCATAAATTATATTTATTTATTTTCAAAGATAATCCTTTAAACTTTATAAAATTACTTATATTATTTATACATGCATAATTGTTTTCTTATTTAACTTGTTAAATATTAAAATCATGATAAATAATTATTAAAGTATATTTAAATAAATGTTTACTTTGAATTAAAACTATTAAGTTTCTTTATGTCTAAAATATGCATGGAGCCTTTATCAAGGCTTGGCATACATGTAGTATAGTTGCACCTGCATAATTAAATAAATGATATGCCATAATTATATTCTTTTTAATAAATGCTAACAATGCAATATGCTTGGAATCAGAAAAAATTGTCTCAGTGGTGGAGTTTGTTAACAGGGAGGGTGAGGAGAAAAAGATTGATATCCCCTAGGGGATCCCTTGTTAATCCTATGAGGATCCGGTTAATACTGAGAGGGGGGGTGAATCAGTATTAATACCAATTGAAACAAACCCAAAAACAAACTTATATCAGATCTGAAATCATTTATCGGAATATCTCAACTTCTTTAATCAAATCTAACAACCTCGTTATCAGATTTACTTAACACATTAATCAAATCATTTACCACATCAATAAATTCTTTCACTACTTAAGAAATCATATAGATTTGATCATTTACCAACTTATCTTATCAGATCAATCACTTTTCTCTATCAACTCTTATCAGTATTGGTAACCTTTGATAAACCTCTAATAAAACAACATAACCAGTGTCTCAAAAATAATGCATGAAATGAAACATAAAAAAGAACATCACATGAAAAACATTCCACACATGAACACCATAAGTTTTTGACATGGAAACCCAAATAGAGAAAAACCACGGTGGGAGTTGGCAACCACAAATATTTGTACTCTTTTGAAGTATGCCCTATTACGAGCTTATCCTTGTTAGGAGCTTACAATATGCCTTGTTAGGAGCAGACCTTGTTAAGAGTCACCCGGTTAAGGGATTTTCCTAGCATCCCTTTTAAGAGCTTGATGATCTGTTAGGATCAACCTAATGAGAGGATTTAACACTCTTTTGAGAGCTTCCCTATTAGGGGACTTAAATGTTTAAGGCATATTAGGACCTACCTGGTTAAGGGATTTAACTTGTTGTAGCTATTAGGGAACAACAGTGAATAAGTGATCTATTAGTTGGAATTATTTGCTTGCTTGATCAGATCCAAGTATTCTCAACACTCTGCAACTCTCAAGAAGATCTCACACTTCTCTTGGATAGCTCAACACATTCTCTTAAGATCGCCGACATCATAAACATCAACTGTGTCATCCTAAATAGCCATCTCAACTAGGTCGACCACTAAACTCTAATTACATCATGAATTTACAATACAAATAATAATAGATCATTACAGATCGATATGCAGATCATTACAATAAATTACAATGCAATATCAACCATTGGTTGATCGTAACCCATTATGAAAAATCCAATCTGTACCAAAGTTAAAACCTTAAAACACTCCACTAAGCATTTCATTGACTCCCATTAAAATATTCCTTGAATCGCACTAAAACTAATGGTATGATGAAAGAATAAGTATCCGGTCAACTACTGAGAGGGGGGGTGAATCAGTAGATAGAAAAACTGATAAAAACTTCACCAGTCAATCTCTCAAAGTAAACTTAGAACTAACAATGAAATAATCTCTGTCAAGATAAAAACTCATAAGATAAACTGGTTGTTTGTTACAACAATTTAACAGTAAACAACTTCATCATTTCTCAATTCTTCCAATTATCATAACTTATCAAAATAGTTAAGTAGTTAAGTAAATCAACCATGAAAACATAACCACAAAAACATTCACCACTTGACACAAATATTTTTGATGTGGAAACCCAAATAGGTAAAAACCACGGTGAGATGAGACTCACAAGATAATATCTGAACTCTTCTGAAGTTTGCCTTGTTAGGAGCCTAGCCTATTAAAGCTTTACAAAAAGTCCTGTTAACAACTGATCCTGTTAGGAATCACCCGGTTAAGGGATTGACTACAAATGCCTTGTTACAAGCAATACCCTGTAAGGAGTAACCTCGGTAGAGAATTTGAAAATCCAATCTAATGGACTACATTGTTAGAGGATTTGAATAGCACTAAGATTGTTAGAGCTTACCCAGTTAGGGGATTTCAATTTTGCTATAATTGTTAGAAAACAAAAGGAGTTTGTTGATCTATCTTAATAACACTACACTTGCTTGATCAGATCCATTTCATGCTCCTATCTGCCTTTACTTAAATTGCAGATACATCATTCGGTTAGGCAACCACACACTCAACTAAACTATGTCTATCTCTTTGCCAACTCTTCTCTTCTTATAAAATTAAACAACTTCATCGACCTTAAATACAAATCAATCAGGTTGGTAACACAAATAAAACCTAATTCTCATCGAGATTACAAACAAATTCGGTTCAAGTATGACCATTAAATTACATAGCAATCTCTGCACATCAATCAAGAAAACCTTGATCACTCCTTGACCACCGCTTCATCGAACTTTGAAACTCATCACACGCTTTGCATTAGATGCAATACATTTGCTCATTCCCTAGACAAAAAATGTTACAACTCACCAAAATCTCTTGGAATTGTCTTCATACAATAATCATGTGTGTCATCATCATTACCACTCATCATCAAATCATAAACCAATATAACCAATAAAATTGATCGGTTAGGGTTTATCAAAAACAACAGGTAAGGTTTACCGGTTACATCAATAGATAAGGTTTATATTGTTACACCAGTTACCAGTTCTCCTCACAAATTATTCCTATCGGTTGCAGTAACAATATTACAACAATATCATTACCGGTTCAATTGACATCAATGACAACATAACATATCATTAATCCAATCTTCATGCAAATGCCAACAATCTCCCCCTTTGGCATTGATGGCAATGCACATATCTTGATTGTGTTAGGATTCCCAAAGATAGTGAGAGGGGGGGGGCAGTGAATCAGTATCTAATCGGTATATAAATTTACTTAACTTAAAACATGAAAAGAATATTAAAACTATGTCTCCCAAAAGGAGATCATAATCAGAAATCAAAATTCAAATATAGACAATCTCTCTCCAAAGTAACAATCTCTCCCCCTAGGAGTGACATGTGTTTTTCTTGTGTTTTTCCATACCAATCTCTCCCCCTTTGATATCAAATGCCAAAGCCAATACAAAACCAGATGTAAATACAAAATACCAATAGATTGCTGCGTGATTGTGAATAGGAATCCTGGTTTATATTACCAAGTATTCACATGCTCTTTTTGTCTTTAGCCTGTCACTAGTTCTCCTTCCCATAATCGCATAATTATTCTCCCCCTTTGACAACAATGCCAAATTCAAAGTAAAACATGTAATGTCAAATTTTCACTTTGCATCATCAACATATTGCATCTTGATGCTCCCCCTATGGAATACATCCACTTCTACACCAATCCTTGAAAAATTCTGCAAATATCTCAGGGACTAATGTAATCTAAATCATACTTAACTGACTTCATGAAGAGGGACAAGCCCTAACTGACTTCTAAATTACTCAAAAGTAGTCTTAGGCAGAGGTTTAGTAAAAATATATGCAAGCTGCTCCTTGATAGAAACATGCTCTAAGATTTGATCTTTATTCTGAACTTTTTCCCTCAAGAAATGATACTTCAATTCAATATGTTTGGTTTGTGCATGCAAAATAGGGTTTTTGGAAATATTTATGGCACTTGTATTATCACATAAAATCTTTATAAGTTCTGAAATCTTCATCTTAAAACCTTCCAAAATGTGGCTCATTCAAATAGCATGTGTGTAGTTCATGTAAGTTACAACATACTCAGCTTCAGCAATAGATTGTGAAGTGCAACTTTGCTTCTTACTACTCCATGAAATAAGCCTTCCTCCAAGAAAAAATGCTCCATCGGTTGTGCTTTTCCAGTCATCAACATTTCCTGCCCAATCTGCATCTATGTACACCTTCAAGTCAAAATTTCCTCCATATGGATACCATAACCCATAATCAACAGTATCTTTCAAGTATCTAAAAATTCTCTTGGTTGCTATTAGATGTTTTCCTTAGGATTCTTTTGGAATCTAGCAACTATGCCAACTGCATGAGCTATGTCTGGTCTAGTGTGAATAACATAGTGCAATTTTCCAGTCATTGACCTGTAATACTTCTCATCAACATATTTGGACTCATCTTCCTTGGACAACTTACAACCTGTAACCATAGGTGTGCCAACTGGTTTACAGTCACTCATGCCAAATGTCTTCAAGACCTCTTTCACATACTTAGACTATGTGATGAAAATACCATTCTTCATTTGTTACATTTGCAAGCCTATGAAAAAATTTATTTCCCCCACTAAAGACATTTCAAACTCATCTTTCATTTCATCTGCAAAACTGTTGCTCATGTCATCATTACCTCCAAATATGATATCATCAACAAATACTTCACTAACTAGTATTTGATCTCCTTCAAATTTGAGATAAACATGAAATCCATAAGATTGATGGATCTCCACCATTCTAGTTCTTCCATTGTAGGGGTCTAACCCCTAGTTTACCTCTAAGAAACTCAAAGGTAGCCTTTGGTAAGGGCTTAGTAAAGATATTAGCTAACTGATCTTTACTCTTCACATATTCCATCTTCACCTCTTTTTCTTGAACTCTTTCCCTTAGGAAGTGATACTTCAATTCAATGTGCTTGGTTCTGGAATGAAGTATAGGATTGTTAGAAATGTTTATTGCACTTATATTATCATAATAGATAGTCACCAGTTTAGACATATCTATGTTGAATCCTTCTAACACATGTCTCATTCATATTTCCCACGTGCAATTCATGGATGCATCTACATACTCTGCTTCAGTTGTAGATTGAGAAACACAAGTTTCTTTCTTGCTTGTCCATGCCACTAATCTTTCACCAAGTAGAAAAGCTCCACCGGTTGTGCTTTTCCGATCATCCACATTACTTGCCCAATCAACATCACTAAAGACATCCAAAGTAAAATCTTCTTTATAGGGATACCATAAACCATAGTCTACTATGCCTTTGAGATACCAAAAAATTATCTTTACAACCACCATGTGATTCTCCTTAGGCTCTTTTTGAAATCTATCCACTAATCCAACAACATAGAGTAGCTTGCCAATCATAGATATGTACTCTTTTTCACTAATAGTAGGGGAATTATCTTCCTTGGACAATTTTCAGCCAGTTACCATCAGTGTTCCTATCGGTTTGTAGTCTTCCATGCCGAAAATCTTCAACACCTCTTTGATATACTTGGTCTGTCAAATAAAAATACCACCATCCAGTTGTTGATATATACATAAATCTATAAATGATAGGGAAATAAAAGTACCAGAAATATTATTTAACTAACATTTTATTTTCCAGGTTAATGATACATCTAGTTTTCTTTTTTTTTCAATAGATTTAAAGTATATAAATCTATATGTGCATATGTTTTAACTTAAATGCAGCATATATATACATATATACATATATATATATATGTATATATATGTATACATACATATATATACATATATATATATATATATGTATATATATGTATGTATACATACATATATATACACATATATATATATATATATATGTATATATGTATACATATATATATATATATATATGTATGTATACATACATATATATATATATATATGTATGTATACATACATATACATACATATATATATATATGTATATATATATATATGTATATATATATATATGTATACATACATATATATATATATATATATGTATACATACATACATATATATATATATATATATGTATGTATATATATATATATATATATATATATATATGTATGTATGTATGTATACATATATATATATATATATATATATATATATATATATATATATATATATATATATATATATAACTTTCTATGGTAAAATCTGAACTTCAATAGTTTTAGTAGATTGTTTTCCATTAACAGAATAGGAGTAAATCTTTTATTTTATTTTCACTTAGGATGTAAAAAATATGACAGTTTTATTTATTTACAGAATGAGTAATTTTACCGTTTTTACAGAATGAACATAAATAACAGAATTAAAATTATTTTTCCTACTAACATGCATTTCCAGATTTATAACTCTTATCAGAAATAAATTATTTTACAGCTGCAACTATCAATATCTAAAATCCATTGATTTATAACAACAAGGTACAATGCAATAATAACATCTATTTATTTTTCTTTCCTTTTTTTTTAACATGTATATCTTTTTCAGAATGAAAACAAAATAACTAAAATAGAAAATAACTCTCATTCCTTTCTGCATTAATATTAAAAAAAACCAGAATATAACATCATTTTTTCAGCAATTATATCAAAACAGAAATAATCAAAATGCTTTCACTTTATTTAAAAGAGTCAATACTTCAAATAAAATACATATATTACATGGTAGAACTTAGTCAATAATACATTTTCCTTTCTACAATATAAATACAATAAAAGAAAACTCCCTTTTTTTTTTCCTTTCTTTACAACTCAAATACAAAAATGAACTCTTTTTTTTCTGCAACTAAATACAAAAAATGAACTCTTTTCCAAGCTTTCCCTTCCAAGTCTTTTCCAAAGCAACCTACAATATAAAATTGAGGTTGTGACCATGTAGGGCCCAACCTAGGCTTACTAGAAGCCACCCCCGAGCTAGGAGAATCAAGGGCTAGACGGGAAACACACAAACAAACACATACATGCAGAAACTCAAACACAACAAAAACACTCCCAACCCAAGGTTTATACAATGTCACTTATGTGACTTTTAAGTGGGGTGAAGGTGGACTAAATACCCTTGAGGAGAATTCTGCAAATAGTGCACATAATGCCATAACAAGGCTGCAAATATAACATAACCACAAGTTCCAAAATTGTCCCCTAAATTCCTTATGACCCCCAAGGCATTTAAGCCTACAACTCCCCTTATGACCCCCATTTTATAAACATAATGATATGTAGCAAGGGCCACAAAAATGCCTTGAGAATCACTCTCTTCCAAAGAGAGCCTCTCACTCAAAAGGGTTGTCAAACAACCCTTCACCCCAAGGCTACTCTACCCTCCCAAGGGTGAGTTTGGCCTTGAAAACTCCCATAAACAAGACATAAAAACACAACAAAAACACAAATGGAAGGAATCCACATCTTCCTACACATACATAAAAACACAAGGAAAAGCAACAAAGGAAACAATGCAACAAACAATCTTTTCAAATGCAAACAACCTTATACAATAGTTAGAAATTTAACCAACCTTAAGCTGCCAAAAGGGTAAGGAAATTTTGTAGTAGAGTTGCCCAAATCCACAACTTTTCTCCTTCCTAACTTAGCCAAAAATCTTCCCAATACTTCCCAAAAATTCTACAAATTCTAAGTCTCCAAAATGGGGAGTGGGTGATCAAACTTTTCCCTCCCAAACTATTCCCTATGAAGCCACACCTCACTCTTTCCAACCCACTTGGGAAGGGTGAAGGATGCTCATTGGTTGGTCTTCCCAAAACCTTACACACTCCCTAACCAAGGCACCTCAAAAAGGGAAATGGAATGGGGAAAAGGAATGACACTCATGAAGTGGGTTATCTAACCAAAGAAGGCTCTTCTAAAGATGAAATTCGGCCAACTTGGGAAACTCACTTTTTGGGGAGGTTAAACAATTCCTAGGGAGTGGACACATGGTAAAATTTGGCCTTCATCCATAGGTACATCATATGACCTACTAAAAATGCCCCAAACTTTACCCCAGGAGTTAGTTTAACCCCTTGGAAGTCCACCCAAATTTTACCTACGGGTCAACTCTGAGTTGACCCTCCTAATGGCTCCCTATCCTAGGTTTACTTGGGACCATCTAGGATAATTGAAAATATAAACATTGGTAAAATAAATTCCTCAAAAAGAGACATGACAATGCCAACTCAACTTACAACACATGTGTCAAGTGACACTACAAAAGAATTACACATCACTAATACTCACATGGCAATTGTCTCTTTTGAAATTTATAAATTAAACGAATTTCCAAATTAAACACTCAACCAAGCATAACATTTACAAATTAAAATACATTTACAAATGAGGGGTTGTCTCTCCAAATAGACAACCCCTAGCTTCACAATCGCACATAGGCCTAGGCTTGATTCTCCGAATAATTTCCATGGTCACATGGATAATTTTCCTACACATCTCACTTGCACATTAGTAATTCCAAAAATCACATATAATATTATCAAAAGAATACAATTCAAACATCGCATAAAATTTTAATTATAAAATCAAGTATCCAATTATCTGATAACATCCACATACAATCATCTACTAAATGGAATCATCCTCCTAAACATGGAATTAAATCATTTATAAAACATGCATCCATAATTTCTAGAATAAAATGAAGTACTACAAATCAGAGTAAATGACATAATCATATCAATGTTATCCATAACACAAGATCATATAGAATTTGGGTCCATAATGCGTCAAAATAGGTCCAACATGAAAATAGCAGAAATGCTATGACGGCTCGGGGTAGGGCCTCACAATATCAAAAAATTCCATACACATATCATCATTTCCACCAAAAAATATGTCATCTATAATCACTTCTTCTATCAACATCTTGTCTCCATTAGTCTTAAAATAAATGTTGTTGTCCTCAATGGTACGTTGGAATCCCAATGTATACTTCTTCTAGAATCCCATTTAGAAAGGCTGATTTGACATCCATTTGATAAACTTTGAATCCCTTATATGCAGCAAATGCCAGCACCATCTTTACTCCTAATCTAGCAACAGGTGAAAATGTTTCACCATAATCTTCACCTTCTTCTTGAGCATAACCTTTGTAGACTAACCTCTCCTTTTTTCTTACAATTCTTCCTTCATCATCCAATTTATTCTTAAAGACCCATTTTGTTCCAATTACATTCTTATCCTCCGATCTAGGAACAAGTGACCATGTTTGATTCTTCTCAATTTGATATAATTCTTCATTCATTTCATTCACCCTATCGTCATCTTTTAAGTGCTTCCTTAATTGTCTTGGGTTCTATTGTAGAAATAAAACATGAGTTCTCTCGGATCTTTCTCCTAGTTTGCACACCTGTATTCTTATCACCAATTATCTACTCTTGTGAATGATTCAATCTAACATATCTAGGTATTTCTTGTGTTGGTTCTGCATCAAGTTCTTCATCTTCTTCCTCGTCATCATCGCTTACCAGTTGAGCATCTAATTCTGCATTTTCCAGTTCTTCATTATTCTTTGCCTCTAGTTCAATGATTACAAACTTTTCCTCATTATCATCCTTTTCAGGTTCTGATCTGCTTGTACCTTCAGACTTATCAGATAGATCATCAACTTTTACATTAGCACTTTCAACAATTTTCTTAGTTCTCTTATTGTAACATTTATATGCCTTACTCTTAGAAGAGTAACCAAGAAAAATTCATTCATCAAATTTTGCATCAAATTTCTTAGTGTAGTTTCTCTCTTAATAAAACATTGACTTCCAATTTTTTTAAAATAACTTACACAAGGTGTTTTTCTATACCACAACCCATATGGTGTCTTATTGTTACCTCTCTTTACCAGTACCTGGTTTAAAGTGTATAAAACAATACTGATTGCTTCTCTCCAAAACATTTTGGATACATCACCTTATAATAACATGGTTCTTGCAGCTTTAACTATTGTTCTATTCATCCTTTCTGCTATGCCATTCTATTGTGGTGTCCTTGGAGCAGACATCTATCTCTTGATACCCTATTTATCACAATACTTAATAAATTCATCAGATGTGAATTCACCTCCTCGGTCTGATATTAAACACTTCAAGTTATTACCAGTTTCATTCTCAACGAGAGCTTTAAATGATTTAAATTTACTAAATGCTTCTGATTTCTCCTTCAAAAATGTCACCCACATCATTTTAGAATAGTCATTGGTGAAAATCATGAAATACCTATCACCGTAATAACTCTTTGTTCTCATAGGGCCACATAGATCAGTATGTACCAAATCTATAATATTCTCTGAAATACAATTCTTGCTCTTGAAAGAAATAGAGGTCATCTTACCGATTTGACAATCTTTGTATATCACACTATCTAGTTTGACAAGTTGGGGTAATCCTCTTACAACACTTGACTTTCTTATCTTAACCAAATTATCAAGATTAACATGACAACATATTTTGTGCCATAACCAATTATCTTCCATTCTTGCAACCAGAAAATTATTAATGTTACTATTCAAATGGAATAAGTTACCTCTAGTTTGCTTCCTGATAGAAATTAGTTCACCATTACCTCCAAGAATTCTATAGACTCCACTTTTAAACTCAAGCAAATAACCTTTATCATTTAGCTGACCAACACTTAAAAGATTATGCTTTAGACCATCAACCCAGAACACATCATCAGCATTACTCTTCCCATTTAGAGAGATTGAACCTTTACCTTTCACCATGCAAGGAGAGTTATTTCCAAATCTAACAACACCTCCATCAAATTCATTAAGGGTTATAAACTTACTTTTGTCTTTGGTCATGTGGTATGAGTAGCCACTATCTATAATCCATTCATCACTATTCTCCATATGAGATACTAGTGCCTTTTTATCTGACAGTTCCTCCTTCACGACTACAAACATAATTTCTTCATTGTCATCTTCATCTTTAGACTCCTCATTGGTCACACCTTCATCTACTACAACATAACAATGTTTCTTTCCCTTTCCTTTGAATCTTCTAAACTTCTCTTTTCTATCTGTGTTAGGGTAGTTAGTAGCAATATGACCAATTTTACTACAAGAGAAACACTTTAAAGGTAGTTTTCCTTTATACTTACCAGTGCCTCCTGGAAATATTTTTGCTAACAGTGCCTCAAGTTCTATCACTTGATCTTCATTGTCTTCATTTCCCCAGTTACTTCCATGACTTGTCCTGCACTCATGATTTTGACATATATCTCTTCCTTTTCTAGCAGATGAACCGGTAACAAAAGCTTTAAAGGTAGATTCAATAGATTTTGTCACACTATTGTCAAAACTATTTAACTCAAAAGCTATAAGCTTACTAATCAATAAATCAATAATACTCTTTTGAAGTACCCACAAATATTATACTCTTTTGAAGTACGCCCTTTTAGGAGCTTAGCCCTATTAGGAGCTTAAAATATGCCCTGTTAGGAGCTTACAATATGCCCTGTTAGGAGTCACTCGGTTAAGGGATTTGTCTAGCAACCCGATTAGGAGCTTGATGATCTATTAGGATCAACCTCGTGAGAGGATTTAACACTCTTTTGAGAGATACCCTATTAGGGGACTTAAATGTTTAAGGCCTATTAGGACCTACCGAGTTAAGGGATTTAATGTGTTGCAGCTGTTAGGGAACAACAATGAATAAGTGATTTGTTACTTGCACTTCTCTACTTGCTTGATAAGATCCAGTTATGCTCAACACTCTGCAACTCTCAGGAAAATCTCATACTTCTCTTGGATGGCTCAACACATTCTCTTAAGACCACCAACATCATAAACATCAACTGTGTCATCCTAAATAGCCATTTCAACTAGGTCGGCCACTAAACCCTAATTACATCATGAATTTACAATACAAATCATAAGAGATCATCAGAGATCGATATAGAGATCATTACAACAAATTACAATGCAATATCAATTGTTGGTTGATCGCAACCCATCATGAAAATCTGATCTATACTTAAGTTAAAACCTTAAAACACTCCACTAAGCATTTCCCTGATTCCCAAGAAATGTTTCCTTGAATCGCACCAAAACAACAATCAAATCTTTTGATGCGGGTTGTGCAGTGTTACCAACTTCATGTAAATTGTCATCGATCGTCGTCATAACAAAAATCATTATCGGTTTGATGATATATTCACTGGTCTTAAACCCTACTAAAACCTTAGCAAAACTTCATCAGAAATTTGAAACATGCCTTCTGGTAATCTTCACAAGTTTCAGTTCCGATTAGATACTCCTTTTCATGATACAAGTTCACCATCCAAACTATAAATCACCAATCATCATCGATCATCAGATTCAATTAGAACATCCCTGCTTTAGTGGTAAAAGTCCTATTTTAGACACTTCAATTCTCCATCAGTAAACCCTATCTTCTGATAAACCAAATCACTTAGATGACAAAACAAAACATCAAGAACATCATTTGACATTAGTTTCCACCAATGACAACACAAATAACTGATCAAGTCATCTAATCACAAAATCTCAATCTCTTCATCACAAATAGACTTCTATCATTTATCAGTGCAGTCATCAATCTTCAACTGCATCACCTCATCTGTATCAGTTATGCCAAATGCCAACATCCCAACCATGGAACAACTTGAAAATATCCGTTCGGATGTTTGGGATATTTTGCAAAGGATTGAAAACTTGGGGCCGGTGGTGGACATGAAGGATTCCCATAATTCTGATGAATAATGATGAACAACAAATACCCTAACTGGTACTGAGAGGGGGGGTGAATCAGTACATACAAAAACTTCTTTGCAACTTATCAAGTTAAGACAAAGCTAACCGGTTGTCTTCATTACTGAACTTAACCAAGGCAATACCGATTAAATATAGTAAGACTTCAGACAACATTAACCGGTAAAACTAAACACTTCAAATACATTCAATACGTGATAAATACTTCACCCATAAACATATGCATGTGGTGTATCAACAATACCATAACCATTAGCTTTGCATGCATAATTTACTCAAACAAATAATGCTTAATTGTCATAAGAAAAATGCATAACTCATGACACACAAATTTTTCACATGGAAACCCAAATGGGAAAAACCACGGTGGGGATGAATACCCACAAGCTTGTTTTGAACTCTTTTGAAGCTCGCTCTATTAGGAGCCTAGTCTGGTTAAAGAATTTACAATAACATTATGCTAGGAACCGATCCTGTTAAAGATCACCCGGTTAAGGGATGGCTATATACCCTGTTAAAGGTTGAAACCCTATTAATGGTTACCTCGCTAGAGGATTTAAAGAACTCAATGAACTTGAGTCACCTGGTTAGAGGATTTATAGTAAGCCTGTTAAAGCTACCCGGCAAAGGGATTTTCCTTCTATTGAAATGGTTAGAAGACAACAGGTAAAACTCTGATCTGGTAACATCACTATATGATAAGGCAAATCCTTTTCAGTTCCTCTACTCTGCAATCACACTTTGCAATTTTCCACTCACTGGTCTCGCAAGTATCTCATCACTTGGATACACACACAACTTTTGCCAACAACTTACAATAACAAACATCATCGACCTTATAGACAAGAATTAGGTCGGTAACACAAACCCTAAACCCTAAGCATCTTAGGTTTGCAATTACAAGCGGTCCAATCCTGACCATCCAAACACTTTTAATAGAATGAAACAATCTCAAATAGATTACAAGTCATTCTGCATCATCCATTCTTCACCACACATAGAAATCAGTAACCCATCACGCTTTCTTCTCATACCGCTAAGAAGAATGTTCATTCCCAAGGTAGACATTTAATGCAGTTGATCTTCTCATGCAGGATCCTCAAGGAAATCCTTCACATGCACAAAACTGACGTGGCATCTTGATCTCATCCTTATTTCTTAGCTAACTCATCACAGTATCGTCGGTTGCATCACACAAGCTAGATTGCCAAACCATAAACCCTAAAGCTAAGACTACCAACCGATAGTCACACTTAGTGAAAGCCTGACACCGGTTCACTGCATCTCTTCATACCGATTGACCTGTACTGCTTCCAAGCTTCATACCGGTGCATACCAGTGTACCTTCTTGAACACATATTGACATCAATGACAACATACTTTGTCACCAGTTCATCATATGCCAACAATCTCCCCCTTTGGAATTTATGGCAATACTTAGTGTAGCATTGCAATTATAAACATCATAGACCGGTGCATCTAAAATATCTTCATCAGATATCTTCTCTCCTATCATATATCTTTTCCCCCTTTGACAACAATGCCAAAGTGGAGGCACAAGCTTCCATACTCCACTATGTTACTCCCCTTATGGTGTAGCATCCTTCAACACATCAATCCTGAAATATTTGTCACTATAATACCTAAATGATGTGGAGCACACATCTTTAGTTTACTTCATGAAGGGGCAAAACCCCTAATTCACCTCTCAAATAGGTAAATTTAGTCTTCGCTAAGGGCTTAGTGAATATGTCTGCTAGCTGCTCCTTATTGGAAACATGTTGTAATACAACCTCTCTGTTTTGAACCTTCTCTCTCAAGAAATGATACTTGAGCTCAATGTGCTTAGTTCTAGCATGCAATACGGGATTCTTGGAAATATTGACTGCACTAGTATTGTCACAAAATATAAACCCATTCAGATATAGGTACTTTGAAGCCATCCAATACATGTTTCATCCAGATTTCCTAAGTTCAGTTCATAAATGCTACAACATATTCTGCTTCTGCTGTAGACTGAGAAATATAGCTCTTCTTTTTACTTGTCCAGGAGACTAGTCTTCCGCCAAGAAAGAATGCTCCACCCATTGTGCTCTTCTGGTTGTCCACATTACCTGCCCAATCTGCATCGGTAAACACTTTGAGATTAAAATCACCATTGTATGGATACCACAATCCATAGTCAACAGTCCCTTTCAAGTATCTAAGAATCCTCTTGACTGCTACCAAGTGGGATTCTCTTGGACTTTTCTGAAAATGAGCTACTATGCCCACTGCATGAGCAATATCTGGTCTATTGTACACCACATAGTTTAGCTTACCGATCATTGATTGGTACTCCTTCTCATTCACCAACTCTGAATCATCTTCCTTAGTCAGTTTATAGCCGGTCACCATCGGTGTACCAACAGGTTTGCTCTCCTCCATGCCAAAGGTCTTCAATACCTCTTTGACATACTTGGACTAGGTAATAAAGATACCCTCTTTCATTTGTTGAATCTGTAAACCAATGAAGAACTTTATCTCTCCAATCAGAGACATCTCAAACTCTTTCTTCATTTCATCTACAAAAGAATGACTCATTTTATCATCTCCTCCAAAGATTATGTCATTTACAAATACTTCACAGATCAGAATCTGATCACCTTTAGATTTCAGGTATATGTTACTGCCCTCACTTGTTCTCTAAAATCCTATTTTCATAAGATGAGAGTGTAACTATTCATACCATGCCCTTGGTGCTTGTTTCAATCCATACAAGGCCTTGTGTAATCTACACACCATGTTACTCTCTTCTGATAAGGCAAACCCATCTGGTTGCTCAATATACACTTCCTCTTCTAGGATTCCATTCAAGAACGCAGACTTCACATCCATCTGGTATACCTTAAATCCCTTGAATTCTTCAAATGCAAGTAGCATTCGGACACCTTCCAGTCTAGCCATAGGAGCAAAGGTTTCTCCATAGTCTTTTCCCTCTTCCTAAGCATATCCCTTGCATACAAGTCTTGCCTTGTTCCTCACAACTATGCCTTCTTCATTTAGCTTATTCTTGAAGACCCATTTGGTACCTATGACAGTCTTGTGTTTTGGTCTGGGTACCAAGGACCATGTTGCATTCTTTTCTATTTGGTCTAGCTCCTCTTCCATTTCCTTAATCCAATCTTCATCTGTAAGTGCTTCTCTGGAAGTCTTGGGCTCCAATTCAAAAATCATGCAAGATTTTTCTTTCACCTTTCTTCTTGTGAGTATCCCTGCATCTTTATCTCCTATGATCTGATTTGGATCATGATGTAGTTTCACATATCTAGGAATGACTCTAGTTGGTTTTGCTTGCTTCTCCTCTTCTTCTTCACTTACTTCTTCTTCTTCACCTACTGCAGCTTCTACCGGTACAGGAACATTGAGGTCTTTACTTGTTTCTTTCTTAATCATTTCCCAGAAGGATATACTCAGTTCATCTTCCACTTTCTCACTGCAGGTTTCCTCAGGCTCCTCAAGGGATTCATCAACCCCGACATTGACACTCTCAACAATTTTCTGAGTCCTATTATTGTAGAATTTGAGAGCTTTTCTCTTAGTGGAATATCCCAGAAATATTCCTTCATCACATTTAGCATCAAATCTGCTCAGATGCTCACCTCTCTTGATGTAACACTTACTGCCAAATACTTTAAAATAACTCACAGTGGGAGTCTTCTCGGTCCAATACTCATAAGGGGTTTTATTTTTACCTTTCTTGATGAGTACCCGGTTCATAGTATAGACTGCAGTGCTCACTGTTTCTCTCCAACAAGTGTGAGCAACCTTTCCTTGGATCAACATTGTTCTGGCCGCTTCAACTACAATCCTATTATTCCTTTCTACTATGCCATTCTGTTGTGGTGTCCTTGGGCAAACAACTGCCTCTTGATACCGTTATCTTCACAGTACTTGTTGAATTCATCAGAAGTCAATTCACCTTCTTGATTAGTTCTTAGGCATTTTATCTTTTGACCACTTTCCTTCTCTACTAATGCTCTAAAGGCTTTGAACTTTCCAAACGCCTCAGACTTGTCTTTCAAGAATGTGACCCACAACATTCTTGAGCAGTCATCAGTAAGAATCATGAAATACCTATCTCCCTAAATACTTCTAGTTTTCATAGGACCACACAAATCGGTATGCACAAGATCAAGTAAGTTTTCTACTGAAAAAGACTTACCTTTGAAAGTTGAGGAAGACATCTTCCCAAGTTGATATTCTCTGCATAAAGCATTCTCTAGTTTGTTTAGCAAAGGCAATCCTCTTACTGCTTGGATCTTACTAGCCTTTACAATATTATCAAAGTTCATATGACAAAGTCTCCTATGCCATATCCAACTGTCATCAAACTTTTCCATCAGACATCAACTAATCTTGGCATTCAGCTGAAACAAGTTACCTTTGGTCTACTTACAGGTGGCAATAAGTTCACCACTCTTTCCAATTATACTGCAGACTCCACCTTTGAACTCCAGAATGATTCCTTTTTCATTTAGCTGAGCAACACTCAAAAGGTTATTCTTAAGACCTTCTACCCAGTAGACATCATCCACACTGCTCTTTCCATTCAGTGAAATGGATCCTTTTCCTTTTACCAAGCAAGGTACATCATTGCCAAATTTGACAACACCTCCATCATATTCTTCTAGAGATAAACTTTCCCCAGTCACCAGTCATGTGGTGAGAACAACCACTATCAATAATCCACTCATTAGAGTTGTCAATACGAGAGACAAGTTCTTTCTTGTCAGACACTTCTTCCTTTATAGCTACAAACACTATGTCCTCATTTTCTTCATCCTCGGATTCTTCATCAATGACACCTTCATCAACTGCAACAAGATAATTTCTTCTATTTCCTCCTTTATACTTTCTAAACCTCTCTAGTTTATCCTTATTGTCATTGTTAGGACAATTAACAGCTATATGTCCTATCTTATTGCAAGAAAAACATTTTAAAGGAAGCTTACCTCTATATTTTGCAGTGCCTTTTGGAAGTCTCTTGGTAAGAAGAGCTTCAAACTCCATCAGAATTTCTATATCATCCATACCTCTACTTTGCATGGATTCATAACTGGTACTTACTTCTTTTCCTTTTCTGGTTGGTGCAACAGATGCTCTAAAAGCTGACTCAGTCTTCTGAATACTGCCATCATAGCTATTCAACTCACATGCAGTCAACTTTGCAATGATAGAGTCTAAGGATACCTTGATTCTATCAATAGACCTTAGTTCCTGAATAGCAGCAACTCTGATTGCATAGACTGGTAACAATGATCTCAAAACTTTACTGACAATGGTGACATCATCAATTATTCCACCAGTGCTCTTGATATCTCCAACAACAGTCTTGATCCTTATGCCATATTGCTGAATGGTTTCACCTTCAACCATCCTCATGTCTTCAAATTTTCCTCTAAGGCTCTCTTCCTCAGCTTGCTTGACATGCTCATCACCGCCATAAATAGTTTCCAATGTGTCCCATACATATTTAGGAGTGTCCTTATCTTGTACATCAATGAACTCAATATCAGACAAACTAATAATAAGGGCTTCCATAACTTGCCCATTTCTTGAATCTCTCTTTTTGATCATCGGTTAAAGTGCCAGTAGGGACTACATAGATATTCTCAACATAGCTCTAGTGTTGAGCACCCAAACTTTTGATATAGATCTTCATTCTGTCCTTCCATATTTTGAAGTTATCTCTATTGAACTTAGGACCTTCCCTCTTCATCATTAAGGTGGGATCTTTTACCTCAAGCGGTTAAGCTTATATCACCGAGGACCTGGAGTTTCTCTGATACCAATTGATGATTAATGATGAACAACAAATACCCTAACTGGTACTGAGAGGGGGGGGTGAATCAGTACATACAAAAACTTCTATGCAACTTATCAAGTTAAGACAATGCTAACCGGTTGTCTTGATTACTGAACTTAACCAAGGCACTACCGGTTAAATATAGTAAGACTTCAAGCAACATAAACTAGTAAAACTAAACACTTCAAATACATTCAATACTTGATAACTACTTCACCCATAAACATATGCATGTGGTGTATCAACAATACCATAACCATTAGCTCTGCATGCATAATTTACTCAAACAAAGAATGCTTAATCATCATAAGAAAAATGCACAACTCATGACACACAAATTTTTCACATGGAAACCCAAATGGGAAAAACCACGGTGGGGATGAATACCCACAAGCTTGTTTTGAACTCTTTTGAAGCTTGCTCTGTTACGAGCCTAGTCCGGTTAAAGACTTTACAATAAGATTCTGCTAGGAACCGATTCTGTTAAAGATCACCCGGTTAAGGGATGGCTATATACCCTGTTAAAGGTTACCTCGCTAGAAGATTTAAAGAACTCAATGAACTTGAGTCACCTGGTTAGAGGATTTACAGTTAGCCTGTTAAAGCTACCCGGCAAAGGGATTTTCCTTCTATTGAAATGGTTAGAAGACAACAGGTAAAACTCTGATCTGGTAACATCACTATATGATAAGGCAGATCCTTTTCAATTCCTCTACTCTACAATCACACTCTGCAATTTTCACTCACTCTACTCCGCAATCACACTTTGCAGTTTTCCACTCACTGGTCTTGCAAGTATCTCATCACTTGGATACACACACAACTTTTGCCAACATCTTACAATAACAAACATCATTGACCTTATAGACAAGAATTAGGTCAGTAACACAAACCCTAAACCCTAAGCATCTTAGGTTTACAATTACAAGCGGTCCAATCTTGACCGTCCAAACACTTTTCATAGAATGAAACAATCTCAAATAGATTACAAGTCATTCTACATCATCCATTCTTCACCGCACATAGAAATCAGTAACCCATCTCGATTTCTTCTCATACCACTAAGAATAATGTTCATTCCTGAGGTAGACATTTAATGCAGTCGATCTTCTCATCTAGGATCCTCAAGGAAATCTTTCACATGCACAAAATTGACGTGGCATCTTGATCTCATCCTTATTTCTTAGCTAACTCATCATAGAATATCATCGATTGCATCGCACAAGCTAGATTGCCAAACCGGAAACCCTAAAGCTGAGACTACTAATCGGTAGTCACACTTAGTGAAACCCTGACATCGGTTCACTACATCTCTTCATACCGGTTGACCTATACCGCTTCCAAGATTCATACCGGTGTACCTAATTGAACACATATTGACATCAATGACAACATACTTTGTCACCGGTTCATCATATGCCAACAATTTCCTGTCTCTAAAGTTTCTGCATGCAAGTCCTTCACAGTTTGGCCCTCACTATCTCCCTCTAGAGAGAGTGCACCGCAGACAATGATGCTAACAAAGATGAAGCTAGGGAACTCTACAAGTTCATGTTTGTTTATTGGAAAAATGTCATTGATAGGACTGGGGTTCACAAGTTGACTCCTTAAGTCTTCTATTGTTTTTTGTGTTTACGGATGCTTTCCCTTGTTCCTTGTTGTCTTGTTATTTTTGTTGTTTCTGATTCAAAAAGACTCTTGTTATGGTAGTTTTCTATTATAGTGTTGTTTAAGTGTTGTTTATAGTTTTAACTATGTAAAGGGTTAGTGCCTTGGTTTTCACTTCTTTCTTAATAAAAAACAATGCAATATGCTTTTATATATAGATGTAAATATATATATAATATTATATCATTTTTCCTTTTTTCTTTTCTTATTTCTATTTTTAAATTATAATATACTATTATTAATTCTATTATAACTTATTTCATATTTACTTAATAAAATATGTTTCCAATTAAATCCTCAATTTAGAAAAATCAATCATTTTTCCCTCTTTCATCTCAATATTGATATATATCAAATAGTATTTTATATACATATTTTTATTTAATTATTCACTACAATAATCTAGCTTTATAACTATATATATATATAGAGAGAAAAAAATCCTAATATTTATAATTTTAAATATAGATCTTTCCCTATATGATACATATTTATTATTTATACATATATTAAATTAAAAATATTTTTCCTTTTCTTTTTCTTAAAAAAAAATAGAAGAAATTCTTAAAGCTTTAATAAAAACCTCCACTTTATTAGTATTAAAAGAAGACCGGAAACAATATCATCATTCTCTTGACTTTTGACAAAAAAAAAATTATTATTATATGAGATTAATATTATTTAAAGATATAAATACTAATATGTATATTATACATTTTTTATTTATTTACAAGGATTGTATATTTATAATTAATATTATTATTAAATATTTTATGAATCATAATGTATTTTGATACATAATGAAGTATAGATTATTCAATATTTTTGTTTAATAAATTATAGAGGAAAAAATTTAGAATAAAAAACAAAGATCTTATTTTTTTTATTTTTTTTATAGAAAAGAGAAGAGAGGAGTTATTTAAATAAATTGGATGAAACTAATCAAAAAATTATTATTATTTTTTTTTCTTAAATATTTTTCCTGTATCAAGCATTCCTCTTCAATATTTTCAAACATATAAATCTTTTCAAATAAACTACATGCATTCAAACTTTCAGATGCATTCAAACATTTCTTCTAAAAAAAAAACATAAGATAATCTTACCTAGAATTGTATTCCTTTCTTTTTTGAACCAAGCTCCTTCTCATGTTTTGAAAATCTTCAAGATTTTTCTCCCCCTACAATTCTTGATGGAAAAAATTCTGCAAAACCATGTTCTAATTATCTCCCATAAATATTTACTCAAGAAAATTTCTTCAATCCAAATCTAATATCAAAAGCATCAAAAGCTGAAACTTCACATCATCATGCAAAAATCTTTAAACAAACTCCAAAAGAAATATCTAAATTCTACTCATCTTCCTTCAAAAACTCCTAACAAAATTTCTCATAAATTTTCTTCAAAACTAGAAGTAATTCACAAAATGAAATCTCATAATATCTCCCCCCAAAAAGTGTAGAATGTATACAATATCTTCCCCATTTATGGATTTTGAAGCTGTAAAATAATTTTTATCAGTGGTAAGGATAACCTTCAAATTAGGGAGATTCTCCAATTAATAGTTGTAAGAGAATATGTCATAAGCAAAAAACAAATAGACCTAGACCTAGGAGGCTGGCTTACGGAGCCCAGCCATATCAGAGACATTGGCCTATTCCTCGGTGAGGAACTTGTTGAGTTCCTTGCAGGCATGTTTATCCCCATCATCTTTAGTAGTCTTGTCTTGTTTGTTTGATTTATTAGCTAATTTTTAATTTATTATAAGTGAATAATTAATCAATTTCAACCTTACCCAAAATTAATGAATTGTGCTTTTTTTAATATTCTAAGTGAGAGGGTTGTGATGATCGGGATTGGACATAGTGAAGCTGAAAGAGAAAAGTTAGTGCAATACATTAATGGCCTTAGAAAAAACATTCATGAGGAATTAAGCTTGGTCTAGATGGCCACCATGGAGGAAGCCTATTAATTTGCACTAAGGGTTGAGGAGAAGTTGACCAGGAAGTGAAAACAAATGCTAGGTAATAAAACCAAAGAGAATTAGAGAGATGGGGACAACATGCTAAGATGATACAATACACAGAGTGAACTAGAGGAAGGAGACCTCTTCAAGGGGAAGAGATGAAGCCCAAGGCAGATTCATACTACAAACATAAGAAAAAAGATGAATGCCACCGAGATAACAAATACCAAAGGATTGAAGTGAGATTTGACTGAAGATCATTATGGTGAACATGTTTCAAGTGAAAAGAAGTTGGACATTAATGGGTGAGGCCATTGATTTGATTTATCATTATCAAACCAGACATGTCTTAGAGTTATGTGCGATAAGGACATGTTAAGTTTGGGGGGTTTTGCACTGAGAATAGTGACTTACACTCTGGTCATGCTCTATCAGGAGCTCTCAAGATCAATTTTCTAAGAATGAAATTATATGCTAAAGGTGCTTCTCTATTCTAGTAGAATTGAAAATTAAAGGTGCTAAGTCCTATCTTAAGAGACTCTAGTTATTTAGTGCAATATAAACAAAACTTGATCAAAAACTAATTCATGAAATCTTCTAACTAAAGAGAAGAGCAGACTTGATCTACAACACATAAATTCAAATTATAATTTACTTGTTGAGAAATGAAATCTATTTTAAGCTTGCAAAAAATCATAATTTTATTCTAAAGAACATTAAAAAAAAAACTAAATTCCATGAATAAGTTCAATAAAGTTGTTGTTTGATCACTACTTTCTTCACCATTGTCACTTAGTAACAAAACCAGAAACTAATGATTAATAAATTCAAAATTGGACTAAATGAAACATAAGCTTAATCATCCATAAGAAAATTAATTTATCTCTAACCACTACTCAAAAGATCTATGAATGAAAGTTACCAATTGCAAATGATTTTTAAATTTTGATTAACCGAACTTATAGAAAATAATGTATCTAAAAAAAAAAAGTAGCTAAATAGAAAAAAAGAAAAAAATTAGGATCACCTCCCTTTGGTTGAGTGGGCCTTCTCCTTAAACACCAAGATTTCAAATCAACTTCAAATTTTCATTACAATTGGCTCCCAAAAGGGAGTAAAACAAGTTTTCGGAATTACAAAGGAACGGGACTCTAAAACTGATGACTATCTTACTGACTAACTAACTAGCTTTCTACTAAAAGCCAATGGATATACATACACATATCCTTATTCAAATTCAAATGATATGTTACCCACCTAGATGAGTACCAATTACTAACTTAAACTACATAAGACTTTATGTTTTTTATTACAATGCATTTATTGCTTCAAATGAAACTAGATGTTTCATAAACAATTGATGAAAGTAGACTTGGACATGAATTGTTGCATCATCCAGCTGGAGTGATCAAAAAGTGTGACAAAGCATTCCACATTGATGGATAGAAAGTTCATGACTCCATGTCTTCAAACAACTTTCAACATATTTGAAAAACATATCCAAGAAAGATAGAACAAAATATAACATCAAAGATCCTAAATATCAGTTATTTCTTCATTGATTAATCATAAGTAATACATTTAACACAAAATACCATTTCCAATATATATCTTCTAACTAGAAAAGTATAAGAGAAATAGAGGTAACAATGCATGCATATAGTTTGCTGCTAGGCACATTAATTAATAAAATATATAGATTTTTTAAGTATAAATTATGATTAAAAATGTTATTTTTGAACACAAGTGGGAGCATATCTAGAGGACCAAATCAAGATGCTGAAATATATACTCATGATAAGCTCTTGGGGGAGAATATCCATTGAATTCTTCCACTCTATCTGTCTAGTTTCCCAAAATTCCCCTGCAAAATGGGTAGGTGCATTTAACATTGGTAATGGCAATAAGATCAATGGTGGTCTGAACCTCATACCTATCCAATGTACCTATTGTTCTTCTATTATTTCAATCACTAAACTTAACCTAGTCAAGCTCCAGGTGATATTCTGAGGAGAAATAGTTTCTCTCCTTAACTGAACTAGTATGGTATTAAATCTAACCCTAGATGCTTGTAGAGCACAAAGAGGAAGTTGATTCTACACATCCCTGAAAGCTTGAATGCTTATTGCAAGGTTATTCTTATAAACTGGTTTCACTTTATTGAGTTGTGAAATGGAAGTAAATTTATTCCTGAGTGCCATGGACCTTAGTGTTTCATCCCTCATGGGAAGGCCTAAATTTCTTTGTGCTTCTATGTAGTGGTTCAACTTGATTTCTCATTCAACCTGATTCTATAGTAATGAAACAAATGCTTTGACTTGTACTTATCTAGTAAAAATATTCAGAAAAGACTAATAAAAATGACCCATAAGAAATCCATGCAAGTAGTATTCACACATTTGATTCTGGAAATTAGAGTCATTGTTATAAAAATCTTCAAGGAAATCATCACAATCTTCATAATCAACTTTTTTTCCTAGAACCAATTGATTAATTTTCCATTATAAAAATATTTCTCTTAAAAAAAAGCATAAAATCTAGAGGGTTTTCTCATGGCCAAAAGTGTTGAAGACAATTCTTCTACTTGTTCTAGTCTTTGAGTAGCATCATATTTCTATTTCTCGAGATCTTCAAGTTGCTTACACAACTCAATATTCTTCTATTTATATTTCATGGTTTTCAAAGAAAGATACCTAGGAGGAGCAGATGAAGTTTAGGCTTCATGATCATGGGCTTTGAATAGTCAGACATTGATTTTCTTTTTGTTCTAATTCTTCTTTCAACTTCTTCAGTTCTTCAACATTACCCAATGCTTGAACATTAGCTTGTTGAAGTGATTCCTAAGTTTCCATCATTTTTTTTCTTAGATTAGCTTCCTTTTTAGCTGCCTCTTTCTTAAATTGCTCCGTTTGTTGAGCATCTTTTTGCAATTCCTCATCTTTTTGTCTCAGAATTTCTTGAAGAAGCCATATTTTCCTTTTCGCTTCCTCAATCTCAGCTTCCATTATGGACAATGCCATAAATCTCATTAGTTCCTTTTCTTATTCAATCCTAACTCTATCTGGTTTTTCTAAAATTTCTTCTTTGACCATCACTTCCTTTCCTTCTCTTCAGGTAAATGTTTGAGGAGGTGAAGGTGATAGAGATTGATCAGGAGGGGGTGAAGGTGTAGGTTGGTCTTGACTAGCTTAAAATTATTCAGGAGCTTCAACCTCCTTCCTCTATGCCATCTTCCGATTAAGAAGAAGACTAGGGTAATTGATGTGTTATAAGATCATCAAGAGAGATCTCATCACCATCAATAGTAATAAACTCGATCTTTTCTTTTTCAAGAGGGTTTTCATTTGTTTGTTCAATAGGTTTCGAAGTAGGAGCTTCTTGCTTAGGAGTAGGGGACAATATAGGTTCTTGATTACCCTCAATAGTATACCTAGGGGTACTATCAAGAGCTTGTGAAGAAGGGACGATAGGGACTAGAGAAGATGGAACATCAGGAGCTAATGAAGGGGTATCAGTAGGGCTAGGTTTTTCTTCTATTTGCCCCTAAATTGCCCTTCTCAAGGAATGATGAGTCACTCTAGTAGGCTTAGTCTGCTCGATTTCTATTTTTCTCTTCTTTCCATATGTTTCCCCTTTTTCTAATTTAACCTTTTTCGGTGTGGGTCCCTTTTTGGACATTTTCTTCACAACAATATAAATAAATTCTAACCACCCTTTCTTCCTAGATTATTTTTTCAAGAAATGATGCTTTACAATCAAATGAATCAAACTATGATACTAAATTGAACTACCCCTATCTTCTACCCTAGATATCATAGAAGAAATTTGGGAAAATAAAAAGTTGCAAGATTAAGTCTGACTTTGAGCCAGATATTTCCATACCTTAAATGTGTCAACAGTCGCATTCCCGACCCCAGTATGGTCCTGTACTGGCCCCACAAGTGAAATTTTTTATCAACCACATTACTATTATTTTCCAGGGCTCGTCCAAACTTTCTCTTCTTACACCCTTGGTATTTCCTTTATGAACCTACAACTTAGTTTTCTACTCATTTCCTTCATGGAATGCATTCACTATTTCTTCTAAATTGATATTACCTTTGTTTACTAACTCTCCTTCTGCTGGAATTCTAGATAATTTACTGATAACTTGAGGGTTCACCTCTATAACTTCCCCTCTTACTCTAGTGGCATTCACATGAAAATTTATGACAAATTATTCCAATAAATCTATCTCATAACCCTCATACATACATATAAAATTTAACCAACTTACTTCTTCAAGCAATCTTTTTGTCTGAGGGTCTAGATTGAAATTTTCTGGCTTTGTTTTTCTTGTTTCCCATTTTCTAGCTCTGCAACTCAAGAATGTCTCTGTTAATTTGAATGTTTCAATTCACTCACAACTAAAACTGGATATTTCCTTTTCAACATCCAAAATTTTAAGCATAGATGATGATATATTACACATGTTTTTGCATTAATTTCCTTGAATTGGATTGGACAAACTGCATGCCACTTCTTTGTGCTTCCTCATTGATTCACAAATTTGGTGATGGTCTTCAAATGTGTGTTCTTTTCGAAGTAATCATTACTTCAAATTTGACTTGACAAATGTTCTCATTCAAATATAAATCCTTATCTCTCTGCTATCATTAATGTAATACTTAAAACTTGTAATAATAATGTTAAAAATGGGTTGGTGGAGATTTATATACAAACAATGCCTACTAATTATAATTTACACCTACTAAATCAAAAAATAATATTTGCAATAAATGTATACCTTCTTATTTAATACATATTTTGTCAGGAGTTCATCATGCAGCATTGACCAACTTGCCAAAAGTAACAAGTCTATCAATCAGGAGTTGTCATGCAATACTGACCATTTTGTCAAAGAAGATAAACCGGATTAGTGATCAAGAGCCACTCAGAGCTTATGAATCAATTCAAATGGTAATGATTCATTTGAGTCAATCAAGAGATACTCGTGGCTCATTCTGCATGGACTAAATGATGCATTAAATGATCTGGAACCATCTTCTTGAAAGGGAGAGATTCATTCCTCGAGAAAGAGCAATTAAGAGCATTCCAAAAATGTTCTTTCTTAGTGATACCCACAAATACATATTCAAGAATTTGAGAGCCATCAGGAGAAAACTAAAGTTGATCCAAGAAAAGCTACTAGTTTTGGTTTTCAACTTTACTCTATAAGGTATGAACCACCATTTCTGTTTTTCAATTTACTCCTGGAGTAAACCACCATTTTTGGTTTTCAATCATCCTTGATTATTTTTTGGGAGATAAACTGCCATTTATAATTTTCATCTTAGCTCCTTTATTTTTGTCTTCTTGCAAGATTCACTCAGAATTGATTTCCACCAAGGAAGTGATATCTTCCATGATAAAATGTTCAACTCTGGATTGTAACTCTAAAAGAAACTCATCTCTAGATGTTGGTTTGTGATATAATTTTAACCGATGACCATTGACAAACATAGTTCTTCTTTCTCCATCTATTGGTGTCAACTAAACAACTCCATTATCAAAAAATTGATCAATCTCATAAGGTCTGAGCCATCTTGTGTGAAGCTTTCCCTTGAATTCTTAAAATTTGGAGTCAAATGATAATGCCCAATCTCCTTTTCTGAACTATCTACTAATAATATGTTTATCGAATGCCACACTTTCTTTTGTTTTTGAATCATTTCAATATGATGCAAAGCTTCCATTCTCATCTCATCCAACCTGTTCAACTACAAAATTATGTTCCTTTCCACTTCTAATAAATTAATTCCAACCTCTAATATTTTCCTTAATGTCTATAGCTCAAACTCTATAGGCATAATGGGAGTTTTTCCAAATACTAGTTCATATCAAGAAAATCCTGTAGTAGTCTTTCATCTTGTATTAATGTAGGCCCATACTTCTTCATCTAATCTTTTTGACCAATCTATTTTTCTCAATGAAATAGTTTTTATTAAGATATTCTCCAATTCCCTATTGGTGACTTCTACTTGTCCATTCACCTGAGGATGATATGGTTTTGACTTCTTGTGTGTCATCCTATACCTATGAATGAAGGCTTCAATCATGACAGACATAAACTGAGGTCCTTGATTAGAAACTATTTCTCTCAGTGCATCGAATCTTTGAATAATATGCTTGTATAAAAAATCAGCTACCTTGTCTTCCCTTGCTGTTGGTAATGCTTTCACTTTTGCCCATTTTTTTACATAATTTATAAAGACCAAAATGTAATGATTTCCTTTTGAAGGTGGATCAACAGGTTCCATAAAATAGATTCCCCATTTTTCAAATGGCTCAAGATCTATTTAGGGTTTAAGCAACATCTCCATTAGTGGTGTAGGTCATCCCATGCACTAGCATTCATTACAATGTTTCACTTAAAATGAAACATCCTTTGACATGGTTTTCCAAAAGTAGCCTGCTCCAAGGATCTTGTGAAACATTCTAATTGTAGAATAATGTCCTCCTTTTGGTTCATTATGACATGCATGTATAATGCAATAAACGTCTATTTCCTGCACACACCTGTGAAGAACATGATCAAGACATATTTTAAATAAAAGACCATCTATCCATTGAAACCTAGATCTCTCATTAATTAGTCTTTTCTTTTGTTTAGGACTGAAATGACTCAGGCACTTCCCTATTACAAGATAATTAGCACTATCAGGAAACCATGGAGATTGAATAGTTATGGAAAACTAATGTTCATCTTGAAATGTGTCATCTACCGGTTCATTATTACCCTGCAAAACCATTCTTGAAAGAAAGTCAGCAACACCATTATATTTACCTAGTTTATCCATAATAGAGATGTCAATTCTTGTAATAGTAACAACCATCTTATAATTCGACCACCTACAACAACTTTATTCATTAAATACCAAATGGTTAAATGATCAGTGTTGACAAAAACTTTATAACCAGTAAAATAATTTTTAAATTTATTAATTGCATAAAAAAAAACTAAGAATTCTTTCTCAGTTGTTATATAGTTCCTTTCTGTAGAACTCAAATTTTTGCTAACATAATAAATAGCATGCATTGCTCCATTTTCATCTTTTTGTCCCCAAAATGCTCCAATGGATAAGTTGGAGGTATTTGCATGTATGTGAAATGGTTCTCCCCAAACAAGTCCTTTAATTATAGGAGAGATAGTTAAGGAATACTTTATAGGTTTAAAATATTCTAACAATCATTTGTCCATAAGAATTATATATCCTTCTTAAGAAATATAAATAATGGTTCAACAATTCTACTAAATCCCTCAATGAATCTTCTGTAATACCCTGCATGCCCTAGAAAGCTTCTAACATCAATTTGAGTTCATGGGGTTTCAATTTGTTGAATAGTTTCCACCTTTTTAGGATCAAATTTTATTCCCACTTTAGAAACATGATGCCCTAAAACAATTCCTTTTGTCATCATAAGGGAACACTTTTCATGGTTTAATGACAATCTATGATCATTACATCTTTGCAAAAATTTATTCAAACTATACAATACTTCTTCAAATATTTTCCCATGGATTATGAAATCATCCATAAGCACTTCAACACATGAAGTAGTTAAGTCTATAAAAATAACCATTACAACTCTTTGAAAAGTGGTTGGTGTATTATAGATTCCAAATGGTAAAAATAAGTGCCCCAAGGAAATATAAGCATTGTTTTGTCTTGGTCTTCAGGAGCCACTTGTATCTGATTGTAACCACTAAAAGTGTCAAGAAAAGATAAATAACTACTACTAGCTAGGTTGTCAAGTACTTGATCAATAAATGGTAAAGGAAAGTAATCCTTCTTGGTGGCTTTCTTTAATTCTCTATAATCCACATAGACATGCCACTTACCATTTTTCTTAGGTACAATTACTAATGGAGAAACCCATTAACTATCATAAATTGGATAAATGAACCCTACTTGTAGGAATTTCTCTATTTCTTGTTTAACAAAATCTCTTAGAGCTAGATTAATTCTCCTATGACCCTATCTTACATGTTTAACATCTTTAGTGTAGATATGATATCTACAAATAGAAGGGTGTGATAGTTCTGATACTTAATATAAGTACAGATCCAATAGCCAACAAGATGAGAGGGGGGGGGGTGAATCATACAAACTTAATCATCAATAAAAACATCAGATTCAACCTCGGTAACATATATTTCAGTAATAAAACCAAAACTGTTAAACATGCAAACTCAAAAACATATAAACATCATAAACCTCATAACACCAGATTTAACGTGGAAACCCAAATAGGGAAAAACCACTATGGGATTTTGGACCCACTAAGAAATATACTCTTCTAGAGTATGCTCGGTTAAAAGAAAATCCTGTTAAACATTACAAACACATTGCTAGATGTGACTTGGTTAAGGGATTTCCCTCAGATCTATTAGGATCTTCACCTTGTTAGAAGTGACCTTGTTAAAGGATTTCAAACACTCAATCAGAATGTCACCTTGCTAGAGGGTTTTACAAATAAGATTGTTAAGTCCACTTGGTTAAGAGATTTTCTGTCACTTTCACAAAATAATAGTAATAAAATCTATCTGCAAATTCACATCTAAAATGCTAAAGCAGATTCCTATTTGTTCAATACAATCTAGACATAGAACTAATCTTGTCTATCTGTTGGGCTTCTAAACTCTGTTATTCTAACAAGTCTTCAAGCTTCCATGCTCGGTAATCACTATGTAGCATCCCTGCGCATACACTTGCCCGCATACATTGTTTATCAACAGTTTCCTATTTATAAACAATTAGGTAACCGCTTAATCTCCTTGATCACATTTCCCATGATCAATCATAGCCATCAGATCTTCAATCTTGTCCAGGTTCAATGCATCTTTCGATCTGAAAACATTTTACCCCACCTTGGAACTTGCATATATGTCTTAGAACTTGTGCCAGGGTATTGCGGTTTAATCTGAGTTGTAGATCTTCATGTCGACTTTCCATTGCCTTAGATTCGTTAACAAACTTCATGCACGGCTCACCAATCATTTAATTAGTTCCAGCTCATCAGCTTCCTTCATTAAATAACACATGTAAACATTTAATGCATTCTATTATAGCTCGGTTACAACTTGGTAACAACTCGGTGAATACTAAACTTCACTCGGTAGACATTCTGCCTTCATTAACCGGTAGCGATAACCTTAGGGTTTACCAACTAGGTTCCTTGCTTGATAACATAGTATAGTATTAACCTTTACAATTTACAACATATGTATGATGTTAAAACAATCTAAAACATCATGATCTCATCATTGTCTGACTCAGTACTAGTTGCCCATTGAATACCTTATTCATCCCCTTATTCATCATATTCTTTCCTGTGTCTTTTACTGACATCTTTATAATCATCAAATCATACTTCTCAAGATATGGCAACATCATACTGAATTAGAAAATCAATTTCTTGACATCAATGACAAAATAATAATATCAAGATAGTAAAACATCCTTAATCAGTTATATCCATAATCATCAACAACCTTCTCAATATCTTTATTGAAATGCCAACAATCTTTCATTGTCTGTTATAATGCAATATTGCCAACAATCTCCCCCTTTGGCATTGATGGCAAAACCAATTGATTTGACCTTAAAAGCTTCGGATTGTTGTGATTCTGAAATGCTGAAATGCTCTCTCCCATACATTAGACTTCTCCTATGTTCTTCAGTCTTGTTTTCAATCTGCAGTCTTCTCCCCCTTTGACAACAATGCCAAAAAGTAAAGAACTAAAACATAATTTCTTCCTTGTATGAAGTGATTTCCTGTTGTTGTGTATCAATTCAGTCTCGGTCAGAGAATTTTGTCTTCAATTCTCGTTCCCTGTAATATTCCTGTAATAATTCTTGTACACCTTTAGAAAACATCCTAAAGTGTATAAATCAACATCAACTCCCAAAAGATATTCAATAGAGTCATCGGATTGATGCTTTCACCGAACTCGGTCAGTGAGTAGAAGATAGGGGTAGGACCCCTAACTTGCTTCTTAGATATTCAAAAGTGTCCCTTGGTAGTGGCTTGGTGAAGATATATGCTATTTGTTCCTTTGTGCTAACATACTCCAGCACCACTTTCTTCGCTTGAGCTTCTTCTCTAAGATAATGATATTTGATAGAGATGTACTTTGTCTTAGAGTGCATAACAGGATTCTTTGAAATATTAATGGCACTAGTATTGTCATAGAATATAGTTACTAGCTCAGTAACTTTCTCATTTATACCTTCCAACAATTGTTTGATCCATGAAATGTTGGTACAATTCAATGCTGCAGCAACATATTCAACTTCTACTATTGACTGTGAAACACGTCCTTGTTTCTTGCTAAGCCAACTCACTAGTCTTTCTCCTAAAAAGAAAGCTCCTCCACTTGTGCTTTTTTTGTCATCAATGTTTCCTGCCCAATCAACATCTATATAAACTTTTAAATCAAAATCATTTCCTTTCTAATATACTGAGCCATTATCCTCAGTGCCTTTCAAGTATCTAAAAATTCTTTTGATTGTTGTCATGTGTGTTTCCTTAGGATATGCAGAGAATCTTGCAACTATACCTACTGCATGTGCTATATCTGGTCTACTGTGAACAACATATCGTAGCTTTCCAATCATGGATTGGTAAAGTGTCTCATCAACAGATGCAGATTCATCATTCTTTGACAATTTATAGTTGGTAGTCATAGGAGTACTTACTGGTTTTGAATCCTCCATTCCAAATTTCTTCAAGATTTCCTTTATGTACTTGGATTGAGTAATGAAAATCTCATTTTTGATTTGCAGTATCTGTAAACCTATAAAATACTTTATCTCACCGATTAATGACATCTCAAATTCTTTGCTCATTTCATTTCCAAAGTTTTTGCATAGAGAGTCATTTCCACAAAATATATTATCATCAACAAATATGGCTGAGATCAGTATTCCATTTTCATCATTCTTCATGTACATGTTGTTGTTCTCACTTGTCCTTATAAAACCAATCTTAATCAAATAAGAGTGCAATCTTTCATACCATGCTCTAGGTGCTTGTTTCAAACCATATAAAGCTTTGTTCAATTTACATACCTGATTTTTATTATTGTCTTCAACAAATCCTTCAGGTTGTTCAATAAAAACTTCTTCTTCTAATATTCCATTCAAAAATGCAGATTTGACATCCATTTGATATACCTTGAAATTTTTGAAAGCAACATAGGCCAACAATGTTCTTACTCCTTCAAGTCTAGCAACAGGTGCAAAAGTTTCACCATAATCAATTCCTTCTTCTTGAGCATAACTTTTGCAAACTAGTCTTGCCTTGTTTCGAATGACCTCTCCTTTTTCATTTAGCTTGTTTCTGAAAATCCACTTTGTACCAATTACATTTTTGTCCTTTGCTCTTGGGATTAGTGTCCATGTGTCATTCTTCTTGATTTGATCAATCTCTTTTATCATAGCATTTATCCAATCTTCACTGTTAAATGCCTCTTTCACTATTCTCGGTTCAAATTCAGATATCAAACATGTGTTCTGTCTCAGTTTGTTCCTTGTCATCACTGGATCATCCTTATCTCCTATAATCTGACTTGGTGCATGATGTCTTCTGATATACTTGGCTAATATAGGCTTGGTAGGCTCTGTATGATCTTCTTCATCACTCGGTAACTAGATATTCTCTTCATTTTCTTCAACAGTCTTCTCAGTAAGACTTCTCAGTTGAACATAGACAAATTCATCATAGTCTTTGGGTTCCTTGGAATCATTTCTTTTTGCAAATTCATCAATTTTCACATTTGCACTTTCTACTATTTTGTTAGATGATTTGATCAGACATTTAAATGCTTTGTTTCTAGAAGAATAACCTAGAAATGTTCCTTCTTCACTTTTTTGATCAAACTTGCCATTTCTATCATCTTTATGAACATAGCATCTACTTCCAAAGATTTTAAAATAACTTACATTAGGTTTCTTATCATACCAGATTTCATATGGTGTCTTCAAAGTAACTTTCTTCAATTGAACTCGGTTCAAGGTGTAAACAGTTGTGCTTATTGCTTCTCTCCAAAATGTTTGTGGCACCTTCTTTTCAATCATCAGTGTTCTAGCACAATCCACAATAGATTTGTTTCTTCTCTCAGCTATTCCATTTTGCTGTGGAGTTCTTGGTGCAGAGACTTGTCTTTTAATACCATGGTCATTGCAGAATAAGTTGAACTCATCAGATGTGAACTCTCCTCCTCTATCTGATCTAAGACATTTCAGTTGTCTTCCTGTTTCATTTTCAACTCTTTCCTTGTACCATTTAAACATTTGAAAAGCTTCTAATTTTTCTTTTAGAAACATTACTGACATCATCCTTGAATAGTCATCCACAAATAATATGAAATATTTATCACCATAATAACTTTGAACTTTCATAGGACCACAAAGATCAGTGTGCACTAGATCTAAAATTCCCTTAGAAGTGTAAGACTTACTTGTAAATCTTGATCTTGTCATCTTACCCATCTGGCATACTTGGCACATAGCATTCTCAAGTTTTTCAAGACTCGGTAGACCTCTTACTCGGTGCTTCTTACTTATTTTGATCAGATTATCAAAATTTACATGACAAAACCTTTTATGCCATAACCAGGTATTATCTAACTTTGCATGCAAACACATATTCTGAGTTGAGTCAAGGTGAAATGTGTTACCTTTTGTTTGTGTCCCGGTAGTAGCTAACTTTCCATTCTTGTCATGAACTTTGACAATTCCCTTCTGAAATTCTATTCGGTAACCTGTGTTGTTTAGTTGTGCTACACTCAACAAATTGTATTTCAAACCTTCAACCTAATAAACATCATTGCATCATGCATTATCAAGAAGTGTTATAGATCCTTTACCTCTTACCGGACATGGTGCATCATTACCAAATCTGACATAGCCTCCATCATAATCTTCTAATATAAAAAACTTGTGTTTATCTCCTGTGATATGATGTGAGCATCCACTATCTATAATCCAAGAATCATTAGTGTTTATGTGAGATATTAGGGCTTATTCTTCATACCTTTCTTCATCTAATCCATCTTTGATAGCCGCATAAACTACTTCCTCTGTATCAGTCTCATCTGATTTATCATCATTGGATTCTTCATTAGCTATTAAGCATGTCTTTCTATCTCTTCTTTTCAGGTCTCGGTGTCTTCTGTAATGGTTATCTTTGAGTCTGTCATCTTGGTAATCTCTCTTTTCAGTAAAATCTTTGTTAGGACAGTTAGAAGCCATATGTCCTATCTTATCACAATTGAAACATTTCAAAGGTAGCTTTCCTTTATACTTACCTTTGCCTCTTAGTAACCTTTTGGCTAATAGTGCTTCAAACTCTTCTTTCTTTCTAATTTCCTGATACAGTTTGTGTACTGCCTCCATGTTCTTACAAAATCTTTCACTTGCTTCACTATGATCTCCTTCAGAGTACTTATACTTTCTTTCATTGAAATCATTAGATTCATCAAGATGAAAAGAACTAAATGCAGATTCAACTTTATTTATTGAAGATCCACTATTAACAAAGTTACTCAATTCAAATGCATGTAGCTTACCAATAGTAGCATCTAAAGAAACTGGCATATTAGGTACAGACCTCAATTCATTGATTGCAGAGACTCAGATTGCATAAGCCGGTAGAAGGGTTCTTAACAACTTACTTGTTATATCCTTTTCTTCAATAGTTCCACCCACTCCTTTGATTTGATTGACAATCTTCTTTAGTCTTGTACTGTGCTGAGTTATGTTCTCACCTTCATTCATCCTCATAGATTCAAGTTGTCCTCTTAGACTATCTAGTTTTTCTCTTTGAACATGTTCATCTCCTCAATATACTGATATGAGATTATCCCACATTGCCTTTGCATCATTGCAGCCTTCTAGATCATTAAACTCTGAATCGATCAATTCAAATGTTATTTCAATCATTGCTTGAATATGTTCTTTCTTTGCCTTTATCTCTTCCATAGTCAATGGATAGGTGCTAGGTGTGACAAAATCATTCTCCAGATAGTATACAACATATTCTCCAACTACTGATAGATGTAGCTTCATCCTTTTCTGCCATGCAGAGAAGCTTGACTTGTTCAGCTTCAGTGCATCCCTCTTATACATCTTTTGGATCTTTAACTCAAGTGCCTTTAAACTTTCCTTCTGAAGTCCAAAGCTCTGATACCAATTGATAGTTCTGATACTTAATATAAGTACAGATCCAATAGCCAACAAGATGAGAGGGGGGGGGTGAATCATACAAACTTAATCATCCATAAAAACATCAGATTCAACCTTGGTAACATATATTTTAGTAATAAAACCAAAACTGTTAAACATGCAAACTCAAAAGCATATAAACATCATAAACCTCATAACACCAGATTTAACGTGGAAACCCAAATAGGGAAAAACCACTGTGGGATTTCGGACCCACTAAGAAATATACTCTTCTAGAGTATGCTCAGTTAAAAGCAAATCCTGTTAAAGATTACAAACACATTGCTAGATGTGACCCGGTTAAGGGATTTCCCTCAGATCTGTTAGGATCTTCACCTTGTTAGAAGTGACCTTGTTAAAGGATTTCAAACACTCAATCAGAATGTCACCTTGCTAGAGGGTTTTACAAATAAGACTGTTAAGTCCACTCGGTTAAAATATTTTCTGTCACTTTCACAAAATAACAGTAATAAAATCTATCTACAACTTCACATCTAAAATGCTAAAGCAGATTCCTATTTGTTCAATACAATCTAGACATAGAACTAATCTTGTCTATCTATTGGGCTTCTAAACTCTATTATTCTAACAGGTCTTCAAGCTTCTGTGCTTGGTAATCACTATGTAGCATCCTTATGCATACACTTGCCCACATACATTGTTTATCAACACTTTCCTATTTATAAACAATTAGGTAACCGCTTAATCTCCTTGATCACATTTCCCATGATCAATCATAGCCATCAGATCTTCAATCTTGTCCAGGTTCAATGCATCTTTCGATCTGAAAATGTTTTACCCCACCTTGGAACTTGCATATATGTCTTGGAACTTGTGCCAATGTATTGCAGTTTAATCTGAGTTGTAGATCTTCATGTCGACTTTCCATTGCCTTAGATTCGTTAACAAACTTCATTTATGACTCACCAATCATTTAATTAGTTCCAGCTCATCAGTTTCCTTCATTAAATAATGCATGTAAACATTTAATGCATTCCATTATAGCTTAGATACAACTCGGTAACAACTCGGTGAATACTAAACTTCACTCGGTAGACATTTTGCCTTCATTAACCGATAGCGATAACCTTAGGGTTTACTGACTAGGTTCCTTGCTTGATAACATAGTATAGTATTAACCTTTACAATTTACAACATATGTATGATGTTAAAACAATCTAAAACATCATGATCTCATCATTGTCTGACTCGGTACTAGTTTCCCATTGAATACCTTATTCATCCCCTTATTCATCATATTCTTTCCTGTGTCTTTTACCGACATCTTTAAAATATTCAAATCATACTTCTCAAGATATGGCAACATCATACTGAATTAGAAAATCAATTTCTTGACATCAATGACAAAATAATAATATCAAGACAATAAAACATCCTTAATCAATTATATCCATAATCATCAACAACCTTCTCAATATCCTTATTGAAATACCAACAATCTTTCATTGTCTGTTATAATGCAATATTGCCAACAGGGTGTATTCCTCTCATATCCTTGTATTACCAATCAAATGCTTATGTTTTTTTTTAAAGTGTGCCTCAACTCCTCTTCTTTCTTTGGAAGCAAAGATGAGTTAATGAAAAGAGGTTTGACCTCTAATACTGTAATCTCTTTAGTTTCACTCTCCCTATTAGATGGATCTCCTACAAGTGTATTAAGAGGACAAATATGTAACGTAGCATGATGCATAATCTTTTTGCAACTTCCCTCTTTGACATTTTCAAGAAAAGAACACTCTTCGTTCACTTGGTTGGATTTGTCAGTATTGATATTAAACTCCTCCTTATTCCACATACTTTTCATATTCCTCAACATGTTCTGACAAAGGAACCATGGCTAACTCAACCACTCCATCTCCTTCTAACTCTTTTACCTCATCAACCCAATATTGGGTGTTAGAATGGAATGTTTGTTCAATTGAAGGATAAACTATTAACTCCTTTTGTTTTTTAACATTGAAAATAGTCATAGTATCGGATCTACAGCCTATCAATGTTGGTGTAGTTGCTAGCCAGGGTGTTCCTAGTATGATTGGATATCTTATTACCTTCTTCCTTTCTTCAAATACAAAAAAGGCAATTGGATAATCTCACACATCAATTGTAACTATTACATCTTCCGGAACACATTCAAGTCTGGAAATAGATTGATCTTCCAATTGAAGCATAGTGGTTGTGGGTTGGACATCTATCATTCCTAACATTTTGGTAGTATCGATCATAATAACATTAATAGTTGCTCCCAGATCAATCAGCACATTAGGTATCTCAATTCCTCCTATGCTTAAAATAATCACAAGACTCCCAAGGTCACTATATTTCTGAGGAAGAAATCTCCCCGATAGTACATCAGTGAGCTTGGTCCCTACCTGGATTGTAGAAGGAAAATTCCTTTTTCTCTCTAGCGATTTTATACAAAGTGACTTAACCAATTGGTTAATTTTTGGTATTTCATTGATGGCTTGTAATAGAGGTATCTCTATATTGATCTTTTTCAATTCATGAAAGAGTTGAGACTATGCCATGCTATTATGATTAGGCTGAGAGGCATAAGGAGCTACTTGGTTTGTTTTAAAATGCTCAAGATAAGATTCTTTATTAGTTACTTCATATTATTAGAACTTTGATCTTTCTCCTGATTCTCTTCATTCTTCTCCCCCTTTTCTAAAATATCATATTTTGAAGGAACGTTATGATTCCTCAATTGAATATCGTCAACTTATATTACATTCAAACCAGGAGGATTGGAATCAGCATTAAATGTTTGTTGAGGATGATTGTTCTTCGGGTTTGGAACTGTATGTGTTGGTATCTAAGGTTTATTAACTTTCTCATTAGTAGAATTAGGTCTACTCATAAGAGGTGGAGGTTGTCCCAAAGGTCATTTTGGGCCTTGGTTTTGCCAAGGTTGAAATTGAGGTTGATTTTTTCTGCCATAGTGTTTTCCACTATGGTTGATTTGGTTGCCATTATGTTTGGTTCCATTGAGGAATAACCCACTCTGGAGGTCCCCATGATGTAGGAGGTAGTTGCATTGCATAAGGAGGGGTCCAATGATTTACATTCTACCATTGATTTGAATTTCAATTACTTCTAGGACCATGTTGTCTTGAATAAGCATTAAACCTTGAATTCTGAGATCTTTGTCCAACATAATTAAACTCTTCTTCCACTATAAGAGGTTCCTTCAAATTATTCTTAATCTTTGGTAAGATATTAAAAGAACTTGTTTCATGATTCTTCTCACAAATTTCACAAAGATCAATTTTATTCAATGGACATTCCCTCAAAAGATGTAAATTCCCCTATATTTTGAATAATAAATGACTAAGGGCTCGGTATTCTTTTTGTTTGTCTGAGTATTAAGATGAAGGATTATATCATTCTTCAAGTTTTCTATTTCCTCCATTACTTGAGATACTTCAAGAGATAAAGCTTTGTTTCTTCTACAATCCCTAGTTCCAACTCCGGTAGGACTAAAGTAATGTATGCATATACCAATAATATCCTCCAAATGAATCTTATCGATATCTCCTTTTCCCATCAAATTCAAAGATTCTCCAGACTCATCATCAATTCCCCTTAGGAAAATTGTTCTACTAATTTCATCATTGAGTCCCTCCACACATATTTTGTATACAAAAGAAACTTATCAATATAATCTTCCAAACTTTTATCTTCCATTTGTTTCGTTTGAAACAATTCATCCTTCCTATCTCTCACCTAACAATAATCTTGATACTTATCGAAGAATAAATTTTCCATCTCCTACCATGTTGAGATTGAACCAACATCCAAACCCATAAACTATTGTAATGCTGACTCTTTTAGAGTAGAAGGAAACAATTTCAACTTCTAGTTATCAAATGTTTAATCATAAGTTTTAAAAAGGACTTTAAAATCAAAGAGAAACTGATAAGGATCTTCAAAAAAATTCCTCTAAAGGTAGGTAAAATAGAGGGTGAAATATTTTTCATAGGAGGCTCATTATCTCCCATGTTCAAATTAGTAAGATATGAGAATGTCCTAATGGGTGGGGGATTTTCACCTACTAGACAATCACCCAATTCTTCTTCTTATTGCTCAAATTGTTCTTGTTGTTCTTGTTGTTCTTGTTGTTCTTCAAATTGGTCTTATTGTTCTTCAAATGCTTCAAAGCCTTGAGATTGAAATTGATCAATATTATAATGTCTTGGAAGGAATCTTCCAAAAGGATCTCGAGCTCTTCTCATCAACAACTTAACTCTTTTCCTTATCAACACTAAGGCTTCAAACTTTGGTAGCCATATATTTTAGTTCCTTGGTAACAATCATAAAAATGATGGGTGAGGTTGTTGATGTCACAACTTGCATCTTTTAATTTTTCATTATCGAATCGGGTGTGTCTTAGAGCTATATGTGATAAGGACATGTTAAGTTGGGTGGGTTTTGCACTGAGAATAGTAACTTACACTTCAGTCATGCTTTATCAAGAGCTCTTAGGATCAATATTCTAAAAACTAAATTTTATGCTAAAGGTGCTTCTCTATTTTAGTAAACTAAAACTTTAAGGTGAATCCTATCTTAAGAGAAACTTTGGTTATTTAGTACAATACAAATAGAACTTGATCAAAACTAATTCATGGAATCTTCTAACTAAAGCTAAGATGATACCTGATCTACAACACATAAATTCAAATTCTATTTTACTTGCTGAGAAATATAATCTATTTTAAGCTTGCAGAAAATTAGAATTTTATTCTAAAGAATAATCAAAATAAACTAAATTCCATGAATAAGTTCAATAAAGTTATTGTCTAATCACTAATTGTGTCACCATTGTGGCTTACTAATAAAACCAGAAAATATTTATCAATAAATTTAAAACCGAACTAAATGAAACATAAATATAAACATCCATAATCAAATTAATCTATCTCTAATCACTACTAAAAAGATCTATGAATGAAAGTGTGATGGTGGGAAAATGACGAGTGATAGATCAAGAGGAAAACTAACCCTTTCCCTCAAAGAGAGATGAGAATTTCACTATTGATTATCCTTCAAGCACTTTTCACCATTACATTAGGGAGATAAGGGGTAATTCACTAGATCCAATCTCCACACAAAGATGATAGATTGAATCCTGAATGAATTAAGGATGTTATAATGATCCCCTTATTCCCTTTTGTTTGATTTGAAATGAAAAGGAAATCAAATTATGTAGTGTAAAAGTGACAAAGAATTGATTATAACTTGATATCTGAATATAGGATGAAGCTATGCACCTGGATTTGGCAATAAAATGTCGAGACAAAGTCGCCCTACAAATTTGATGAAAAGTTATTCGGACCATGGTGGGAATGTACATGGTCCTCTGAAAAATCCATGAAATGAAAAGGGTTTTTCTGCTTCTGCAAATGAAGCTCGAATCCAAAAGTGCAGTTGTGCACCTGCAACCTACACACATAAAAGAGAGTAAAATGTGTTTGGATTGGGGGTTTGCCTTTAGGTCAAACCCTAGTTTTGGAATTAACCAAGTAATGAAAGAGAGTACTTGCAAGTAGATGTAAATGAAAGACTCAATTGTAAATCACCTCAAGGGAGGTTGTAGTAGCAATGTTCATAGAAATGCTTGTGTGGAATTTAATGTTGAAAGCAATCTCCTCTTCAATGGTTGAATCCTTGAATTGAATGCAACACCTAGTCTTGAATGGAGACTTGAGAATGCTCAATGCTGGAAAAGAATACTTGAATGCTTGAATGCTTGATCACGTATGAAACTTGAATCTCTCAAAATTCCACTTATTGAACTTCTTGAACTTATGCAAATGAGAGGATGCCCCTTAAATACAAGTTTGAAGGATTTGAATTTTGTCACGGGCCGACATCGGGGAGATTTACCACTCACTGCACAACCCACAATGCTTGCACTAGAAAGGTCATATCCCAAAATAGGGCAGGGACAAGGGCACCATGCCCCTGTCCTAGGAGGACAGGGGTGCCACACCCCTATCCAAGGGGGGACAAGGGTGCCACGCCCCTATCCTACCCCTTTCTCCAAGGCAGAGTGTGGACAGAGTGATGCGGAGGCCAAGGAAGAAGCAGTTTTCACAAGCCGAGCACTCTTCAGTCTTTGATTAGGCTAGAGGATTCGAGTTCGCATGCGTGAGGACCCTAATGCAGTCATAAATTGCTAGGGTCACAATTTTATGACACTACAAAAAGTTACCGATTGCAATTGATTTTTCATTTTTGATTAACATGAACTTGTAGAAAAAGAATGTAAGTAAAAACAAACATACATTGACTAAATAGAAACAAAGAAACAACTTAGAATCACCTCCCTTTGGTTGAGTAGGCTCTTCTCTTCCTCTGGTGTGATCTTTAAACACCGATATTTCAAACCAACTTCAAATTTGCATTGCAATTGTCTCCTTGGAGGGAGTAAAACAAGTTTTTGAAATTACAAAGAAATGAGACTCTGAAATTGACAATTGGCTTACTAACTAACTAGCTTTCTATTGAAAGCCAATGGATATATACACACATATCCTTATTCAAATTCAAATACTATGTTACCTGCCTAGATGAGTAACAATTACTAACTTAAACTATAAAAATACTTGATGTCTTTGATTGCAATGCATTTACTGCTTCAAATGAAACTAGATGTTTTATAAACAACCGATGAAAGTAGACTTGAAGAGAACTGTTTCATCATCCAGATGAAGTAATCAAAAAGTGTGACCAATAATTCCACATTGTTGGATATAAATTTCATGACTCTACATCTTGAAACAACTTTTAACATATTTGAAAACATATCCAAGAAAGATAGAATAAAATATAATAACAATGATCCTAAATATCAGTTGTTTCTTCATTGAGTAATCATAAAAGTAATATATTTAACACAAAGTACCATTTCTAATTTATATCTTCTAACTATCAAAGTATAAGAGCAAAAGAGGTAAACATGCATGCATATAGTCTGCACCAGGCACATTAATGAACAAAATACACAAAGTTTTTAAGTATAAATTATGATTAAAAATGTTATTTTTGAGCACTCATCAAACATCATGCCTTTGAGTGTTGTCAATGGAGTGCCAAAAAGCAGAGAGACTTTAGAACTATAAATGCCTATATTGAGGAATAGAGGGATAGATCATCTAGGTTTGCAAGACACTTGGAAAGTGGTGAATCATTGGTCATGAAGAGATACCTACTATAGAGGGAAGCTTGAGATGAACTAACATAAAGGAGAAGTTTAATCCAAACCAAGTGCAAGTAAAGAGGCAAGTGTTGTAAGGATATTATAAATAATGACAACACAGATAATTTGGTCTTTGAGGAGATGGTACGGAAGTTGAGCCTAAAGAGGATCAAACACCTAGACCCATACGATATTGCCTAGATACAAGATGAACATTAAATTTTGGTAAGTAGTACCTCTTAGACAACTCTGATACCAATTGTTAGATAGATCTAATACCAGGAGTAAACTAAGAGGGGGGGGGGGGGTGAATCCATTTACCATCAGAAATCAAAACTAATGCATATTAAAACCATTAAACCGGAGCATAAAGAAACCATTACAATGAAGGATAGAACATGAAAGCACAGTACACACAACACCAATATTTTGACATGGAAAACCTAGTAAAGGGAAAAACCACATTGGGAAACCCTACCCACAATCAGATAATACTTTTGCAGCAGTATGTGAAATTACAATGGGGATTGCACTTGCAATCATGCCAACCGCCTAGAGCTCACTACTCATCACAAAAAGAAGTCTTACTAACTTACAAAACATCGGAATACAATCTGGAAAGAATTAACTATGAAAGTAGCATCTTCTAATGCTTGATACAGTTTCGATTAAACACAGATGTTTGCCCTACAATACAAAAACCTTCACCAAATGATATATCACTTGTTCACACATAAACCTTCCTCTGATAATGCAGACATAACCATTGATCCCATCAATATCCAAATTGCATGAATAAGTCACCTATTAATATAGATCATCAACCTTATTGACAAGGTCGGCTAAATCCTAAACCCATAAACCCATAATAACAAGAATTACATTACACGGTATCACTGGACCAATATTATGATTTACATTACATTGAATGGACCTAAATCGGGTAACCAAACAATTCCATCCGCTAAAAATTCTGCTAGGACCAAAATCCAACACACTTCACCAACCGGTAGAAACCCTTAGTGAAGTAACACATAAAGTCTAACTGGATCCAAATAGGACCACCACAACAGCACACCAGCCAATGCAAAGTCACCAAACACTCAAAATATGATCAAGAAGCACCTTTAGCATGATAGAAACCGATTCCATAAGCTAGACCAAAATCGTCTGACCAAAACACCAAATATTGCTTACTGGTAAAGCTAACCGGTACCGGTAAATACCAACCGGGAACATAAGAGATAGTTACCAAAGCACCAAAACATGAATCAACATACTATGGAAAATAAATAACCATCCAAAGTAAGCATCCAAAACCAATTCCAGAGATATAATCATACCGGATCAGAATCATATCCAAAACCAAGATGATCACCAAGACTAACTGGGATAGGTCCATCTAAGATAGCCTCCAACCGGGATACAGTGTTGACATCAATGACAACACTTAACCAAATCCAACATATTGCCAGTAGTGCCTAGTTATTTTTTACATTAGTTTGTATAAGGATAAAGTATTGTCTGATATCATGTTTATAGATTCTTGTCATTGTGTTGGAGAATGTCTTGGAAGGAATTTCCTAGATGGATTGAAGCATGGGAATGTCTATACACAATCATTCCTAAGAAAATTAATACCGGGAATGCCAAAACTACTAATAAAAAAGGGGTGGAGGAGCCACAGAAGGAGGTTGTGAAACTACTTGAAAAATTCTAAGTCATTGTGTTGGAGAATGTCTTGGAAGGACTACCACCAATTCAAATTATTATCCATCACATAGACCTGGTATATGGAGCAAATTTGTTAAACAAGGGAGCACACTAGATGAAATTGACAAATAATGTGGAGCTGATTAGATAAGTTCTTTTTTTTGGGAGAATGGATTGGTCCATGAGAGCTTCAGTCCATGTGTAGTATTCATTGTTTTGGCATCTAAGAAGGATGGAATTGAGGATGTGTGTCGAATCAAGATTTATAAACAAGATCACAATAAAGTATTGGTTTCCTTTGCCACAAATGGATAACATAATTGATTGTTTAAATGGTGAAAGATACTTCACCAAGATTGATCTTAAGAGTAGATACCATTAGATCAAAATCCATGAAGGAGATGAGTGGAAGATTGCATTCAAGACAAATAAAGGATTGTATGAATGGATACTCATGCCTATTGGATTCACTAATGCACCAATCACATTCATGCGATTGATAAATGAAGTATTGAAGGAGTTCCTAGGTAAATTCTCATTTTTTATTGGGATGACATTTAGTTTTTTAGCAAGATGAAGGAAGAGAACATTTGACAAATCAAGTAAGTATTCAAATTATTGAGGAAAGAGAAGGTATTGATCAACCTCAAGATATGAAATTTCATATAGAATGAGCTAGTTTATATAGGATTTGTCATCTCTACAAAAGGGTTGAAGATTGATCAGGTTAAGGTGAGAGAAATTGTAGAATGGCTAACACTAGTAGACATTAGGGAGGTAAGATCTTTTTGTGGCTTGGTAATTTTTTTCTAGAAGTTCACCCAAAATTTTAGCACCATTTGTACACCTATGATGAAGGCAGTGAGGGGAGGCTGAAAAAGTTCCAGTGGACATCTAGAGTAAAAGCTTTGAACTTTTGAAGCCAAAAGTGATGGAGAAATTGATGCTAACCTTGTCAGATTTTAACAGTCTTTCATGTTGACTATGGTACTAGTGGAAATGATATTGGAGTGGTCCTTAGATAGGAGGGGAGACAAATTTATTATTTCTATGAGAAGTTGAATGATGCTCAGAGAAGATACTTGGTATTAGATCAAGAGTTCTAAGCCATAATCTAAGCATTAAATAAATGGAAACACTATTTTTTGCCAAAAGATTTTATATTATATACAAACTACTAGGCACTCTAGTACCTAAACAATCAAGGCAAACTAAATCAAAGACACATGTGGTGGATAGAATTCATGTAGATTTACACTTTTATCCTCAAACACTTGAGAAAAAAATCAAATTGGGTTGCAAATACATCGAGAAAAAGAAAAACCTAATGATGCAGATGAGGGTGACTATAATGGGATCTGAGGAGTTCCGACATTTGTATAAATATGATCTAGACTTTTTAGAGGCATGGAAGGCAAGTGGAAGATTGATAGTGATATATAGGAGCAAGTTGCTAGATTATTTCATCCAGGATGATATGTTGTTCAAAGGAAATCAATTGTGTATTCCTTAGAGCTCAATGAGGGAAATTTTGATCAAGGAGAAGCATTCTAGAGGGATGGTAGGATATTTTTGTGTTGAAAAAATAATGGCCTTGGTGAAGAAAGGTTTCAACTATCCTCAAATCTACAAATATATTTGGAATTATGTTCAAGAGTGTAAAACATTTCAAGTAGCTAAGGGGGTAATCCAAAATACTAGATTGTACCAACCCCATCTGATTTCAGAAGGACCTTGGGAAGATATTAGTATAGACTCTATCTTGGGATTGTTGAGGACTAATGGGAGACATGACTTCATATTTGTTGTTGTGGACTAATTATTTAAGATGGAAAACTTCATCCCTTGTAAGAAGAGCCATGATGTGGTTCATATTGTTGACCTATTCTTTTGAGAACTGGTGAGGTTGCACAGAGTACTGAAAAATTATTATTTCAAGCTAGAAAATGAAGTTTATCATATACTTTTGGAGGACATATGGAACAAGGTGTATACAAACCTAAAGTTAACTCAACATTTCACCCAAAAACCAATAAGTAGACTAAGAAAATGAACAAAAGCTTGGGAAATTTTATTAGATGCTTGTTAGGAGATAAAATTGAGATTTGGGACTTGTTCTTTCAACAAGAAGAGTTTGCATACAAAAATTCAGTGAACCAAAGTGTAAGGAGGTTAAGTAGTAGAACAACTTCCTACACTGACCTTGAGAGGAGGGTAATGTAATTTTTTTTATAGATCTTTACAATAATTAAAAAAAATTAACATAAATAACATGCATACCATAGCACAATGATTTATGTGGGGAAAACCCTTTTGGGAGAAAAAACCCACACTCCAAAAGTCACCCAATATATTATTTAAAAATCAACAACATATTACAATATACTTGCAAAGAAATCTCTTCATAGGAGTATCACCAATAGAATCCTCAATATCTATAAGAGTCTTATACACAACCTCCATCTCACACACCTAATATTTAGGAGATACAATACATGAAACCTTTAGATAGTATTACAAAACCATAGGCTAAAACCACCCAAGAGTGGAACCCATCTTATCTCTAATACAAGATGACTGATGACGTGTCAATACACACATTAACATTTGTAACTCCTTTTTACAACTCGTTTACGTGTTCGATGTGTTTTTATATTTCCTATTTCAGGAGACCCAAGTTACAAAAGCCATAAATTTTGAATCGAGTGTCAAATTGATGAACCATGTGAAGCATTAGGAAGCTTGGGAAGTGCTATTTCAAGCTAAAAATAGCTATTTTAGTTACAAACATTTTTAGGTCATTTTAGAGCCTCAAAATCTCTCAAAATTGACATCAAAAATTTCTTTTGCAACTTTCAAAAATAGAAACTATAATATCTTAAAATCTAGACATGATCTTGCAACATAAATTTACCAGCATGCTTATCTAGTCAATCCAAAGCTTTAGGGAAAATTTTGGACCAATTGGTGCTCAAAAAAAAACTTAGTATAAATAGTAACCTTATGTAAATGCAAGGTTGAGACACCATTTTCTTAACATTCTCCCACTTATCAAACACCTTGCGAGAGAAAAGGGAATATCTATACCTTAAATTAATTGTTAGGGACCATGAAACCCATAGACTCTGAACACCATTTGAACTTCTTTGTGCTCACAACCTTAGTTAAAGAATCTAAAACATTCATCAAAGTCTCTACCTTAACCAGCTTCACCCTTCCATCTTCAACCATATATCTAACAAAATGATACTTGTAGTGGTGGAAAATGAGGGTTAGGGTTAAATTAAGATAATAAAAGCACTAAATTACCTAATTAATTGTTACATTAAGGAGGAGAGGAATCTAGTAGATCTCGCCTTAATAGACAAAAATTATGATAAAATTTTAGGCTCCTTTGATAGGGCTCGATTCTCCTTAAGTTGAATTGTATTGGATTGTTGAAGATTAGGGAGAAATAGGTGATCAATGAAGTGATTTGGTAGAAAAAATGAGCTATAGATGTCATATGGAGACAACAACCTAGATCTGGGCAAAATAATATGTTTCGAATATGTTCCCAAAAGTTAGGCTATTTTTTGAGACCAGGTAGTATCAATTCACCATGGTCCTCTGAATTTCTTGTGATCAAAAGTTGAACTTGTTCATCTCTTTGAATTATGTCCTCTCGAATGCAACTTTGTACATGTTTCCTACACACAAAAAGAAGGGGAAAATTGTTGGGAATAGGAGTTTGCCTAAGTCAAACCCCGGTTTAGAAATTAACCTTGAATGAAATAATACAAATAATGAAATAAATGTTGAATAGATGTACCTCAGATCTACAATTGTTGATGAATATGATTTTCTCTTTCAATGTAATCACAAATGTTGTATGAAATGGCATGAAAAACACAAAACCCTAATCACACAAACATTCTTGTATAACACTGAAGTAATTTTACTCCATAATGGTTGTGGAATGAATATGCATCATTTAAGATCTTTGAAAATTCTTGATAATGAATGTTTCACAGATGCATGAATACTTTAGGTTGTGTTAGAAGCCTCAAAAAATCCTTGAGAAGTCATGAATTTTAAGTGTATATCCTTTCCCATATACCTTTACAAACTCTTAATCACCTTTGAAAAAACCTTCATCTCTCAATTTTCCTACTATTATTCCCTATAAGATTCATAAGTTCCTTTATAGTCATGACCAACTTATCACACTAGCTCAATATTGCCCCATGACAAGTTACCACAATCCCACAAGTCCTTAACCTTGTTTCATTAACATTTGGCAAATTGGTAGTAACAAGTAAACAAATTATTGGTTTACTATGCTACCACAGACCTTAACTCATAACTCTTTGGGTGGGTTGTTGAGAAAATGGTAAAGGGTGGAAATAATGTAAGTGTTACCAGGTTCCTATAGAATTAGTGTATTACATGTTTAAGGACTTTGCAGTGGAACGATAAGTGAAGTTATCGCTAAACCGAAGGATGCTAGTAGAGGAAAAGAACCAATGTTTTGATACAACAATAATTAAAGTGTTGATATCATAATACTGTGGGAGGTGCTAACATGAACCAAAGTGAATCTATGGTAGGGAAGTTAACTATTACCGCACTCCCACAAAGATTGAAAGTGGGGCTTAAGGAAGGTTTGTGATATAGCGATAAGAGGAGAAATAAAGGAAACTAATCAGGGATGACATAAGCATATCATATCCATGATTTTTGAAAAGCGTGGCAAATTTATAAGGTGGTAAACTGACACAAATTAATTATATGTTGAAATTACACTCACAAACATCCATTAAATTCAGAATTATCACTTGTAAAATTCATTCTGCACCTGAGGAGTTGATAGTTGGAGATCTGTATAGGTGAAGGAGAGCACAAAATTACTTGTGAATTCAACAAGTACCACATTTTCCTCAAGGTTTTGTAAGCTTCTAGTGGATTCGGAAGGTAGTCCAATGGAATTTGAGTTGAATTTAAGCTAGAGTAGAATTCCTCGAAAAGCGGAGTGTCCAAAATTTAAGGAGATTGTTGTAATTATGTTGTAAATATGTGTTTAAGAGATATCTGAGAGATGTGTTGTCATTGATGTCAACATATTTCACTATCTATGACAATGTTGCAGTGAAGGTTAGTGAGTTGGTTTGTTCATCATGTTGATGATCAGAGTGTCATTTAAACGATTTGTAGAGGAATGTGTATAGATGATTCAGTGTAATTTTCAGGGGTCCACATGAATATTTGAGTGAGTTATGGTTATTTGTTTTGTGGCTAGTTTTTCAATTGTTCAGTTATGCCAGAGTATCAATATTTTGATTTGCATTGCTCTGCATTGTAATATCTTGACCTACAGATTTGGAGGAATGTTTGGGATGTTGATGTATATCTTGAATTCAAGTGGTTCATTGTTTAGTGCTCCGCAAGTGATTTTTCCAAGTTGATAGTCGTTGTAGTTAGTGTTCTTGAAGTTTGGTATAATGATGATGTGATTCTAGTAATTTGAGTTGTTGTGGATGTTGCACTGGTAATTCATGATGTTTCCAGATCATGTTCCTTGTGGGTTGGTGGTGCGCATTGATCGTTGTGCACGTAATTGATGATTTTCTTCAATTTGTTGGTGTTCTTCATTGTTTTGGCTGACTAGATGCTTGTAGCATGTTGTGGATGTTCAATGCATAATTCTTGGAGGTGTTTTGTGTTTGAGGCCTGTGATATGGGTCTGTGCTATGTCTTACCTGACATTGCTTGGTACACATATGATTTTGTAGCCTGTATGATTATATTTTGTAATTAGGTGATGTGTGTTGAGCCAACCATGTTGATCTTCTCAAGGTTGATGCCATGTATAAATATATGTAATATATTTTGTAATTGAGAGTGGTATGGAGAGGTGATGTGTATGGATGACAATCAAGTGTATGAGCCAATAATGTATTGATCTTTTGAAGGAAGAGAAGAGTGAAGAAGAAGTTGTGCTTAACCAGAACTGTAGCCAGGCATTAGGAGATTCTATTCTTCAGTTCATGATCTTCTGGATGAGATCTGAATGTGTTTGTAAGATAGTGAGACTTCCCTAGGTTGTAGCCCTTTCTTTCTTTTGAGCAATGAGCTCTAGGTAATCTTCAATTCAAGAATGGAAAATGTAGAATCTTGGGTAGCTCTGGAATAGAGATTGCATCAGGTACAAAGACTAAAGGTAATATCTTTCACTTGAATAGCTCTGCTAAAAGATGTTTGATTGCTTAGGCTGATGAAAGTTGGTTGTGGCATAGGAGGATGTGTCATGTAAATTTTTCTAACATTGTTAACATAAGTTCTACTCAAGCTGTGAGAGATCTTCCTAAGTTGATGAAACCTACTAATCCTATGTGCAAAGATTGTCAGTTACAAAAACAAACTAGAATTTTTTTCAAGAGTAAGAAGCAATTTTCAAATGGATTATTAGATCTTGTGCATACTGATTTGTGTGGACCTTCTATAGTTAGAAGCTTTAAAGGAGATACATATTTCATGTTGTTGATTGATGATTATTCAAGGATGATGTGGGTTACTATCTTAAGGGAGAAGTATGAAGCTTTAGAGAAGTTCAAGATTTTCAAAGTTATAGTTGAAGCTAAGATAAGTTTGAATCTAAATTGTCTGAATTCTGACAGAGGTGGATAATTTATTTTTGGTGAGTTTAATACATACTATGAAGATCATGGGATAAGAAGACAATTGTCTACTCCAAGAACCCCTCATCAAAATGGAGTTGTGGAAAGAAAGAACATAACCATTCAGGAAGCTACAAGGACAATGATATTGCAGGGAAATATTTTGTATGTTTATTGGAGAGAAGCTGTGAATATCGTTGTTTACACTCTTAACCAGGTGCATATCAAAGGTGATACCAGTAAGACTCCTTATGAATTATGGTTTGGTCATGCTCCTACTATTAAATATTTTAGAGTTTTTGGAAGTAAATTCTATATCAACAAGGATGAAGATCTAGAAAAGTTTGATGCTAGATGTGATGAAGGAATATTTCTTGGTTATTCTACTAAAAGAAAGGCCTATCGGTGTTATAACAAGAGACTGAGAAAGATAGTTGAGAGTGCTAATGTCAAAGTTGATGAAAGAAATGAGAAATAAATTAGATCTTGCGGATATGATTCAAATGATCAGAATGACAGTTCAAATAAAGGAAAGCAACCTTATATCCATAATCAAGTTCATATCATTCCAATGAATCTAGTTAATCAAGGTGAAGGAGCTAGTACAATTATAGAAGAGAGAACTCAAGAGTCTGAAAATTAAGAAAATCCTAAGACTCCTAGGTATGTAAGGATAAATCATTTAGAAAATAAGATTATAAGAGATATAAATAAAGGTGGTCAGACTAGGAGAAGAATTGCAGAAGATCAAGTTGAATATTGTTTGATTTCTAAGATTGAACCTAAGGATGTGAATGAAGCATGTAAAGATGAACATTAGGTAAAAGCAATGGAAGAAGAATTGAACCAGATTGAGAAGAACAATGCATGGTGTGTCAACTTGAATTTCATCATTAGAATACTACCTGCAACATGTTATCTTCACAAAATACAAAGGAAATGCTACAGGAAATCCAAACTCAACCAATGAAACTACATGAAATTGAAATACAATAAAAACACTATTATTACCTTCATGATTTATGTCTCATTGTCTCCTAACTCCACTATTCCTGGTTGCAGATGGTGTGCTCTCAAACAAGCACTGATAGCTTCCAAGATGGCATATGAAAAATAGACTGATAAATGATAGTTACCTGATACTGTGACATGCAATGCTAAATGACTATGCTAAATGATTATGTTATTTGCTTCAAGATTAAAATTCACAGATGCATAAGTTTTCACAAATGATTAACTTGAAAACTCACTTGAAGACTAACTCTTTCTCAACTTAAACTCCTGATTTTATAGACTTTGAGAGGATAAGATGATGTGGCCCAGATCAACGGTCATGAACAGATCTATAGATTTGGATGGTTGTGAGCAAAGGTGAAGGTTAAGAGAAAGGGGGAAGGAGAAGACAAGTGTCACTCACCTCACCTTGACTGGGTTGTTGACTGAGGGAATCTAGGGATGGTTGGAGAAGATTTAGGCATGAGAGAACAAGTGGACTCAAGTCCTTCCTAAGATGTAGGGATGTTGGAGGAAATATAGAAGACAATTTAAGAAATATGTGTACGTGCACAATATTTCATTAAATTTGGAGGTTGAAGATAAATGATGAATTAATATTTAAGAAATATTAATATCTTTAGCCACATGATTGATGAGTTGGAAAAGAAAAGATGAAGTGGAGATGGAAGGTGAGTTGGATAAGGGATTAAATAATTTAAAAATTATTTAATATTTGAGACTATAGGATAGAAGAAGAATCATTAGATATTAGATATTCAAATGATTGAAGGAAATAATTAAATATTTATATATTCAATTAATTAGAGGAACAGGATAGATGAATTAATTAATAAAATATTTCAATTAAATTAATTAATAGAAAGACACGAAATAAATTAAATTAATTAATCTTTTCAAATTAACTATTTAATAGAAGAATAAACATTAAATAAATATAAAATATTTATTTAATCGCTCATAGTTATTTTTATGTTTATATATTTTGCCCCTCTTTGAAATGATGTTGAGACAACATTGTTTCAAAGATTAAATCAAGTCTCGATAGTGTGCTTGATGGAGATAAAAATCCTGATTGTGTGCCCCCTTGGGAGATTGATTGTGAATTTGTTAAAAAAATTGGATAAGCGATTGATCTCATGATAATTGAAAAGGTTCGTCAATTAAATATTTATGAAAAATAAATATAATTGCCCCATTGAAAAATATTAATTACCCTTCCAAATAGTAAATATAAAATTAACCAAAGATAATTTTAATTTCATTTGCATCCTTGTCAGCTTTGTGAAGAAATTGTCTTGGTGAGGTGGCAAAATGGTGATCTCGTTGGAGAACTATCGATTTGAGCGCGTTTGACAATATCAATGACCTCCTGAGTATGGATATTCGGTATGTATCTTATCCCAAGATTTTTGCAACATGTCGTACAATTTTTCATATTTGTTTAGCGCATTTTTGGTTATTTTGATTTTTTTTGAATTATGGGCAATTATGTTTAGCATTTTTGTTTTCTTTGTTAGCACTTTTGCATGTAAATTTAGCACATTTGATAAGTTTAGCGCATGTTCTCATTTTGTTAGTGCATGTGTGATTTATGTTAGTGCTTTTGCTTGGTCAATGCTTTTGCTTTTAGTGTTTGCACGTTTGATGTTTAAGACAACACTTTTGATTGTTTCATGCATATGCTCGAAGGTTTAGTGCTTTTGTGAAAAAGGTTCACGGATATGTGTGGTTCAGTGCCTGCATTTAATAGAATAGTGCTTTTGTTAAAAAGATTAGCGCTTTTGTTTCAGATGAATGTGTTTGATGTTTTTCATAGTAAAAATTCACTTTGATGATTATATTTAGGCATTTTGATGTGAAATTATGATGAATAGGTACTTGATTGTTTGGTTTGATAATGTTAATTGATAAGATAAATGATTGATCGATTTGATTTGATTGGATAGATTAGCTCTAAGAAACTGATTTAGTTTCTAATGAAGAGCATAGAAGAGTTTGATTGAACTCAGTGATTGATAGAAAACCATGATTGATAGGTTTAAACTGATTTGATAGCCTGATTTGCTTCATATGAAAAGATTTACCAATTGTTGATGTGAGAGATTAGCAATCTCTTTGATTTGATAGATAGATGATTGATGATCGAATTCTCTTGGTAAACAGGAGAAACTTGATGTTCTCCAGTGTCGGGAGAAATTCCCGGTGATGTGGCACTTAGTGTCAGAGCTTACATAGGCAGAGGTGAGACATATAGATGCATGCAGATTATGCCACTTGTTATACATTCCTGATATTACCCATAATAGGGGATTGTTGACAGCATTAGCCGAGAGATGGCATAGCGAGCATAACACTTTCCACCTACCCATGGGTGAGATTAGTGTGACACTTGAGGATGTCTACAGGATTCTCCACATCCTAGTGACCGATGAGTTAGTTCAGTATGATTTTTAGGATCGTGGAGGAACAAAGGTGCACAGAGCCATATTTGGTGATGAGAGTATTTTGAGAGGAGAGATCCGATGGGAGGATATGATTATTTATTACGAGACTCTCCCTGTGATTCTTGTAGGTTTGATTGGGGGATTTATCTATCCAGATAGGAGATCTTGAGGTTTTGTTGTTGGGTGGGGCGAGATTCTTCAAAGCATGATGCAGTGTCAGACTCGATATGGGTGAGGTGTTTGTATGCTTTCTCATTTGTATCATGATCTTCATTAGGTTGTTTTTGATGAGAGTGTTAGTCTATCGACAGGATGCACACTTTTGTAGATCTGGGGTTGGGAGCACATTGCTATTACTCCCCCTATTCATCATAGAGTTTGTGGTGAGAGGCAGCCATATGTTTATCTTTATGCAGGTATCCTTACTTAGCATAAGTTGGGTAAGATGGAGTATTGGTGTTGGGTTCTTGATTCACTGGATAGTGTTATTTGGAGACCTTATATCAATTGTGAGCCATGGATGGATGATGGACAGACATTACCATTTATTATGCAGAGTAGATATCTCATTGGTCAGACTCCATACATTGTTGAGAGATAGTTGATTAGTCGCATTCTGAGACAGTTTGGTATCATTCAACCTATGCCTATTGGTGTCACGATATATGCACGATGGTATAGAGATAGGTGAGATTGGGGACCTTCTTTGTCATTTGAGATAGCATGTGCAGAGTTTCTAGCTACTCCTAGGGTGGCTTATGATATGAGATTGCATATTCTAAATCCTAGGGTTACTGCAGATTATGCTTAGTACATACTGGCACACCTGTTTCCTCATATTACCGATCTAGGAAATCCTCCTCCTAGCTTAGGAGATGAGGATGGTGATTCAGATGATCCAATTATCAGGTGACAGAGATAAAGATGAGAGCTTAGAGCTTCTCAGGAGGCCGAAGGGGATGGAGATGAGGGTGGAGATGGAGGTGGTGGTAGTAGGAGACCCAGATGGAGAGGAGGTCGATTGAGAGTCTGTGGAGGACTGTTTGGACCAGTTAGCAGGATTGGGAGACCATTTCCTATGGGTGGGAGAGAGGTTGGATGGATTGGGAGTGATACTGGCAGGGCATGGATGAGATCACTAAGAGGGTTACCCTCTACAAGAGGAGGCAGGATGACTAGACTAGATGGGGGTTGCAGGAGAAGCATTGATTTGGGTCAGATTCAGCCAGACCCTAGGGTTATTGTAGCTCATGGTGGAGAGGATGAGGATATAGAGGATCATGTTCCACTCATTAGACAACGACTTCTGAGAGCTACTCGGATTGAGATTCTAGCAGGTGGACATGGAGGTGGTGATGAGGGGATTTGGGTTCATGTGCCAGAGTAGGAGACTATGGATAGTCTCAAAGCACAGATAGATCAACTTAGAGCACAAGTACAGACACTCGTGATAGAGAGAGACAAAGTTGTTAGGAGACAACAGGATACTCAAGGCCTCCTTGATCACATTCAGCAAGTTGGATCAGGCACTCTCTCAGCTAATACTATTATAGAACTAGTTTGGGCCAGGAAGGTTCCCATTGGTGACGACTATATGAGGATTTAGTGGCAGAGAGCCAGAGAGAAGGTAGCTATCATACCACTGTGAGGATGGATACTAGTAGCTATGGAATCATGGGACCTCCTTAGAGGAGTGGTGAATGTGTGAGATAGGAATTTGGAGGATCTTCTCGCCCATAGCCATAGAGACGAATAGAGTTACGTGGTAGTGGTACTGGACAACCTTGACTTGACTTTGTATTGATGAGGCGCTTGTACTTTTGATCTGATATCATTGTATACTTGGACTTTTATTTTTTTTATGATGATCTATATGCAGACATGGACTTTATATGATGATTATCTTCATTATGCATATTACTCTATATCATGATGATATTTATTATGCATGTTACTCTATATAATGATGATCTATATGCATTGATTATATGGATGATGCTATGATATTTTCTCTTCATTACGATGATGCTTTATATGATGATGCAATGATAATTGTTTTTTATTTTTAATTTTGATGACCTTGGATGCAACTGAAAATGATTACTAACTTAAATGATGCAAATGAATGATTATGTAATGTGTTATTCAAATGTTTTTGATTTTTTATATGTAATGCTTATAGTGATTATGAATCTAAGTGCAAAAATGCAACTAAATGATCTTAATGAACTTCAATGATAATGCAAATAATAATGATGATATACTACAAGATTAAATGAAATGCCCTTAATGGAATGCAAAGTAATACAATGATTGAAATGCAACTAAAATGGAGTGGATGACGATTAAAAAAAAATTAATGCACCTACAATGATCAAATGCAAATTGTTTTTGTTTGTCCAAGTATACTCAATCTTTATTTATGACTGTTGATTTGTGAATGAAATAAAATGCTTATAATGCAATTGACATTTAATGCTTATAATGCAAATGAATAATGACCTAATCTAAAATGATCTAACTAAAAATGATACTGCCATTCTTGATATGTTATCTTGTAACAATGCTTGATTTCATCATTGAGATTTAAAATGTTGTAAGAAAATACAAGAAACTTGACATAATGATGCAAGATTACTTGAGTATTTCTTACGTGGATTTTGATATAGCAAGTTAATACAAGAAACTTGACATAATGAATCAAGTTGACCTAAGTATTGCTTGCAAAATAGACAAGGATTATCCCCTTTCATGCATGACTCGGAACATCCTCCTTGATCTTTTGCCGATCATATCCTTAGACAAGTACATATTTTAGTAATAAATAAACCATAGAAAGCAATCAAAGAAAATAATCATGCCTCGTCATAGCTTCTCTAGTCATGGAAATCCTTGACTCGCATAGAGTACATGATTAGCAATAAAATCAAGAAATAAATACTGAATCTTGTATGTCATTTACATGTTCTAATGGTCATTAACTAATGTAATCATCTAGATGAATGATCTTTGATAATACTTTACTACTTGTTGGTCGATTCTTCATTTTCTGAGTTTCCCGATTCAGTTGTCATAAGATGCCTTGATCTTCGTTGCTTTGTTGCTTGTTATCTGTTTCAAAACCCTAGGTGTTTTTGGTTTTTCTAATTTTTTTGAATGTTTTGGATTTTCAAAGATTCAAAAGATCACCTTAGCAAAAGGAATTAGGATTTTGCCCCCAGTGGAAACAAAAAATTATTATGGATGTATGAATTGATCAAGATCCAAACCATGGCGAGATACAAATGCAGATTGATTGATTTTGATAAAATCTAAGACAGTGATTACGGCAAGTATGTCAAAGATTGATAACTGTTAGTAAGCTGTATATTTTCTGCTAATGGTTTAGAAAAATGGATGCAAAAGATGGAATGGATAAGCTAGGAAGTGATGGATTGGATATGATGGAGTGGATAGGTGCACAAAGTGATCTCAAAGATGGAAAGACTCACTTTTTAGATAGCATCTATTTACCAGGTTTTCACCATCTAAATTTATTTCATTTTTTCTTTTCATATATTTTTTTTTTCTTTCTGTTTTTATTGTTTTATACTTTTTAGGGATTTTCTGTTTTTCTGATTTTTACTGATTTCTTCAAGACTTTATATGATTTTTATTGATTTTTTTCAGGACTTTATATCTCAAGCATAGAATTTCTTGAGATGAATAGAATTGATAGGTTCATCAAACCAATCACCTTCAAGGGTAGATAACTTGTATTCTCCTAAGCCATATGCTGCTACTATGACAAAAGGTCCTAGCCAATTTGGTTCAAATTTACCCTTCTTTTCTTGATCTTGTTGATTTCTTGGATTCTCCCTTAGAACTATATCTCCTATCTAAAAAATGTGTGGCTTGAATTTGTGATTATAACTTCTTGCCATTCTCTGTTGATATACTTTCAAATGATCTGTTGCATTTTGGCAACATTCCTGGATTAGTTCAAGTTCTTGGAGTCTAGAGACTCGTTGTTCTTCCTCTAGTATAAGACCTTTCAAGGAAACCTGTAGAGAAGGTATCTCTACTTATATGGGTAATATGGCTTCTGATCCATATACTAAGAAATATGGAGTTGCCCCTATTGGTGTGCGGATGCTAGTTCAGAATGCCCAAAGAGTAGGAAATAGTTGAATGTATCAGTCTTTTCTAGCTTTATTGATTTTTTTCTTCAATATTTTCAAGATAGTCTTGTTTGATGCCTCAGCCTGACCATTTCCTTGTGGATAATATGGAGTAGAAAACCTATGTTGGATATTAAATTGCTCACATAGTTCCTTCACATCTTGATTCTTAAATGGTCGTCCATTATTAGTGATAATGGTCATAGGAACTCCATAGCGACAGATTGTATAATTCAAGATGAATGATGATATTTGTTTTCCTGTCACTTTTGTTAGAGGTGTTGCTTCAATGCATTTAGTGAAATATTCAGTAGCAGTCAGAATGAACTTATATCCATTAGAGGATGAAGGATTTATCTTTCCTACCAAATCAAGGCCCCATTGAGAAAATGGCCATGATCTGGTCATAGGGTACAATTCTTGTGCTAGTGCATGAATGAGATTCCCATGGATTTGACATTGTTTGTGTTTCTTGGCATATGTGAATGAATCTTTCTCCATAGTAGGCCAATAGTAACCCATACGAAGAAGTTTAGTGTTAGTCCACTTGAGTGTGTGCCACAAATACATTCGTGAACTTCGTTAAGAACTTTCTCAGATTCTTTTTGTTCAAGATATCTCAATAAAGTAATATCTAGACCTCGCCTAAATAAGGTATTGGCAATAATAGTATAGCGGGATGATTGATGGATAAAATTTCTTCTTTGATTGCAGGATAGGTCATGAGGAAGGATATTCTCTTTTAAGTACTGATAGGTTTGGCCATATAAGGATTGGCTAATTACCGATATATGGCAAATCATGTAGGTATGCTAGGATTGAATGGTAGGGGTTAAGATATCTTCCATGAGGAATTTGTAATGCTATTGATTCTCTTAATTCTGCAAGAGAGATACTATTTTAGCCATTGCATCTGTTGCTTTGTTCTCATTTCTTGGGGTTTGAGTAAATGATACTTCTTCAAAGTGTTCTTTAAACTCTTCTACGAGCTGTTTGTAGGGCATGAGCTTTTCATCCTTAGTTTGATAATCATCATTTATTTGGTTGATGATAAGTTGTGAATCACCATAGACATGTAATTCCTTGATATTCCATTCAATAGCCATTTTGAGCCCAATAGTCAATTCTTCATATTCTATAGTATTGTTTGTGCATGGAAATTGCAGTCTATATGATTTTGGAATTGTGTGTCCTTGAGGTGTGATGAATAAAATTTCCGCGCCTGATCCATATTGTGTATAAGAACCATCAAAGTACAATTCCCAAAATTTTGTACTTACTATCAAAATGTCTGCATCAGGAAATTCAATGTGCAATGGTATGTCATTTTGTAAAGGTGCTTCAGCTAATTGATCAGCAATGACCTATCCTTTGATAGATTTTTTATCAACATACTCTATATCAAATTCACTTAGTATCATAACCCATTTGGTTAGTTTGCCTATCAAAGTTGACTTGTTCAACAAACACTTTAGTGGATCTATCTTTGCTATTAGTTTCACAGAATGAGACAGCATATAATGTCGCAGCTTCTGAGTTGCAAATACAACTGCTAGACATGTCTTCTCTATTGATGTATAATTCAGTCCATAGCCAACAAGTGTTCTACTGATGTAATACACTACTATTTCTTTTCCTTCTTCATCATGTTGAGCTAGGAGAGCGCCTAATGATACATTTGTAGCCGAGATATAGAGCAACAATGGTTTCCCTTTGATTGGTGATACCAGTATTGGAGGATTCATGAGATATTCTTTGATTTGCATAAAAGCCTCTTCACATTTCTGATCCCATTTGAATGGAACATTCTTATGTAAAAGATGAGTGAATGGATGACATCTATCTACTAATTGAGAGACAAATCATCTGATTGATTGCAATCTTCCTTGTAAATATCACAATTGACTTATGTTCCTAGGTGACTCCATCTCCATGATGACTTTGACCTTTGCAGGATCTACTTCAATTCCACGGGCTAATATAATATACCCAAGAAGTTTTCCAGAGGTTACTCCAAATGCACATTTCTTTGGATTTATTCTCAACTAATATCTTTCTAGCCTATCAAAGATCTTGCTTAATATGTTGAAATGTTCTTGTCTTGTATGAGATTTTGCAAGTATATCATCTACATAATCTTCCATAAATGTATGCATCATATCATGGAAAATTGTTGTCATAGCCCTTTGATAAGTTGCTCCTGCATTCTTAAGCCCAAATGATATAACATTCCAGCAATAAGTACCCCATGCACAGGTGAATTTTTTCTTTTCTTGATCTTTAGAGAAGCCATCCATTAATGAAAACATCTCATGCCCTGTTGATAAGTCCACAATTATGTCAATGTTGGGTAGTGGGAAATCATCTTTGGGACATGCTTTGTTCAAATCTTTGAAATCGGTGTAGACTCTTATGCTTTTATCCGGCTTTGACACTGGTACAATGCTTGAAACCCATTCTGCATATGCAATAGTTCTTATGAAACCCACATCTAATAGTTTCTTTAGCTTAGCTTTTACAAGAAGAGCAATGTGTGGATGCATCTTCCTTATCTTTTTTTTAACTGGTTTTTCTTTTAAATCCACATTGAGATGATGCATTATAAGATCTGGATTAAGTCCTAGCATGTCTGCATAGGACCAAGAAAAATTTATTTGTCTCTGTCTGAAGAATTCTATGTATTCTTTCCTCTCTTTATCTGATAATGAGGCAGCAAAATGAAGTATCTTGGGATCCTTTGATGTGCCAATGTTTATTGCTTCTATTGGTTCTACTAGAATAGCATATCTCTCCTAAAAATATGCAGGGAGAATGTCAAACTTTCCATCTTCTAGCACTCCAAGAGGTTTTCACCATCAGATACGTCCTTTATTTTTCCTTTTGATTGATCTAGTGTTGCCATGAAATGGTTTTCAATAGTAGGTCTCTTTCCTTGTTTTATTTCAATTTTGTGACTGGAAAGTTTGGCATTCTCTTGACTGTAAGAAATGTTACTTGATTCCGCAATGGAAGATATCTTAGGTGTTATGGGTTCGCAGCATTAAGATATACAACTAAGTCATGATCATTGGAAAAGACATCTAATTCAAGGTTTTCTAGATTATCCCAATCAATTAGTTCAGGATGAAGAAGGGGTAAGTAATAATCATTGTCATCGTTAGGTGCTTCAAAGTTTATGAAATAATGGTCATAATTTGGTGTAGAGTAGGTAATGTCATAGATAGAATGATCTTGAGGATAGTCTCTCCCAAGTGTTCTCCAATTAGTTCTAACAAAATTAGTATTAGTATTTTGTAGTTCACACTCAAATGGTTCTTCATCTGACATTTGTCCCTTAAATGAATGGATTATATCAACACACACATCTTTAGTACTACAAGTTCCTTCTTGATTATTTTCAATAAATTCATTTACATTTTGAATTTGACATACTTGTGTACATGATATAGAGAATTATTTTGTTAGCTTTTGTCTTCTTTCAAACTCGGCTTCTTTTGGACTAATAGTCAATCCTACTTGACTATCTCTTAGTTCTTCTATGGTTTTGCCATACCTTGGTACATCTTGCTCTTTGTTTGATAAAAATTTGATATTTCTAGATGCTTGATCCATATATGTTTGTACTTCTTGGGGCGTTACTTCTTTGTCTTTGTCATCCCCTTTCTTTTGTTGTCTTGTATATGACTCTTTTCTCTAGATTCTGAGTTCTTCTTGTCTTCTTTCTAATTTCATCTTTTATTTTGTAATAGACAAGTCTTCCTTTGTGATAGCTGCTTTCTCTTCAGTTTTTTCTTCACTTGATATACTAGATGAGACATCTGGACCCCATTCATATTCATTTGAATCTGTCTCTAAACCATTGTCTAGGACTATACCATTATACCACATAGGAATGTTGTATGGTGTACAAAGTTCCTTGATTTCTGCCATCTTGATTTTCACTACTTCTGGAATATCTTATTCAGATTTTGTGCTTGCTCGTATTCCTTGAACTTGTTGACAAGATTCTTCTTTTCTTTTGATTGCAATCTCCTCTTCTTGTTTCTCATTTTCTTCTTGTTTCTGCTTATTGGCTACTATTTATGCTACTTGATGTATCTTTTCTTGCCATTTTTCTTCGTTAGAGATTGATTTTTTTCTCCACTTTGGCTATTGATGATTATATTTCTTTTGATTTGATTTTAGATATCCAAGTCCTGATTTATCTTCTTTAGATTGCGAGTGAGGACAAATAGGTTCTAAAATACCTTGATGTCGCTTACCAATTGGTCCTTTTACTTCATATCCCATTTTTTGCATGATCTTATAACCATTTCCATATTGTTCTATGGGAATATTGATTTCTGCAGCTATTTCTATAGTTTCATTTTCATCTTTGTACAACCAACAAAGAATGTCCTTGTCTTTGGTTTCTTCTTCAAGTGTTCCAGCTCTAACAAATGCTCTGTTAAACATGTCTTTTGATTTTTTGAGGTCTTTGATTGGATATTTGTAGGCTTTCCATATGACGTAGGTGAAAGTGGAAAATTATGCAAAGAATATTTTCCCATTCCTTCATCATTTAATTTGAACTTTTTCTCAAAGGTTTCCCATAACTTTTCTTGGATTTCTTTGGTAGGATATACTAATTCTCTGTTATGTGGAACTCTTGTATCTTGTGTTGGCTTCAGATTATTGCAATATTGGCTAGAGTCTGCAATTATAGTGACCTCTTGTCCTTCATGAGGAAATTTTACATATTGATGATATGTAGAAAGAAATGCTTGCATGGTGTGAATCCATGGCCTTCCTAGAAGAATGTTGTAAGAGAGGTTCAAATCTAAAACCTGACATAATGTATTCTTTTCCACAAGTCCTTTTTTGATTGGTAACACCACGGTTCCTTTAGAAGAATGCTTTGCTTCATCATAAGCCTTAATAGTGATTTTCTTCTTTGGATCTACTACATTTTCTGAATATCCCAAAGCTTTTATTAAACTTAATGCACAAATGTTTAAGCCCACTCCACCATCTATGAGTACGCATTTGACACGAGTTTTATTAATGGTGACTTCAACATGTAAAGGAGCATTGTGAGGATGTTGCAAGGACGCATCATCATTTTCAGAAAATGATAAGCAATGAGGGGTTATAAGGTGTCCCACCATGTTTTGGAACTGATCCACATCCAAGTCTTTTGAAACTGTCATTTCTACTAAAGCTTTTTCCAAAATTTCCTTATGCATAGGTAAAACCTTGAGAAGTTCCAAAATTGATATTTGAGTGGGTATTCTTTGTAATTTCTCTACTAAATTGTATTGTTGTGAGGTGGATGTTGAGTCTTTTGTTATACCCGGAAAGGTGACCTTCGCTTTGCTTCTCGTAATGACATTGATTGGCTCTGAAGGTGTGTTATCTTTAACAATGATGGCATTTACCACATCATCATATGTATAAGTGTAGTTCACTTTAGATTTTTCTTTGTCATCTTTTAATTGGGATTGTTCACCTTTGTCATAATTTGGAAGTGGAGTTTTGAAAGCTAGGGGTGATTCGTTTGTCTTATGGCTATCCATTGTGATAGTTCCATTATCGATTAGATCTTGGATAAGGTGTTTAAATATCTGACAATCATTTGTTTGGTGTCCTTTATTCCGATGGTAATTACAAAAATGACTGTCATTCCACCAGTTAGGCTTGACTTGTGGTTCATAACTTCTTGCTTCTGGTAAAACAATCAGTTTGTTTCCAAGAAGAGTTTTAAAAGCTAATTCCAATGGTTCTCCAATGTTTGTGAATTTCCTACAAGGATTGGAGAAGAAAGACTTGGTTCTATTTCTTTCTTGATTGTTATTGTTTGGGATTTGACTTGATAGATTAAAAATTGGTTGTTGTTTTGTAGCACTATTGTCATCATTTCCTCTATTGATGGCATTCCTATTCTTTGACCAAAACTTGGGTTTGTCATTGTTGCCATTGTTGTTGTTGTTGTTGTTATTGTTGTTGTAAGAATTATTGTAAAGTTTTAGCTCTCCTTTCTTTATCATCGTGTTTTCTATTTTCGGACCATTCTCAATCATCTTGGCGAAGGAGGGAGGACATTGCATTTTTAGTCAATAACTCATTTCACTAATAAGATTATCAATGAATATGTCCATCTTTTCTTGATCAGGTACATCTCTTGGATACCTATTAAGCATCTGTTTCCATTGCTGCAAGAAGATCATAAAAGATTCACCATTCTTTTGTTTAACATTGCATAAATCCGGTATTGTTATCTCATTCCTTACATTGTATGAGTATTGTGAAATAAATCTATTCAAGAGTTCTTCAAAAGATTTGATTCCGAATGGTAATATTGAAAACCATTCCATTGATTGTCCATTTAAACTCCTAGGGAAAACACGCATTAGGTAAGTTTCGTCATGTGCAAATTCCATACTCATAGTACAAAACTCCCTAATGTGATCCCGAGGATCAGATTTTCCATTGTATTTGTCATATTCAGGGATCTTGCAATGTTGTGGAAATGGTACCATATTCAATTTTTTATTGAAAGGATATGGGCAGATATCTTCCAATGAATACTTCTTGGAGCTTGTTCCATTTTGCATATCTTGTATCTATTGTTGTAGAGTTACATATGTTGAGTAAGGTTTAACAACGAACTATCCATACAATTTCTCCTTATTTCTTTGTAAGTTCTTTTATCACTACTCTCTCTTCTTGTGTCATTGTGTTCTTTTCTTGTCTCTTCATGACTTTCTTTGTTTACATCTTCGTTATTTGGATCATCTATGTTTTGGGTGTTACTTGCCTCCGCATCTTGTTTCAAGCTTTCTATGTTAAAGTCTTGTGGCAATTTAGCTCCTGATTTTGCCAACATCAAAAGATATTTCTCTTTTTGTTTTTCCAATACTTTTTCCATTACTCTATCAAATTTGAAATCTTGCTCAAGTTATCTAATGGTGTTATTGACCACTTCTTCGCCAATAGTGGTATACCCAAAAGTTTGGAATATCGGATTATCTTCTTCCTCCATTTGTTTTTGTTGTTTCCTAGGTTATTCATATTGAGCTCTAGTCCAAATTGGCATGTGATTGTTTCAAAAAAAATTAAAGTTTCCAAAGGACAACTCAATAAGTAATTATTGGTTTAGGAAGATATGCTTTGTTGATTTTACCACTATTTTTTGTTCGTTGTGATAAAGCATCTCTTTGTTGAAAAGTACGTCCTTGCAAAATTTCTTCATCAAACTCTGTCCCGTAGCCATGTAAATTGTGACGAAAACGGTGTAGGAATGTCCTATGTTTTAATAAGATCTTGCGATTGATATACAAGAATCTTATTCTTTTCTGAGTAGATTTATAACTGGGTTTTCTTTTTTAAGGCGATACTTAAAAGTCATATAAGCATTTGATAGTTTACAAGTTTGTTTGATTCCAAAGTTGGTGCAATTCTAATTTTGATATGACCTAGGTTCAAAATAGGAAAGATATATCCAAGATAATGAACACAAGATGAATTGATCAAGCTTCGTGATAGAGAATTTGATATATCTTGATGAGAAACTTGACAATGATGTTGATTTTTGCACTTAAAATTTTTGAATCAATAGCTTGTTGAATGTTTATGCTTATGGAAACCTTTCAGAAATAGTCTGTTGGATTAGTGACCCAGTTATTGAACTAGTTTGAAAATGTGTGATAGTTTAGAGACAAATCTACTCAATAAGTGTTTTGATAGTGATGTTGAAATTTTGGTTTGATATGCTTTTTAGATGCGAAAAAGCCTTTGTGCTAACTCTTGTGGCAAAGAGTGTTAACTTATGGGATAAAAGCACTATTTTGTTTCTTGAAAGCACTATTCTGATTATGTTTCAAGGATTTCTCTCAAATCATTTAACAAGTTGTTGGTTTTTCACTCATTTTTAGATGATTTTCTTCAATTTTTGACCATTTTGAACATGTCATAGACATAGAAGACACAATGTTTTTGAAAAACAAAATGCATAAGCAAGTAAAAATCCTATGGTAGGCTGAGACAATAATTGTTGAATCTCACATGGGGTTTCCCCTGAGGCTACGTAATTCAAAGCAGATATTTAGATGCTTGACCCCACTGGATCCACCCTTGGAACTCACTTCTCTAGGGCATCCAAGCACTAATTTCCATGAAAAATCCCCATGGCAAACTTTATATCTCTACTCAGAACCATATGTGTGTGAGTCGCTTTAGAGGTCTGACCTCCTACGCCAACAATTAGAAGGATTTTGGCAACTAGTACAAGTGGTTTTTAGTAAAGGCTTCCGGTCATGTGGCCATACATGCGGCATTTTCAGCTCTGTAAATACAGAAGGTTCCCAGCCTATAGAGGTTATGCTCCATAGGGTTTATGGGGAAACATAGTTTCAGTATGAACTTATCAGCACATTTTGCTTGTGACTTTCGTCACAAACATGATTTATTTAGAGCACTTTGGGTCATTCCCTTCTCACTGGCCCCCTCAAGGAAGCTCGAGAAGGCAGGCCCTCTAAAGGTTATACATAAAATAAAGTAGGTCTGTTTTTCTGATCATCGTATGATGGTGAGAGCATACTTACCTACTACTTCATCAAGCACGAAAAACACAAGATCATTTTAGCCTTCTAAAATCTATGTGCAACTATTTTTAAAGAAGTCACTCAAAATGCAAGTTGTATGTTGTTAATTTATCCCCCTTAGTTAAGCTAAATGAGCATGACATGATGTGTTACTTTCCACAATAGAACTCTTAATTAACTAGGTGAGGAAATGCATGAAATTTTCTTTAAAAACAATCCTGCACATACATGTCAGTAGTTTGAAAAAAATTTAAGTTCTTGGACATTCGGACCTGCAAGAAAATTATGTCAGTTGCAAATAAAAGCACTATCCTAATAAATGCATTGTCTTTCACCTCTAAAGTGCTAACCTAAAGGACAAAAGTGCTAACCTGAAACACAAAAACGTTGCTCTGTAGACTAAGAAGTGAGAATTCTCTGACAAAAGCATTAACCAAACTGACAAATGCGCTAACCTGAAGGATAAAAATGTTGTTCTGGAGATTAAATACGTTGATTTACAAAAAAAGGCGCTAACCTAAATGACAAATGCACTAACCTGCAGGACAAAAGTGCTAACCTATCAAATAAAGGCACTGTCAGAACTCATACAGGCGTGAATCTATATTACAAATGCGTTAAATTTTCTTTTTGTGGGAATTAGACAGGATATTAGTAAGAATATGCGAGGCTCTGAGCCCCACGGTGGGTGCCAAAATGTGTTGACTTGAATTTCATCATCAAAATACTACCTGCAACATGTTAGCTTCACAAAATACAAAGGAAATGCTATAGGAAATCCAAACTCAACCTATGAAACTACATTAAATTGATATAAAATAAAAACACTATTATTACCTTTATGATTTATGTCTCATTGTGTCCTAACTCCATTGTTCCTGTTTCCAGATGGTGTGCTCTCAGACAAGCACTGATAGGTTTTAAGATGGCATATGAAGAATGGACTGATAACTGATAGTTAACTGATACTATGATTATGCTATTTTCTTTTTAGATTCAAACTCATGGATGCATAAGTTTTCACAAATGATTAACTTGAAAACTCACTTGAAGACTAACTCTTTCTCAACTCAAACTCTTGATTTTATAGACTTTGAGAGGATAAGATTATGTGGCCCAGATCAACGATCATGATCAGATCTATAGATTTGGATGGCTGTGAGCAAAGGTGAAGGTTGAGAGAAAGGGGGAAGGAGAAGACAAGTGTCACTCATCTCACCTTGACTGGGTTGCTGATTGAGGGAATCTAGGGATGGTTGGAGAGGATTTAGGCATGAGAGGACAAGTGGACTCAAGTCCTTCCTAAGATGTAGGGATGTTGGAGAGACTATAGAAGAAAATTTAAGAAATATGTGTATGTGCACAATATTTCATTAAATTTGAAGGTTGAAGATAAATGATGAATTAATATTTAAGAAATATTAATATCTTTAGCCACATGATTGATGATTTGGCAAAGGAAAGATGAAGTGGAGATGGAAGGTGAGTTGGATAAGGGATTAATTAATTTAGAAATTATTTAATATTTGAGACTATAGGATAGAAGAAGAATCATTACATATTAGATATTCAAATGATTGAAGGAAATAATTAAATATTTAGATATTCAATTAATTAGAGGAATAGGATAGATGAATTAATTGATAAAATATTTCAATTAAATTAATTAATAGAAAGACACGAAATTAATTAAATAAATTAATCTTTTCAAATTAACTATTTAATAGAAGAAACATACTAATTACACAATATAAAAGAGAAGGCGACATGGAGAGCTTGCGTGGGGGAGGAGAAGGCACTGCAAGGCGGGAACTCTGGTTCCAATGGAGGAAGCGACCAGATCAATGGAGCTGGCCATATGGGGGAGAAGGACAAGCCTCTGGATATTCTGCAGGATGACGGTACCCTGCCAGAGAATAATGTGGGTCCTGGAAATGCGGTTGGGGGGTCTAGCCCAAGTGAAGAGGTTTGTGAGAGTGGACAAGAAAATAGAAAGTGGTCAACCCTCTTTGGAACTAGACCTACTGGGAAATCTTCCCTGCCTCTTGTCAAGAATATATCAAATCCGAATGGTGGTAAGTTTGCCATCTTTATCCCTGACTCGGTAGTGGATCATAACATAAGCAGTATGTCAAACTCTCTGGTGGGTAAATTTATGGGGCCACATCCAAACATTGAGGTTGTTAAGGCCTATGTTAAATGGAAATGGGCTTTGAAAGGTAATGTTGAAGTTTTGGCTCTACCCAAAGGTATTCTCACCTTTGATTTTTCATGTGATGAAGACAAAATAAGGATCCTCTATGGTAGCCCTTGGTTGGTTGGAAATATAGCTCTGGTCCTCCACAAATGGCATCCGAATCTAAATATGAGTGATTCTCTTCTGGTGCAAGTCCTAGTTTGGGTTAAGTTACCAGGTCTTCCTCTTGAGTATTGGGAAGAAAGTATTTTCTCAGGTATAGCAAGCTCCTTTGGAGAGCTCCTCTCAATAGATCCAGTCACAACTTCAAGAAGGAGGCTCACTCATGCCATATTTTGTGTAGGGATCACCCACAATGCAGATATGCCCGAGCAGATAGATATTGTGTCAAAGTTGGGAACTTGGAAACAATAGATTGAATATGAATCCATCCCCTTTGCTTGCTTCCACTGCAAAAAAGTAGGTCACTAGGCTAAAAAATTTCCTCTCAAGCCCAAAGGGGAGAATAAGCAAGCCAAAACTATAGTAGAAAGTAAAAAGGCTCCAGAGAAAAAGGTATGGCAAGTCAAAAATTCCGAAAATAAGGAAACTAACCTAGTTGATATCAACTATTTTAGACCTCTAGGGGAGAATAAGGAAGTGGTCTCCTCAGCCTCTGTCTCTAAACATCTCCCACCTAGGAAGCTTTGAGGAAGGAATGAATGAAAGCAGACAACCCCCTGGAAGGATAGATTCGAAGAGAGGAAATAATAGATCAGAATGAATCTTTTAAATAAAATACCCAAATGGTAATTGCTGACACCTTGGCTAGTAAGGAAGCTTCCAATGAAGAGGATCAAAAGGATAAGAATATTAAGGAAGTGGAACAATCTGAGGAAGGGGAGATCACTGGCTCACAAGAAGAAAAGGCTAACTCTTCCCCTCTCACAATCAGTTCTGATTCGCAAGAGGCCTAGAAATGTGCTATATTGGGTCTGAACCTTTTGGATTCAGATCAAGCATCTAAAATAGTCAATAGCTCTTCACATGATTCTAGGTCACCTAAATGGGGCAATGAAGAGGAAATTTCTAGAATCCTTAGTAACCCTAAAGTGGGTTTTGAGAAAGAAGCCGAATGGAAAATTCCATAACACAGGAACAAAAAAGGATCCACTCCCTCTACTGCCCAACTAAGGAAGTCTAGTAGAATTTCTCAAGTTGATGTAGGGTATGTCTCCTCATCCCCAAGATGACCTTCAAACCACAAAGTTAGAGATAAGGAGGCCAGCAAGAACATAGCAGATGGGACTCAGAGGACTCTGAAGGAGCTAGGAATTGGTAAGTAATCATGAAGATTGTTTCTTGGAACATTAGGGGACTAAATAATCCCCACAAGCATGATATTATTAGGAATATGATTAGGGATAGTAAACCTGATATTTTTCTTATTCAAGAAACCAAGATGAGTAGAGATAAGGTAGAAGCTTTGAATTTATTTAAATCTGGGAGCATCTGTGGTGGTAGCTCGGAAGGTGCCTCTAGATGCATTGCAACAATCTGTAATCTAAATAGTGTTAGAGGTCAAGTTCTTATTCAAGAAAGCAATTTTTATTGCATTAAATTTGAGCATTTAAAAGATGAAACCTCTTGGGTCCTCACAAACATTTATGCTCCTAACACCTTGAAAGCCAGAAGCAATTTTTGGAAAAAACTTATGGAAATAAGGGATAGCTTCAAGAACCTCAGTTGGCTGGTCATGGGAGACTTCAATACCCCATTAAGAGAGGAGGAAAAATTTGGTGGAAGCCCTTCTCAGTTGGACAGTAGACTGGCCCTCCTAGATTTTATAAACACTCAGGCTCTTGATGATGTGGAGATGCAGGGTTTCAATTACACTTGGACTAACAGGAGGGCTAGAAATGACCTTATTCAAGTTCACCTTGATAGGGCTCTTATTTCTGATGATTGGTACAAACACTATTTCTGTTCTTTGTCTGCTCACATTTGTGTTGGGTTTGACCACTATCCCATAACTCTTATTGTCGACCCCATAAATAGGAGAAGGCATTTTCCTTTTAGATTTGAAAAAATGTGGACTTTACATCCAAATCTTACCCATAAAATTCAGGAATGGTGGAACATTCAAGTTGAGGGTACTGCCATGTATAGAGTTGTGAAGAAACTTAAAAGCATAAAAGACAACATAAGGACTTGGAATAAATCCAGCTTTGGAAATATTTTTGAGGCCAAAGGAAAAATTTAGGAAGACCTCAATAAAATACAGGTCCAAATCCAGAAGGATGGAATCTCTACTGTGACTATCGTTGAAGAAAATGAGATCCTCAAAAGATACCATGAAATCATTGCTAAAGAAGAGGCTTTTTGGAAGCAGAGGTCTAGATGTATTTGGCTAAAGGAAGGAGATAAGAATACCAGATTCTTCCATATGTCGACAGTCAAACATAAAGTGGCTAATAGGATCAAAAAAATGATGGTGGACAATGTGGAGCTAGTTAAGGAGGAGGCCAAAAGTTTCTTCTCTGATCTTCTTTGTAGTGATCAAAAATTGGATGATGATGTTCAAAATTTCTTCCTTCAGAACATTCATTGCCTTATTGATGAATAGAAGAATGCTTTCCTTACTTCAATCCCTTCGAATTTGGAGATAAAAAATGTTGTCTTTTCTTTTGAAGGTAACAAAGCCCCTGGACCTAATGGCTTCCCTATGTTCTTTTTCCTAGAGTTATGGGATATTGTTGGGAAAGTTGTCTCTGGTGGGGTTAAAGAATTTTTTGGGGCTAGAAAACTTCTGAAAGAAATTAATGGCACCTTAATTGCTTTAATCCCCAAAATTCAAGGTGTTGACTCCATGGATAAGTTCAAGCCAATCAGCTTATGTAACTCTTTTTATAGGATAATTTTCAAGGTCCTAACCTCCAGACTCTTGAAAGACCTTCCATCTTTGATCAGTCATCAATAAAATGGTTTTGTACCAGGAAGGAAAATTCTTGATTCCATCCTAACTGTCCATGAGAACATCCATTCCCTTGTTATGGCTAAGAATCAGGGTTTTATTCGCAAGCTTGATCTATCTAAAGCCTATGACCGGGTCGATTGGTCTTTCCTCATGAAGGTCCTTTTGTCTTTTGGCTTCTCTAACAAATGTGTGGACCTATTCAAGTAGCTTATCTCCTCTGCCTCCTTTGTTGTTCTTGTTAATGGATCTCCCTCCTCCTTCTTTAAAGCCTCCAAAGGATTGAGGCAAGGGGACCCCATCTCCCCTATCCTCTTCTTAATTATGGTTGAATGTTTTGGTAGGTCCATGGAAAGAATGGTGACTAGAGGTATTTTAAAGGTCTCCAACCCTCCTCTGCAGATCATACTTTCTCCCACCAACAATTTGTGGATGACACCATCATTATGGGGGACTCAAGCATTTCAGAAGCCAGAATCCTAAAGGAAACCCTTTGCAAGTTTGCTTCTGCTTCTGGCTAGCTTATCAACTGGGTTAAAAGTGAAGTTTTTTTCATCAACACTCCTGAGTGAAGACATCATAGAATCAACAGAATTCTGGAATGTCAAATTGTTGATCTCCCTACTACCTACCTAGGCCTCCCCCTGAGCATTGCTCCACTTGATTCCTTTTGGAATTCTTTGGTGGAAAAATTTCAAAGAAAGCTTGTTGGTTGGAAAGGTGCTCTCTTAAGTCAAGCTAGCAAGCTACAACTTCTTAAAGCATCCCTTCAAATCATTCCTATTTATGCCCTCGGCCTCTTTAGAATTCTAGTTAAGTTTGCTCATGCTATTGAAAAAATTCAAAAAAAAATTCTTTGGTCTGGGGTAGAGGAAAAGAAAAGGATGGCTTTACTAGCTTGGGACAAGGTTTGTAGATTTAAAAGCAAAGGTGGTTTGGGCCTGAGGAGAATTCGGACCCTCGATGAAGCTCTTTTTTCTAAATAGGTTTGGAGATTGTTCCACTCTGACAGTGAGTGGTGTAAAATTTGGAGAAGTAAGTATCCTCTTATGTCTTCTTCTCTTTTCTCTTTCATTAATTTTGATTTCAGTATTAACAGATCTCACATTTGGAATCATGTCTCTAAGTGTAAAGACAACATTGCTAAAGGGGTGAAATGGAGAGTTGGTAATGGTACGAAAGATATATTTTGGGAGGATCCATGGTTGCTTGATAAGCCTTTGATGGAAATCCTTGATTGGGCCTCTTTTTCTACCCCCTGTAAAAGAGTCTTCAGTTCCTTGGTTGAGGGGTATTGGATAGGTGATAAATGGTAGAACATTGAAGGTATTCACCCTGACCTCATCAATCTCAAGAAACACCTATCTTCTACTTGGTTGAACAATGAGGAAGATACTCCTACTTGGAAATTTGAACCCAAAGGTAACATTATTGTTTCTTCAATGTATGGAGTGCTATCTCCAGCCCCCTCGGAGAACCCCTTCTCATCTAAAGCCTAGATAAAGGGTCTTATCCCAAAGATCAATATTTTCTACTAGACCATCCTCCAAAACAAAATTTTGATGTTAGACAATCTAAAGTTTAGAGGTTTTATCTTCCCAAATAGGTGTGCTTTATGTCTTGAGGAGGAAGAGTCTGTGGACCATTTGGCTATCCACTATTCCTTCACTGCTTCAATTTGGGAAAGTTTTCTTAAGAATTTTTGTATGAAATGGGTGTTTCCTAAATATATCCAAGATTTGTTCCATTCTTGGAGTTATCATTGGTCTAATCCCACTTTGAGATCTTTGTGGCAGCTCTCACTCCCTCACATCCTGTGGGGGATCTGGAAAGAAAGAAACAACTGCATCTTCAGGGATACTTCTCTCACCCAGGCTGTTGTTTTTCAGAAAATTCAAAGGGCTATTGTGGAGAATATTAAGATCATTGGAGAACCATGCAATCTTGTCAACCCCATGGAAACTCACATTCTCAACTCCTAGAATCTGAAGAGTGTTGTTAGTACTAATTCTAAACAAAGAAAGAGGCTTGAAGCTAGATGGCACTCTCCCCCTCATGGATGGATCAAAATCAACTTTGATGGAGCTGCCAAAGGCAATCCTGGCCCAGCGGGATGTGGTGCAATTCTCAGAGATGAAAATGGCAGTTGTAAGGAAATGATTGCTATTCCTATAGGTTGCCAAACTAACCACATGGTGGAAGATATGGCTACTCTCCAAGGCATTCTCATGACTAAAAGATGGAATTGTCCCTATCTATGGATTGAGGGGGACTCTAATAACATCATTAAATGCCTTAAAGGAATTTCTAAGCCCTCATGGACTATCAACAACATTATAAAGGTTGCTAGAGATCTCATCAACACCTTCAATAAATGTTTTATTTCCTACATTTATCGTGAAGCAAATGGCCCTGCTGACTGGGCAGCCAACATGGCGGTCACTCACAACAATATGGTTACCTAGAAGGGTGAGTAAGATCTCCTCAATAACGTCAGATCGATCATTTTCATGGATCGATATAACTGCACTCCAAAGATCATAAATGGATAAAATAATGATTAAAAGTATTACTTGGAGGGCTATTACTACTTATCATTATGTCAGTACCATTAATGACAAGACAAATGCCACCTTTTCCCACGCTTTCTGGGTTTTTAGGGTCACTTCAAGAAATTTCTTTCCTGTAGCTTTCTGCAACTCTCAGTTTTCTGTTTTGAATTGCAAAACTATGGGAGGTAACAGGCGTTGTTGTGAGCCCAGCAACTGTAAGGAGTGGAAATAAAAGGAGGAAATTTGGAGCATCTTGTAGAATGGTGGGTTTAAGAAGTATATGGAGAGACTCCATGGGAGGGATGCCAAAATCACTAATTTTTTTTGCAAAAATTGGAGGAAGGGCACCCTAAAGATGGGAGATCAAACTATCTCCATTGATGAAGACCTCATTGCTCAGGTAACGAGTCTTCGTAGGGAAGGAAGCAATTTCTACAGGGGTAGAAAGCTTAGCAAGGAGGCCATTGAGAAATACCCTAAAATGGCAAAGGAGAAGAAGCGCCTGGTTAAGCTAAGCAAGACCTACTACCCTCCTAGGGCATTTGTTAAGCCCTGGAGGGAGGTTTTGTTTGCTATTATGCAATACACTACCTTGGATGGCAGACTCACCAAAGTGTATGGCTATCATTTTGTACTGCTCAACCATTTTAGGTATGATGAAAAAGTTAACATACCCTATTTCCTGATTTGTTCAATGAATGCTACTATTAAAGCTTGTAGAGAGAACCCTAAGGGACATACATCCATGCACCAAGGTCTTATGGTTTTAATCTATGACCATTTAAAAGCTAACCAAATTGCCCACCCCCAGCCTTCTATCTCTGATTCTGAGGAGGAAGGGTCGGATTCTGATTTTTCTATGGGTGATGAGTCTGAAATTGATTCGAAAAGTGATACAGAGGAGAGTCTAGAAGACTTTGAAGCTGAACTTGGTAAGAAAAGAAAATAGGTGAGTATTAAGCTATCCTCTTCTAAGGGAAAGAGAAAAAGTAAAGAAAAGGTCTTCTAGATTCACTCCTCGGAGGAGGAAGAGGTCTTTGAGGACTCTGAGAAGGATGAATCCCAGTCCCCTTGGAAAAAGAAAACTAAAACTTCCATTCAGAAAAGGAACAAACATAAAAGACTGGACAATTATGAAATGGAATTGGAGGATAAAGTGTAGAGAAAGGATCCTGACGTTGACCAAAAAGTGGAGGAAAAGATCACAGGGGAAGGTTTAAATCAAAGGGTTGGTGGAAATGCCGAATAGATCACTAGTGGAGATGTTCCCAATAATGAACAGGGCAATGCTAGTGAGAAAATCCCCCCTTCAAATCCTCCTACTGAGGGCTTGAAAGGGTTTGTGGACACCCTCGATTGGTTAATTAATAGTCACAAGAAAGTTGTGGAGGATAATAAGAAGATGAGCCACAGGGTTCAAATTCTGGAGACAATCAGTATTGGTGAAGGTAAATCTATGGCTGAATATGTTGATGACTTGAGTAAAACTGTTGCCAAAGCTGAAGAGATCAGAGATACCTTCAACCCAAGGTTTGAGCACGTGGAGAAGGCCTTGGAAGAGATAAAAACCAATGACAATGCTGCGGACCAAAGAATGGCAGAAACTGACAACAAATTCAACAAAATTGAAAAATGCCTCAAAAGCATTGTTGAACAAATCCATAACATTCTGAAGGCCTCAGCTGACAACACCAAAATTCTTATTAGCAAGCTAGAGAATGAGAAGGATTCCCTGGAGCTGGAACCTGACATGGAAGGTATGGGAGAGGTCCAAGGACCTAGAATGAGGACCAGAGGCAAGAAGAAGGAGAAGAAGCCAAACAAGGAAATTGAAGAACTTAAAGTTGCCTCGGCAAACTATGAGTTGCTGGTCACTAAAACGGTTGATCTTCTTAAGTCTTTGTAGTTGTTGTTTGTTGTTTAGGTCTTTTATCTAGTTTTTTCGCTTTGTTGTTCCTTTATTTTGTTGTCTGTTTGGTTTACTGGCCTTCTTGCCAGTCTTTTGTATGTTGTTTCAATGCTGGTCTGGTTGCTCTATGCTAAACTATCTTATGCTCCTTTTTTAAAGGTTTTGGGTCCTTAAAACATGTTTTTCATATTAATTAGAACTATTTAATAGAAGAATAAACATTAAATAAATATAAAATATTTATTTAATCGCTCAAAGCCATTTGTATGTGTATACACATGGATTCTTGTTCCCAAACCTAAAGACAAAAATGTAATCGAAACTAAATGGGTCTTCCAAAACAAATTGAATGAGCAAGGTGAAGTTGTTAGGAACAAAGCAAGACTTGTTTATAAAGGATATTCTCAAATGGAAGGAATTGTTTATCAGATGGATGTCAAGTCAGCATTCCTAAATGGATAATTGGAAGAAGAGGTGTACATAGAGCAACCAGATGGATTTCTATTGACTCATCAAAAGGATATGGTTTGTCGATTGAAGAAAGCATTGTATGGATTGAAGCAAGTGCGAAGAGCTTGGTATGCTAGATTGGATAAGTATCTACAAAAGCTAGGATTTAACAAAGGTACTGTTGATAGTAATTTGTATTTCAAGATTGATCATGATAACATTTTGATTGTTGAATTTTTTGATGATGTCATTAGTTTTGGAGGAAATGGTAGTTTGTGCAAAGAGTTTGCTAATAAGATGCAGAATGAGTTTGAGATGTCTATGATTGGGGAGATGAAATTATTTCTGGGATTACAAATTACACATTCAAAAAAAGGATTTTTTATATCACGGTCCTAGTATGTTAAAGAGCTATTGAAGAAGTTTGGTTTAGAGGATACAAAGCCAGTTGGAACTCCTATGGTGACTAGATATAAGTTGACTAAGGATGATGATTCTCCTAAAGAAAATCAGACCAGATACAGATCTATGATTGGTGGATAGCTATATTTGACTCAGACTAGATCGGATATCATGAATGCTATTTTTCTTGTTGCTATATTTCAAGTTAATCCTAAGGAATCTCATGTTGTAGCTATTAAAAGAATATTTAGATATTTGAAAGGAACAGATGATTTTTCGTTTATGGTATCCTAAAGATGATGATTTTACTTTGAGTGTCTTTACTGATGGTGATTGGGCAGGAGATGTTGATGATCAGAAGAGTACTAGTGGTGGTGCATTGTTTTGGGGAAAATGGTTGGTTTCTTGGTTGAGTAAAAAGTAGAATTCAATTTCTCTATCTACTCCAGAGGCGTAATACATTGCTACTGTTAACAATTATACTCAGGTAGTGTGGATGAAGTAGATGTTGAAAGATATCAAAATTGTGTATGATGAGCCTATTGATATTTATTGTGACAATTCAAGTGCAATAACATTTCTAAGAATTCGGTGTTGCATTCCAAGACTAAGCATATATCAATCAAGTTTGACTTTTTGAGAGACAAGGTAAATGAGAAGGAAGTCAGATTGGAGTATGTGCCTACAAAGGAACAGATTGCAGATATTTTCATGAAGCCTTTGCCTAAAGATACTTTTGAGTATCTCAAAGGGAAGCTAGGGGTGATTGCCCCTCCTGATCATAACTAAGGTGCATTGGTATGCATCAATTCGGTACATTTCACACTCATATCTTGTGATCTAGATTGATGAGTGGAGGCCACTACTCAGGGGGAGTAGTTAGTGAGTCATTTTTGTGAGTTAGTTTTGAGCTTTTATTGCAAATATGTGTCTTTGCCATTGATGTCAAAAGGGGGAGAGATTCATGAGAAAAATTATGTTGGGAGAGTTATATGAGAGAGTTGTTGATTTTTTTTCACATCATATGTTTCCATCAATGACAAAGGGGGGGATTTTTCGATGTTTGAGGAGATTGTTGTAAGTATGCTGCAAATATGTGCTTAAGAGATATTTGAGAGATGTGTTGTCATTGATGTCAACATATTTCTCTATCTGTGACAGTGTTGCAATGAAGGTCAATGAGTTGGTTTGTTCAGCATGTTGATGATCAGATTTTTTGGTTTAAAGGGTTTGTAGAGGATTGTGTATAGATGATTCAGTGCAATTTTCAGAGATTCACATAAAGATTTGAGTGAATTATGGTAATTTGTGTTGTGGCTGGTTTTTTAGTTGTTCAGTTGTACCAGAGTGTCAGTATTTTGATCTGCATTGCTTCGTATTGTAATATCTTGATCGGTGGATTTAGAGGAATGTTTGAGACATTGATGTGTGTCTTCAATTCAATTGGTTTGTGGTTTAGTGCTCTACAAGTGATTTTTCCAAGTTGACAGTCATTACAGTTAGTGTTCTTGAAGTTTGGTATAATGATGATGTGATTCTAGTAATTTGTGTTGTTGTGGATGTTGTGATGGTTATTATAATGTTTGTGGATGTTTCTAGATCGAGTTCCTTTTGTGTTGGTGGTCTGCATTGATCGTTGTATGCGTAATTGATGATTTTCTTTGATTTGTTGGTGTTCTTCATTGTTTTGGCTGACTAGATGCTTGTAGCAAGTTGCAGATGTTTGATGCATAATTATTGGAGGTGTTTCATGTTCGAGGCATGTGGTATGGGTTCGTGCTATGTCTTAGTCAACATTTCTTGGTCTACATATGATTTTGTAGTGTGTATGGTTATATTTTGTAATTGGGTGATGTGTGTTGATCCTACCTTATTGATCTTCTCAAGGTTGATGTCATGTATAAATATATGTAATATCTTTTGTAATTGAGTGTGGTATGGAGAGGTGATGTGTATGGATGAGAATCAAATGTATGAGCGAATAATGTATTAATATTTCAGAGGTAGAGAAGAGTGAAGAAGAAGTTGTGCTTAACCAGAACTGTAACCAGGCATTAGGAGATGCTATTCTTTAATTCATGATCTTTTGGATATGATTTGAATGTGTTTGTAAGACAGTGAGTCTTCCCTAGGTTGTAGCCCTTTCTTTTTTTTGAGCAGTGAGCTCTAGGTAGTGTGCCTGAATGCATGTTCATTCCACATTGTAATATTCCATATACTTCTAACAAAGTATCATCATATTGTGGGTAGGTTCCCACTGTGGTTTTTCACTTGATCGAGTTTTACACGTCATATTTATTGGTGTTGTGTGTGTTCATGTTGTGTTGTTGATTCATTCTTCATGTTTAATAATCAAATATGAGAATAAATTTGAATTGTGTAAGTTATTCTGACAATTGATTCCCCCCATCTCAATTGTCTGCCCAAAATTAGTCGTATTTCATTAGAGAGATCTAAGCAAAAGGGTGAATCTTCAAATCCTGTTGAAAAGAAAAGGCCACTTTAGAAGTCTTTGTTAGATATCTTACCACAGTCGGAAGATATAGGGCCTAGAAATGTTTTTAAAGATAGCATGAAAAGTTGCAGGGATGCCCTATTTCCCATAGCCGATTGGGAGTTATTTTGATATTTTTATGATAAAAGAGAGGCTAAGGTCCTAGTATCAAACCGTGGAGTTTGGACCTAGCTAAATTAATTGTACCATATTTATTTGTGAATGTTGAGTTTATTCAAGTATTGGTTGAACACTCTCACCCTGTTACTAGGATTGTGTGAATGCCAAGTGGAAATCCTTTGTTAGCAATAACTAGGTTAGCCATTGTGGATTGTTTCATGTTGAATAAATAGGCCCTAACTAAAGTTGAATTGACTAAGCTTGAGAAGGATTATTTTAGGTTGAGAAAAACCTATAGAAAGGATGAGCTCCCACTATATAGATAACACGGTTTTATTAACAGAACTATGGAATTCATAGGGAATGAGCCATTTGTCATGGGTAAATTTCAAGTTTATTTCTAAAGGCATGTTTTGCCCTATGTTAGATATTGGGAGAGGATGCGAAAGATAAAATCCAATTGATTTAATGTACATGGCTATGAGAATTCAGAATTAAACCTTGAATTTGACTTTGCCCTAGAGGTTGAAAGGAGGATTCATGTGTAGCTTGTGGCATTGAAAGAGAAGAAGGGATCCTATAATTTCTATCATTACTCATTGTGTTATTTTATATTGTATCAAAATAAACAAGCATTGGAAAAGAAATTAAAATTGGGAATTGTTGATAATATGGGAAATAGAATGTCGATGCAGTTGTGGTGCTATATATGAGATAAGAAATTTAGAAATAGGGTAAATGCACAAAGTTGGGTCCCAATCCCGCGGAAGTCTGTGGGTTGGGAAAAGAGCTTGCTAGAAACGGGTGCCTGAGCCATTCAAAAACAGGTGCACATTTTTCGGAAACTTGTGCCCCTTTTGGTTCAGGTGCCCGAAGCTAAACAGGCACCCATTTTTAAAAATGAGTGCCCGTTTTTAAAAATGGGCGCCCGTTTCACTTTGTACCATTGAAAGCGAAACGGGCGCCCGTTTGTTAAAATTAGGAGTGGGAAACAACCCTTAGCATTGTTTTTTCCTTTGTGATAGGCTTGGTCCCACCAAGCCTATGCTTGGACCTCCAAAAAATGACTAAGGTAAAACAACATCAGATTTCTACCTTGGCCTAATTTTTTGAGGGCCTTTTTGATTGAATTTTTTTACGAAACGAAAACCCATTAGAGTTTCCAGCGTCTTGATTTCAGAAATGTAAATTTCACAGTGATAAGATTATTTTTACTATTTTTGTATTATTTATTAATCAAAAGTGGAACCTAAACCTAAAATACCAAGGTTCACTAAACCTTTAATAACTTTTTTGTTTTTAGGATTTTAGAAAAATAAATTATATGACATCAATTTACATACAATTCTTTTGAATATTAAAAAAAAAATGAAAAATATGAAATTTTCATCAAATTATGGTGGTCATACACCCGATGTTTTGAAAATATACTTTATTATCAGTTAAAAATTAATAAAAAAATATATATTCAATAAAAAAATAAGCAAAATATTCTCATCAATATTTGGTGTCTTAGGTATCGTTTCTCGGAAGGATTTGCAAAAATTCATTTATTTGCATCAAAAAAGTGTGGTCGTACACATGTGTGGTATGGTCCTAAAACAGGCATTTTGAAAAAGTGGTTTTTAAACATGCCTACTAAAAAGTGATTTCTACCATGTGGGTATTAAAATAAATTACATATTTGAAAAGTAGACTCCGAGCACTACATTTTCTATTACTGAAGTTTTTTGAGATTCAATCTCTAAGTGCATCAAATTTTGATATCAATCGACAGAAAATTTGAAAAACAGAGAAAACACTTCCACTTTTTGCAGCCACCCAATAGTGATTACAAAACTTTTCATGATGTGTTTGTTGTTTCAGTGTTGCACTCTTTGAATCACCAAGTTGATAGATTGCCACCTCAAATAAAGGATTTAATAAGGCCACTATCTATGAAACCTAAAACAAGGCATACTCATAAATTTGGTGATTGGTTCTACATGGTCGAGTACACCTTGATCAAGTATATGGATGTCCATAGGCTCCTAATCAATTACCAGTGTTTGTCTCTGATAGGATTGCATTCTTAGAGTTTATGTGGATGGAAAAGGAGATAATGGAGAGACAGAAAAAAGGGGACCTTTCTACCTCATGTTGCTACATGTGACAGACTCTCCACTGGATCAAATGTTCTTGAAGAACTATAGGGCTACATAAAAATAAATTATTCTTTGAAATTGGGCCAGGAAAGATTGTGTGACCCTAATGGCCACATCGATAATGTCAAGAGAAAAGTATTAACTAGCATAGGGGTCACCCATTAAGTTCTCTTAGATGAAGATATAATTAGAAATTGTGTCACTTTTGATGAAATTTTTCAAAGAAAAAGAAAATAGAATATTTTAATACTATTGGAAGAAGAGAAAAGAAAGAGGGACCCAATTTTCCCTGGATTTTTTACTGAAGGACCTAATATTCTCAAAAGGATTGATTTGTATATAAGTAACTTTGAAAGATTGTATGGAAAATCAGTTGGTGGTGACATTGCACCCAAAAGGGGAAATTTTCTTATGAAGAAGCCCAAAGGGGTTGTGATTCATGATGCTCTTGATACCATAATACCATATTTGTTCAAGAATCTTCACTCAATCCCCCCACCAAAAAGACAAAAGAGAGATGATCTTGTACCCTTGATCCCATATGATGACACTAATGGGGTAGATGATACTGATGATGCCATTAGTGCTCTGCAAGCTATGAAACATGATGAGGAAATTGATCAACCCCAAGGATCACCCCGTAGGTATGAAGAAGGAGCATGTGAGTAAATCCATAAATCGTGCTAACTTCAATAATAGCCGAAATACTCTTTATTTTTAAATAAACTCATAAATCAGTTAATAAATCTATTTCATTCCACTTTTCATCCATAACTTCACTTGATCATTCCATTTAAATTGTAATAAACATAAAATTTCTATAAAAGATAAAGATTCTTTATTCAATAAATCGATAAAAATAGTATCTCAATCATACAATACTTAAGTTTTTCAAGTTGCCATAAGTTCAATAATAAATAATACAAAGTAAAGGGTGAGATGCGTGCGTTGATCTACAAACCAAGCTATTTCCAATGCAATATTTAGCATGAAGATGAGAACAAGATTCAGGTGCTTTTTCCTCCCAACCTTGAAGCTTACGCTTCCCTAGAATTCTTGGTCAATCAAGAATACCCGACCCTGAACGAATTGCTTAGCAAAAGAATTCGAAAGGCAAGATGGAATCTGGTGCATGCCTAGATTATACATGCATTTTTAATTTTCTAATTCTATTAAGAAACAAGCATTATCAGTCAAGGATATGGTAGACAGCATAAATAAAAGAATTCCATCTATTTCAATGGTTTATTCAATTTGATTACTCAGCCGAGTATAATGCCATGCATAGCAAAAATAAATAGTTTGGAAAAAGCAACTATTCTCTCTAAGATTCCATATTCGAGACCCGTCCCGGAAGGTAACTTTCCATACACAAGCCTATCTATCTTTGATCACATAAATCTAGAATAAATATATACAGAAGACAATCTTTCACTTTTTCAATTCTATCTTCCTATATCTCATAAGATATTAATATAATGTTTAAGGAAGACAATCTTTCATTGAATAAAAAATTGAGAGAACCAATCTTTTGTTAAAACCAATCGTATCTGACAGGAAGCAATCTTACATGGATAAACAAATATAAATCTGAAACAAAACAATCTTTCGCTTCTATCTTTCAAGCAATTTAAAGACAAGATTAAAATATAAAGAAGGTGTAACACATGTATGTATCTTACATATAAATTGAATAAAATGAGTACACATTCTTTTATTCAATTATCAAAACATTTAAATAGCGTAATCATTAACATGCATTCCATTTCTTATGGTTTAGAAATCTAAGTTTATATTTTCTAAGCTCCCTATCTTCCCATGTGTCTTGGTTCATTTACCTCTTTTCTCGAACAACATATTTAGTTTAATACTAATATGTGACTTTACATGATTTAAGAACTCAACTCACTGATTTTACTAATTTTCCATAACAACAATCTAACATGATGAAAATTCATAAAGCACCTATCTATATGGATTTTCAAATGAGACACCTAATAATCATCTTTACTTCTCATGCAACGATCAAATTCGGAAGTGTAAGTCTTTCTTCACGAATCAAAACAAGCTTCACTATTTAATAATTCGTTATCCTAGTATTTCATCTTCTTTGTGATTGAAATTTCAAAGTTTCTTACTTTGTTTCTAGAGAGTTTGGTGATCTAACTTCTGAGAGCTTCACTAATTTTATCAACAAACTTTAAGAAAATATTTCATTATTGCATCTATAATTACATGAACATAATTTAAAGCAATTAAAGAAATGGTTCATATCATGATTCTAATTTCTTCATTAGAATATTGTATAAATCTAAAAATAGAACATTCTCCTATCTTTTAGATCTCTATATCAAAATATACTAGATTAGAGCCTACCTCAGGAAATGCGATCCAACTCTATTATGGTCACAGATAACTTTAAACTATCTGCAATTCATCCCGATTCCAATGCTTTTCTGCTCTGAGCTATACTATCTCACGATCTCTCTCTCTACTCTATTTGTCCCATTTTCCATTCTTAGTTCATATCTTTTCTATTTCTGCAAAATTTCTCTAGTGTCTTCTCTCCCTTCTATTCTCTAATAATAATAAAACAAACTAATGCTCGTTCAAGAGCCTAACTCTTAAATTTGACGCTTCATCGAAGATGATCATAACCAAACCTCTACGTCTGGTCATCATTCTCCTAAATATCGAGTGCCTATTATCTTCTACATTCCATTATCTATTCCTTTGTTATCTTTGTCCCTCCCTATCCTTCTTTTCTATCGCTTTTCTTCCTAAACCTTCCTCTCCATTCTCTCTATTCTCTCTTGACGTTCTTCTTATGTCGTTCTTCCTATCTTCCTATTTTTTCCCTCGAGCCTTCACTATTATTTATACTACTCTCCTTCTACATCGGTTGCTATAACCTTGGCTTTAACTTAGCCATGAATGACTTAGAACTCTACTGGTTTGCATATATGTCGATTAGGTTGGCTTCTATAGTTGACAGATCCGATTGCCTATGCCCACGTCTAATCCTTTCCTTGACTTAGCTAAAGTTTTGTTTAACAACAAAGCATGATATAATTGCAGATCTTCCTACCTCTCAGGTTATATGCCTTTGTCGACACGTCTCCTAGTCTGTTGACCATCAACATGTTGTTCTCTGCAGTGGTGGAATGCTAGGTTGGTCACTTCCTACCGAGGGTCGTGGGAGAGTTAAGTCGACAACCGACTTCTCTGGTAAGTCACTAAGGGTCGGGGAGTTAAGTGCCAAGTCGCTTATCGTGGTTCAACCTATTTAATTGGCTCGACAACGACTTTCTCATCGGCTTCTTTAACAATTGACATCCTAAACAAACCGCCACCTTTTAACCATTTGATGAATATATATGTTACATGTTATATTAAAGAAACCTAGTAAAAATAAGATATACAATATTTGACTTTGTAATATTTTACACGTTATATTTAATAAATCTAACGTAAAAAGTAATTAAAAATAAGATATGTAATTCTAAATTATATATATGCGTGTTCAAAACATAATATTTTGAATTGACAAGATTATCTAATGATAAAATAATCACTTAAGCATATTTAAAATAAATACACATAATTAAAAATCACCTTCATATATATATAATCAAGTTGCAATTATCGAACTTACATGCATAAGAATTTGATATAATTGTAAACATGTCAATAATTAATAAAAATTACATTTGCATTCTCTTATTCTAGAAAAATTAAATCATCTTTATAAAGAACATTAAGTCGATAAGTTACGTAACTCTTTTCTAAATATCAAACTAATTTTCACTTTTATAGATGAAATAAATGTAACGATTACCATTTACTCCTATCATTTTATTTCTAATTCAAAATCATGCATCGATGAAATCACAATTGCACAAACATAACTTTTCTACTATGGTGTGTGAGATTTCATCTATTCTAATGAAATCTAAGAGCTAAGACAACTCTACTTGAACCATGTTCTCACCTTCATCAACATTCATCTGTTCCTGCATTCACTTGCACTCAGTTGCTCATTAGCAATGACAATCCCAATTTTACAAATAAAAAAAAAATATTACGGATCATTCAATTGTATATAAATCATTTTAGTACATTCGATCTCCTATCTTATTTCATTAACAATTCCGATTTCATTTATTTCAATTTCATTTGTGAAAAATAATTATTTTCGTAATTAAATAATTATGGAAAAATAGGGTTCGTGACATCCTTCCCCTCTTAAAAGAGACATTGTCTCAATGTCTTATTATTCTATTAATAAACACATACTTTCTCAACATCATAAACATTAACCATACATTGTGGTCTCAATCAATTATAACAATAATAGTATCATCTATACTATCCAAATTTTCAACATGTAAATCAAAATCAGAGTATTCAAGCATTTCATGCATCAAGCAAATACTACTCTAAGAAAACAAAAGATGAATATGACAGTCAATCATCGCATCATCCTCCCAAATAGCACTATCATCAGAATATTGGTCCCAATGGATCCAAAACTGAGTGAAATATCTGTTGTGTAGCTTAACGCTACTTCGATCAAGATTTTGGATGTGCTCCACTAGCACCATTCCTGGATCCTATATCCATAAGCAACTAGATTTATACTTCCAGCACATCGAAGGGTCCCACATATCTTGGTACCAACTTTGATAATTTTCTCTATAAAATAAAGCTCTTATGAGGCTTCTCCCTCAAAAGAATTTTTTCTTCAGTAACAATTATCTGAGAGTCTTGTTTCTTTTATCATAGCTTTTTCTTGTCAGTCGACTATCTCTTCTAATATATTCTTGATCAATTTCATTTTCTCATTCATTTCTTTTAAGCATATTAGAACCAATGATGATCCTATCTTTATTCTATCCCAACTGACAAATGTTTGTCATTTCTGTCATAAGCATCATAATGGGTATCATTCCTTAAAAACGTATGAAAAAAATTTGTTGTATGCCAACTCAGTCCAAAGGCAAATGTTTCTTCCATTCATATTTCTAATTCATGTGATACATCAAAATGAATTTCCACGACCTGATTAACTCTTTCTTTTTCTTTTTTCCATTCGGTAATCTCCGTAAAGATGTCATGTCGATTTAATTTGGTTCCCAAAGATATATTCAATATTGTCCAATTCCAAAATGTCATCCAAACATTCCTATTTGATATTTCTATTTTTGAAACTCCATGCAATTGATAAGTTGAATGAGTAAATGTCTTCACAATATTTAATGATTCATCTTTATATATATCCAAGTACGAAATATGCAATCTCTGTCAATTTGTTGACACTATCCAACTATAATATCATTATTCTTCTTACTCAAAATCAATTCTTGAATAAATTTCATATTGATTTCCTACCACCTATACTCAAGTTTGATACAAAAGTCCTATTATATGATCATGCTCAACTTTCACTTGTTGACATTGTGCTACATACCCAACTATCTTTTCCAAAGTTCTTAGGTTCGTCACATCTTTATCAACAATCTCTAGATTAACTAGATATTTCCAAATGTTTTAAATATGGTGCAATATTTACTTCCTCAAGTTTTTGCCTCTAAGTGAGTACATCCTTCATTGACGTTCTTAATTACCCTCAGGTTCTTTTCTCAAATCTATCAAATCTATGATCCAAAATATCTACTTTCAAAACCTCAATAATGTTTTTCTTCCAAGTGATTCTACATCTATTGCTATCTCAAGTTTGACTTTATAGTAAACATGGTAGATAAAATTTCCTTGATCTATGAGAACCCATCATTTGACTTCCTTTTTATTTCCAACTATTCCAACCAACTCAATCTGCTTCATACCTCAAACTTCTATCAATCCATAAGATTTCCAAATTACAATGTATGCTCTTAATCAACAAATAAATAGGCAACCATGGCGATAGAAAAATTCCTAACATCATAACATTTTGTTATACAACTACTAGCACAACCTTATACTTAATTATCTCAAATGTGTTTTTATGCCAAAGACCATATATTCTTGGACATGTTCAAGACTCCATAAACTACTTTTTAACAAAAGACATCTTTCATGGTCACATGATCTCGAAGGTAAAACCAAGGAAGCAAGATCTCATATAATTGATGAACTAATTAGAATTTGTCTATCTACTAATTATGTATATATACACCTTTGAAAGGCCTGTCCTCTTATTCCACACATTGAATTTACTCAAATTACACAAATACATAGTATTATTGCCCTAACTGACACAACACCTATGTTTGGTACACTCTCTGCTTTTACTCTCTTGGACATACTATCAAGGGTTTACTATGAACATGATGTGGAAGGAATACAATATGCAACCAAAAGACAATGAAAATTGCAAACACTAGATCAGCCACCATAAAGGTTAAGAGAACAAGTGATCATTTTCAACAGTAAATTATAAAATGAGCATATTGAAACATTAAGTCAAGTGTGACCAAGGGCCACAAAATAGAAAATTGGTGACTCATCCATTTAGAAAAATAAAAATAAAATAAAATCAAGTCAAGAAGTCAAAACTAATCCAAAAATCAATGATCAAATAATTCATCAATAAACCAAATAAAGCACCAAACTGAATACATATCAAATGTACTGAGTGACTAGGACTAATCACATATGAAGGAGTGTTACTACACCTTGGGGTATCTTTTCCAGAGTGTGCGAGAGAGAGTATAAAACATAGTACCTACAATTTCATGTTTGAAGATAAGGGCACATACTAGAATACAGATTCCTATGCAGATTTCATCATATCATCCATAATTCCTATCCATATAGTACCTACCTTGTACACTATAGACATAGAACAATATCTTTTGTAAGAGATAAGTTAGAATAATTATCAGTCTAATAAATCAAGCATCTAGGTTCTAATAACAACCATCATTTTTATATCAATAAAGTCTCAACTACAACTTTACTATATAGGTACCCAACTCTTACTCAATAAAATATTATCCGACGAATGTGTCCATTAAGTATGCCAATACTAGGAAAAACTCTTTCTCCGTCTATCTCGACACCATGTTGATTTCGCAAGAAAAAGCGACTTTATTTATCGATTGTTCATAAATGATATCACTCAAATTTATATCTCTTCTTATGGAATTAATGGGGTATATCCTTTCAACTCATTTGAACTAAATATAGTTAACTCAATAGGGAGATACTTATTTAGATATTCTTCATCTATCACATTAATAGGCTAGTCCAACTATTCTTGTCTCCCAAGGGAATGGTAGGTGAGATTTATGTTACCCTACACAGCTTGGTTAGCTATTTCTTCTCTCTTGGTTTAGAAGTTGATTCCTTTCTTCTTTCATCCTAGAATTAGACAACTGCTTTCCTCAATCTTATCATTCTCATCTTAAATATCCTGAATTCATTCTATAGTAGGAGGGATATATTTCTTCCTTAATCAACCATCCTCCTTATTCTAAGTTGTTATCATCAATTCATCCTTGTAAAAGCTTCATGCTTCTTCTTAATTTGCAAGTGTCATGGGTTAGATATCCAATACAAAGTTTGTTAATCACATGACTTCATTCATGAAGCAGACTCATAGGCCCTAGAGTTATAAATTGCGCTCTAATACCAAAATGTAAAGCCGTAAATCGTGCTAACTTCAATAATAGCCAAAATACTCTTTATTCTTAAATAAACTCATAAATCAGTTAATAAATCTATTTCATTCCACTTTTTATCCATAGCTTCATTTGATCATTTCATTTAAATCGTAATAAACACGAAATTTCTATAAAAGATAAAGATTCTTTATTCAATAAATCGATAAAAATAGTATCTCAATCATACAATACTTAAGCTTTTCAAGTTGCCATAAGTTCAATAAAAAATAATACAAAGTAAAGGGTGAGATGCGTTCGTTGATCTGCAACCCAAGCTATCACCAATGCAATCTTTAGCATGAAGATGAGAACAAGATTCAGGCGCTTTTTCCGCCCAACCTTGAAGCTTACGCTTCCTCGGAATTCTTGGTCAATGAAGAATACCCGACCCTGAACAAATTGCTTAGCAAAATAATTCAAAAGCCAAGATGGAATCTGGTGCGTGCCTAGATTATACATGCATTTTTAATTTTCTAATTCTATTAAGAAACAAGCATTATCAATCAAGGATATGGTAGACAGCATAAATAAAAGAATTCCATCTATTTCAATGGTTTATTCAATTTGATTACTCAGCCGAGTATAATGCCATGCATAGCAAAAATAAATAGTTTGGAAAAAGCAACTATTCTCTCTAAGATTCCATATTCGACACCCGTCTCGGAAGGTAACTTTCCATACACAAGCCTATCTAGCTTTGTTCACATAAATCTAGAATAAATATATACAGAAGACAATCTTTCGCCTTTTCAATTCTAGCTTCCTATATCTCATAACATATTAATATAATGTTTAAGGAAGACAATCTTTCGTTGAATAAAAAATCAAGAGAACCAATCCTATCTGATAGGAAGCAATCTTACATGGATAAACAAATATATATCTGAAAGAAAACAATCTTTCACTTCTATCTTTCAAGCAATTTAAAGACAAGATTAAAATATAAAGAAGGTGTAACACATGTATGTATCTTACATATAAATTGAATAAAATGAGTACACATTATTTTATTCAATTATCAAAACATTTAAATAGCGTAATCATTAACATGCATTCCATTTCTTATGGTTTAGAAATCTAAGTTTATATCGTCTAAGCTCTCTATCTTCCCATGTGTCTTCGTTCATTTACCTCTTTTCTCGAACAACATATTTAGTTTAATACTAATATGTGACTTTACATGATTTAAGAACTCAACTCACTGATTTTACTAATTTTTCATAACAACAATCTAACATGATGAAAATTCATAAAGCACCTATCTATATGGCTTTTCAAATGAGACACCTAATAATCATCTTTACTTCTCATGCAACGATCAAATTTGAAAGTGTAAGTCTTTCTTCACGAATCAAAACAAGCTTCACTATTTAATAATTTGTTATCCTAGTATTTCATCTTCTTTGTGATTCAAATTTAAAAGTTTCTTACTCTGTTTCTAGAGAGTTTGGTGATCTAACTTCTGAGAGCTTCACTAAGCTTATCAACAAACTTTAAGAGAATATTTCATTATTGCATCTATAATTACATGAACATAATTTAAAGCAATTAAAGAAATGGTTCATATCATGATTCTAATTTCTTCATTAGAATATTGTATAAATCTAAAAATAGAACATTCTCCTATCTTTTAGATCTCTATATCAAAATATACTAGATTAGAGCCTACCTCAGGAAATGCGATCCAAGTCTGTTATGGTCACGGATAACTTTAAACTATCTGCAATTCATCCCGATTCCAATGCTTTTCTCCTCTGAGCTATATTATCTCACGAGCTCTCTCTCTACTTTATTTTTCCCATTTTCCATTCTTAGTTCTTATCTTTTCTATATTCTGCAAAATTTCTCTTGTGTCTTCTCTCCCTTCTATTCTCTAATAATAATAAAACAAACTAATGCTCGTTCAAGAGCCTAACTCTTAAATTCGACGCTTCATCAAAGATGATCATAACCAAACCTCTACGTCTAGTCGTCATTCTCCTAAATATCGAGTGCCTATTATCTTCTACATTCTATTCTCTATTCCTTTGTTGTCTTTGTCCCTCCCTATCCTTCTTTTCTATCTCTTTTCTTCCTAAACTTTCCTCTCCATTCTCTCTATTCTCTCTTGTCGTTCTTCTTATGTCATTCTTCCTATCTTCCTATTTTTTTCCCTCGAGCCTTCACTATTATTTATACTGCTCTCCTTCTACATCGGTTTCTATAACCTTGGCTTTAACTTAGCCATGACATCGACACCTCTGATAATCATTCAAGGTTCTCTTAGTTCTAATGACTTAGAAATCTATCGGTTTGCATATATGTCGATTAGGTTGGCTTCTATAGTTCATAGATCTGATTACCTATGCCCACGTCTAATCCTTTCCTTGACTTAGCTAGAGTTTTGTTTAACAACAAAGCATGATATAATTGCAGATCTTCCTACCTCTCTAGTTATATGCCTTTGTCAACATGTCTCCTGGTCTGTTGACCATCGACCTGTTGTTCTCTGCAGTGGTGGAATGCCAGGTCGGTCACTTCCTACCGAGGGTCATGGGAGAGTTAAGTCGACAACCGACTTCTCTGCTAAGTCACCGAGGATCGGGGAGTTAAGTGCCAAGTCACTTATCGTGGTTCGACCTATTTAATCAGCTTGACAACGGCTTTCTCATCGGCTTCTTTAACAGTCGACATCCTAAACAAACCGCCACCTTTTAACCATTTGATGAATATATATGTTACATGTTATATTAAAGAAACCTAGTAAGAATAAGATATACAATAATTGACTTTGTAATATATTATACGTTATATTTAATAAATCTAACGTAAAAAGTAATTAAAAATAAGATATATAATTCTAAATTATATATATGCGTGTTCAAAACATAATATTTTGAATTGACAAGATTATCTAATGATAAAATAATCACTTAAGCATAATTTAAAATAAATACACATAATTAAAAATCACCTTTGTATATATATATATATAATCAAGTTGCAATTATCGAACTTACATGCATAAGAATTTCATATAATTGTAAACACGTCAATCATTAATAAAAATTACATTTACATTCTCTTATGCTAGAAACATTAAATCATCTTTATAAAGAACGTTAGGTTGATAAATTACGTAACTCTTTTCTAAATATCAAACTAATTTTCAGTTTTATAGACGAAATAAATGTAACGATTACCATTTACTCCTAACATTTTATTTCTAATTCAAAATCATGCATCAATGAAATCACAATTGCACAAACATAACTTTTCTATTGTGGTGTGTGAGATTCCATCTATTCTAACGAAATCTAAGAGCTAAACAACTTTACCTGAACCATGTTCTCGCCTTCATCAACGTTCCTCTGTTCCTACATTCACTTGCACTCAGTTGCTCATTAGCAATGACGATCCCAATTTTACAAATAAAAAAAAATATCACAGATCATTTAATTGTATATAAATCATTTCAGTGCATTCGATCTCCTATCTTATTTCATTAACAGTTCCAATTTCATTTCATTTCAATTTCATTTGCAAAAAATAAACATTATTTTCCTAATTAAATAATTATGGAAAAATAGAGTTTGTGACAACACGGGCATGGTCCTAGAACTAAGGGGGATGTGTTGCCAACAAATCATGAAGATGAGAGGGTTGCTACTTCTTTGAGGTTCAAAAAATGATGATGAGCTCATCAAAACACATGAATTCAAGGAATTTTGGATAAAAATGAAGATGAAAGAATGATGGTTGTAGATGAGTCTCAACATGATGAAATTGCTTTAAAAACTTTTAGAGAATTGAGATTTGATGACATATATGTCAGCCCCGATAAAGCTATGGATATGGTGCTAAAGAGTAATATGTTTATCATTCTTGGGATGACTGTAAAGAAAATATTTTTATTGGATCAGGTTAGGCGTTAAGAAGACCCAATGCTGGTGGAATGATTTGATTTTGAACAAGGAGTGAGTGGCACAAGGTACAACCTCCAAACTGAGACTTTGGTTGCATAGGTCAGGTTTATACATACAGATAAGCCAAAATTAGTTGACATGATTAAAGATACAAAAGGGGTAGCCATACTCAAGACACTCAAAGATACCTCCCCTTTGGAGGTGGCCACTATGACAATGCACTCAACAATGTTCACCAGGGATGTTGTGAAGAATATGCAGCAAAAGTTAATTGAATATGAAAAGATTCAAGTTTATATGAATGAGGAGATCAATAATTTGCATTTTGAGAATGGCAGATTGAAAAATCAGATGAAAGGTGGAGAGACCAGTCAAAGTAAGGCACTTGTCCTACATAAGTATGCACTACCAAATGAAAAGGAAATTGAAGAGCTGAAGAAAATGAATAAAGATACCAAGCAGAAAATGTCATAACGAATTCTTTCTATATTTGAAAGAGTGTTGACACACAAGGTAAAATATGTTATGGACAGGTTAGAGGATGTGCATAAAAGCTATCAATCACTGTTGAAGGCACTGGAAATATTTAAGGAGAATAAACCTATGTTGGAAACGTTATTCAAAAGGTTGCAGCTAGTGCATCATACTTTGATCGCTCTGAGTAAAGTAGTGCAAAGAGATCTAGGCGTCCCTCTTGCCATCCAAGTAACTGAAAAAATGATAAAGACTGTGATTGAAGACCTCAAGTATATCTCTGAAGTACGTGCCATTACATATAAGAGGTGGAAAGATCACTCGGTCAATGTCCCTGATGTGCAAAAGTATGCAATATTTGAAACCTTCAGAGGAGGAATGATGCAGTGAAGTGCCAGTCGGTGAACATGGAGCCCACTCCAATTTGAAATAGAACCTTGCTAGATGTTGGATATTCCATCCCTCTACCCGTGTGATCTATTTGTTATTGTTTTATTGATGTTTTGTAAATAGTTTGTTAGCTAATTTCAGCTATCTATTGAACTCGTCACTCCAGCATATACACGGGCTTTATCATTTATTCGTGTATAAATTCATATCATCTAATACAAAGTTGGATATTAGGTTTATCTTCTAAAATGCTAATATGGTATCAGAGCAAGCGATGTGGGAGTAGTAGAGAAAAATGAGGAATAGACTGTGATGTACTATTGGAGATTGCATTCAACACTTTCAGCTATGCCTATATGAAGCTGAGTCGGAGTTGCAGCGGCAAAGGCAGATCATTGGGCTTGGCCAGCGACTTGAGTCCAAGCATTCTCTCGGCCTCTTTTTCTCTTCAGGAAGAATATTATTCACACCTTCTATATTGGTGACAAAAGACTAATATATTCTTCAATGAGGAGGCACCCCCTTCTCAAGTCTTCATTTTTAGGCCCGTAGCACTACTCTTCAAGGCTCTTATCAAGCCCGAGAATTCGAGGAGACTGTCGTTTTTGGGTTTGTGTAAATCAATGTATATTTTATTTCTTTCTACCATGGCTTCAGCTCATCATGCAACATTTTGAGAAGTTTTCAGATCCAGTTTGAGTCGGCTTAAAGGAGAATAGTGGTTTCCTTCACAGTGTATTTGCTCCTTGAGAAATCATAACATCCACATCTCCAATAGTTGGAGCCCCAGCCGTAGCAACAAGGATGGCTTTCATAGTGTAAGCCAGTATAGAAAATCTGTTACTAGTGACGGTCTTTGTGTTCTTGGGTGGGACCAAATTTGATCCCATGAGGCAAGGAAAGGAGGAGTGACAATCTCTAAATAAGATATATCACCACAAGAAGGTCTCTAGGTAGAGGTAGAATGATTTCTCATATGGGAGTCACCTTATGAGCCTAATTTTCATATTTGATTTTTATTGTGTCAATATATTTTTTGAAAAATTCCCAAGGGGGTTTCTATTTTGCAACTGACTTTGTCAATGTTGGTGATTTTGTAAGCCTATGTTTTCTAAGACAAATTATCTAACTCTCAGCTCTTAAAAAGGGGGTGTTATATTTCTTCCTTTTCTAACACAATGGCAATAAATTCTCCAAAGTCCCTTCTTCTTGATTCTTAGCTACTATGCAGAAACAACTATTCTGCATGGAAAACCAAACTCAAAACTCAACTAGAGTTTGAAAAAGTTTGGGATTTGGTGAGCGGTACCACATCACGACACAAGATAGATGTCGATGAACAAAAGAAATTTGATCAAGTAGACAGAAAGGCAAAATTGATCATTTTGCTCAATGTGTTTGATGATGTTCATCCCTTTATCCATGATTCATCCACAGCCAAAGACACATGAGACAAGCTCAAGATGGTGTATGAGACGAAGAATCATAATCAAATCTTGAATTTGCAGAGTTAGTTACATGGCCTAAAAATGAAGAATGGAGAACAGTTGGAATCCTTCCTCAAATAGAATGCTAAGTTGAAAGCCACGCTACAACCATTAGGGGAAATAGTTGATGATGCAGTATTAGTGCCTATTGTTCTGCGGACACTACCTTCCAGATATAATTTTTTTGTGACAACTTTGAATGTCATAGAGACAACACCCACCTTTAGGACATTAGTGAATCTACTTCAAAAAGAAGAATCTCTAAGACATGAACATGAGGAGGAGGATCATGCCATGACCACTCATCATAAAGGAAAGAAGCCTATGAAGCAATTTGTTGGACCACCCAAATCTGGTAATTCATCCAGACCTCAAAAGAAGTGTCCAATATGTGAAAAAATTGGACACGATGTGAAAAATTGTTAGTACAACTCCTTCAACAAAGGATCATCCAACAAATCACATCCAAAGAAGCCCTTTCAAAGCGGCAAACCATGATGGGAGCAAAATAACAAGCAGAAACAAACAAAAGCAATGTTGCTAAAGCAGATGATTCTCCAAACAAGGAATACATGCTATGAGCCCACACTTCAAAATATGGTTCACAATTCACCTCTATATAGTATATATGGACTTTGGTGCTACAAAGAACATGATTGGACAAAAGGAATGATTTATCACATTGAAACCCCATCATGGTATAGTCACTCTTGGAGATGATACCGCCCATGAAATCAAACGTATTGGTGACATCTCTTTGAAGTTTGGCATTAATCATTTCAAGATTACCAATGTTTTGTATGTGCTAGGACTTACGAAAAATCTCCTTTTTGTTAATAAATTTCTTGACCACAACCTTGGGATTGCATTTGATAGCAATCATGATAAAAATATTTGTCTTATCAAAGATAAGTCTAAAAATTACAAGATTGTTGCCAATGCTACTGAGATTGGTAAAATGTTTAGGCTTGATACATTTGCTAATAATCAAGCCTTAGTGAACAAGGAAAATGATCTTTGTTGTACTTTGCCATCATCAATTTGGTCATTTAAGCAATAGTTACTTGCTAAAACTCAGTCAGAAAAGTGTGGTTAAAAGGCTTTCATTGTTTGAGAAGTCGAGTGATGTTTGTTCTAGTTGTATTGATGGAAAATAAAACAGAGCACCCTTCATATCCCAGTGAGCATTGTGCAAGCCAACCTTTGTAGCTGGTGCATGCCAATCTATGCGGTCCCATGTCACTGAGTCACAATGGATACAGGTACTTTCAGCTTTTTGTTGAGGGCTTCTCCTACTTCAAAGAGTTTTGCACTCTTGTGGAGAAAGATACGAATCATTGTATTTGTGTCCTTCGCTCAGATCGAGGGTGGGAACACACCCACACTGAATTCTCCACATATTTGAAGGAAAATGGCATTCAATGCCAACTAATTATACAATAAACACCTCAACAAAATGGTGTTACAGAATGGAGAAATGGCATCATTGTGAAGATGGTTCGGAGTATGTTGAAAGATTCTCAACTAGAGCATGCATATTGGTCTAAAGTTGTTCACACAACAACTTATCTTTTGAATAATGTACCAATCAAATCCCTTGATGGCATCACTCCAGAAAAAGCATGGACAAGGATAAAGCCTTCTATCTCACATCTTCATGTGTTTGGATGCTCTGCCTATACGGATATTCCTAAACAAAAAGGGAAGAATCTAGAGGAAAATTCAATGCAATGTATTCTTCTTGGATATAGTAATGAACCAAGGCATATCGCCTAATGGATTCCAACACAAAGAAGATTTACATTAGTAGGGATGTAATTTTTTATGAGAAGAGTGAGTCAAGTTCTTCTCCCACTTCATCACCTACTACAGATAGTGCTCCTATGTTCAACATGGATGGTAAAAATGATGGGAATATTGATAGTCAATCAACACATTATAATATTACAAAACCTTTACCAAAGTGGTATACTAGTACAATTCAATATGCAAAGCTAGATGAAGTTCCAGATAATTCAACCTTGGGTCCAAGGACTCACAACATGGCTCGCAATGAGGTAAACTTAGCTCTAGTTGTTGAAAAGTTTGATCCATCTAAAGTTCAAGAAGCACTAGAATCAAAGCCTTGGAAAGAGGCTATGAATGTGGAGTATCAATCTCTAATAAAAAATAACACTTGGGAGCTTGTTGATCTACCACCTAGTAAGAAAGCAATTGGTTGTAAATGGGTTTTTAAAAATAAGTATAAAGAAGATGGTAGTATAAATAAACGTAAGGCTATAACCAAGGTATATGCCTAGAAAGAAGGGATAGATTATAAAGAAACCTTTGCTCCCACAACAAAGATAAAAAAAATTAGAATGATTTTTGCTTTAGTTTCACAATTTGGATGAAAATTGTATCAAATGGATGTAAAAAGTGTGTTTCTAAATGGATACCTTAAGGAAGAGGTCTATATGACCCAACTAGAGGGATACATTGCACCTGGTAATGAAGAAAAGGTATGCAAACTTGTCAAGTCCCTATAAGGTCTCAAATAGGCTCCTAGAGCTTGGTATATCAAAATTGATGAGCATTTGTTACAACATGGTTTCACTAGGCATCCATATGATCCAAATCTCTACATCAAGAATCAAGAGGGGGATTCTACAATAATCAATGTGTATGTTGATGACTTATTTATCATAGGTATCTCAGAAGAAATGGTTGAGACAACCAAAAATGATCTCAAGAAGGCTTTTTATATGATAGATCTCAGAATACTGCACTATTGTCTAGGATTAGAGGAATGACAAACAAATCACCATACCTTTGTGTCACAGAGAAAATATGCCAAGACACCTATTGAGAAATTCAGTATGATGGATTCCAAACCCATGTCTACACCTATGGAATCAGGATTGCAATTATCTACACCTAATACATCTCCTCAAGTGAATGCAATGTACTCTACTGAAAAATGATTGGAGGCTTGATTTACTTGACTTACACCAAACCAGATATTATTTTTTCTATTAATTACCTATCAAGATTCATGCAAGAACCAAAAATGTGTCATTGCAAAGTAGAAAAATGGGTACTAAGTTGTCTTACCCCTCTATCCCACATCGCCTTTTTCTCTTTGACTTTTCTCCCATGGGGTGGAGGGTTGACTTATTTCAACTTATTTTTCCTCCCCTCCATCCTATAGTGATTTCTTAACTTTGAACTCAATTGTGTGGGGACAAGGGGTATAAACTTTGCAACACAAAATGTGCTCCCCAGTACCCTATTTTGCTATCTCAATTGTTATGACATCCTTGTGGGGTCATGAGATATGAAGAACTATGACCATCAAACACTTACCTAGCCACCTCACAACGCATTTGGGGTCTTGGAAAAGACCATGTGGGGGCTAGAGGAAAACAAAACTTAAGTGATATAATATGGCACATGTACACTTAAACAAAACTTAAGGGTCAGGGCCCACCGTGTGGAACTTAGTCACTAGTAAAATTAGGCCTAAGCTAAAACTTTAGGCAATTAGAGAAATATGGAACCAATGGACAATTTCACTTCTAATGCAAGGGGTTGTTCAACCAATGATATAATAGACTTGAAATCATAACTAAAGACATTGACAATTGATTCAGCGGATCAACATGATATTATAACAAAAGGGAAACAAGACATGTGTAACATAAGCCTTTTCGACACTTAGGAATTTTTTTTAAAACCCTAATACATGCACAAGGGGAACTGAGAGGAATTTTATAAAACCTAGCAAATTTTACCAGTCCTAACAAAACCAACATCCAATATAATATACCAAAATAGAGGTTCCACTAAGATGATACCCTCAAGAAACTATCTCACTTCACAACAATTAAATATGATTATTTCATTAGGAATAACATTACATTATGTCAATTTAAAATGAGGGAAGTAGAAGGAAGAGTAGGAGTTAGGGTTTTTGAGGGGATCAAGGGAGGAGAAGGAGATCTGGGTGAGGATGCAGAAGACGATAATGAGGATGAAGACGTATCCTATTGCAAGCGCCTGGTGGTGGTTGAGGCTTGTGGACTACAACCTATTTTTCCCATTCCTTCTTTTGATCGTGATTGGGTCACTTATATGAGGGTGACTACGACAAGCCTAGGTTGGAGCTTCGTTTTGTGTTACTCTACACCTAGAAAAGTGAAAGGTGGGAGCAGCATGTGGGTTCGATTGGGGGTGAAAGACATCAGCAATGGGAAAGATGGGAGAAAAGCATTTGTAGAGGATGGTTTCCTTCATTTTATTATGTGTGTGGCATGGTTTGGTGATATTCTTCATGGCTTCGTGGGTGCCAGTGGATTTTGTCCATGTCATTCAAGGAGGTTTTCCTCATATGGTTTTATTGCTTGCTAGGTGGGTTGCTTTGAGGTTTCAGATCTTTTGGGCCCACTGGTTTTTCTTTGGAAGGCTATCCCTTGTTCTGCTCAAGCCAAGCTTGGTTTCTTCTTTATTGGCATCTTTTGGGGTTGCTTCAACTTTTTCTTTTGTGGCCCTGGTGGCGCTTGTCCAATTTTTGATTTTTTTGGGATCCTTTCCTCATCTAGTGAGACCTGATTGCTTTGTGGTTCCTTTGTTTGTGGGGTTGTGTGGAAGTTGTTTCTAACCTGACTTGGAGATCTTAATGTTTGATTCTTTGAGGGATTTTATCGAGGTCTCAGCTTCTTCTCTACCCTTGCACTAGAACTATGGTGGTATCTCTATCTCTCATCTCTCCTTGTGCCCCTTTATTTATCTTGATCTTTTGGGAGAGGTTTTTTTGTTATGGGCTCCTTCAAAATCTCTCTGTTTGTGATTTCTACGATGATGGGGTCTGGATTTCTTTGTTTATCTCTCTTGACTCCTGGTTCTATTTTTGATGGAGGTTTTGTTGTCCTCCTCCTCCTTCTGGTTTCTAAGGCTTTGTCCTTTGTGATTCACTTTATACATCTTTGGATTACTTTGGTCTTTTCTATAGAGGTGGTCCTATCTTCTATTGAGGGGGAGATGGATGTGGTTGGAGTTGACTTTTCTCCTATTGAGGTGGAGTTAGATACTACTGGTTTTGCCTGGAAGTGTTGTTGGGGGGCTGATGGAGCCCTTTCTTTTGGCTGTAAGGGAGTTGATGATGGCCTTGTTGTTGACTTCTTTCTTTTATCTCCTATTGAGGTAGAGATATTGATTGGAAAAATGTTCTTAGTGATGCTCATTCTCAAGGATAAGGTTATGGGAGCCTTGATAAAACCCATGCTTAAGGTTGAGGGATTCTTATTCCCTATACTCATATTTGTCTAAGTTCTTTGGAGGTTGGCTTCGGCCTTTTTATTTTACAACCAGCTCTTCAATGATTAATCTTCATCGTTAGGTTGTGGTTGGGTTGTTGAATGGCTATGTTGTATTTTATTATAGCTTTCTTCTGAGGAATCTGGATCCATGCAAAAATATGAAGGTTTTAGGTCCCTTCAAAACTTGTTATAAGGGGTTTCGGGTCCCCTTAAAATTTGTTTGATCCTTAATCAAAAACATCACATTATGTCATAATATTTAACATACCTACACCTCCATTTGGACTACACTTCACAAAACCTCTTTACAACATGTTACCACATACCCAAACAATAACGTAACCAAGAAATACAACACACTTGGTACAAAAAAACCAAAGTCAAAACCAAGTCATCCAAAATCAACAACCAAACCATCCAAATCAACAACCAAATATTACACCTCCCATGTCACAAACTAACATTACTAACACCTCACAATAGACAAACACAAACTCCATCCTACCATCAAACAAATCACTTCTATAAATTACTACAATAATCATCCAAATACAAAAAAACCTACATACACATAATCCAAACTCATGCATTCACCAAACCAAACCAAAACTTGAACAAACCTATAACACAACAATAAAGTGCCCCAACACAACATACTACCCAACCAACATTCCACATACACACTCATGCCAAATTAAAATGCATTTACATCCAACTTTAACAAGGCCACACAACCCATGACACAATATTATTACCTAGATACATCTAACCAAAACATTTCATTGTTCAACCAAACACTCAACAATCAAACCATAAACCCATCCATGAATCCTACTTAAAACCAAATCTACCATTCCCAAATAAATATTGTCCCTCTTTTTCTATCACAAAAAAATATATTAGCTCAACAAGTGAAAAGATTGCAATAATAGATTATGAACATAAAAATTAGTGGATCCAAAAAGACATACATAAAGGAGGACATATGTCCTTATCCATTTGATAGGATCTTATACATGCCAACTTTTCCCCAAAATTTTGAAGCACCCAAATTTGGAAAATACAAAGGGAAAGGAGATCCTAGAGATCATATTAGGGAATTTTACATAGCTTGTCTAGAGGTTTCTTACAATGATACATATCTAATGTGCCTCTTCCCATGTAGTCTTGGAGGATAGACTATGGAATGTTTTGTTCATTTATCTCAAGGCATAATGACTCGGAATGAACTGGTTGATAAGTTCAGTGCACATTTCTCCTAAAAATTTGAACATGAGATAACTATGACAAAATTTTGTAATACCAAACATAAAAATGGATAATATTTTGCTTGATTTATATATAGATGGAGAAATCTTGCAAGTAAATGCTCTTTCCATATACTAGAGAAGCAATTGGTTTGAATTTTCATACAAAATCTCAATCAAGAGATGATGTTTCATCTCCATGTCTAGTTCTCTAAATGTTTAACACACCTAGATGCTGAGAGGGGGGTGTATCATTATTAACTTAAATATCCATTTGTATATTAAACACTAAATTAAATCTACCAAAAGAAAGAACTGAAGAAGAAGCATGCACCATGCAAGAACACCAATATTTTTACGAGGAAAACCTAATGAGGGAAAAACCACAATGAGAGCTATCTCATAATATAAATGAACAATTTTCTTACAATATTAATTGTTTTAAGGCTCACTGCTCCCTGATGGAATTGCTAAGAAATATAATAAGAGATAAATGGACCTATTGAGGAGATACGCAATCTACTAGCAGGATACATGAGGATTAAAATAGAAAAATTGAACATGAACTACTATAAAGAATGCATCTGACATATGTGGATGTGGAAGTCCCATTTTTCACACGTTAATAAATCTTGCACAACTGATTCAATTCACAAATGATTTTCCCTTTGTTAAATATCCTCCACAACACCTCAAAACACCAATTAGGTCAACTCCAAAATATATGAAAAATGAAATAGAATAAATTGTGCATCAATCCCAAAGAATAAATGAACCCAAACACATCTCAACACATCCTCCAAAGCAAATAATATAAGTCAGGATCAACTACAAATGAAGGAACCAATGTTGTCAGCCCAAACAACAACAATACCAACAAAACTATTAAATGTTCATCTTTACACCACTGAGAAGAAAACAAAATATAACATGTAGATAAAGATAAGATAAATGTAGGCAATTGAAAACATCCTTACACTTATCTCTTGAAGTAATCAATCATTAGGTGTTGGCGCAAAAGAAGAAACCCACTGAAAAGATATGAACGGAACATTTCAAATAGATTGTGATGCTTCAATACATTGGATATTGTATTGCGGAGCATGAAATCATCTTAAAATCATATGGATGAAGAATTACATCTTATTGATCACATTCCCAATTCTGTATAGGCATACCTTTCACTGTAGAGGAAAATAGAGAATTCTAGTGAGCATCTGAGACACTTAACCCTGTTATACTACAATATGAATAAAATTCACATTAAATTCTCTTGTAGAATATCTTATAACATGAATTATAGAAGTAGCCTCCTTGGTGACTAAAAAAATAAACTCTAGAACCGCAAGACAAATCATGCAAGGTGGAGGAATGCAAACCAAAATATAGAGTCACAAACTTAGTAAAATATATTTTTTTAACTTTAGACAACTTTTCCATAAGCATAAGTATGAATCTAGACTCAATTGTCAATCAAATAACTCATTGAACATGTAGACATTAATTAATGTACTAATTATATCCCTCAACTAAAGCATAAAGCATGTGTAACAATCTTATCCATGCACATGTCACTCATCTAGATTATCATACTATCATGGATGCATTTGTTGGTCTTCCAGATAAACATTCTTATCCTCAATCATGTTGACCCACTATCACCATCAATGTCAAACAATATATCAAATATCTCATGCTGATATCACATCATTTTTTAGCCTCTTCAACTATATCCTTCTATATGTATACAAGTGTGTTGTTAGGACATCAAGTTGTCCTCAAGTTGACATCAATGACAACACATTCAAGTTGATGTTAATGACAACAACATGTTGCACATATTGCCAACAATCTCCCCCTTTGTCATTGATGACAACAGTAAGTCATATCTCCCCATTTGACATCAAGGGAACAAGGCATAAAATCTCCTACTTATGACAACCAAAAATTATATATGAACTCACAAAACTATATGATCTCTACCAAAAATCTCCCTCTTAGATGGATATCCCCCAAAACCTGATACTATGTATACAAATTCTTAAACAAAAACCAAAAGAATTATACTACAAGCCTCCGAAAAAGAAAAAAATTTCTTATCCACATTTTTGCAACCCCCTTGGAGGTAGAATACTCTTATAAATTACCTTAAGATGGGCCAGAGTTGTATCCCAATTTTCTTAAGCTGATATAATAATGTGACTATGGCATTCAAACTATATGTATAAATCCTCAGCCCCATTGACATTATTGAAGAATTCATCCTCTAATCCACCTTCTCTGCTTCCACGAGTAGATCAGATAATGAATCCAACCTCAGGTTCACTACTTCTTTCAACTGACTAAATTATTTTTATATCTACTCTCATTGATTTTGAAGCAAAGACAACTATAAATGTAGGTTTTCTATTTGTATCCTAGTTGCTCTATCCTTGTCCTTTGATAAATCATGTAGTTCATCCATTTGAGTAATTTGTGACTCAATGGAGTCAATTTGATCCCTTATTTTCTTAGTGGAACTTAGCCATTTCAAACAAAATTAATAAAGTTTAGTCACTTCATCAACATAATCCTTAAACATCTTGATGTTTTCTTGCAACTTATTGTGTTCATTAACACACCTATCTAAGGCTTATATCATCCTCGTATCATTTAACTTTCTTAGTGCCTCTTGTTCTACTTTTTTTTCAATATGGGAAGAGTGATCTTTGAAAGAATCCATTAAAAGTTTTGACTTTTGTTCTAGAGGAAAGGAAGAATCTATGTTTACCTTTGGTAAACCTTCTTGAATCATCTTCACTACATCATCTATCAATTTTGACTTATCTAAGTATTGTTGTTGTAATGCCCCGCCAGGAACCCCAAAGGAAAAAACCACAACTAAGGGTGAAATATTTTTTTTTTAAAAGTATAAATCATAATAAGTGCATTAATTACTACAAAGCACAATAATAACCTAAGCGGAAGACTTACACCAGAATTCCTAAAGGGTTACCAATGAAGAATTAAAGTAAAAGTTAAATTCCACAATTACGATTAATCCAATAATCCATCATTTACTCATAGAACAAAGTAAGCCATAAGAAATAACATATTATACCATAACAGATTGAAAGGATACAATATAATTTTCTCTTCAATAAGCATTTACACCAATCATATAGAAAGCTGATAAATAACATCCAAAACTTAGGATTACAGTGATCTTCCAATACATGGCTCTCAATATACATATAAAGTTTACAACTTACATCAGATTACAAGGTTACATAAATTCATTGATACAAATGACCACATAGGTCTCCAAAGAATAATAATCTCCAACATGAGATAGAGCATGAGTCACGAACCATAGGACCACCTGCGAAGCCAATCCTCATATGAAGGTATGAACAAGAACAACCGATGCGAAGTGGCACTACCACCCGACCATGTGATCCCAAACTGGAATCACCCCACCATGCTAGGAGATAGCAGAGGACCCTCAAGCAAGCAAAAGCATGACATGGTCGACAGAACAATACGACTCCATGACAACACAACACGACTCCACAATATTCCAGGTGACTCAACATCACAATACACAAGTGACCCTAAAGAGAGAGTGTCATCGCATAACTTATGATGATTACCATGGTAGGCCTCCATAGGTCCCGGCCCCCATCCTGGGTTATCCTAGTAACCTTTCCCGAACCTTAGGCTCCATCTAAGTCTCATGCGGACCCTACCAACTCTTTGTGAAGACAAGGTGATTGATTTGCCATTCCATGCCTTCCCACTCATGCGCAAGGTACAATATCTTATATAATGTTATAAACTACCCACCTCCTAATCAAATTATTAGGTTATCACTTATTAACTGACTTTCGAGGGATTATCCTGCCATCCACTTCGGGCGCGGCCCCCACTCGAAAGCCACTCTCTCAAAGGACACTAAACAAACATGGTCACTCCATGAGGACCCTATGGCGAAGCAAACAACCATAACACCACTATCCAAAAACAAGTGGCCAAAATTAAGACATTCTAACTCTTGGTTAACCATAAGGAAAAGACACTACATGGTTAAGACAACGAGGTCATCATATATCACTTGGTCAAAAAAATCAAATACGCCACAACAGGACGACTGAATCAAAGACGAGAAATAAACACAAATAATACTCTTTGCAAGAAAGGCTAATTTCACACTCAAGCAATCATAAACACTTGCAAATTCATTGATTGAAAGTTAAATAAAAACACCCTTCATTTAAAGCCTCATTTGAAAACATCATTCATTTCTATATAATTTTCAATTCAATATTCCAATATAGAATAAAATCCATATTAAATATTCAACCAAATAAAAATATGAATTATATTAAACATATAATCTATTTCCAAAATTAGATCCAATTTATCAATTTGAATTAATAATTCCCAAGCCTTGATTTTCAACAATTAAATCTATTAAATTAATATGAAAACCAACATATAAAAAATTAAATACAAACTATAATTAAAACTTGATATTATAACTAACTTTAAATTTCATAGCATTTAATAAAATAAATTAACGACACATTACACCGCACCGCGAAGGGGAAAAAGGCATGTGATGGGACCAAGCCCTACCCGTGGTAGTGCTGCTGCCACCGGTAGCAGGCACTACCATTGGTAGTATTGCTACCGCGTAGCATCCCTACCAATCGGTAGTGTTGCTACCGCATAGCAGGACACTACCGTCCCACGTGGTGGGATTAGCCCGCCACGTGGGCTAGGTTAGATTAATTTAATAATATATATATTAAAAAAAATTTAATATAAAATCAATTCATCCCCTGTTCAATTCACGGGGCACATAAATAGTGCCAACATCCAAATTAAGAAAGGTTACTCTTCAATAAGGTAAAAGGTAAATTGATACACACAAGAGCCCCAATAAAATAAGGATTTTGGGCAGCATAAGAAGAATTTAAGAGATAGGAGAAGGATTTTGATAAATTTCTTCACTTCCCTCACAAGAAGAATTCCTTGCATCTTGCAAGAGGCAAATAACCAATTTTTACCAACATAAGCCCCAAATCTTGGGTAAATAGAAACTATGAAACACACAACAAACTAATTTTATTCCTTTCTATACCAAATAGAAGAGATAATTTAAGAACTTGATTTTGCAAGAGAAAATAACAAACAACAAATAGAAAGATGAATCATTTCTTTTCAACATGCACCCATTTGATATGAATTCAACAAAATCATCAATAACAAACACTATTTCTTTCATTCCAATCATTCAACAAGAATTTTCAAAGAGATTTACATTTTTCCAACACACAGGAAGCAACTAAAACATTCAAAATTATATTGCAAAACAAGAAGAGATTATCCAACCTTCAAGCAAACCAGGAAGAAAATGGATGGAAAAATCTCAATCTTGCAAACCAAAACCAACTCCAGCTCCTCTTCCAAAATGGTTTTCCAAATTTCTCATTCAAAATTCTGCCTCCCTCCTTCCCGTGAACTCCCAGGAATATATGGGGAAAAATATATTTCAACCTAAACTTTCTAGGTTTAAAGTTTTCTCCACCCATCAGATTAAACTATTTAAAAAGTAAAAGCAATCAGATTTACCCTTTCCATAAACAATTCTTTTCCAATAAAATAAAATACAAAAGTCAAATGGAAAGGTAAAAAAGAAAAGAAAACTTTTATTTATTTTATTTTCTATTTTCATAATACTTTCCTTCAATATAATCATTCCACATTCAAAAGGCAAGGCAAATACTTATTTCTTTTCACAATATATTATTACAACTTTGCCCAATAAAATAAGCCATTTTAACCATTTAATTATAGCAAATCATTTATTTAATTAAATCAATAATCTCAAGAGCATAATAATTAAATAATTACACCAACATAAAAATAGCACCATTCACTGAATTAAATAACCATTTAAATAAATGAAAACACGTAAAACGAGGAATGATCAACTGACGAACCACAAGACAAAACACTAAAGCACTCTGACTCGCATACCGGTCAACTGGGAAAAGATGACCGACTAACAACACTTGCATGAGTAGAACTGCAGGTCAAGCTAGGGTCCAACAATTATCTCCTCCACTCCCATCGGACAAATAAGGCATGCTCAGACCTGTGAAACCAAGTGAATTCGATACCCCGTACCTACCCGGTACTTGTACTTGCAATGTTGTGCACCAAAGAACTACATGTGCATATAGACAAATATATAAATAGACACGACACACACACCGATGAAGGAGAATCGTGACATTCCCTGTCTCACCGGAGTGAGTGAAGGAAAATCATCCCCTCGTATCCCATACACTTGCAAACACACAACATATAAATAACGCATCACACATATAAGGTAAAAGTGTCAGTCCATGATAATGATCCATAAAAATAACATTAATCATCATAAGCACTGAGATACTGCATGAAAGAATACCCCACAAATCTAGATAAAGCATGAAATAACATCGCATAAAGTCTAAATCAATATACAATAATGTATCTGTTGAACAGTCAACTGAAGTCAAACATAAATACAAAAAGAGTTTGATCGAGGAGGGGTACTATAGCTGTAGTACTTCCTTTATTGTTGAGGAGTGCAAGATGTATCCAAGTGGTAGCTTGTGTAGAGGAGACATGTTTGGGTATGTGGAGGATCATGGTGTGCCAAAACAGGCCCTTAAGTGGCAATGAAATTTTAGAAAAATCAGAGTTATGCAACTTGACATGAAAATTTGAATAAGTTGTGAATATTATTTTTAAAATATGTAAGAAGAGAATATATAGAAAATTGAATGTAGTTTCTAAGCTACTAGTTGTTTTTTGGAAAAAAAAAATCCTATTTGATGAAAATTTCAAATTTCAATGCAGTGGTACTAAAATTTCAGGAAAATAATAAGTAGACATATGTCTGACCACCCTAATCACAATCAAATCTTAATATTTTTTTATAATATTTATAATATAAGTATTAGACTCATGTTCGGATGTGACACATATATTTTTTCATTTTTTTATGAATTAAATAATTATTTATGAGTTTTTTACTACAGCTTTTCAGAAATTCAGAAACTCCTACGTCTGACAACCTTAACTTGGTCAAAACCTTATGAAATTTAATTTTTTTTAATTTTTCCCTATAGTAGACGAAGCATAGGATGTGACGCATGTTTCGGTTTCAAAAAAAAGTTATACCGTTTGAAAGTTATGAGTGTTTTTCAATCAGTATATCAATCAAGACTATTGTCAGAATTCAATTAGAGAATAAATAATAATTACTTACTAAAGTCAAAATAAGACAAGCCTTATATTGTTAGAAAGCTGGGAACGTCCTTAAAAAACTCTTTTCGTTTTATCAATTTTGGCTAAAAAAAAGTCATCAGCCACTAGTGTAAAGTCTAGAAAATCAAGGAATATTGAAAAACACGTTTTTTCAATTGACTTTCCAGGCTTGTCACTTCCAAGCCTAATACCAAAGCATTCCCGAGCTAAAATTTGAAATTTGAAAATTTGAGTACAAAAATCAGATATCGGATAAAATCGGATATCAGATTTTATCCAATATCCGATTTTTGTACAAAAATTTGTGGTCCCCAAAGAATTTCCCTTTGCTGCCATTTATGAAGTAAACTGCCACATGGCAGAAATCGGATATCCGATTAAATCGGATATCGGATTTTATTGGTCATATTTTAGAGAGAGAGAGGAGAGGGAGAGAGGGAGAAAGAGAGAGAGAGAGAGAGGAGGAGAGGGAGAGAGAGAGAGAGAGAGAGACAGAGAGACAGAGAGAGAGACAGAGAGAGAAGGAGAGGGAGAGAGAGAGGAGGAGAGGGAGAGAGGGAGAGAGAGAGAGGGAGGGAGAGAGGTAGAGGGAGGAGAGGGAGAGAGGGAGAAATGTGTGTGTGTGTGTGTGTGTGAGAGAGAGAGAGAGAGAGAGAGGAGGAGAGGGAGAGAGGGAGAGAGAGAGAGGGAGAGAGAGAGAGAGAGAAGGAAGGAGAGGGAGAGAGAGAGATAGAGAGAGAGAGGAGAGAGAGAGAGAGGGAGGGAGAGAGAGATAGAGAGAAGGAAGGAGAGAGAGAGAGAGAGAGAGAGAGAGAGAGCATAGGACCCCTTAGGACATAGTATGACCCCTTAGGATACAATATGACCCAAAGTGACCCAATATGGTGTCATTAGGGGTCATATGGTGTCCTAAGAGGTCATAAGGGTTCATGGGACACCATATGACCCCTATGGACAACATATGACCCCTAACGACACCATCGGACCCCTTAAGACACCAAATCATGTCATTAGGGGTCATATTGTGTCCTACGACCCCGTAAGACATAATATGACCCCTAATGTTATGATTTGGTGTCTTAAGGGGTCGATTGGTGTCGTTAGGGGTCATATGGTGTCTTGTGACACCATAAGACCCCTTAAGACACCAAATTGTGTCGTTAGGGGTCATATTGTGTCCTATGATCCCGTAAGACACAATATGACCCCTAACGACATGATTTGGTGTCTTAAGGGGTCCTATGGTGTCATATGGTGTCCCATGAACCCTTATGACCTCTTAGGACACCATATTGGGTCTCTTTGGGTCATATTGTGTCCTAAGGGGTCATATTGTGTCTTAAGGGGTCCTATGGTGTCCCAAGACACCTTATGACCCATATGGACACCATATGACCCCTAATGACACCAAATCATGTCGTTAGGAGTCATATTGTGTCCTATGACCCCGTAAGACACAATATGACCCCTAATGACATGATTTGGGGTCTTAAGGGGTCCTATGGTGTCGTTAGGGGTCATATGGTGTCTTGTGACACCATAGGACCCCTTAAGACACCAAATCATGTCGTTAGGGGTCATATTTACACCATAGGACCCCTTAAGACACAATATGACCCCTTAGGACACAACAATATGGTGTCATTAGGGGTCATATGGTGTCCTCAGAGGTCATAAGGGTTCATGGGACACCATATGACCCCTATGGACACCATATGACCCCTAACGACACCATAGGACCCCTAAAGACACCAAATCATGTCGTTAGGGGTCATATTGTGTCCTACGACCCCGTAAGACACAATATGACCCCTAATGTTATGATTTGGTGTCTTAAGGGGTCCTATGGTGTCATATGGTGTCCTATGAACCCTTATGACCTCTTAGGACACCATATGACCCCTAGTGACACCATATTGGGTCGCTTTGGGTCATATTGTGTCCTATGGTGTCCCAAGACACCATATGACCCCTATGGACACCATATGTTCCCTAACAATACCAAATCATGTCGTTAGGGGTCATATTATGTCCTACGACCCCATAAGACACAATATGACCCCTAATGACATGATTTGGTGTCTTAAGGGGTCCTATGGTGTTGTTAGGGGTCATATGGTGTCTTGTGACACCATAGGACCCCTTAAGACACCGAATCATGTCGTTAGGGGTCATATTTACACCATAGGACCCCTTAAGACACAATATGACCCCTTAGGACACAACAATATGGTGTCATTAGGGGTCATATGGTGTCCTAAGAGGTCATAAGGGTTCATGGGACACCATATGACCCCTATGGACACCATATGACCCCTAACGACACCATAGGACCCCTTAAGACACCAAATCATGTCGTTAGGGGTCATATTGTGTCCTACGACCCCGTAAGACACAATATGACCCCTAACGACATGATTTGGTGTCTTAAGGGGTCCTATGGTGTCATATGGTGTCCCATGAACCCTTATGACCTCTTAAGAAACCATATAACCCCTAGTGACACCATATTGGGTCGCTTTGGGTCATATTGTGTCCTAAGGGGTCATATTGTGTCTTAAGGGGTCCTATGGTGTCCCAAGACACCATATGACCCCTAACGACACCAAATCATGTCGCTAGGGGTCATATTGTGTCCTACGACCCCGTAAGACATAATATGACCCCTAATGACATGATTTGGTGTCTTAAGGGGTCCTATGGTGTAATAATACCTAACTGGACATGTCGGAGCCAACGGTTCATCATTGCGATGAGAAGAACGAGAAATCGACTATGCGACAACATTCCATTGAGTGAGATTGATGATTTTTTCACCAACCAAAAAATTGCTGCCCTAATAAAACCGTATGGCAACTTGAAATACCAAGATAGGATTTTGTAGGGACCTCTCTCGTGCCCTGTAGGTTCAAACAGATCATTTGCAAGTGCCACAGATTCTGAGTTAGGGCCCGTCAAAGTTTGACAATTTTGAGCACTTAGGGTGCTAAAGGGACGACGTCGGTAGGGTATGACCCCAAGCGTTCGATCAAGTAGGGGGGCAAAATAGGATCATGCGTAGGGTAATTATGCCTAACTCGACATGTCAGAGCCGACGGTTCGTCATCATGACGAGCAGAATGAGAAGTCGGCCACGCGACAACATTCCATTGAGTGAGACTGACGATTTTTTTGCCAACCGAAAAAATTGCTGCCCTAATAAAACCATAGGGCAACTTGAAAAACCGAGATAGGCTTTTGTAGGGACCTCTCTCGTGGCCCCTTAGATTCAAATGGATCATTCGTAGGTGCCACGGATTCCGAGTTAGGGCCCGTCAAAGTTTGACAATTTTGAGCACTTAGGGCGCTCAAGGGACGACGCCGATAGGGTATGACCCCGAGCGTTTGATTGAGTGAAGGGGCAAAATAGGAGCATGCATAGGGTAATAATGCCTAACTAGACATGTTGGAGCTGACGGTTCATCATCGCGACGAGCAGAATGAGAAATCGACCATGCGACAACATTCCATTGAGTGAGACTGACGATTTTTTTGCCAACCGAAAAATTGTTGCCCTAATAAAACCATAGGGCAACTTGAAAAACCGAGAGACGCTTTTGTAGGGACCTCTCTTGTGGCCCCGTAGGTTCAAACGGATCGTTTGCAGGTGCCATGGATTCTGAGTTAGGGCTCGTCAAAGTTTGACAATTTTGAGCACTTAGGGCGCTCAAGGGACGACGCTGGTAGGGTATGACCCCGAGCGTTCGATCGAGTGGGGGGGGGGAAATAGGAGCATGCGTAGGGTAATAATGCCTAACTGGACATTTCAGAGTCGACGGTTCATCATCGTGATGAGCAGAACGAGAAATCGACCATGCGACAACATTCTATTGAGTGAGACTGACGATTTTTTTGCCAACCGAAAAATTGCTGCCCTAATAAAACCATAGGGAAACTTGAAATACCGAGATAAGATTTTGTATGGACCTCTCTCGTGGCCCCGTAGGTTCAAACGGATCGTTCGCAGGTACCACGAATTTTGAGTTAGGGCCCGTCAAAGTTTGACAATTTTGAGCACTTAGGGTGCTAAAGGGATGACGTCGGTAGGGTATGACCTCGAGCGTTCGATCGAGTGGGGGGGAAAAATAGGAGCATGCATAGGGTAATTATGCCTAACTTGACATGTTGGAGTCGACGGTTCGTCATCGCGACGAGAAGAACGAGAAATCGGCCACACGACAACATTCCATTGAGTGAGACTGACGATTTTTTTGCCAACCGAAAAATTGCTGCTCTAATAAAACCGTAGGGAAACTTGAAAAACCAAGATAGGCTTTTGTAGGGACCTCTCTCATGGCCTCGTAGGTTCAAATGGATCATTCAAAGGTGCCACTAATTCCGAGTTAGTGCCTGTCAAAGTTTGACAATTTTGAGCACTTAGGGTGCTCAAGGGACGACGCTGGTAGGGTATGACCCCGAGCGTTCGATCGAGTGGGGGGGCAAAATAGGAGCATGTGTAGGGTAATAATGACTAACTGGACATGTCAGAGCTGACGGTTCATCATCGTGATGAGAAGAATGAGAAATCGACCATGCGACAACATTCCATTGAGTGAGACTGACAATTTTTTCGCTAATCGAAAAATTGCTGCCCTAATAAAACCGTAGGGAAACTTGAAATACTGAGATAGGCTTTTGTAGGGACCCCTCTCATGGCCCCGTAGGTTCAAACAGATCATTCACAGGTGCCATGGATTCTGAGTTAGGGCCCATCAAAGTTTGATAATTTTGAGCACTTAGGGCGCTCAAGGGACGATGCCGGTAGGGTATGACCCCGAGCATTCGATCGAGTGGGGGGGGGGGGGGAATAGGACCATGCGTAGGGCAATTATGCCTAACTAGACATGTCAGAGCTGATAGTTCATCATCGCGACGAGCTGAATGAGAAATTGGCCACGCGACAACATTCGATTGAGTGAGACTGACGATTTTTTCGCCAACTGAAAAATTGCTGCCCTAATAAAACCGTAGGGAAACTTGAAAAACCGAGACAGGCTTTTGTAGGGACCCCTCTCGTGGCCCCGTAGGTTCAAATGGATCGTTTGCAGGTGCCATGGTTTTCGAGTTAGGGCCCGTATGTGTTTGACAATTTTGAGCACTTAGGGCGCTCAAGGGACGACGCCGGTAGGGTATGACCCCGAGCGTTCGATGGAGTGGGGGGGGGGGAAATAGGAGCATGCGTAGGGTATGGTTCATTAAATGAATTGTATTGTTCATGAATTTTATTGTTCATTGAATGAATTGTATTGTATTTTTGATTAAATGAATTGTATTGTTCATTAAATAAATTGTATTGTATTGTTCATTAAATGAATTATATTGTTCATTATAAAAACAACACTTACAATGAAATAAAATGAATTGTATTGTTCATTAAATAGCCATTATTAACCATTGTTAATTATTGGAATGAAGATTAAATATTTCCATGATAGCACCATGCACAGATGAGCAACAATTTATATGATCGAATATCAACTTCTATATATATAAAAATGTAAAATGATTACAAATGTATGTCCATACACAAATATGGCATAAATGCCAACTGAAACAAAATGTATGTCTAAATACGTGAATGTATGTCCATTTACAAAATATACATGCCAACTAGACATGTAAGCATCCCAAAACCATCTATATCCCAAAACCATCTATAACATCCTAAGTTACTGATGGATCATCAAAATCGATCCTCTTCGCCGCACTGCTCGGCTCTGAAGGATCCTGCACAAGAAAAACAAACCACGATTAATATTAGTTATATTATATAATTCACATTCAAAAAGTTAACATAAAAATGAACTATTTAATTGAACTATTCATGTTTACCTCATCTCCACGTTTTCTCTTCAACTTTGCAGGACTCTTGATGTATGTCTTGGGTAGAGGAGGTATGTTTTGAATATTTTGATACACAACCTACATATGTTCAGAAACATGACATTGATACACGTTAGCATATAATTGTCACTGATAATAACAAATTATATCTACTAATAAAATAATAAAATAAACACACATCTACTCGAGGCATCTCTTCTTCTTCTTCAGGTATACTGGGTGTAATCATCAAGGATGTGAAGCCAAGAGTTCTCTATATATATACACAACAAGTATATGAAATTAACAATCTATGTCTAGACATGTATAATCACTATAAGTTATTTAAACTATTCATTCAATCATATTTGCATTCAATTACCTTTCCCTTGTCTCCAATTGCACTACCAGATCCTAGATCACACTGCACCGCACTCGTGCTACTTGTGCCCTACAAGAGTAAAATAAGATATACATGCAAGTTACTACATAATCTAATTAATACAAATATAAATGATGAGCATGTATGTACAATAAAATACAAATGACTAGGTGCAATAATATATGTACCGTCAAGCTATCCAGGCCAAATGAAATGGCCGACAAGGTGCCCTCCTGAATCTGTCTCAACTCATCCTCGATCATCAACTGTTAAATAGACCATGTAAATAAAAATTAGTACTTAATATTATCTAATTTATAAATATTTAATTAAAATATAACATGAACTGTGAAAATACAAATCTTACCACTACATCATCAATGTATGATGACGGTGCCTCCTCGCCGCTAGCATGTGAGGACTCCCCAGGGTATCCTCCAGTCTGTGTAATAACATCTAGTGCATCATGCACCTCATAATCTGCACTGTCCACAGGAGGATCAATGGGCTGTCCAATTGGACCCAAGCATACGTGCCCACACATGACACAACTATGGGGCACACATATGTGTGGAGCCGAGGATGACGTGTCACCGGCACCAGATGCACTGCTACCATCAAGAGTAGGCTGAGCTACTAACACAACCTGAGAAACCAAAAGGCTACTCAAAGAGTGAATAGCCGATATGGTTCGTGAAGCCACCTCACAAATGATATCAGGATGTTGAACTGCAGGTGGGGGATCAACAGGAGGAGGGGGGACATATGGGCCCTGGACTACTCTGACTGCCCCAGGTCTATTTTGGGGCATACCTAAACCTACACCCTAGAAAGGTTGGATGTCAAAGTAGTTCATATGTTTGTGTAAAACAAACTCAGCATACAATTTTTTTATGAAATAGAAGGGGATATCAAGATTGTTGTTGGGTGGTTTGTCGAAAACCATCCACCAATGAACCCAAACTTTTTTCACAATCCCATCATTTGTGCACCATTTGATAGAAAGTTTTATTTTTTTGGGATCTACAGGCTGACTAGTACGGGGATTGACAAACAATGAGGCGATTTCGGCTTTGGATATCTCAAGATCCTTGATATCCTTATACGACAAGCCATCTGCATATTTTTCCTTCATAGAATCTACCACAAAAGGGTGGCATCATGCTCCTCAGTCATGGTTTCCATACTTTTTACGATCGACGTGAGAGGATCAAACAATGGGTTTAGACGAGGGATCCTACGATATACTTCTGCAATCCCCCTCAATTCATTCAAATTTTGTGCAATCAAATCTTGAATTGAGGGGGGGTTTGGCAAATGAGGGTTTGGTTGTTACAGTTGTGGTTGGTCAATGTTTTCATTGTTATCCCCCATTTTTAACCTATTGAATGTAAACAATTAAATTTAGTTAACAAATTTAAACAATCAGGTATTTGATTTTAAAAAAATCTAGTTTTCATGAAAAAAAACCATATTTTCAATGAAAAATCAAATAAACATTCACAAAAAATACAAAAAATGAATGAAAATGATTCAAAACGATAAAATTCTTACCTCTAAAGCTATTTTTTTAGCATTTTTTTGTCAAAACACTGGATATCGGATGGAGTGGATATCGGATTTTGACGAATTCCGGCGACCCGTGAGTTAAAAATGACTCACGGGACTGTCACTGTCGAAATATAAAAGTCTCATAAAATCAGATATCCGATTTCAACACTTAAATTATTTTAAAATAACATATATAATATAATAATATATTATATAATATATTATTATATTATATAATACGTATTGTATTATATTATATATATTATAATATAATATAATATTATATTATATTATATTATATTATATATAATATATTATATTATAATATAATATAATATTATATAATATATAATATTATATAATATAATATAATATTATATAATATAATATAATATTATATATTATATAATAATACAATATTATATAATATATAATATAATATAATATTATATAATATAATATAATATTATATATTATATAATAATACAATATTATATAATATATAATATAATATAATATAATATAATATTATATTATATATAATATAATATTGTATTATATAATACGTAACATATAATATATTTTTTAAATTAAAATTACAAATAAAAATCGGATATCGGATAAAATCCAATATCCGATTTTATCCGATATCCGATTTGCATAGGTAATTACCAGGCCAAGGTGTACTGACACCCAGGCCAAGCAAAAAGTCAACACGGATTTTCACATTTTTGGGCAAGTGAAGAAGGCTATTTTTTCACATCGCCACTTTTTGGCCCCCCTTGATCCTGCACTAACCCGTTTGATAGATCAACCTATCCCACATGTGTAGGAATTTTCAATAGTTGGGTTGTCACAATAGGTTGAAACTACATTTGCAAAGTCAACAAGTCCTTAAATGAATTTGTAGAGGGAGAAGAGGAGCCTCACCAACTTCTTATCTGCCTATAGAAGCATCTTTCTTCTCATCCGTCTTCTCAAATATATCCTGAACGTTCTCAATATTGTCTTCCTTTTTCTGTTGATCTCCACCAAGCATTGTATGTTTGCAAATATCTTGCTATATTTGTTCACGAAATCAGTTTAAATCTACAAAAGGCCACTGAAATTTGTTTAAAAAACTTGTTGTGTATGTATAATGCAGATTGTTGATTAGTAGACATACATGTGTGTGTGTGTGTGTGTGTATTACATATATGTATAAATGCATACATATACATATATATGTGTGTGTGTGTGTGTATGTGTGTGTACATGCGTGTTTGTGCATATATACCTACACAGAAATACACATAACTATTCTTTCTTATACACATCAAAAACTTACAAGGGAAATTATGAATTATGTTTTAGTCCATGCATGTTATATCTTGATAAAGGAAAGTATTTTTCTTTTCTATTTGTAATTTTGGCTTTATGTTATAAGGATAGGTGTTGAATATGGACTAACCTACCATTTTTTTATTTAAATGATTTGGCCAAAACTATGAGTATAATTAAAATAGATGGATATTATTTAATATTTTATTCTCTCTGCCATATGCTAATAGTAGGACATAGCATGTTCATATGTGAAATGCATGTACATATATTAGGTTGCACTAGATTCTATCATGCCTAGTGTTTCCAAGTTGCTAGGCTTCTCATGTAGGGTTGGGTATTCTTTGAGTAGGAAGAATTATGGGGAAGTGTAAGTTTCACTGTTGGGTGGATAAGTGCCTGAACCATGCTCTTGTCTCTTGGTTTGTAGATGACCATTGGGTTAGTGGTGGCTAGAGACTCCAATAATTTATATTCTTATTGTATAATTTTGATGAGATGGGCATGAGAGACTAGGTCACATTCATTTTTACATTATGTTATTGTATTAAATATGATTCTTGATTTGACATTACTTCATGTGAGTTGTAACATGTACTCATATATTGATGATCTTTTAATCATATCTATGCTGGTATGATTAACGAGCAATTGCATGTTTATTTCAGATTTGGTAATCTAATTTACAAATTTGCAATCACATAAAGAAGTTAATATTTGCAAGTTTTCATCGCCTTGTTTTTGACAATATTCTGATAAATATTGATTTCTAGGTAGGAAAAACTAAAATCAACATCCTAATAACATCATCCCTAGTTATACATATTCCTCTTGACATGCAAGGGAGTAGGTGAGCATGTCAATGAAAAATGGTGGAAGTGTCAAACTTTGAGGGGTGGGGATGACTCATCGTTCATGCCTTAGGTCAAGATGTTGGTGTTCAAGGGTAGTGATAAAGCCATATCATATAGGCATGTGTGAAAGGGGAATTCCATGGCTCTAAATTCCATGGGGATAATATAGTGGAAAATATCAAGGGGTTCAAGCCTACCTCATGACACATACTTGAGGAAGTCAACTATCCCAATAAGGAACAAGGGAAGCAAGGGTTGGTAGAAATACATGCTTGGTAGGGGAACTCTAACAACCCTTGACAACTTACATAGACTTAAATATATTAATCTATAACCCACAAAATGTGTTTTTAGATTTTGAAATTTGCAACACAATATATGTACATGGGGAATAACAGTGGATAGCGCATAGGAAATTTTGACCAAGGGAGACCCATTTAAGATCTCTTAGATCACTTATAAATGGGGGCCAAGTAGGATCAAGCACCTAAAATAGAAGGGACTCAAGAAAAAAATGTCATCGCGAGATTGATTCCTAACACAATAAATGCTTAAATTTTAAAAAAGAAAGGATAAATCTTTAATGAAAAGGTAATACCAATATCTACCCATTGTTCAGTTCCCAAGGACTATACAACAACTCCTCATTGTGCTAAATTGCTTGTGGGATCATTTAAACCTCAATTCATTAAGAAATGCATGCCCTAGGAATAAATATGCCACTAATGAAGTCATATTAAGTGATACAAAGCTTGATAAATATAGATACTTTCTTAGGAAATAATTTATGTCTATACTATATCTATACCCTAAGATATGATAAATGTCAAGTAGTCTATAGACTATAATGAATAGCTAATAGGAAATTTTGACCAACCGAGGCCAACTTAAGATCTCAGATTGGGTATAAATGGGGGGCCAAGTAGGGTTAAGACACATAAAAATGGAAGGCACTCAAGAAATAATTAACATTGTGGGATTGAGTCCTAACGCAATGAGTGTCTAAATAGAATAACTAAAGAATAACTACTCAATGCAAATAACTAAAGAATAACTACTCAATGCAAAGGTAATTTACCAATATCTACCCATAGTTTAATACCCAAGGATTGTACAATAACTCCTCATTGCACTAAAACCCTTATGGGAACATTTAAATCTTATTTCCTTTGAATAGTCCATGCCACGCCCTGAGAATAAATATGCCACTAATGAAGTCATTTTAGGTGATACCAAGCTTGATAAATAAAGATGCTTTGAGGAAATAATTTATGCCTATAAGTATATCTATATACTAAGATATGATGTATGCATATATGTATATGCATGTGCACGTGCACAAACACACACATGTATGCATATATATGTTTATATATGTATATGTGTGTATATATATACATACATACATACATATGTATTTGTGTGTGTGTATGTTATATATATGTTGTGCATACATATATATGTATGTACATACATGTGTATGTGTATGTCATATAAATGTATGTCCATACATATATATGTGTATGTGTGTATATATACATACATATATATGCATGCATGCATGCATACATACATATATACACACATATGTATATATATGTATGAATATACATACATATGTATATATATATATATACATACATATGTATATATATATATATATACATACATATGTATATATATATATATATACATACATATGTATATATATATATATATACATACATGGTTTTTACTAATTACTATTTTTTTCAGTTATTGGATTTTTGGGGGGCTTTTAATTAGTGAAATCTAATGGAAGTAATTGGAACATGCGGACCCCTTCCCCAAATTGAATTATAAAAGAAATTCGATCTATTAAGATTTAAAAATAAATGATGGTAGAGATTACTATTAAGATTAGAGTAATATGTGAAGTTCCATAGATGTGAGAAAGGCAGCGTAATTATAATAGGAAAGTACAAAAGAATAAAAGAAAAAGGCAGGCAAGCGTATACGATTCTCACAATTAAAACCAGCTTGCTTCATGTGGGCCTTGCAACTGGCAACTGTGGCCATAAGCTTTCGATCATTTCAGTTTTGCTTCACCACCACATTCGCTGCGCTTTAAATTATCAGGCGTCGCCACAAAAAGAAAAAAATACTAGATAGCCGAATATTTAAAGCAAAATGTTCCAGGAGAAAGGGCGAGAAAGAGCATCGGATTTACTAATATTTTTTGGAAAAGAATAAATAAGCGAGAATGAAGGATTTAGGTAGCCCCACAGGAGCCGTCAGATCCATTCGACAATCAGGGACCGTTGGTTTGGCTTCTTTAGGGGGGATTGGGGGTGTGGTGGAGGGTGTGGAGGGAGAGTGGAGTGGAGGGAGAGTAGAGTGGAGTGGGTGTGATGGCGCAGGGTGGGGCAAAGAGAAGCGGCAGTGTGAAATGGTTCAATGCCCAGAAGGGCTTCGGCTTCATCACTCCAGAAGACGGAGGAGAGGATCTGTTTGTGCACCAAACCTGCATAATTTCGGAGGGCTACCGCTGCCTTGCGGAAGGAGATGTTGTCCAATTCACAGTGGAGCATGGCGATGATGGCAGGACGAGAGCCGTCGATGTCACCGGCGGCGGACCCGCTCGGGGAGGCCGCGGAGGGTACGGATATGCTGGACGAGGAGGCGGCGGTTATGGTGGTGGCGGTAGCAGTTATGGAGGTGGCGGAGGAGGCGGTTATGGTGGCGGCGGAGGAGGCAGTTATGGTGGCGGAGGAGGCAGGGGAGGACGAGGCAGAGGCGCTAGTTCTCGCGGCGGAGGGTGTTATAACTGCGGAGAGGGAGGTCACATGGCGCGTGATTGCCCCAATGGTAGCGCTGGAGGAGGTGGTGGAGGACGGTCTGGCGGGGCTTGCTATAACTGTGGGGAAGCGGGGCACTTTGCGAGGGACTGTCGAATCAAGAATTGAGGGTGTGATTTGGGTGTTGTTTAGAGTATGTGGTTTAATTGTTTGTGGGAATGATTTGTGTTTGTCTACTCCATCCAGGAGAAAGGCCTGAATATATATTTAGGCTGCCGCTCTCTCTCTCTCTCTCATGGTAGTTCTGAATTGTTGTCGACTGTGAACCTTATGTTTTGTGTGGGCCGAATACATGATTTTGGTCGCCTCGTATAATATCTTATTCTAACATTAACAGAATTTTGCGTGAAGAGCTTTGGATTCAGTTTAAATGGTAGTCTAGAATTGTTTATTCAAATTTCACTGTTATCTTTTTGCACGCGGGGTTTTATATCACAGTCTGATTTGTTTAGTTATCTCATATGGGGAATTGAGTTTAGGTTGAGCTTCTTTGATTAAGAGATCTGATTTGTTTAGTTATTTCATATGGGGAATTGAGTTTAGGTTGAGCTTCTTTGATTAAGAAAAGGGATTGAGGGGCGTTCATTTTGTCAAAGTCGTTTGGGCATTATCTGGCTTCATCTTTTATGATGTCATGTCAAGACTTTGCACTCAACAATACTTATCAAGATCCTTGATGGGTTCATTGGTTTTTAGGTTTATCCAAGATTTTTAAAAAAAATATAAATTTCCTTCATTAATCATAAAGCTCTTTCTAAGAGATTCATGGGTTAGGGAAATCATAAAAATATTATAGGAGATGATCGTTTGAGATTTTTATATATCCAATTTAAAATCACAGTCTTTTAAAATTTTAATCAATATTTAATGTTGAAAGTAGTATATAGATGTGTTTTTCTTTTATGTTTTGCCCAGTTTTAGTTGGGGTGTTCTTTATGTAATAATTGGAAGGGTAAAATTTGTATACTCGTGTTCATATTCTTTTTCTTTATGATTTGAGTCAGTTTTAATTAGTGTCTTTTGTCTCATAATTGTAATGGTATATTTTTTATGCTTATGCTCATACCCTTTTTCTTTATTTATTATAATGTCTTTTGTTTAAGACAAAAGAATTTATACTCACGCCATGCCCTTTTTCTTTATGTTTCTCTAATAATTGTAATTGTAAAACTTGTATGGTCATGCTCATACCTTTTCTTTATGTTTTCAACTAGTTTTAATTAGAGCGACTTTTGTATGATGTAATGATAAAATTTGTATACTCGTTCCAATCTTTATTTAGTTTTGGATTTATTTTGATGGATTATTTTAAAACAACTACATATTAACAAGTATTGCATTGCTACATTGAGTTAGACTCACTCTTTGATCTTTCATCTATCCCTATTAACAATTTTATCACACATTAAATCTCATTTCATCTCTACTTGCAATTACCTCTATATATTTGTCATTACCATGCCTACATTACTACCATTTTCATACATTTATTTATCTTCATATTTATGCCTATTTGGGTCATTTTGTGGCATGTAGGGTTGCCCCACACTAGGCAAATTGATCCCTAATATTCAAATTTTGTCAACGCCAACCTTTTTTCACTAGCTATTGTGAGCCAATTTAGTACACATTTACATGATTTATTATTGTATATTGGCATTTAAAATCATTAAACATGCATTAGTTCATATCCAAGAATCATCTTAAAATACTACATTACAAAGATAATCATTTTAGGAACATTTTTGCTTTCAGCACTAAAAGGAATCTTAATTTGCATCAAATTCATCTAGGACACAAGCATGCCTAAGAATTTTGTCTTCAAAATTCATCATGACTATAATATTAGTCTAATTTGATGTAGTTGGTGGAGGGTCCAATAAAGGATTGCCTCACCATGTAGCTAGAAGAGCCCTCAACTATTTGACAAATAAAAAAAAACAAAGATACAATGAAAACAAATCGTTATTCATAATTTTTTTTTTACATCAATTAGCTTACATGTTTTCAGTGATACATTAGGCCACAACCTTGACTTTCAATACTATGAAGGAGGATAGTTTTAGAATTCCAAGCATTGCAAGGTATTTAAAGTCATTCAATGTGTTTTAACTCATATCGAAGCATTATCTTAAAATTCTAAGCATTACAAGGAGAATCATTCTAGGAACATTTTTGTTTGAAGCACTAAAAGGAATCTTAGTTTGCATCATATTCATTTAGGACACCTACATGTCTAAGAGCGTTGTCTTCAATATTCATCCATGACTATAAAATTAGTCTAATTTGATGTAGAATTGGATGGTCCAATAAAGGTTTGACAAACCATGTAGCTAGGAGCGCCCTCAACAATTTGACAAATAAAAATAAACAAGGATACAATGAAATCTGTATTCATAAGAAATAATTACATCAATTAGCTTACATGTTTTCAATGATACATAAGGCCAGAACCTTGACTTACAATTCTTTGAAGGGGGACATTCTTACAATTCCAATGGAGAATTCAATTATGTTGGAAGAAGTTTCCTTAGCTTTAGTGGAGTGACCAATGTCTTTGTTGTAGATATATAGTTCAAGCCTTAAATTCTTAGATTTGCTTTCATTTGGATTGTTTCTAAAATTACTCGCTCATAAATGCCTAAGACTTTTCCTTGATAATGAATAGTTTAACAAATCCAATTGCCAATTTGTGATACTTGTTGTTTTATAAATAAGATGTAAATCCACTTTAAGATGGTATGTAGTAGTGGTGGTGATAGTTTCCTTGATGGTGAGGAAATGGTATTAGATAAATATGAAGGAAACAAGATGATATCTAATTGTAGTTAATGGATGGTTTCAATAGGTATGATTGGACCTTGAGATGGCAAGGGATCATGGAAGGGATTAGTTGGAATGCAAAGGATCTTGATTCAAATGAGGACATGTGGGCATTGCTTTGGAGCAATCTTTGACATAGCTAGAATCATTTCCAAATGATAGAAGGGAGGGGTGTTGTCGTGCTAGCAATTAGTGTATGGAGGGGCTCTTTGAACTGTACACATGGATGGGGAAGGGATTTTTGATGTTATGGATGGTGAATTTAATGGATTTGAGTGATTTGAGAAATTTAAGATTTATGATTGCATGGTTAGTGGGACATTTGGATGGAATGAGATAAGCGATATTGTGGGATGACACAACTTTGTTTATTCTTTGTGGCCTATAATTTTTTTGTGAATAGTCTTGTTTGAGTTTATAACACACTCCTAAACTTCAAAATTTTGGGGACAAGTTTGCATTTTACTAGGATTTTATTACTTTCACAAGGCTAGGGTTTTTCACTTTGTGTTTTATCTTGTCATGTACTCTCCCAAAAGTGAATTTCTTAGAGTTACAAATGCTTGGCAAGCTTTTGGGGCCATTCTATTTTTACTTTTACAAAGTTTATTAAATATTTAAATGTTTCAAACCCTTCATATTCCTTGGAGACAATTTATTTATGAAGTTGCAAACTATAATGATTTCCCAGAGTCTAAAATGGGAAAATTTGCAAACTAGATTACTAATTCACTTCATTATTTGTATTTTTTACCTTTCCAATCACCCTAAGTCTATTAATCTTGTTTTCATCTCCACTTCAAGCACTTCGATGCTATTTTTCTTCAAAAAATTTATATTTTCCATTGTGAATGTTCAAATTTTTGGAAAACATGTGCCCTACTTGTTGGGTGTTTAGAAAATTTGGCCTAAATTAGAATCATTTGAATGTCCCTTCAAACCATTAATGGAACTCTTTCATTAAAGCTAAAAAAAATAGTTTTTTGCATCTCTTAGCATTACCTCAATGTCTCATGTCTCTTTTGCAAAAATTTCATGTTGCAATTTGATACTAAGAGCTAGCATGCAAAGGGAGGAACAATCGATACACAACCAAATTTAGACTCTTGTAATTGGTGGTCAACAATGAGCTTTGTTATGCAACAATTTCTAGTTACAAGCCAGACCCACATGATGATGTCCAAGGAAATCAAAATGCCAACAAGTTGAGCTATCGAGTAAATGAAGTTCCATAATACAAAATGAATATACAAGCTACAAGTTGTAGTTCAATACTAAATCTTTGTTTGTAGTCTTGTAAATTGGAATCCTAAGTCTAATTTACAAAAAAATTGACACAATATTCATTTTAAGGGACATGGTTCTTTAAAATTAAAATTTTGAAGTTTTTAATGTTTAGGTGATTGAACATTTTTCATATATATTTTTGAGTGAAATTAATCCTCTATTATGAAACTATCTATAGGGATTAAAATTAATTATTTTAAAGGAGGTTAATATCTTGTTCTTATTAAATGAAAGATGTGGAGAATGGTTATAAAGTGCAAATTACAAAAGGAAAGCATGGACTAGGGTTGTGAAATTTAAACGCACAATAACTTGGTGAAGATTAATTTAGTTGAGGGGATCTCCACAGCAAAAGAAGTATTTGAAAAGTGTACATAAGCCTTATGATGTGCATCTATACATCAAATTATAAGTGAGTTGTAATAAGCAAACAGAATGTAAACAATAAAATAAAAGCAACCTTTCACTTTCTAAGGTGTTTTGTCATTCAAATATTTTTGGAAGGGAATGATTGTTGGTCTTCCTATCTAAATGTTCCTATTTATATGTGTCACATCCCATATAATTAGTCTAGCTTGATTATTTGAATTATTGTGTATTAATTATTTAATTACAAACACTTATGCAAGATGGTTTGATTTTGCTCAATGTCTTTAAAGAATGATTATGATGGTGATGAATGATGAATGATTATGTTAGTTTGACAAGAATTAGTGACACTCTTTAGGTACAAGAGAGAGCATCATCGAAGAGGAGGTTTTAGCTAATGGGGATAACTTGTCATGATGGAATTAATACACACACTTACCTAGATCCATGAAGTTAGGTTGCATGTGTGTGAATAAGATTAGGTATTTTGGGATTCGATATTTGGATAATCAGTAGAGCTCATACTAACTTTGAGTCATAAGCCAAATTCTTCATATAAGAAGGTGCTACTTGGTAATATATAGTAGTATTTTGACATTTCGTCAATAGAACCAAACTAAACTAAAATCAGTACGAGAAAGCAAATGCTAATCTTCTTTTATCTATTTATTTTACAATTAAATAATAATAATAATATTGGTAGTAAGTGATATTATATTTAAGAAAAATATTATGTAATATATATTTTATTTAAATATTATTTAAAAGAAAATAAAATTAATGTTGATATCATATTATGTGATACCTCGGTTTTATTGGAAGAGGGATTAAAATTATTCCAAAGGAAATATAAAATTAAGTAAAATAGAAAAACAACTAACCCAATTTGTTTTTATTTCTACATTCCACGTGCCTTGTGATCCATGAATGTAACCATGGAAGAAAGATGTCTTAAGTTGTAAATTGGTCTTTGTAGCTTTCTTAAAAAAAGTTACTAAAGACTTTTTCGTTAAGGGAGGAAATGTTATTGTTCTTATGGGAAAATATACTCCCACAATCATGACATCTTGGAGGAGACTGTGAGTCCTTATGAAGATGGCAATGGGAAAATATTGTTTGTAGGCAATATTCCTTTACAATGCTGTCTACCCTTGGCTTATAAATGTATGAATCATTCACTCATTTCTGTGTGTGCTATCGCAATGGCAATCCAACATTCCTGTCAAAGAAGAGCTACAACTTGGAAATCAATTGAATACTAGAAAGATTGTGAAATTAGGTGTTACACCTGCCAAATGCATCTACACATGAGTTCTAATCCTTTTCTACAAAATTTATTATGCATTTCCTACAATCTATTAATTCATGAGAGTATTGCTTTGAGTGATTTTGTCAATTAGTTTCAACACCTGGTCTTTGCTTCCACATTTGTTTGGTAGTTTAAATTTGTTTATTCATATCTTCCAATTACTACATATTATTAGGGGCAGTCTGTAAAACAGTTCAGATTTGGTTGTGTAGAGGTTCCAATAGATAATCTGTTGAAACCATGGTAATTGGCCTGTTCCAAAATTCTACACAAATTGTGTCTTGCAGTTGGTTCTAGTGGATTTTGGTGCATTGGATTGGCATGATAAGGTAGCGCAAGTGGAAGAGGGATGGATTTCCGTTAAAGGCAAAAAAGATAAGTCCTTAAAGCCTTCTTTTGATATGACTCTTTGATTCCATAAGAGCAATTCTAAATGTAAACCTTGATGGTTCTTGGGTAGGGGTTGGTTTTTGGTTGGCGACAGGTTGTTCTTTTGCAGCTTTGTTGCTTTTGATTATGGGAGTCTTTTTTACCCTTGGTTGTCTAGTGCTTTCTTGTTCATATTATTCAGACAACTTTCTGGTTGAGGATTCCAGTTCCTATCTTTTTCTGGTTGTAAAGGGTTTCGGGTCCCTTCAAAACCTGTTTTCCCCTAATAAAAAACATAGCCATATAGATTAAAAAGAAATTAAAATAATTGAACCAAAAGCAGTTTGTCCACAACTGTTGCTTCAATCTATTCCAAATAAACGAAAAGTAGATAAAAAAAATATTAGGGTTTTAGAGGTGTTCACATTAAAATCCCTGGGGGGAGTTTTCGGTCGGAGTATCCTTTTTTCCTCTCATCTTTCCAGCAATGCATGGCGTACAAAACAAGTGTCATCTCGACGTTGCCCCCAGCAGTCTGTGTTTCGCATTTGAGGATTGGAGTAGCGCAATGATGACAAATGGAGAGGTTTTGCTGACTGGGCCTTTTTCGGGCCCACCTTGTAGCACAAACGGGAAAGGGACACCTGTCATCTTCGCGTTGGCGGATGCGTTTCTTTTTGGAGAGGTTTTTTGGAAGAGGTCTCCCTGCTTGCCACATTTTCTTCTGTGGTTAGAGAAATCTTTTTTTTTCAGGTCGGTATGAAGATCATCGCAGACAAGCAAAACAACAACCTCAGGGCCGTTTTGCTAGGTGTAACCTTGCAGAATAACACAACTTGGTTTTTTTGTTCAGGGGTGGTTATGCATGTCTGATGTACTTTGGAGCTATTAGTAGAGTCGCGGGCTCTATTTATGTTTGTTTTTTCCCTGTTGTAGGGGTTCAAAACTTTTAAGAAAAACAATTAAGGATCTTAGATAATTTTTAGCTGTTATAGTTTCCCAAGAGGAAGGTTAATCAAAATTGTGCCTGCAGCCTTTGTGATTGCCTCTTTTTGGATGCTTAAATAGGCTTTTCTGTTCTTTTTCCTGTATTTTGATGACTTTAGAGATATCTATCTAATACTCTGCCGATTAAACTATGTTCCACACTTGTTATCTAGTGGATGCATGATATATGTTTCTTTATGTTTTTTCAAAGGAGTCTTAATTGTATCTTAATTTCAGTTCTGTTCGGGCACGTAGATTGTTGAATGGGCTTTAAAACCATGTGTTTCTTGGTTTTATATGCTATCTGCTTTTTATGAAATGTTTTGGCATATCGCCTCCATAATATAGATCATTTTATTTTATGTTTCCTTCTTTTCCCTTTTCCCAAGCCCCCAAGGAAGAGTCGGCTTCTCAAATCCAGAGGTTATTCAGTGAGTTTCGCGTAGTAGGTCCCCCATCACTGAATTTCCCATAAGGTTGTTTATTTTCAAAGTAAAATTTAGAGTCAACAGTTCTTTTTTTGGCATGCACGGTGGGAACTCAAGTTCAAATATAACTCTGAGCTAGTTTATGAGTCATAGGCCTATTACCAAGAGTCGGACAACTTTAAATCCTCACCTTCTCTTACCACCTCTGGTAACCATGCATTCAGCCGCATCTTCATCCTCAAAGAGCTTTCCCACTTTCCCTATAGTCACCCGCGCAACAATGACACACCTTCCCCCCATAAATTTTGTGACCTGGGATAATGGGAGCCTCATCATTCCCCCAACTCCACTCATGGTCTGGGGAGCTATCTCTACAGCAACGCTAAAAGTCGTGCCCAAGTTCACTAGAGAATGTGATAAAAATCTTGGGGAGCATTTACAAGATGTAGCCACTGTCTGCACTATCCATGGAATTACCGAACAAAATGTGGCCTTAAGATTTCTCGTAGCTTCTTTCAAAGGAAGAGATTTGGATTGGTTCAGATCGTTGGGTCCTAACATAATAGGAGATTGGGATCAGTTGGGAGACCCATTTTTCAAGAGGTTCTCTGATAAGGCTGACAAATCGTCTTTGATGAACCAATTGATCACAATAAAGAGTGCCCCTCATGAAGCACTAACTGATTTTAATCTAAGGTTTCAGCGGACCTGGCAGAGGATACGTTTGTCTGCTCACCCCCCGGTGGCTATGGCTTTTGTATTCTACTTAAAATCCTTCAATTCTGACATATCAGTGATGATTCAGTCTCTAGGATGCAATACTCTCCCACAAGCATTCAACATAGCAGTCCAAGCAAAAAACAACCTAATCAATGCCAGGAAGCTCGCTCCCCGCCCTATCATGCCACTTTTTCCTAAGATATCTCCTCAAGTCTTAGAAGAAGCCGCTCCCAGTACATCTTCTCCACAATCTATATATTCATATCCCGCTCCCCCACCGTCCTCTTTGGCTACCGAGGTCAGTGATATGAAGAATCACCTAAGATCCTTCTCCAATAAGATAGTCAATCGAAAGAGAGCCCAAGTCTTGCCCGCCAAACCTCCCTTCCAGTAGAGTTTCCAAGGGAATTGACCTCCATACCAACATAACCAACATACAAATCACCGTACTGACAAACCTTCCCAGCTGAATGGCCAAATAGTCCCAATTCCAAATCCATTGCAAACTATTTTTCCAAACACTGGGAAAGAGCTGATTGTGGGTCAAAATAACCTTGCGGATGATACAAATTCCTGGTGCTTTCCATGTAACAATGCTCATGCTCCGAGGAATTTCCCAAGAGGGAACTTGCAGCAGAAGATCGTAGAACAAAGAAGTCTAGGCATGACTCTGGATGAGTCCGTGTATACATCTTCGAGTATGGAAGATGCGACTTTTGTTGCTCAAATGCAAGGTATGTCATTGCAGCAAGAGACAAAGATCGCCCCAGACCATGCACTTTTCTCATGGATGGAGGACGAGAATTCCATGCTCACCAACAATGCATCCACTTCAAAGGATGGAGCCCCCTTCATGCAGTCGGATTATAACCTCCACTCCAAAAGGCATTTCACCGGGGAGAATGCTGACATTTCAAGAGGAATGTTCATAGACAAATATCCTGAACGACCAGTGATCAACTCTACCTATCTGAGAAAAGAGTTCGTCCCTTATAAGCCGAAGGAGCCAAAGATTCCCACACCTCAAATAGTAGACGTGGTGGAACAAATGAAGTAAGCTCTGACTCATGTCTCTCTATGGGATCTCCTAAGTTTTCCTGAGAAAAAGAACTGGCTGAAAGAGGCCTTGTATAATGGTGGAAAATTTGCAAGCGAGAGCTCCCCCAAGTCTCCACAGATCAACGAAATAGGTTTCCAACCCGCAGCAGGCAAGTCACACTCTCTGGCCATGTTGACTAATCAGGTCCCGCCCCCTAAAGTTCAACTAGAAGGTAAGCCTAAACCAACCCATTTTACCTTACCCTTATAGTTGGAGATAAACTATTACATAATTCCATGATAGATTCCGGAGCTAGCACCACCGTCATGCCTAAGCAAATAGTGGAGGTGTTGAATATCAGTTATCAACCTTTGAATAGGGGGGTTATACAGCTTGATGGGAACAGGGTCCAGACCATAGGTATTATTAAAAGCCTTCCTCTGACCTTATTCATATGTCCTAACGTTACGTTGTCCCAAGAAGTAGTGGTCATCGACATCCCTCCTATTTTCAGGATCTGTCTTTTCCGAGACTTCACTTCTAAAATAGGAGGCTATCTATCCTTAGACTAGTCCCATCTCATCCTCCGCACCCAGCACGATGCCAAGCTAAAAATCCTCTCGGAATCCCTCCATGCTGAACATGTAGCTGACCAGGCCATGATTAATTTCAAGCTTACTCACACTTCTATATCTAATGAGGAAAGAAAAGTGGTAGAACTCTTAGAAGATGAAGAAGTGATTGGGGAGAGTCCACCCGAGTAGGAAGTTTTCCTGAATGAGTTCATAGATTCTGATCCTTTTTATAGCTACCATGCCACTAGCCTAGGTACCTATTGCATTTTTTATGAAAACCAGATCATCCCGAAGCTTACTAAAGAATCATTTTCTGAAGAGCAGTTATCTTCGGCATTGTGGACCCTGCATTTCGATGGTGCAAAATGCAAAATGGGCTCCGAAGCCAGAATTTGTCTCAAACCTCCCTCAGGCGAACAGATCTTAAAGCCTTTCCGGTTACAATTTGCATGTTCTAACAATGAAGCAAACTACGAGGAACTGATCCAAGGCCTGAGCCTGACAGAAAAGATGGGCATTAAAAAATTGAAGGTCTTGGGCGACTTTGAGCTGGTTGTCCATCAAGTTCGAGGGATATCCAGTGCCAAAAATGTCTGTATGAGATCCTACCATGCCATAACGTGGGATCTAATAGAGAGTTTTGATGCTTTCAATATTGTAAGTATCCCCCAGAAATTAAATGTTGTTGCTGAACGGATGGCCATGATCGGATCATAATTTGACCCTGCCACGAACTTGCTCACTGGCTCTCAAGTGGTCTGTGTAGTCGTCCGCCTGACTATTCCTGATAATGATACTCATTGGCAAGTTTTTGAGAGCGATGAGAAGATCTCTTTATTCATCCAAAACTTAGGAGGATTTGCAGATCAGCTGCAACCTAAGGTGAAAGAAGCCTATGGAGATCAGATCATCCAGCTGAAATCCAACAAGCTTCCTAATGGTTTGATCACTCTAGAGAACCTGTTTGACCACGATGATGCCAAAAATGATAAGCGGAAGCTAACAGCTAGCAAAGGGGATTATGCTGAAATGTTGGTAGGAAGTGGGAGATTTCTCAAGGTAGGAAAAGGCATTTCCCCTGAAGATCGAAAGAGATTGGCCCGATACTGTGATGAATATGTAGGTGTCTTGGCTTGGTCTTATGATGATTTAAAAGGATATGATCCTAACATCATTCAACATACCATTGAGCTCACGGATGGAGCTAAGCCGGTTTGACAGAAGCAAAGGTTGGTCAACCCCAAAATTGAGTCCCTCTTAGCTCAAGAGTTGAAGAAGCTAATTGAATCAAGGATCGTTTACCCCATAAAACATAGCACATGGGTATCAAATCTAGTGCTCGTAAGGAAAAAGAATGGAGATATCCAGCTCTATGTAGATTTTCAAGATCTGAATCAAGCATCTCTCAAAGACCACTACCCTTTGCCATCAATGGAGCAATTACTGAGCATGGTGGCGGGGTCAAAAATGTTCTTGATGCTTGACAGTTTCTCGGGGTACTACCAGGTACTGGTAAAACCAGAAGACCAACACAAGACAACGTTCACCACCAAATGGGGAACATTCGCATACCAGAAGATGCCTTTCGGGTTGTCAAATGTTGGAGCAACTTTTCAAAGTGCCATGGATTTGGATTTCAAAGAACTCATTAACAGGAGCATTTTGATATACTTAGATGACCTAACCATATTTTCCAAACACCGAGAGGATCATTTTGATCATCTCGAGATAGTTTTCCAAAAATGTCTTGAATTTGGGATTTCCTTGAACCTAAAGAAGTGCATCTTTGGTGTCCCTCAAGGCAAGTTACTTGGGCATATAGTATCAAAAGAAGGTGTTTCCATTGACCTAGACAAAGTCAAAGCCATAAAAGACCTCCCCCTTTCGGTTAACAAAAAAGGAGTCCAGTCCTTTTTGGGTAAAGTCAATTTTGTTAGTCGTTTCATTTTGGACTTTGCCAGAATTATAAGACTCGTCACCCTAATGCTAAAAAAGGATATACATTTCAAATGGAATCTTAAAGCCAAAAACGTTTTGATAGAATCAAAGATGTTATCTATTCAGTCCCCGTGTTGTCTAACCCAGATATGTCAAAGGACTTCATGATGTATGTCTTCTCTGGCCAGTATAGCATCTCCATGGTCCTAACCCAGAAAGATGTCGAAAAGGGGGGTGGACATCCCGTAACTTTCCATTCAAAGACCCTCAAAGAGTATGAGGCCAAATACAACTTTGTTAAAAAACATGCCTTAGCCGCAGTAAAAGGACTAAAGAAATTCAGGCTTTTCATCGCCTGTAATAAAACTACGATGTACGTAGCTCATCCCGCGGTCCGAGAATACATTATGGAGGGTGACATCACCAAAAAAAGGGCAAATTGAATCACTAAGATTCTAGAATATGATGTCAATGTCAAGCCAATAAATCTCGTTCTCGAGAGGGGCATTTGCGAATATATAGTTCAGGGATGCGAACCCCATGAAGATGAAGTGGCTGCAGAAGAGGTTGTTATGTTTTCACCTGATACTCCACAAGCTTGCTAGATCGAGGCCAGGAAGAAATTCATGAAGATCGGGATTTTTCCCAATGACCTCCCTTTCGAAAAGAGAAGGTTTTATAGGCTCCAAAACAACAGTTTCCATTTGATAGACGAAGTACTCTTCAAGAGGAATTTTGATGGAATCCTGCTTTGTTGTGTAGGTCAAAGCCAAGCGGATAAAATCCTACATGAATTCCACTATGGCTCCTTGGGAGGAAATTTCTCTGCACCTACAACTGCTATCAAAATTACCCAAGTCGGATATTTTTGGCCTTCTATGTTCAAAGACAATACAATTTGGTAAGGGAATGCAAGGAGTGCCACTATTATATTGGTAGAAGTAAAAGAGCAGCAATGCCCCTCAGGCCTATGTTAGTAGAAGAGCCTTTGGCCCAATGGGGTCTCGCTTTCATCGAAATGATCAATCCCCCCAGTTCAGTCGGACACAAGTGGATCCTGACCACCACCGACTAGTTCATCGGATGGTCTGAAGCCGTTCCTTTGAGGAACTCATCAGAAAGTGAAGTGTTGGCTTTCCTAGAAGACTTGGCATGCTGATACGGTTCTCCCAAAACCATCATATTAGATAATGCACACGCATTCACCAGCTCACGAATTACCCAATTCGCCCTCAACGGAGGTATTTATCTTAAAACCTCTTCTAATTACTATCCTCAGGGGAATGGACTTGCTGAGTCCACTAACAAGAACTTGATCAGACTTATTAAAAGGATAGGTTCTGAATATAAGAGGGAGTGGCACCATCATTTGAGAAGCGCTTTATGGGTAGACCGCATAACACCTAAAAAAATCCTTAAAAACTCCCCATATAAGCTGGTATATGGAAAAGATGCACTTTTCCCCATGTCTCTAGAGATCCCAACCCTGTAGCTATTGAAGTCCATGGAGGGGGCAAAGAATGACCCTATGGCTGTAAGATTAGCAGAGATTATGGAGCTAGAAGAGGCAAGGGAGACAACCTTTGCGGCTCTCCAAGACAAGAAGGAAACCATCAAAAGGTGGTTTGATCGTAAAAAGAGCTCCAATCCGATTTTTAGCCCTGGGGACCTCATGCTGAAGTACAACAAAAGGGTAGTGAAGCCCGGCCAACACGCCAAGTTGGATTGCCTATGGGAAGGGCTTTTTCGCATTCTAAATTGCAAAGGTTTCAATGCATTTGAACTCAAAGACATAAATGGAGACCCACTCTAGATTTTGGTTATTGTGAATAGTTATTTTGAGTGCCTAATTTATTTGATTTATTCCCCAAGCTAGCGCCAAAGTAAAAGAAATTACAAAGAATGCCAATGTTGAGAAAAGAAAAAGAAAGTTTGTTATATTAAGCATTTTTGTATTTCTATTACAATTAAAGAGCAGGCTCTTGGCCCCCCCCTTTTTATAAAATGATAAAGCAACAGTCAGAAAAGGCAGGTAATCACTGGTTCATTGGTCTTCTGCGTCCTCTTCTTCATCCATCAGGAAGTCTGAATCCTCACCATCATCAGAAGAGTCCCCTCCTTCCGACCACTCATGGTCAGAATCACTTCTAGGTTCCCTAGGCAGGAAAACAACAACCAGGTTTGGCCGTTTATGTGGTGTCAGAACCCGAGGGAAGATATAGTCCCTGAATTCAATATACCATTCAATATCTTTAGGGATGGTTACTATCAGATTGAAACATAGAAGGAATTCTGTAGCAATCTCGGTGCGATTTCGATGGGAAGACAATGTCATTGTTTTCGTCCCACTGTCGAGCGGATGCCAAGCTACTTCCTCATTGTGAGTGATAAACCTTTCTAGGTCAGATGGCAGTGGGAGCCCTCGAAAAGGGACATGATATGCAATCACATCCTCTAGTCCACCCAAGTAGTCTTGGGAAAAGAGAGCCCTGATCAGCTGTGAAGCTAGCAGCCTAGCCTGACCATAATCCAGTAGTGAAGCTATAAAGCATGAGTAGATGTTTGTGTTCACCTGGTACCGATCTGCATTATCGATGAAATCCTCTCTGAGCACCCACTTAATAGCAGTAATCATCAGAGGATTTTTCCTCCATGTCATCAGCTACAATCTCCGATTAGAGATATTCCCTAAGAAAGTGACCTATGCTTTGCTACTGACAAGCCTAACTGGAGTATCCATGGTTGTAGAATCTCAGTCGTTGAAGCTTGCATTGTATAAAAGGAATGTCTGAAAAGACATATTTATAGCAAATTGCAGCTTGAGATGATGAATGCTTGAGGCGTCAATCTTCCCGAACTCTAATGCTCCTATCATTTTTTCCATTAATTCACACAAGCGAATGAGCCTAGATTCAGAGTTGGCAATTTCCTGCCAGGTACCTCGAGGAAGGAGCCTATGTAAGAAGATGCCACATGTATGTACAGGTACATCACGTTCAAAACTCAACCTCTGCAAGACTGTCTCAACTTGCGCAAGCTTCACTGCTTGTCAATTCTCTCGATTAAACAAAAGATCTGTCCGGACATGCCTTTTCCCTCAAGCAAATTCAAGTAATAGCGGGTTAACTAAATGCTTTCTTGGGAAGCGGGAATGGCAGCGCTCATCCTCCTTAGGAGTTTATTGTAGCTACAAAATGAGCTGGCATGCGTGTAGGCAGGTGCTTGCCATTAAGCATTCGCTTTTGCAAAAAATCTAGGCACGCAGTGCATTTAAAGAGTGAGGTTACTCTCTCTTCTTCATTTCATCATCTTTTCATAACCTAAGTGCTTTTCCCTCTCAAATTGTTGAAAAGTTTGCAAGAAGGAAAGTCATAGCCTATAATGGAGGCTGAAGAAACACCCTCAGGCTCTGCCCATGGAGGTTTTTGGGTGGACGTCTTCGGGGAACTCTCATATTCTTCACATGTTATTCCCCCAAAGGCAGAGTATCCGAGAACGAAGATCAAGACCAAAACAACCACTCGAAATGCATTCACTGTTCTAGACTCCTTGGAAAATATTTTCAAGCCCGAGGTTCACAAGCAACCTAAAAGCCTCAGAGAGGCCGCATGTAGTAGAATTCTCAATCATAGAACAAAGCCTCAATCTATGGCAGTTCATTTCTGGAATAGTGGCGCCCCCGAATTCGTGGCTCCCATGGTCCCATATTGCCCTGAGCTCATAGCGGCTTGCGCCGATGTTTTTCACCCCACCACCTGTTCTATCAACGGCTCCCTCTTGAAGGTGGTGATATCTCTGGAGGCTATTAGAGCTATGATGTGCTATCCTATTTTCGAAGGGATGAAGGTTTTCTCAGAAAGTTCAATGGAGAAATTCTAGGGCACTAGGAGAGACGCATTGACCTTTTGTCATAGCACACTCAATTAGAGTCTATCTTCCACACTTCTGAAGTTTCCCCTATCATATAGAAACCCGAGGCAAGATGATCTCAAGGACATTTCTTCTACTCTTGCCTGGTTGTGCGGTTATGATAATGACTGGGATATTACAACCGCAATGATGGGATTTCTCTTTAAGTGCAGGAAACAAAGGGAACCTTTTCATTTTGACTTCTCAATCACTATGGCCAGGGCCATAGTTAAGAAATTATCAGAATTCCAATAGTTGCGGCACTTCAAGTTTTCTTCGGTTTTAGTCCATCTGCTCCTACACCAAAATGAAGCTTTCTTTAGCCAGTTCATGCGGTTCGCTATTTGTGATGAGTCAGGGAATAGAATGTCAGTGTCCACCTGGACACCCCTCTTTGTAGCCTCTTATGATGCATATCATGTTTTAGACTTCTTCTTGACTCCCGCGCTCAAAGATCTCGGTTCAATCCCTAATGAACCATTAGCCTGCTTCTCCTAGGTTTAGATGAATTGGATGCAGAATGAGCGTCCCCCCTATGACTGGTTCATAGGTCGCGACTTTTCTGTTGTCCAAGTGCATGGGTTCTCTGAAGAGCCATTACATTTGCCTACCTATGTTACCAAGAAAACCCTGGCTCTTGAAATTACGTGGTAGTTGGTGAGAATTGAAAGGGCTATTGGAGTAGGTAAGCATGATACCTCCATTACTGAAGTTCACAAGGCTATTGGCCCAATCACTCTAGTACAGAGGAACATTGCGGAGGAGGTCCTGACGTCTGAGATGACACAACTCAGTTTGGTAGTTATTGATGACTCCTAGAGCTATGACCTTGATGGCTGCCTCAGTAAGAGAAAGAATGTTGTAAAGCATGAGCCTCGGAGCTCATGGGAGGAGCGTACAAACCCTGGGTTGACAACCTGAGTGTGTATGTGGGTCCTAATGATTTTCCTATTTTAAGACACCCCCCATGGTTGAGTTTTTATTCGCCCCTGCAAAGATTCAATCCCGCAAAGACTATTCTTTGGGTGATGCTAGAAAGTATGAAAACTTTAGCCTAGACCAAGAAAAAGAGGAAGGCTTTTGGGTCTACCGGCAAGAGGTGAGTCAGCCTAGAGCTAACATTGGAAATGCCTCTTTGGACGAGCGGTTCAAGCAGGACTGGTGTCAGCTAAATAAATTCGATGATGAGACAGGTGACAGCTCCTCATGCGGGGACTCATCCCCTGAGGTTGCCTCACGACAGAGGGTAGAGGTTATAAGTGTTGAAGGGCAAGATCCAGAGCCTCAAATTCTCCTTCCCTTAGACAGTTCCGCTCGTAGGCCCCATTCCCAAGTAGGTCAAAGACGGTCCGAGAAGCAGTTGTGTGACTCCCCTCCAAAGAAAAGAAAAATCCTAGTGCAGCAAGGAGGATTCCACCTTCTCAAATCCTAGAGACGTCCTTAGATCTTCAACAGTCGATGCCTTCCACAGCTCAAGTACGTCCTCCTTTATCCTTGTCTCCTGCTCAGGTTGTTTCTTCTGTTGTCCCCATCACCACAATGCAAGCTCAAGTTCCTATTACCCTCACCTTGGCCCTTGCTGAGACATCGGTCGAATCCCAAGATGTATTCCCACAGGCCTCCATTCCTTTCCTAGCCTCTGCTTTTATCCCTGCAGCTTTTCCTACGCAGATGTCTGAAGCAACCTCCATGTCGCGTAGGATGGTTTTGGAGAGTCCCCTCCTCCGGTTATAGGAATAATGTCCACAAGCCCTTTTCCGTCGGGAGCTCCCCCCTTCTTCCCATTATTTTCCCTGTCGGCCCTGGCTCATCCCATCTAGACTACTTCTTCTGGGCCTATTTCACAGTTTCCCTTTGTGGTCCCCCCTGGCACAACTTTTGCAGGTCAAGTTATTGACAACCCAAATGATTTCCAGCAAAAAGTTTCTTTTTCTCAGACTACTCACCTTGGTAAGATAGGCAAGTGAAAAGAAAAGGAAGGTGCCCATCCAACCCATCCTCATCTACAAATGCATTTCAGTGAGGAGAAAGATTGTCTTTTCTTTGCAAACCTTTCACCAAGGTTGACAAGCCAGAGTCTCAAATGAGACCGAATGACTACACATTACATGCTATCAACGTTAGCCTTCAAAATGCTACAACCTCAGACAAGGTAGAAATGATGGAGGAAACCTCAAAAGCTATATCTTCAGATTTCATCAAAAAGAGCCACCGTCTGGAAAAGATCCGAGCGGAGAATGCCAATCTTTGAGAATCCCTGACCCAACAGAGAAAAAAAGATAAGGCCAGGAGCTCAGAAATCAATCACCTACAAAGTTTGTTGGCCCAAGAAAATTCAAAAAAAGGGAAGATGCAGTCAGCCTTTAACAATGTGAGCTCTTAGTTGAAGGGCCAGGAGGCGACGAGAAACATGGCTCTGAAAGAGTTGTAGGAGAAGGACTCAGAGATTCAGAAATTAAAGGTGGCCTCTAGAGATGCTACTCAGGTGCAAGTGTAGTTGCGTGAAGAGATTCACTTAAAGGAAGATTACACCTGATAGCTGCGTGAGGCTCAAGTGTTGTTGTCTGAGGAAAAGATGAGGTTTGAGGCAGAGCTAGAAGAAAAAGAGGCTAGCCTCAGGCAATCTGATAAGCACATTCTAGAGGTGGAGGCACTTTTGCGACATGAACAAGATCGAATATCATAGCTTCAGCAGACGGTGCACGATGGAAAGGCCAAAATCCTCACTCTAGAGAATCATATGATTATTGAATAGAACAAATGTAGGGAGCTGCAACAAAAGTGATTACAAAAGGTGATGAAGTCTTGCGACTGCTGAGAATTCTGCCCCCAATGCAGCTTTCTCAGGACTTTTCAGCAATTCTAGTAGAATTGTATGTTTCACACTGGGAGAAGATTAAGCAATATGGCTCCTCGCTTCAGCCTGTGCTAAGATTCATTCGAGAAGCACAATCCCTTTGTGTGGAAGCGAAAGCTCTAGTAAATAGTTCGATGGTTGTCTTGAGTCCCAAGATCCCTGTGGCTCAAGGCTTGATCCAAATGTTGTATGCAACTCAAGATGATGAACTGAGAGAGAAGGGAATAGCCGATCGCAGGTAGCTGATCAAAAGGATGAATGTTTTCATCAATCACCACAGGATGGTCATGCATATATCAGCTGCATTGGAGCCATTACAAATCGTTGTCTCGGACATCAAGTAGCGTATAGAAAGGTTTGTTTCACTGGGCTTGCCTTCCCCTTTCTCTACTGGTGGTTTTGTATTAGGGGTGGAACAATTATCGAATCAAATTGAGAGCCTGCAACAAGATAGATCTTTCATCCTGAACCTGAATGACCCTGTCTCAGCCGAGGACATAGATCATCTTCTACATCCCCTTGCCCAGCTCTACACTCTTTTAAAGTTGGTCCATGATGAACCCGTAGGCTTGTCGTTTGGTGAGGTCATCTACTTGGATCAACACTATCAGAATATGGATGCGCAAGCGTTGCCTTCTGAGGAGGATTGGTTGTTATTGCAGCAGGTCTCCAACCTGCTCCATCCTATCTTAGCATGAAGTTTGGTCTCCGAACCAGCAATTTTGGGTTCCTATATTCTGTAGGCAAAATTTCCCCTTTTAGTCTCAAAGAAACATTCACATTAAAATCCCTGGGGCGAGCTTTCGGTCAGAGTATCCTTTTTCCCTCTCCCAGCTTTCCAGCAGTGCGTGGCGTACAGGACAAAGGTCATCTCGGCGTTGCCCCGAACGGTGCGTGTTTCACGTTTGAGGATTGGAGTAGAGAAATGATGACAAATGGAGAGGTTTTGTTGACTCGGCCTTTTTCGGGCCCACCTTGTAGCACAAATGAGAAAGGGATACCTGGCATCTTCGCACTGGCGGATGCGTTTCTTTTTGGAGAGGTTTTTCAGAAGAGGTCTCCCTGCTTGCCGCATTTTCTTCTGCGGTTAGCAAAAAAATTTCTATTTGGGCCAGTATGAAGATCATCGCAGACAAGCAAAACAACAACCTTGGGGCCGTTTTGCTGGGTGTAACCTCGAGGAATGACACGGCTTGGTTTTTCTATTCGGGGGCGGTTATGCATGTCTGGCATACTTTGGAGCTGTTAGTAGAGCCGCGGGCTCTATTTATGCTTGTTTTTTCCCTGTTGTAGGGGTTCATAACTTTTAAGAAAAACAATTAAGGATCTTAGATAATTTTCAGCTGTTATAGTTTTCTAAGAGGAAGGTTAATCAAAATTGTGCCTGCGGCCTTTGTGATTGCCTCTTTTTGGATGCTTAAATAGGATTTTCTGTTCTTTTTCCTGTATTTTGATGACTTTAGAGATATCTATCTAATACTCTGCTGATTAAACTATGTTCCGCACTTGTTATCTAGTGGATGCATGTTATATGTTTCTTTATGTTTTTTCAAAGGAGTCTTAATTGTATCTTAATTTCAGTTCTGTTCGGGCATGTAGATTGTTGAATGGGCTTTAAAACCATGTGTTTCCTGGTTTTATATGCTATCCTCTTTTTATGAAATGTTCTGGCACATTGCCTCCACAGTATAGATCATTTTATTTTAAGTTTCCTTCTTTTCCCTTTTCCCAAGCCCCCAAGGAAGAGTCGACTTCTCAAATCCGAAGGTTATTTAGTGAATTCCGCGCAATAGGTCCCCCATCACTGAATTTCCCATAAGGTTGTTTGTTTTCAAAGTAAAATTTTAGAGTCAACAAGAGGTACTGGATTCTTGAGCTCGAAATGAATTTTTTTCAGCTTCTTAAATAGAAAATATTGGATGCATGTTCAAATTTGTTTTTTTTGGGCATAAGGTGAGGAATGTTTCTAGTGCTTGAAAGTTGTTTCTCTAGTGTGAAATAGCCTTTAGGTGAAAGCTACGATAAATATTTTTGAGGAAGGTTAATAAGAGACCATAAGTGTGGCAGCCTATTAAGAATGTATAGTAGTTGCTACACTTGCAAGGTATGTTAGTTGTTTGAAGAATATTGTTAATAGCAGTAGCTTTAAAATAGAGAATAGGCATTATGAGACCAAGTTGCTTGAGGAAAATTGTTAATAGCAGTAGCTTTAAACAGAGCATAGACATTATGTGAACTATTTAGTAAAATGTTTGCTTAAATGTTTGGTCCTCATGGGTTGTAGGTATAAGGAATTCTCTGGTTTTAATAGTAATCTATTCTCCCAAGGCAATTATCATGGTAGAAATTGGTAGCATCTTGAATATATGCAGATACAACTCACGTGGTTGGTTCTTGTCTTTAAAAGACCAGGTAATGCATCTGAGCAAGGTCTGCAACAAATTTTGTAACTATCGAATACAATTCATAAACCCATATTTTTCAGCATGCCTTTAACTTAATGGATTTTTTCTTAGAAAACAAATTCTATTTAAATTTTGGTTCAGTTAACAAAAGATCCAAGTGCTCTAACCATTGGCAAGAAGAAAAATTATTTTTATTCATGCTTTCTCTATTTTAGATGGAGAAAGAAATAGTAAGCTTGAAGGTTGAAATAATTATGTCATTAATGAAAATGATATTAGGGTCAAGAAATGAACTTCAAGTTTGACATACCAAAGATTTATAAATACATATGCCACCACAATAGTATCCAATCTTATAGAGTGATGCTACAAAGGCCAAAGAAGTTATGCAAATTACAATTGTTAGAGGGATCCAATGATTCAGGAAGCGAATATGAAAAAATTAAAGTAGTCAGTTAAAATTATCTCTTATATTAAATTGTAGAGATTTATTGCATAAAATAAGTGAGAAAGACTTATTGCTTTTATTCAAGTTTTCTAGTAATGAGTTAGGTAGAAAATTGCAATTAGGGGTGGAAAGATAGTGAGCTAATTTGCAGAAAAATCTGCTCTCATATAGTTAGGAATCTAACAAAACAGTTTTTGAGTTATGTTATTTTTTGTTTCCCCCTTCTAGAACATATTGTTTTTTTTTTAATTTGGCTTAAAAATGCAAAAGTTATGACTATCTAAATGTTGTCCTTTTGATTACAGTCAACAGACTGAAAAAAGGAAATGATAAATGATTAAATAATGAAAATATTTGGATCAATTGGGTATTACCATCATGATTAAATGTCATTGCCTTAGAACTATGTTATTGGAACTAATGGCAGTATGGGTATGTCTTTGGAAACTATTTTTTTTATTCAACTTGATCATAGTGAGGTGATCATGACAATATATGTTATTAGCATTGTTTATAATTGATTTACAGTCATAAGTGCTTAGCCTAGGTTGATTTGCATTCTCTTCCATATTTTGTTATCAATTGATATGTGCATTGGATACATGATGCTTAGAATATAGGTATACTAGCTTGTTAAAATATTCATGTGGTGAGTTAGCTTCCATCATGCATTTTGCCTACATAAGGCTAGATCCTTTATGATGGGTCCGACCTCTCCAATGAGTAGCACAAGGAAGATAATGCTTCGTGGTAGGGAGGTGATTTTTGTGGTAGGGTGGAAATCACCTCTCTCTCTCTCTCTCTCTCTCTCTCTCTCTCTCTCTCTCTCTCTCTCTCTCTCTCTCTCTCTCTCTCTCTCTCTCTCTCTCTCTCTCTCTCTCTCTCTCTCTGCTTCAAGTCACAAATAAGAAAAATGGAAGAAGTCTTGCATGTAAATGTTGAAGTACTTATTTATCTTGTGAATTTATAGTTTAGAAAAGTAGATGACACTTAATTACCACTTATTATTCTCTTGCGGATTTTGAGTGTGGATTTGTATCCATAAATAAACAAAATCAGTTTTGCAGCCATGCCAAAAAAAAATTGTTAAGGTTTTATGCTAATTGTAATGATTATAAAATTATTTATATATATATATATATATATTTTAAAAAGAAGTCAAATGCCATTCTTTTTAGATCAGCTTTACATTACCCTCATATCAATTGGGCAGGTGTTACAATATGCAATTGTAACAAAAATCTAAGGGTTGGAAAATATGGAAATTCATGGAAACATATTCATGAATACAACTTGTAAAGCATGCTAGAATTCATCTTAAAGCTATCAATTAGAAACATTAGGGAAATCATGAATCCCTATCTAATTAACAAACCTAACAAACTAGACAATGAAATAATGCAATCATCAAGCAAAATAGGAATTAAGAATGAAAACAATTCAAATAAAACTCCCTATTCCCAAGATGTGCATATTGCTTCCATTGCTCTTCTTCTCTTCGTGGTATGATGGCTCTCAGATATTGCACTGGTAACCTACAAGTGGCACAAAGATTCGAAGTTCGTGATTGTTGAAAATGGAGAATGGATGCTCATTTTATAGAAAATTGGAGAAGATTGATTGAAAGGTGGAATAGAATGATCAAGAGATGTGAACTCAGGTAAGCTCAAATGCAAGTTGATAGATGAACTGCTGATTGTAGGAGTGAAACTCAATAGATTGAATAGATTAACTGAGTCAATTGATTGATGAAAGAGTTAACTGAGGGAAGAAAAAGAATGATTGGAGGAAATAAAGAGGGTGACACAGAGAGCTAAATTTAGAAAAAGCTAACTCAAGGATGGAAATAGAAGTTGGAGAGATAAATGATTTAATTAATTAATTGATTTAATTAATTAATTTAGCATGTGCTTGCATTTAGATTTAAATTATTAATTTAATCCTTGCATGAGATATTATTCAAATAATTGAATTTATTAATTCAATTTAGCATTTGAATATATTTAGAACTTGACTTTGATTTTCAATTTGGTTTTTGAAATCATGCACATGTATTTGAAATTTGGAAGAAATTAGAAGAATATGAAATTAAATGAAATTAGAATTTGGGGATTTGGAATTGGAAGAATTAATTAGCTAATTAAATAATTTAAAGAAACTATTTAATTATTTAGAAATGGAATTTAATTAAATAATAAAGACTATTTAACTTAAAGGATTAAATCACAATTAATTAAATAATAAATATTTAATTAATATTTAGAAGAGAGTTAATGATTAGATGATTAGAGATAGAAATTGAGAATTAATTTATTTAAATAATAAAGATTATTTAAATTAGGGAATTAATCATAATTAATTAAATAATAAATATTTAATTAATATTAGAAAATGATTAAAATGATTAAATGATGATAGAAATAGAAATAGAATAATTAGAAAGATTATGAGGAAATATGAAATTAGAAGAAATAGATTAATTAACTTAATTAAATAATTAAAGAATTATTTAACTAATTAGACGAATAATTAGTACATGATCAATGAGACATTTTTAGGTGTCTACATTTGCCCCTCTTTGAGACAATGTCAGAATGACATTGTTTCAAAGAAAACGAAAATTTTTTGCCCCAGTATGCCCCGGTGATACTTAGGGTGTAATGCCCCCTCGAGAGATTGTTTATGCATTAAAGATATGAATGATCTCTCGAAAAAAGAAGAATGTGAGATGAAAGATAGAAGAATGGTTAGTTGATTAGAGATAGAGATAGGTGATGTGAAGATGATATTAAGATAGAATATGAGAAAATAGATTGATGAAATAGAATAATGTTAGATGATATAAAATGATTAAGAAAGAGATGATGAGAAAAGAATGTTTAGAAAGAATACGATTTAGAGAGAAGATGGGAAATCAACAAACTATCAATAAGCAAATGAGATGAGAATGAGAATGAAATTGAATGATTCACGAACCTGTGTCACATATTTTATTGTGTCAATATATATTCATCACTGAGCCTTATTATTGAACAATGGAGCTTAGCACATTAGGGTATAAGGAACCAAGATGTAAAGATATCTCATTGAAGAAACAAACACATAGCAGACAAGCAACAAACAAAGAAAAAGATAATGCCCATCATGGCTCCTCTAGTCACTTGTGGACATCCTTGAGTAGCATAGGAACATAATCTATCGCCAAATGATAAAAAGATAAAGACTGACCCGGACAAAATTCAACAGCTATACTGACCTTGTGCCTTCATTCTCAGTTGTTTGATGTGATGGTTGATAATGTTTGATCTTAGAAAGTTGCGGACCCCGTTTAAGACTGACCTGTCTGATTTCGAGTGTATCCTCTTCTGTTTAAGACAAGATAATGATCACATTGATATGGATATGATACGACTGATAAGACAGTTTGATCAGTTGATTGCAGATGTTTGACTGGATAGTCGTATCCCTTTGTTAACTTCATGCGAAGTGTTTGTTGGATATCTGCTAGGGTATTTGTTTCTCACAAGACATGTTATTGCAAGTTTTTCTGATTGATTGATTTTAGATTTTTAGTTCTTTTCCAAGAGATTTTTTCGATGTTTTTGGATTATGTAGGTAGATTTTTGAATGTTTTTGTTTAATTTTTTCAGGATTGTATATGGATGTTTTTGTTTGATTTTTTCAGGATCGTATTTGATTTTTTTTGTTTGATTTTTTTAGGATCGTATTTGAATGTTTTTGTTATTTTGAGTTTTCCATTGTTTTTTTTTATTTCGAGTTTTTCAATGTTTTTGGATTTCGAGTTTTTCAATGTTTTTGGATTTTTTCAAGACTTTATCTGATTTTTTGGCTTTTTTTAGGACTTTATCTGGATTTTTTTTTGGATTTTTTAAGGACTTTATCTAATTTTTTTGAATTTTTTTTAGTTATGCCCCTAGTGTGCTGACCCATATGACATAATGATTTGTAGAATGTATGTGGGGACAAATGAATTTTTGACATGACCTATGTGAATGCAATATGCAGGATGAAGATGCACTTCCTATTCGAACAAGGTTGACTGTCTGTGTTTTTCAGCATTTGTAATACACTGATTGAAAATGAAGGTGCAAAACATTTCGTAGATAAGCGGTCAATTGATCTCTAAGACCCTTCAGAACATTCATCTCAACGCACTTAGTGACTAGGATTTACAAATGGAGACACGGAAAACTTCCCCATTGGTTCTTGAAACTTTGATCTTCTTTTGCCCATGTGTGTGCAGATGAGTTAATTCCCGCTCTTATGTTCACTAAAGATCCATAGCATCCTATATGACTAGCTACATGGTTTTTCTAACTTCAAAAGCATCCCGAATAGAGCCTTGCTGCCAACAAGCCTTGAGAGCTTTGACGAGGTTATAGACTGTAATTTCTCAAATATTGCTCCATTGCCAGTAGGCGTTCATAGCCCTGATGGAGTTACTAGCATGTTCCCATAGTCAAGCTTTTTATCGTATTTGTATACATGATATTTCAGTTATATATCATTGCTCTTTTTGCCTTTAGATGGATATTTGACATTGCTCTTTTTATTTTTATTTTCTTGCCTTGACTTGTAAGTAATAAAACCTACTTGGGTGTGACAATTACAGTGGCACTGAAGTAGAATTTTAGATTTTTCACTAGTCATATGATCAACTAGGTGTCTAGAATGAATTAGAGATCTTGTTAAGGTGTAAGATATAACAATTGATAGATTGTGGGTTACCAAGTCTCAAATAGTGAAATCACTACCCAACCATAAGTAAAACATTGTCGCAGGGTAATGTTGAGAATGATTGACTTTAGAACCCCAAAGACTTCATGTCTGAATATCTAAGAAAGGCGATGACCCTTGTTTTCTTTTCAGGATGCAAAACGAATGATAAACTCGAACAAATGCCTTGTTTTATTTGATGCTTCTATATGAAAATGCAGAAATTATGCGAATGTGACTTCTAAATATGATGGTGCTTGGAAAGAAACTATATGTAATGTAGTGTTTTAAATGATATGATATGCAATGCGGAAAGTAAAACCTAAACTACACAGCCCTTAGGTGTAATACCACTTAAGATGCATGTTCTTCATAGGGTCAAAGATTGGATTTCCGTCCAAGGTAGCCAAATGATAGGCACCATTGCCTATGACCCTTGTTATAATGAAAGGACCTAGCCAATTAGGTTCGAATTTCCCTGGCCTTTCTCATTCTGCTAAGTTCCTTTGATTCTCTTTAAGTACTAGATCCCCCACTTGAAAGGTTCGTGGGTGGACCCTTTTATTATAGCTCCACCTCAGTCTATTTTGATATCCTTGTAAATGATTGAATGTTGTTTGTCATTTTTCATCAAGGGTTTCTAGTTCTTGCAACCTTGCTACCCTGTAGTCTTCTTCTGATATAATGTTTTGTAAGGATACTCTTAGAGACGGTATTTCTATTTCAATGGGGAGTATCGCTTCTGTACCATAGACCAACAAATATGGTGTTGCTCCTGTAGGGGTGCGCACTCCTGTTTCTAGTAAGCCCAGAGAGCGGGATTTAGCTGGAGATGCCAGTCCGGTCCTGTGTTAGTGACTACTTTCTTAAGAATTTTCAATATTGTTTTATTTGTAGCCTCTGCTTGTCCATTACTTTATGGATAATATGGCGTGGCAAATCTCTGTTGTATGTGAAATTTGTCACACAATTCTTTCACTTCCTGGTTTTTAAATGGACGCCCGTTATCTGTAACAAAGCACATTGGAACTCCGTATCTACATATAATGTAGTTGAGCATAAATTTTGATATCTGCTTTCCCGTAGTGTATGTTAAAGGAATTGTCTTAGCCCATTTTGTAAAGTATTCAGTGGCTGTCAAGATAAACTTGTGCCCGTTGGACGAAGTAGGGTTGATTCTACCTACAAGATCTAATCCCCATTGTGAAAATGGCCATGGTGATGTGATGGGTTGAAGATCTTGTTCTGGTGCATGAATAAGGTCTCCATGCATTTGTCATTGTTTACACTTCTGTACATACTTGTAAGCATCTTTTTCCATGGTTGGCCAGTAATACCCGATTCTTAGTAGTTTCTTTGACAATGGCGGACCGCTTTGGTGAGCCCCACAGATTCCATCATGGACTTCTTTTAAAGCAAGGTGTGCTTCATTCTCATCCAGACATCGGAGAAGAGTTCCATCAAAACCCTTTCTATATAGAGTATCAGCTATGATGGTGTATCTAGATGCTTGATGAATAAATGTCTTCTTTTGATTTCTGGACAGATCTGGTGACATGTATTGGGTATTCAAATATGTATATATTTCATTGTACCAAGGTGATTCTGGTCCCACAATTGCACATACATAGTTTGATAGGGGGGTCTCATATGCAGGTAGCATTAACTGTTCTATGATAAACTCAAACTGAGTTTCATTAGTAGGCATATTCAGAAGAGACCCTATTGCTGCCATTGCATCTGCTACCTTGTTTTGTATTCTAGGGATTTGTTCGAAGGTGATTTTGCTAAAGTGCTCCTTGTAATCTTTGACCAACTTCTTATAAGGCATGAGTTTGTCATCCTTCGTATTGTAATCATCATTGACCTGGTTCACAATCAACTACAAATCACCATAGACCTGTAATTCTTGTATTTTTCATTGCACAGTTGTACGAAGTCCTATGAGGAGAGCTTCATATTCTACCATATTGTTGGTGCATGGGAAATTGATCCTAAATGACTTAGGTATAACATCCCCTTGAGGAGTAATGAAGACAATACCTGCTTTGGATCCGTGATTTGTATATGATCCATCAAAGTACAACTTCCACATTATTGAGGTAGTTAGTGTAAACACGGATTCGTTTGGAAAGTCTATCAGCAATGGGTGAGTGTCTTGTATAGGAGCCTCTGCTAATTGATCTGCTATGATTTGTCCTTTGATAGCTTTCCTGTCTATGTATTCTATATCAAACTCGCTCAAGATCATAACCCACTGAGCCAATCGCCCGGTCAATGTTGCTCTGCTCAATAGGTATTTGAGTGGGTCAAACCATACAATGAGTTGTACCTTATGACTCAACATGTAGTGTCTGAGCTTTTGGGATGCAAAGATTACTGCTAAGTAAGCTCTCTCTATGGGGATGTAATTAAGCTCATAGCCGATCAGAGTCCTACTTATATAATAAATGGCTCTTGCTTTTCTATTTTTGTCATGTTGTGCCAATAGAGCTCCCAGAGCTGAGTTTGTTGCTGATATGTATAACAATAGAGGTTGTCCTAGAATAGGGGATATTAACACTGGTGTGTTCAAAAGATACTCTTTTAGAGCTTGGAAAGCTTCCTGGCATTGTTCTGTCCATTTAAAAATAACTCCTTTCCTGAGTAAATGCTGGAATGGGTGGCACTTATCTACCAATTGTGCTATGAATCTTCTTATGGATTGCAATCTCCCTTGTAACCCTCTGAGTTGTTTAAGTGTTGATGGAGATTGCATATCAATGATTGCCTTGACCCTGGCAGGGTCTATTTCAATTCCTCTGTTTGATACTATAAACCCTAATAGTTTACCTGTTGTTACGCCAAACACACATTTCTTTGGGTTTAATCTGACATTATATTGCTCGAACCGATCAAATATCTGTGTAAGAACTGCAAGGTGACCTTCTTTGGTTTGTGATTTAGCCAATATGTCATCCACATAATCTTCCATTATGTTATGGATCATGTCATGAAATAATGTTGTCATGGCTCTCTGGTATGTTGCGCTAGCATTTTTAAGACCAAATGGTATCACATTCTAGCAGTACGTTCCCCATGGGCATGTAAAGGTCATTTTATGTTGATCTTCTGGTGCAATTTTAATCTGGTTGTATCCTGAAAAACCATCCATTAAGGATAACATCTCATTTCCAGCTGTTAGGTCAACTATCATGTCGATATTAGGTAGCCGGAAGTCATCCTTAGGGCAAGCTTTATTTAGATCTCGAAAATCGATATAGATTCTGATGCCTCCCGTGGGCTTAGTCACAGGTACCAGGTTTGATATCCATTCCGTGTAGTCAATAGGTCTAATAAAACCTACTTCTAGCAACTTTTGTAATTATTTTTTAACTAGTAATGCGATACTTGGATGCATTTTTCTCAATTTTTGCTTGTAAGGTTTAACTCCTGGTGTCAATGGTAAATGATGCAACACTAATTCAGAATCTAAGCCCGACATGTCTGAATAGGACCAAGCAAAGTTGATAGGTCGTTGTTTGAAAAAATGGATGAATCTGTCTTTTTCTTCTTTGCTCAATGATTTTGCCAGATGGATGTTAAGTACAACTTCCCCTTCTGCTATGTTTACTTCTTCTGTTTCCTCTATAAGTAATGTTGAACTTTCTCTTTCCATAGGAAGATTACCCAAATCACTTTTGTCATTATGGGTATTTTGATTGTTATCTTCTGTTTGAGAAGAACTTTCTTCTCCAAAGTATGTCATTCTATTTAGGTCTATAGCAAACCCTGCTTTATGATCACCTTGCGGAAATCCTTCTCTAACTCCTAGAAATTCTGAAATTGCTTTGTCGTTTTCAAACCAATCCAGCGTTGGTTTTCCTTCTTGCCCCCAATCAATCAAGTGTGAATGTACTAGGGGTAAATCATTATTCTCTTCTGTGGTAGAGTCTGATAACATGAAGACTTGATTGTTTGATATTACACTTTCTAGTGGGGTAGAATCATGGAGTGATAAGAATTCATAGTCATGAGAACTTGTCTCATAGTCAATATATGTTTCATCATATGGGCTATCATCACTTATTTCTTCTTGTTCCTGTCCCTGATTCCGTTGTATATTGACTGGTCTTCTTTGTACATTAGTGACTCTTCTTAAGCCAAGTATAAGCCTTTGCAATCTTTCCTCATCTGTTTCGTTAGGTTGAGCCTGAGTTGCCTCTCTTGGTAGAAGTAGTGACAATAACCATGGGTGGGATTTAGGTGGTGGGGGTAATCCTGCATCTGTTGCCACATTAGCTTGTACTATTGTGTCAATAACTGCATCATTTTGTAACTCTGTAGTAGGTTCTTGCAAGAGTTGTCTCATGTCTTCCCCATCTGATTCTGTGCTAGGTGATGTAGGTACCTGATTGCCTGATTGAGATGAAGATGGAAGAGCCTGTGTGGACAAATTCCTTTGTGATATGTAATCTGATGGTTTTCTGGTTGATTTAGTATATCAAGGGTACGCTGTTTGGCTTGTGTGATATGTCATACATGCTTGTATCCCAATCCTTGATTTCTTGGATTATCATTAGGAACAACAGGTTCTAGTCTTCCTTGTTTTTGTAACCCCAAGCCTGTGGTACCATCATATCCATGTCTTTGGAGTATTTTGAATCCATTGCCACACTGATCTGTATGTATTCTGGGTATTGTCATATGATCTTCTTCTCTATATATCCAATGGTTAACATCTTCATTCAAGGATTCTTCCTCTAAGTCTCCCCATCTAATGAAAGAGCATGAGTCTGAGTATCTGACAATTTCTTTTCCTTTGTCTTTCTTTTGTACTGTAGTATGAGGTTTCCCAAAGGACTTAGGAGAAAGAGATAATTGTTTCCCATTTGAAGTGTTTGCAATAGAGTACTCTCCACAACCCATATCTTTTATTTGTAAGGAGGATGTCATAGGCATATCTTTTTGTGTTTCTGTGATCTTTAACATTTCCAACTGTGTAGTGAGAGGTGCAGCTTGATTGATAGGTACCTGATTATCTACACTGTCTTTTAGATAATTACAATGTTGGAACGGATTTGGATCACCCTTTATGGTAATTTCGATACCATTGTATGGGAATTTGACACACTGATGAAATGTGGATGGTACTGCTTGCATGGTGTGGATCCATGGGTGGCCCAATAACATGTTATATCCCAGCTCTCTGTCCAAGACTTGAAAAGTGACCTCTGTCATTATTGGTCCTACTTGTACAGGTAATGTTACAATGCCTTTAGATGGATGTTCTTCATCATCGTAAGCCTTGATGTTTATCCTTTTGGAGGAATCAATGTGAAGTTCAGAATATCCTAATGTTTTGACTAGCTTTAATGTACAAATGTTCAGATCGGCTCCCCCATCTATAAGTAGTCTTCTGATCCTTTTCTTGTGAATGTAAGCTTCCAGATGTAGTGGGTCATTATGAAGCATTTTATCACTAGGAATATCTTTCTCTGTAAATGCAATATGTGTACCTTGTGTCAGATTTCCTACCATAGACTAGAAGGCATGTTCATCTATATCTCTGTCTACTACCGAATCTTGGAGTGCTTTGTCCATTATAGCTCTATGATTGGGTGAAATACGTAGTAGTTCGAATAAGGATATTTGTGCCAGAGTTATCTTAAGCTGGTCAACTACATTGTAAGTCCCTACTGCTGGTGGATGATTTTGTGGTATCCCTTGTAAGGTTACCTTTGACCTTCGAGTAACGATTGCACAGTCTCTGTCTCTGGGAGTAATTGTGATTGTAGCAATTGTATCATTGGTATCATAAGCTGTTTTATCTAGATTTATATTAAATCCTTCTTCATAATCCTAATGTGTATGTTTGGCATTCATAATATGTTCAATGAGTCCATCTTCAAACCAATCTAAGTGAGATGGTTGATCCTGCCCCCAGTCTTGGAGACAAATATTTGTATCCTCATCGTACTTTGGTCCTTCGGATATCATGAAAATTTGGTTGTCATCTTTATGAGTGTCTTGATATTGGTCTTCCTGATAAGATGTTTCTTGTGAATCTTTGTTTGTCGTATCTCCTAAACTAATGGCATGAATAGTGTAGTCATAGGAGACTTTCATGTAGTTAGCCATGTTGTCTTGGGTACCTGATGTAGTTGCTTTTCCCTTGTCATGCTTGACAAACGGATCCTTAAAAATCGTATGATTTGTGTTTGCTGAGGTCTTATCTGTATCAATTGTGATGTCCCCTTGGTCTATCATATCTTGGACCAAGTTTTTTAGTTTGTAGCAACTTGCCATTTTGTGGCCTTTAGTCCTATGATAATCGTAGAAATCATTGTCATTCCACCATGTAGGTTTGAACGGACCTGGTTCATATACTCTTACCTCAGGTAGAGTGATCATGTTTGTCTGTATTAACTTTTTGAGCGCCGATTCAATAGGTTCTCCTAAAGGTGTGTAATTTCTTCTTGGAGTGTTTACCCTGGGGTATCTTGTGTTCGTATTTTGCATAGCATTTACATTGGTGTTATTCCCAGTATGTGGATTTGTTGACTGACTCATTCCAAATGATAAAACAGGTTGGGTTCTATTTATAGTTCTAGCGTCTACAACACCATCATTGGTCATGTTTTTGTTTTTTGACCAAAACTTAGATTTGTCACTATTGTTTGTGTTGCCATACTTAATAAGACCTTGTTCTATCAAGCCCTTCTGACATTTGAGAGATTTTTCTGTGATTTGTTTGAATGTGGTAAGGCGCTGCATTTGTATTGGATACTTAATCTTTGGAATCAGGTTTTCTGTAAACATATCCACTTGCTCTATTTCTGGGATAACTGTCTTGCATCTTCTGTAGAGAGCCCTCCATTGTTGTATGAAGGATGCAAATGTTTCATTCTCATATTGCTTAGCTGCACATAAAACCATCAAAGTAATTGGGGTGTCAATGTTGTGCGAGAAGTTTGCAATAAATTGTTCAGCTAATTCTCCCCATGATGTGATGGTTGGTGGTAGATGTGAAAACCACTCTAAAGCCGGACCTCCTAGACTTTAGGGAATAGTCTCATTAGATAAGTATCTTCCGAGGCAACTTCTATACATGTCATGAAAAATTCTCTAATATGATCTCTAGGATCACCCTTCCCTCGGTATCTATCAAATTTGGGTGTTTCAAAGTGTTGTGGGAAAGGTGGCATGTATACTGTGTGATCAAATGGATAAGGACGTAAGTCCTGCATTGTGTAGCTCTTTTTGTCGGTACCAGTTTGCATGGTCGTCATCTGTTGTTGCAAACTCTGTATTTGTTGTGTCAAAATATCGGTTGATGTCAAAGGTATACCTTGTGTGTTTGTATGTCCAACAAAAGGATTCGTGGTTGCATAACTAGGAGGTTGTTGGAATGTACCAAGATTATAACTTTGTGTGTTGTGTGTTCCCGTAGGTACTGTAAAATAGGCGATATGTGAACCCATGTTTGGTTGACTTGTACCTGTTGTATTGGTAGTACCTGGGTTTGGATTTTGATAACCATATGTGGATCCCGTAGAATACGAAATTGGAGGTTGGTTTACACTTGTCGCTTGCATTTGAATAGGTGTTGAGATACTTGACATTATCGGTAGGCTCTGTGATGGTATACTAGCATTGATCACTGAAGATGTCACACTTGTTTGAAAGTTTGCACTTGTGTTGACATTTGTTGGAAGAGGTACGTTTTGAGGAAGACTAGAGGTCGTTGCTTGTATTTGCGTCAAGGGTAATGTTTGATTGTTATCTTGACCTAAAGTTTTTTTCTGGTGGTAAAATCTTTGTGACATCAAAATCCTCAAGTAATTTTGCCCCATTTTGTATTAACAGCAAAAGATACTTGTCCCTATCACTATGTATAAGTGCATCTAGGATCATGAGGACATGCGGGTCTTGCTGTGCGGACTCAATTTCTTCCTTTGTCAGATGTTGTTGTAATTCATTTATGGTGGACATTGTCTGTGTACCTGAGTGTTGACTTGTTGACATGTCCATGTTCCAAGTAGGGTTTATAGACTGTGTGTTGTTCGAGTCCATTATTCCTTTTGCTTTCTGGGACCTTGTGACGGGCATCTAAAAATGTCCTATATGATGATGGTTTTATGCAAGACGATGAACTAACACTAGACAGTAGATATAAATATGAGGTATGCAATACTATACTAGACTCTCTATTGAGGATTTTGATGTGAGACCTTTTTAGCCTTTCTAGCTTTCTCTAATGCAAGTCTTTCCATTTGTTGACGAAGTTGTTCGGCCTCAATCTCTCTATCAATCTTACGGGAAATCATAGACTCAATATCTATCTCATATATAACTCCCATATATTGGGGTGCGCTTCTTCTTAAATCCCAAGCTAAGTTAGCTAGACCATCAATGATATCTCGTTGACCACCGTTTGGAACTAGATTAGGTTGCTCGAAGGGGAGCAAGCCATCACCTGGGAGACCCATGAAGGCACATGCTATGGACTTATAAATGATAATGGACCTAGATGTATATGAGGTCTAGGTGCAGATGTATATGAGGACAATAATGCAAAAACTTAGGGCGATAATGAGGACATAAAGATGGGACTATGCAAAAGACTTAGGATGATAATGAGGACATAACATGGGACTATGCAAAAAGACTTAGGACGATAATGAGGACATAAAATGAGACTATGCAAAAAGAATTAGGATGATAATGAGGACATAAAATGGGACTATGCCTAAGATCACAAGTATGTAAGGACGTTTTGAGAATCAATTTCAAAATGGACTTTGTTTTTGGTAACTTTGCGTGTAAGACAATGTTTTGCAGTTTTCCAAATCTGAGAACAGTGGTTGGCAGGTATGTATAGCTGACTGACTCAATTTTCATACAATCTCAAAAAATTCAGAGATACATAGGATAGGGCCTGAAATAGCCCAAGGGACTGACTCAATACTGGTCTATCACAACGATACATAAAAAAGCACGGAAAATAGTCTTAGGCTGGATATTGGACACCATTCAGTGAGGCCCCACAGCAAAATACCGAAACAAGATGGAAAGATAGGGAGTCTGGCAGCACTGGCTCCACTCCATGGCACACACTTCTCGGGCATGCTAGTCTCTCTTACCCCGAAGATCCGAAGATCTTATCACCGAGGGATTTCTGTCTCATAATGTAAGGTACATGAAGGGTATCTATGGGGTACGATCCGCACTCCCGGAACCACTGAACGTAGGATTTTTGGCGACTAATTTGGTTCTTAGTATTAGGTTTCGAGGGATCTCGATCCAACGACAGATTCTCAGAGCAAGCCACTTAAGGCTTTAGTTGAGCTTATTGGTGCAGGGAAGGCCCCCACATATGTCGAATTCACTCAACACTCTAGCCGCCTGACCAATATATTTATATAGCGGCTCGAAAAACCCGCTCGAGAGTACGCTGGGAGAGATGATATCCCCAACGCATCCCAATTCGAAGTACCTCTGTGGGGTGATGAAATCCCCAGTCAAAGATACCCCTCACTACGTAAAATAAAATAAAATTTGGATGTCATTGTCACCTTCCTTCTTTCTCCCTTAAGCCCGATGGCAGGTAGAAAGTCAGTTAGTGCAATAGTAGGTCCACCCCAGACACAATGAAAAGTTCTTTTCCTTTAAGAAAATAAAAAATGATTTAATCTAATGCAGCCCGATTCATGTTCTTTTTATAGCCCAAATTTAGGTGTTAGATCCGCATGTGCATGTCAATTTTAAACACCAAATCCAAGAATGAAGGCATACATGTCAATTTTAACCATTTGTTTGATTTTTAAGCAACAAAAACCAAGTGTGAGATACACGCATGTCAATTTTAGCCCATGTTCATTTTAAGCACCAACAATGAAGTGTGAGATTATCCATGCATGTCAATTTTAACTGTTGTTGATTTTATGCATCAAAAATTGAGGTGTGAGATTTATCCATGCATGTCAATTTTAACTGTTGTTGATTTTAAGCACTAAAAATTGAAGTGTGAGATTTATCCATGCATGTCAATTTTAACTATTGTGAGATGTGCATGAAAAATTACTAATCTAATCCTCTTTGTGAATCCACCACAGGCTATAAATAGAAGATTAGTAGCAAAATAAACCAATAGAAAACAGAAACTGAGAACTTGACAGAGGCGATTGCGTAATACTACCTGAGCGATTGCGTGATACTGAGCGAATGCATGAATCTGATAGAGTGAATGCATAAATCTGACAAAGCGAATGCGTGACTTTATCTGCTCGATTGCGTAGCACTAACAGGTGGATTGCGTGACAGAATGCAGACAACAAAAAAAATTAGAAAAATACAAGAAAACTAAGCCCAATCAGGAACCTGTGGAACCAATTGTGAAGCCCTAGCCAAATCCCTCATCATCCATTCAATATTGATTAGATCATATTTAACTGTATAAGAAAGAACTAGGCTATTATATCTGTCTAAGGCCAGTTGTTCTTTTGAATCCTGTATCAATTTTTCTGCTTGGAGAAATTTTTGATATCGTTTAGCTTCCCTCCTTTGTTGTTTCGTCCTTCTCGCACTTGAAATTTTGAACTGAACTTTTCTTGCCATAAACTTTGTTAATCAAATCCTGAAATAAAAGAGTAATTTTGATTCCTGATTAACCAAATCTAAGATAGAATTATACAGAATTAATAACAGACAGAAGAAAAATAAAACAACAATTAACCTTGCGGATGCGTGACCCAGAAAGGGTGATTGCGTGATCAAGACAAGGCGATTGCGTGACCTTGTCTGGACGAATGTGTGACCCTGAAGGGTCGAATGCGTGATTCTGTCTATGCAATTGTGTGATGAAGTAAGCTCGATTGTGTGATGAAAAATCCTTTCTCAAAATTCGTGCAACTTGAAATTTTTTTTTAAAAATCCACACAATCTGCAAAAATCAAACAAAACACAAAAAAAAGGTTAAATTGCTGTTAGTTCACGTCGGGTTCACCAAAATGTAAAGCATGCTAGAATTCATCTTAAAGCTATCAATTAGAAACATCAGGGAAATCACGAATCCCTGTCTAATTAACAAACCTAACAAACTAGACAATGAAATAATGCAATCATCAAGCAAAACAGGAATTAAGAATGAAAACAATTCAAATAAAACTCCCTATTCCCAAGATGTGCATATTGCTTCCATTGCTCTTCTTCTCTTCGTGGTATGATGGCTCTCAAATATTACGCTGGTAACCTACAAGTGGCACAAAGATTCGAAGTTCGTGATTGTTGAAAATGGAGAATGGATGCTCATTTTATAGAAAATTGGAGAAGATTGATTGAAAGGTGGAACAAAATGATCAAGAGATGTGAACTCAGGTAAGCTCAAATGCAAGTTGATAGATGAACTGCTGATTGCAGGAGTGAAACTCAATAGATTGAATAGATTAACTGAGTCAACTGATTGATGAAAGAGTTAACTGAAGTAAGAAAAAGAATGATTGGAGGAAATAAAGAGGGTGACACAAAGAGCTAAATTTAGAAAAAGCTAACTGAAGGATGGAAATAGAAGTTGGAGAGATAAATGATTTAATTAATTAATTTAGCATGTGCTTGCATTTAGATTTAAATTATTAATTTAATCCTTGCATGAGATATTATTCAAATAATTGAATTTATTAATTCAATTTAGCATTTGAATATATTTAGAACTTGACTTTGATTTTCAATTTGGTTTTTGAAATCATGCACATGTATTTGAAATTTGGAAGAAATTAGAAGAATATGAAATTAAATGAAATTAGAATTTGGGGATTTGGAATTGGAAGAATTAATTAGCTAATTAAATAATTTAAAGAAACTATTTAATTATTTAGAAACGGAATTTAATTAAATAATAAAGACTATTTAATTTAAAGGATTAAATCACAATTAATTAAATAATAAATATTTAATTAATATTTAGAAGAGAGTTAATGATTAGATGATTAGAGATAGAAATTGAGAATTAATTATTTAAATAATAAAAATTATTTATATTGGGAAATTAATTAGAATTAATTAAATAATAAATATTTAATTAATATTAGAAAATGATTAAATGATGAAATGATGATAGAATAGGAAATAGAAATTGAGAATTAATTTATTTAAATAATTAAAATTATTAAAATTGGGGAATTAATCATAATTAATTAAATAATAAATATTTAATTAATATTTAGAAAATGATTAAAATGATTAAATGATGATAGAATAGGAAATAGAAATTGAGAATTAATTTATTTAAATAATAAAGATTATTTAAATTAGGGAATTAATCATAATTAATTAAATAATAAATATTTAATTAATATTAGAAAATGATTAAAATTATTAAATGATGATAGAAATAGAAATAGAATAATTAGAAAGATTATGAGGAAATATGAAATTAGAAGAAATAGATTAATTAACTTAATTAAATAATTAAAGAATTATTTAAATAATTAGACGAATAATTAGTACATGATCAATGAGACATTTTTAGGTGTCTACACAACTCACCAAATTTTGTGTCCATTAGTTTCTTCTTGACGTGTTTTCAACCTCAATTATTTTTTCCACATAATTCTATACATTTAATTCACTATATGTTGATGGATTTGGCATGTTATTTAGGCCACTTTCACTTTGTAGCTGGCAAGGTATCTTGTGTGGTAAGGTATTTATTTTAAAAAAATATCTTTCACTTGTATTTAGTTCCTTCAAAGATCACACTCTCACATTTGGATTGTGGATACTTGGTTTATTGTTGAATTTGTCGATCATAGAATGATGTTTACAGGAATGGATTTGATTTAAGTTTTCTTTTTCTAAGACTTGATCCTTGAGGGATCATTGATTTTTAGGTTTATCCAAGATTTGAAAAAAATCATATAAATTTCCTATGTGTGTGTGTGTGTGTGTTTCTTTTATGTTTTGATAAGTTTTAATTAGAGTGTTCTTTATGTATAATTGGAAGGGTAAAAATTGTATATTCATGTTCATGTCTTTTTTCTTTATGTTTTGGGTTAGTTTTAATTTTAATTAGTGTCCTTTGTCTCATTATTGTAATGGTAATTTTTTTGTACTTATGCCCATACCCTTTTTCTTTATGTTTTGGGCTAGATTTAATTAGAGTGTCTTTTGTCTAAGGCACTCATGCCATGCCCTTTTTCTTTATATTTTGGGCTAGTTTTAATTAGAGTGTCTTTTCTGTAATAATTATAATCATAAAACTTGCATGCTCATGCTCATACCTTTTCTTTATGTTTTCAAGTAGTTTTAATTAGAGTGTCTTTTGTCTAATAATTGTAATGAAAAAAATTTATGCTCATGGTCAATACCCTTTTTCTTTACGTTTTGGACCAATTTTATGATAAAATTTGTATACTTGTTCCAATCTTTATTTAGTTTTGGACTTATTTTTATGAATTGTTTTAAAATAATTACATATTAACAATTATTGCACTATTGCATTGAGTTGGACTCACTCTTTGATCCTTCATCTTATCACTATTAACAATTTTTTCACAAATAAAGTCCCATTTCATCTGTACTTGCAATTACCTTTATATATTTGTCATTTCTATGCCTAGGATTACAACCATTTCATATGTTTATTCTTCATCTTCATATTTATGCCTACTTGGGTCATTTTGTGGCATGTCGGGTTACTCCATACTATGAAAATTGATCCCTAAGATTCAAATTTTGTTAACACCAACCTTTTTTCACTAGCTTATATAAGCCAAATTAGTACAAATTTACACAATTTATTAATGTATATTGGTATTAAAGTCATTCAATGTGCATTAATTCATATTTAAGCATCAACTTGAAATAGTACACATTACAAGGAGAAGCGCTCTAGGAGCACTTTCTTTGAAGCACTAAAAGGAATCTTAATTTGCATCAAATTCATCTAGGACACCTACATGCCTAAGAAAGTTGTATTCAATATTCATCTATGACTATAAAACAAGTCTCTAATAATGTTGTTTTCAATATTCATCCATGACTATAAAATTAGTCTAATTTGATGTGGTCAGTCGAAGGTCCAATAAAGGATTGAATCACCATGTAGCTAGAAGATCCCTCAACAATTTGACAAATTGAAGAAAACAAGGATACAATGAAATCTATATTCATAAGAAAGAATTACATCAATTAGCTTACATGCTTTCAATGATACATTAGGCCACAACCTCAACTTATAGTGCTTTGAAGGAGGATAGTCTTATAATTCCAATGCAGAATTCAATTATGTTGGAAGAAGTTTCTGTCTTAGTGGAGTCACTAATGTCTTTGTCATGAGATATATAGTTCAGGCCTTGAAGTCTTGGATTTACTTTCATTTGGATGGGTTTTAAAATGCCTTGATCATGAAGGCCTAAAACTTTGCCTTGATAATGCATAGTTTGACAAAACCAATTTCCAATATGATACTTGATGTTTTAGAAATAAGATGTAAATCCACTTTAAGATGGTATGTAGTAGTGGTGGTGATAGTTTATTTGATGGTGAAAAAAAGGGATTAGATAAATATGGAGGAACCAAGATGATAGAATTGTGGTCCATGGTGTTTTCAATAGGTATGATTGGACCTTGAGATTATAAGGGATCATGAAAGGGATTAGTTGGAATTCATGGATCTTGATTCAAATGACGACATGTGGGCAATGCTTTGGAGCAATCTTTGACATAGCTAGAATCATTTGGATGACATAAGTGCGGAGTGGTGTTTTGTGCTAGCAATTAGTGTATAGAGGGACTCTTTGAATTGCACACATGGATGGGGAAGGGATTTTTGATGTTTATGGATGGTGAATTTAATGGATTTGAGTGATTTGAGGAATTTGAGATTTATGATTCCATGGTCAATGGGACATTTGGATGGCATGAGATTAGTAATATTGTGGGATAGAAAAACTTTGTTTGTTCTTTGTGGCCTATAATTTTTTTGTGAATAGTCTTGTTTGAGTTTATACACACCTAAAGTTCAAAATTTTGGGGACACTTGCATTCTATTAGATTTCTTTAATTTCATAAGGCTAGGGGTTTTTCACTTTGTGTTTTATCTTGTCATCTACTCTTCCAAAAGTGAAATTTTCATAGTTGCAAATGCTTGGAAAGCTTTTGGGGTCATTCTATTTTTACTCCTTCAAAGTTTACTAACTTAGATTTAAATGTTTCAAACCGTTCATATTCATTGGAGACTATTCATTTGTGAAGTTGCAAATTATAATGATTCCCCAAAGTCTAAAATGGGCAAATTTACAAACTAGATTACTAATTCACTTCGATATTTTACATTTTTTACCTTTCCAATTACCCTTAGTCTATTAATATTGTTTTTATCTCCACTTCAAGCACTTTGATGATATTTTTCTTTGAAAATTTTGATTTTTCATTGTGAATGTTCAACTTTTTGAAGAACATGTGCCCTACTTTTGGGGTGTTTACAAAATTTGGCCTAAATGTTAATTTTTTTCTAGTTAGAATCATTTTAAAGTTCCTTCAAACTATTAATGGAACTCTTTTATTAAAACTAAAAAAAAATAGGTTTCTACATCTCTTAGCATTACCCAATGTGTCATGTCTCATTTGAAAAAAAATCATGAACTGCAATTTGATACCAAGAGCTGGCATGCAAAGGGAGGAACAATTGATACTAAGCCAAATTTGAACTCTTGTAATTGGTGGTCAACAATTAGAATTGTTATGAAATAATTTATAGTTATAAGTCAAGCCCACATGATGACGTCCAAGGAAATCAAAATGTCAACAAGTTCAACTACAGAGTAAACGAAGTGCCACAATACGAAATGAATATACAAGTTGTAGTTCAACATTGAATCTTTGTTTGTAGTCTTGTAAATTAGAATCCCAAATCTAATTTTAAAAATAAATATTGATAGAATATTCATTTTAAGGGACATGGCTCCAAGAAATTAAAATTGAAGTTGGTTAACATTCAGGTGATTGAATTTTTTTCAAATATATTTTTGAGTGAAATTAATCCTCTGTAATGAAATTATCTTAAGGGATTAAAATTAATTATTTTAAAGGGGATTATATTGATGGAAAATTAATTAATTTAAAGGAGGTTATATTAAGGGATTAAAATTAATTATCTTAAGGGATTACATTAATAAATTAAGGGACATGGTTCCTAGAAATTAAAATTTTTAAGTTGTTAGGCCCATTAATGGGCCTTCTAGGGTTGATCCTAATCCGATTACAAGACCTCTAGGACAATGGATACCACATGAGATAGATTGGATTAAAATAAACTTTGATGGAGCTGCACGAGGCAACCCGAGACAAGTTGGGGCCGGATGCATTGTCAGGGATCACTTTGGAGTCATACTGGCAACTTGTTGCCAAGGCTTAGGAATGACAACCAAGAACATCGCAGAAGTGAATGCAACTTTCCTCACTATTCAAATGATGAGGAGAATGGGGGTGAAGAATCTGCATCTAGAAGGAGACTCAAAATTATAATTCAGATAATTGCAAAAGGGAGTGTGATACACTGATAGTTTAACAAGATGGTACATGTCATCAATAGATATCTCAAGGAATTTCCAAAATCCAAAATATCTCATGTTAGAAGGGAAAGAAACCAGGACAAATGGCATCTTGCTAGGGAGTGAGAATTTGAATTGCATTGACTACAAGATTTTTTTACTCATCACAATCATTAATGATGGACTCGGAAGATAAGCTATTACATGAATAATCATAATGAGGCTTGGAGTTTGAGTAAGCGGATAATTTGAGAGGATTCGAGGGAGATTTGTCAGATGCATAATCTAGGGTACTATTGGAGGACGTGGCAGGGGGAATGTGCAGATGAAATCACTGGAGGGAAAATAGGCGACGTGCTACCAAGTAATAGATCCAAGCCAACTCACCAATGGGAGGTTCGAAGCCCAAGATCTCCGTATGGTCGAGATCAGTTTTTGCCATGAAAGTTACCAAAATTAATTGGAAAGGATGGCAAGTGGGGAGCGGCTTTAAAGGCCATAAGGATAACGAACGAAATTATTCCCATCCATCTCCAAATTTGGTGTGTCTAAGAAGATTGGTGAGCAGAGAAAACAGAGGAGAGGAAAAATGGAAGACAATTTTTTGTTGAGGTCAACCAAGCAACAGGTTGCATTCTGGGGAATGATAACGGATAAGAGGCTTGCATTGTATCTTCGTGTTCGACGACAAGACATTCATTATGCGGGTGAAGATAGTGCTAGGAGACGAGTTTCTCAATGCAGAGTTAAAGTACCAAACAAACGTAAACATCGTTTCTCTATTCCTGGCGTGGTGCTTTGAATTAGAACTGAAGGACAGTGTGTGGAGAATCATGACGCGATGTGTAAGGAAGGAATGGTTGCAAGGTTCGGATAGCTTGATGGCGAGGGCTTGGGATATGAATGGTTTGGTGTGTCCAGGAGGAGTTTGGTTACATGTCAGTGAACATACCCCTCCCCTACATCCATTCTTAATTGGGAGGGAAAATTGTAACAAGGAGGTGAGAAGAATGTTGGCCCAGGTTGGGATGCAGGGGGTGAAATTTTTCATTGATGGAGTGGAGGAGAGGGAGGTTAGACTAGAGAAGGTGAAATGGAGTCCCTATAATGAGTATCGAGCACTAAATAAGCAGGAGGCCCGTCCAAAGCATAGATGTGGGTGACCAGCTAAGCCGAAGAGGACGAGACGCATCCGCACTCAGCTATGAGGGGAGTCATCGGGAAACCATTGTGAACTAGAGATTGTGAGTCCAAATGCAACTCCAACTAAAGAACTGGATGACAAAGGAAAGGTGGTAGTAAAGGTAAGTTAGATAGCGGGCTAAGGCCCTCTTTTCGGTTATGTTTGTACAACACACTATGGATAGATGTTGATAGTAGATAGCTAGGACATGATAATAGAATTTCAAATGACTGATTTTATGTTCATTTTGAAGGAAAATTATTAAAAATTTGGATGTAATCTTTTCTTTTTTTTAATATATGAAATACAAATTATCAATCAATTTTTATTTTTTGGTGTTTAATATTTAGGTGATTGAATTTTTTGCAAATATATTTTTGAGTGAAATTAATCCTTCATAATGAAATTATCTTAAGGGATTAAAATTAATTATTTTAAAGGAGGTTAATGTTTTGTTCTTATTAAATGCAAGATATGGAGAAGGGTTATGAGGTGCAAATTACAAAAGGAAAACATGGACTAGGGTGATGACATTTGAACTCACAATAACTCGGCGAAGATTATGCCAATTAAGGGGATCTCCATAAGAAAAGGAGTATTTTAAAAGTGTACAAAATTTGTATGATGTGCATCTATATATCAAATTATAAGTGATCTTTAATAATAAAAAAAATGTATAAACATTTAAATCAAACAAGCATTTCATGTTCTAATGTGTTTTGTCATTTTGTATTTTTTTTCACTTGAGGATCTTGATGCTGCTAGAAGTGAGGTTTGTACCTTGAAGAAGAATCTGAATACATCTGATAAATTCATTAGTGAACTGAAGGAACAAGAAAGTATCTGCAGAGAAAAGAGGAAGGAATTAATGGACAAGTTGAATGAGAAAGAAGATGAGATCATGGAATACCAGGACAAAGCTGATGAGGTTAATAAACTTGAGAGAGAGAATTCTACTTTGAAGAATGAGACGCAATCCATTGTGATGAGACTAACTAAGAAGATTGAGGATGAGGAGGAAATGAGTGTTGGCATTCCTATCTAAATGTTACTATTTATATGTAATCGTAACAAATTGTTAAGGGTTGAAAAAAGTGGAAATTCATGGAAACTTATTCATGAATACAAGTTACCAAATTTTGTGTCTATTAGTTTCTACTTTAAATGTTTTCAAACTCTTGTTTTTTCACAAAATTATATACATTTAATTAACTATATGTTGATGGATTCGACATGTGATTTAGACCACTTTCACTATGTAGATGGTAATGCATCTTGTGTGGTAATGTATTTATTTTTGAAAAATATATTTTACTTGTATTTAGTTCCTTCAAACATGACACTCTCACATTTGGATTGTGGATACTTGGTTCAATGGAGATTGGTTTATTGTTAGATCCGTCAATCATATAATGATGTGTAGGAGGAACAAGAATGGATTTGAATTTGAATTTTTTTCTCTAACCATTTTCCTTCTCACCCTCCTTTTTCCATTTAGGGTGATAAAGCCACTAATTTTCATGGGATCAACAAAACATTAAGGGAAGGGAATTAAACTTGATTGATCCAATAATGAAAGGACTACATTCATATTAGGCTAATTATTCCCTTGTTAGAGTTGAAATTGAATTGTAATTAGGGTTGACTTGCAATGATATATCTAGGACAAACAATGAAAACTTGACTTAAAACAACAATAACGGAATGTTCTAGATATCATGCAGAGCTATAAACCTAGATTTGAGGATGAGAAATAGATCAAAACTTGTGATGTAAAGCTTAGGCATCTAATTGTCGAGACCAAGGGGAGAAGGTCATCTTGGTCCTCTGAATATCGATGGCAAAAAGGCTAATTTTCTTTTAGATCAAGATGACACACATAATCCACTCTCAAAAGGTCATTAAAAATTATTAGGACCGAGGCATGTCGATCATTTTGGTCCTCCACTATTTGTACCTTCAAAAGCCAAGTTTGATTGTCATCGTCTACACTATTGAATTGCTCGCTCACAACTCCCGAGACAATTATCTGCACACACAAATAAGGAAATAGGTTTGGTTGATGGGGGTTTGCCTTAGGTCAAACCCCAATTTAGGAATTACCCTTGAATTGAATTAATAATTGAAAGGGAATTGAACTGAAAAAGAATGCTTTCCTTTTGAGGGAAAGGCTAGATCTGATAAAAAAATACTTGAACTTGATACCTTTTTCTTGAATCCTCATGCAAAGGTTTATGATGCAATGTAGAATATCTTCATAGAAGGTTGATCATGGATGCTTGAACATGAATGCTTGATCTTGACTTGATCTTCTCATTCAATGCTTGATGAATACTTGAATGCTTGCTCATATAGAATTGAAGTGATTTTGCTAGAGTGCAATATAATTTTATTTTTCATTTCTCGTTACCAAATAAGGGGGTTATACTTCCTTTTATACCTGACTGTGCAATAAATGTTTGAATTTTTGGAGCAGGCCAACACGAGGGCAAAATTTACTGCTCACATCAAGTGACCATTGTGAGGTCTTATTTTGGGTCTTGTTTGGGAGGATAAGGATGACAAGATGCCTTGGTCCTAAGCTAGGACTAGGGTGTCCTAGCCCTGTCAATTAGGACTCAGAATGGGAAAAATGTTGGATCGTGAGTTGAAAATACAAATTTAAATATGGTATGAGTAGATTCAAAGCAGATATTGGGAACAAGAGGCTGGAACACCAAGGTGAGTGATAGGTGATGATAAAATTGTATAGGGATATAATTTATGACGCTACATTTAGCCCCCACTTTAGTGGGAGAATGAACCTATGTCCATACTCATGGTAAAGTACAAAGTCACATTGAAAAACTTTCACCAAGATACCGAAGAGATAAGACACACCAAGCTCCCAAAGACTTAGGATCTTATCAATATAGTATCAAGATAAAAGGGACAACACATGTAGAGGATAGAAAAGCATGACTATACTTGCCCTAGTAAGGCTTGTGCTTACTATGAGTCATGTAGGTTTGAAAAATTTCAAAAAGATTAAAAAGCAAAAGGCCTAGTTTACAAAGTAATCTAAACATTGATCGAATTGACTGCAAAATGGGTATTGCAGCATGTACCAAAAATGTCATGGTTTGTAATCAAAGTGCACAAACCAAGTCTCGTGGTGTGTGCAATAAGTATAACATTGAGTGGAGTGTATGCCCCTACATTAAAGCAATTGTGCATACCTTATTGGGAGCAATATCTTTAACGTAGCATGCATGCATCTAAAAGACAAGTATATTGCCATAATAAGATGCCCCTGAGAAAGGACAAATCAAAAGGGAAATATTCACAAAACATATAGGAAAAAGCACATAAGAGATCTACTAGCTAGGGTCAGTATGCACTTTTGATAAATACTGTATATCAAAAATGATTTCATTGAACTGACCTCATCCCCCAAAGGTAGTTAAATTAAAAACACATTGGAAGAAGAGCACATAAGATGAATAAACAAATTTCTTTTCGAGTCAACATGAAAGTGACAAAAATAGATCTCAATACTTTGCAACATCCCCAAGTAGACAACACAAATGCATGTTTACAGACAATAGCACATGTACGACATAACATTGATACAACATATAGAAGAACTAAGAGACAAATAGAGGAATGCCACAACAAATTTGGCCTCTGTATTACCTTGCACCAACAAAGTAACAAGGGTCATCCAAAGAGAACCTAACATAACATAAAGACATATCAAGTAGCATTGTTGCCTATTTTTGACTTCTAGTAAAAAATGGCTCTATAGAGGTTATCTTGTCTTTTGGGGTGAGTTTTGACGAGTTTAAATCCCTTGGTTATCTCCACATTGCCAACATAAATAAGAGATATTTTTGTCTTTTATTTATCTTACATACGGTCTAAAGTTCTCTTGGAGGTATCTATTTATTTTAAAATAACTAAATGTTCAAAAGGGTAATCATGCCCTTGAAGATGTATCCCATGATTAAAATGTCAAAAGGTCAAGCTTCATTGTTTAAGAGGGAAAGATGGAATTCAAGTGTTTTCCAAATTGCAACTTGTAGTAATATATGCAACATATTATACTTTGAGTTATAACATGAAGCTATGGTTTCCAAGTTCTAGTTTCATGTTTTGTAACACCAGCTTGCATAACAGCTATGGTGCCCAGGAGGGTTTTTCAGAACTCCATTCAATTCTCAACTTTTAGTTACATAGTCATTGGTTTCAGTCATTTAATAAAGAAAAGGTTCTCTTTCAGTCCTTCATTAAGATAGCGCAATGACAACAAATTTTTCATGTAAATAGAGCATCTTTTGATAGAGAAGCACATGGGGGATTTTATTTGGATATTGATGATCATTACTAGTTTCACATGCAAGAGTCATGCAAAGTTTCCCTTGAGATATGCAGTTACAGAGATTCAACAACCACTTTAAGAGAAAAGAACTCAAGTTCACAATAAGGGAGAGTTTCAATATCAATACCCTATATAGCAATGAATACGGTTTTTCTTTTATGTCTTCTAAGTTCCTGTGCAATCATGCTTAGAAGGATGGCTTTAATGTATTCAACAATAGGAGTTTGTGCCAAAGTTTTGAGAGTTTTCCTCTTTAGGAAAAAAGATTTTCTTTTCCATATTTATAGCCCTTTGTATATAATAATAAGAATACAGTCCAAGGGTAGTAAGATGATAGAACATGATGATAGAGAGAGTTTAAAGTTGTAGGGCAATATTGAATACTGTAGACGTATAAAAATGACCATATTCCTAAATGAATATTTTATGTTCAATTCTCTATTTGATTAAATCCAATTTAATTAAATTACCCACATTCCTCTATTTAATTAAGTAAATTACTCAATTAAATTCACTATACCTCTTTTACCATTTAATAGAATAAATCATTTTATTCAATTAAAACCCCTATCCACTTTTTAATTAAATTCAAATTTAATTAAAATAGTTATCCTAAATTGAATAAATCTAATTTATTTAATTTCCCCAATTGCAACCAGATTAAATTAAATCCATTTTTATCCCTTCATCCACTTGCAAAATCCTACACCTCCCACTTGCATCCTAACCCTCTTCCTAATTTCTTCTAGAATCCATCTAATCCTAATTAATTAACCCAAACCCATTCATTATCCCCTTTCCCTAAATTTGAGGAGGTCACTTCTCAAATTTGGAGTAAAGTCTTCTAAAAGCATTAAAGCCTTTATCCATTCAACAAGCTAACTTGTTGAATACCCCCAAATTTGGAAGGACTCTTCCAAATTTGTCCCCAAAGTCTTCATAACCATTAATGGTTAACTCAACCTTTTAGCATGGTTAAAGAATTTCCCTAAACTCAACCTCCATGTAACCCAAGGGTCTCATCAAGCATATATTGCTTTGATCATGGTTATCCTTAAACCTTTGCACAAGAGTTTATCCTTTGGACAAAAGCTTTATCCAATGGGTAATCTTAACTTAACCTTAACCCTTAACCCTTAACCCCTAGGGTAACCATGAGGTCTTCTCAAGCATTTAATGCTTCTTACATCTCCTCTCAACAAACCTTATGTTGACAATTGTCACCATTTCATTGGTGCCAATTGCAAACATGGATTCCCAGCTTTCAAACTTAGCCCTTGATTAACTCTTTCAATCCTGACCATCCATTGCCCTATTTTTGCTATAAATAGAGCTCTCCATCCTCCATTTTCATCATCCAAGTCTTTAGCATCACACTTATACTCAAATCCATCCAAGCTTTAATATATCATTTGTGCTCATCATTTTAGCCTCTCTTTTCAATAGGAATTAATCTAAATATGCATGTTTAGAGTATTTTCCTTATCATTTAGCTTAATCATAGACTAGTATATCATGCTAGGATAGTCTTTCTACTAATCTTGTCATCTTATAATCTAGTTTATTGCATTTATAGGATTATGCATAGCTTAGGATGCATTTCATCTTAAAATGAAACAAAGCATCCCTCGTTCTTGCATTTGTCATCCCTAAACCACTTTTCTCAGTGATCTGAGAGCAAAGACATTGGTTTGAGGGACCTTGTGAGATAGAGAACCATGTAACCAACCTTGGGAAGTTGAGCCATACTTCATGACTCCATAGCTTGCACCAAGAAGTCCTGTGGGTGTGTGAGCAAGGCTCCCTAGAGCTCCATTTTTCACATTTTGAGTTCTATCGACCCGCTTTTCCCGCATACATTTCTGGTGCCCACCATGGGGCCCAACCCCATATATCAAATCAGCTTTTAAATTTAACCTCTTTTACAGGTCCGTGGGAAACAAGAATCAGTGCATGGGAAGCATTCCCTAACGCATCTGGTTAACAACCTAGCGCATCCTGCTTACTGTTCAATGCGTTGGGTCCATCATATAGCGCGTGAAGCCTTTAAATTAGCGCATCATCCCACTAATATTTTTCTGTAAGTCTCGGTGCAGAAGAAAAACAGTGCGGCGCATCTGGAAACCAGTTTAGCGCTTTCAGAAAATAGCTTAGCGCATCGGGTTTGTTTGATAGCGCATCTCGCCCATTTTGTAGTGCGTATAGTTTGTCCTGTAGCGGATCCCCAATAGAAAACAAAATAAAATAAAATTGTAACCGAACTTAAAAGTTAGACTTGTAGAAGTCCACCAGATCCAAAATCTTTCCTAACTGTTTTGAGTTGATGTTTTGCAGGATTTCTAACATCTTATTGCAGGGATGAGCTTAGTTATTTTTAGATTAATACATAGTTTAGATTTTTACTAACTTAGTTAAGTTAGTTAAAATTTAAAATTTTTAAACTCTTGGTAAATAAAATCGAACTCACCTTATTTGGGTTGTAAAAACGAACCACAACAATAATTTTTATTATTTTTCTAGGAGAGAAAATTCTCAATTTGGGTTATAAAAAGAACAAAACAAATCTTTCTTTTTGCAAAAATAGCTTTAAAAAAAAAGAACCTCACCATCCTTTTGTGTTTAAAAGGATTCACTTCATTTTGCAAAATAAAAGAACCTCATCTTCATTTTGTGCAAGGCAAAGAGGGAAATTTTTCCCCTATCGACTTTAATTTTGTTGACCAAACATCATGATTTACTTTGTTGACCAGACTTGTTTTACAAAAGTTTTGGAAATTCACACTTTGCTATAAAGGGTCAAAAAGAACATTATGCTTTTTGGAGCAACATCTCCAAGTAGAAGTTAGCAAATCATTGTCTTGAAGGCTAAAAAGAACAACTTGTTTGTCTTGTCTCGAAATTGGAAGGAATATGCTCTCCCCTTAACTGGGTGATCAAAAATCCAGACCACTCTTAAAGCTTTCTGTATTTCAAGCAATAAATCCTTTAGCAGGCCTGCCTTCCCAAAGAGTTGAAATCAACTCTTAAAGCCATTCATGGCCAGTGTGAAGGGAACAACCTAAGTGGGAAACGACTTTGATGCCAAGTGTTCCAACCCACTATAATCAAAAGTGGAAAGAGATGAAAGTCCTTTTCAACGATTGCACACAGCGATTAGTCTTCCCCTAGTATCCTTGAGATACGTAAAGCCTTTGTTCTAAAGGTTGGGAAGCCTCCTGAGGGAGTTTATTACTGACAGTCGAATAGGAAGCCTGATTACGAACCATAGAAATAGAAACCTTGAGCCAAGTCAGTAACCAGACATTTGTAATATCATAGTGCAAGGGTGGGGAAGAATCCGCCCCCAAGATCATTCACCATATATCTCCCAAGATAACTACTCAATTGTGAAGCAATTCACTTTGAGTTAATTTTTGGTAAAAGGCAAAAAAATGGGCACCCTCTAGGGGGTGACATGACTATTTGAGCTGACGGAGTATCGAGACTAGTGGGCTATGATGTTACTTATGACCTTTGAATAAAGAGTCTTCTTGAAGTGTATTATTTGTATCCAAACCTATTAAAACATTGAGGATTTGAACACATCCTCGTAGAACATACACTTTTTGTTAGATTAAGAAAAATGGTTGTCTCTTTGGTGCTATGTTTGCATTTATTACTTCAGAAAATCATCTATCAAAACTGAAAAACTCATAACAAAAATCCAAAAATTGCAAAAACCAACCAAAGAAAAATATCAGGACAGTCTAGCACGTGAGAGAAACTTCTTAGCGCATGTGGTACATTTGTTAGCGCATCAGAATATCAAGTTAGCACGTCCGGTTGAAACAGTAGCGTTCTACCAAAATTTTAAAACAACATTAAATAGTCAGCGCATCCGAAAAATAGTCTAGCGTGTTGAAACATCAGCTTAGTGCATAGGAGTCAAACAATAGCGTGTAAGGTTTAACAGTTAGCGCATAGCAGACCCATATTAGCGCATAAATTTTTGAGAAAAACAAAAAACAAATTTTAACAATCTAAAACAGTTAGCGTGTGGCCGGGGGCAGCTTAGCGCGTGTGGTCTTTTGCTTAGCGCATAAAGAAATTTCTGTAGCGCATCCCGTCTCTGTTTTAGCGCGTGACCAAACCCAAAAAAATAGGGGGCAAAACAGTGAAGAATTTTGAAAACTTAAAAGACATTTTTGGAAACCTCTTTTAATCAGCATCATTTTTCGTCAAAACAGAGCTTTAAAAACTACTTCTTAAGCAAAATTTGTGTCAAACAAAAGTTGTAAAAATTCAAAACTGGTTGCGCGATAAAATATATCTATCCTATCAAAATCAGGAAATATCATCACAAGTGACAAATAGATCCTTTATCATCTCGTGGATTTTATCTCAAAAAAACTTGTTTAAAACTTCAGGTTGTCAAATCAAGTTTCCATATCAGGAGACTTTATCCATATCATTTGACATGCTTTGTCATGAAGGGGCATCTAAACCTTCACTTTGATAAAGTAAAACTTGAATTTTCAAAGCAAGATCAACTGAATCCAAAACAATTCAAAGGAATCCATTGATCATTTATGCATGACTAATCCCCATATTTTGAGAAGAAAGAATATTTATCGTAACACCACGTTGAAGAAACAACAACCAAGTTTTTCCAAATTTATCACAAGAAACAAATTTTTATACATCAATCATCAACTCTTCAAATCTTATCGAACATTCCTTCATCACGTCAAACTTTATATCCAAAACAAATCCAACGAATTTGATAAAGAGCCTTTAAAGACTAGGGCATATTGTCAAAAATCCACATTTAATCAAATCATAAACCATGGAGGAAAGATCAATCCGACATTCTTGCCCGACGAGTGCATCACTTACAACACACCCTGACTTGAACCACCAACTCCCGAACAACATATCGAAGAGTATTTTGTCCCCTTCATCACATAAAGTTTCTACTAAAATGCCTATTACTTGCTCTCAACAAAACAAACAAAGCAAGGCACAAGAAGAATCCAGTATGAATCGAAGGTTATCAAATCCTTTTGAAGGTCCACATCTAGAGGATACTGAAATTTCTGAAGAACTTCTTCAAGAATGCCAAGAAAGTGCTTCATTCCAAAAACTTGTGGAAGACTCATGGAAACTAACAAGGAAAAATACTTGCTCATGGTCACAAGCAAAGGGGTCAAACTCCCTGCAGACTTTGACATAGACGTGTTTAGAATGAGACCTCAACATTACAAATATCAGGAATGATAGCGAGAAGGGGGAGCATGCGATCCTGAACATGATATTCCTGAACAAAACATACCAGAACAACATACACCAGGGCAAAAAATCCTTGAGCAACACATCCCCGAGCAAAACATACCGTTCCATACACCATTTCATCCCAGGATCAATGCAAGGGAAGAAATCTTCCCTCAACAAAACAATGCACCTTTGGTTGCTCTTACTCAACAAATGCAAATGTTACAAAGACAAATGCAAGACATGCAACAAGGGATGACAGTGCGGTACTCATTAAACGAAATTTGTCCTTATCCCTTTGACAGAAGATTGTACATGACCCCTTTTCCTCCAAACTCAGACATACCTAAATTTGACAAGTACGATGGAAAAAGCGATCCCCGTGATCATGTTAGAGAATTATGTACCATGAGTCTTGAATTTGCTCATGATGACACCTATCTGATGAGGTTATTCCCAAGAAGCTTGGGAGGACAAACAATGGAATGGTTATCCAAAATTACACCTCCTGTCAGATCATTTGATGAATTGGTCAACAAATTCATAACACAATATTCCTATAACATTCAACATGCTATAACCATGCTAGACGTCTGTAACACCAAACAGGAAAACAATGAAACATTTATGATATTCCTTCAACGTTGGCGACGTATGGTTTCACGATATCCTTGAGACATTCCTGAAAAGGAGAAAATGGAAATTTTCATCGACAACTTGAATGGTGAGATGAGTTACGGGCTCAAACTCCAATGTATACCGTCTTTCACTAAATTGATTGAAAATGACATTCAAGTAGAAGAAGCATGTGTCAAAAAGGGAACACTGAAATTCTTCAAAGAAGGAACAAGTTCATCAAACTACAATAACCAAAACAACAACAACTTAGACAAATCTAGATTCTAGACTCGAAACAAAAATGAAGGCAGCTTTGAATCACATGATCCAAAATCTAAACAACCAGTGCTCGCATTATCAGGAAATCCTCAAGCTACGAAAATTCCTAAAGGTGCTAACCCAGACACTAATACATACACACCGAATACTAATCAAGGTCAACCCAACACAAAAAACACCAATGATACTCAAAACAAAACCACAAATCAAGGACCTAATAACAATTCGCGAGATGACACCAACAATTTCCAAAAACGTGTCTTCACACCACTGGGACAATCACTGGAGTCAGCATTCAAAGAACTCTTGGCAAACAAGATTATCTCTTTGCCCACAATCAACAACTATGAACCCCAAGTCAAACCACCTTGGTGGAACGACTCACACTTTTGTGATTTTCATTGCAACAAAGGTCATTGAACGAACGACTGCATGAGATTGAAAAACATTGTTCAGGACATGATTGATCAAGGTGATTTAACGGTGGATGGTCTCAAAACAAATGGTCACCACGAAGCCTTTAAAAATCTTCTTCCAAACTACAAAAAAGATGGAGCTTCAACCTCAAGCGATACACGTGGATCTCGTATCAACCACATCTACAATAACACCATCAATCACATATCAGCTGAAGACCATCATGTAAATGTCATCACAATCCGAGACCAGCATAATCATGAATCTGTCAATGTAACAACGAGAGCTCAGAAATATGTCTTGAAGGGACATACATCGCCGACAACCACTACACCAAAAATCCAATATGATTTAGTCAACCAACTACGCAAAACCCTTGTTCAAATATCTATACTAGAATTGCAGAAACTGTCACCAAAACACAAAGACATATTGGAACAAGCGATGTTGGAAACCAATGTACCTCAAGATCTGGATGCTGACAAATTCCAAACCATGGTCACTCATATGACAGGGCCTCATAATCTCACCTTCTCAAAGCATGATAATACTTCCTTAAGTCATCTGCATAACACTCCCCTCCATATTGAAGTCATAATTTATAAACACCGAGTAAAAAGAGTATTGATAGATGGAGGAGCTGGACTTAATATATGTACCTTAAAACTTATCCGTGCATTAGGCTTCTCAGAGGAGTCTATTGATCCCCGTAAAAAGATTACCATAAAGGCATATGATGATGAGGAAAGATCATCTAAAGGAACCATGATGTTACCCATTTAAGTTGGACCAGTGCAAAAGGATACTATGTGTTAGGTCTTAGACATAGACCTCACATACAATATTTTATTAGGTTGACCCTGGATACATGAAATGCAAGCAGTACCTTCTGTGTATCACCAATGTGTCAAATTTCCCTATAATGGACAAGAGGTCTCTATATCTGCTGATCACAATCCATTTCAACATTGTAATGCAATGGGGGCAGCCCAGGACAGTTTGGTTCCCCATAATAGGGAAAAACATAAATCCTCAACATCAAATCTACAAAAGGCAAAGCCCGAATCATTACCTGGAGATTTCAAGCAGAAAATGCAAATCAGAGAACAAGGTATGGGAGAATACTCTTTGGAACCCATGTGTTTGGCCAACTTACCAACATCACCTAGATCTCATGGATTACCCACAACATCAACACATCAGGTAACTCAACCCATCACCAAATTTGATGGTACCTTCATCCAACTAGGCACTCTAGCACATGAATCAGAAGAAAAGGACATTCTTAGCTGGTTATACAAAGATGAGGAAGAAGATAACAGAGCAGCTACTCTGGACATAGTTCTACCAACACACCTGTATGGAAAGGGCTACTTAATCATGCAACAAATGGGATATGATGGTAAAGGACCTATTGGAAAATGCAAAGAAGGAGTCACTGAACCAATAGACCTTCCTTCATAACTCAATAGAGACAAAATAGGATTGGGCTGTAAACTCATTTTCCTATTAAGAAAGATACCACGCATAAATCCAAAACCTCAATGGAAAGAAAAGAAGAATCCTGGAAGGAAGTGCTATTTGAGTCAGTAGAAACAATCCACAAGGCACGTGAATGTCAAGAACATAAGCAACATCAAGAAAAGCTCCTCATTCATAAGAAGGCCGTATCTGCAATAGTAGCTCATATTCAAACACCAATATCTCAAAAACAAACAGAATCATCTCCTGATACTGTTATTCCTCCCCAAGGAGGCACAGTATATGAACAAATACAAAAGGTAGAAGCAGGATCCGACACAAAGTCAACAAAGACTATCAAACTGGTATCCATCATCAAAGATCTATTTTCACCATACAACATACCTGTTTACAGCATTGATAAAATCTGGGATGATAACTCAGAGACTGATTCCAATGAATATGAATGGGGTAGCTGCTCAAACACTACTGGAGATGCCACTGACAATACTAGCTCCATATCCCTTTCTCAAGAAGAGCATAACGCAGAAGATGGACTACCTGAATTTGGACCGCAAAATATCTATGATGCCAAGGAAAGCGAACAGAAACATTATGAACAAGTCTATACAGAGGATGATACCATCGAAGACCTCGATGAAATCCTTGACTTCTTTAAAACCAAAACCAATCACTATGAAACCTTTGTCTTAACACTTATAGTGGCGGAACTTGATCCGCCAAACACTTCCTTACCACTTGTCTTTCCTAACCTCATTGACTAGGACGAACCTGAAATACATGATATACCAATTTTCCCAGACGATGAATCTATTATCCACTACCTATGTACCGTTAACCCAGAAACGGGCTCTACCAGTTAAAAAAGTAACGATGTCTGCAAACCAGGGAGTGCCAAGTCTCTCAGTCACGAAAATGAACCAAATAAAAGATCTGATGCTGAAAACTAGTCAATGGCAGCTCTCGATCACAAAAAAGTAAAAATAAAGGATGCATCTGAGGGTGAAAACCTTTTTAAGGCACCTAAGGATGGGAGACTTGACACTCTTCCTGAACATTTTCATGAGCGATCACCCATATTGATTGAGCCCACTCAATCAATCAACATTGGTACTACAAAAGCAGTCAAAAATATACACCTAGCAGAATCTCTGACAGAGGAGGAAAAATCAGCATTTATCATCTTTTCTAAAGAAAAGGAAATTAACTTTGCTTGGTCATATGCAGATATGCTTGGAATTAATCCACACTTGATCATGCATCACTTGTCCATCTCTCCAGGAGTTAAGCCAATCAAGCAAAAACTACGAAAAAATGAATCCACAGGTGGCACTCATGGTCAAGGCTGAACTAAAGAAACTATTAGATGTCGGATTCATTCAACCCATCAACTATGCAGAATGGATTTCCAACATAGTACCAGTATCAAAACCAGATGGAAGTATCAGAATCTACACTAATTTCAAAGATGTCAACAAAGCCTGTCCAAAGGATGACTTTCCTCTGCCCAGTATCGACATAATTGTAGACCTCATAGCGGGTCATGCAATGCTCTCACTAATGGATGGTTTTTCAAGCTATAATCAAATAAAAATAGCCCCAGAGGATCAAGATAAAACAATGTTTACCTGTCCTTGGGGAACGTACTGTTGGAATGTTATGCCTTTTGGCTTAAAGAATGCACGAGCTATCTATCAACGAGCAATGACAACAATCTTTCATGACATGATGCATACCTTCATGGAAGACTATGTGGATGATTTACTCACTAAATCCTTCACCAGAGCATAACACCTCGACATCCTAACAAAGATCTTTGATCGATTGGAGAAATTCCAAGTCATGCTCAACCCTAAGAAGTGTGTCTTCGGGGTTACATCAGGCAAGTTACTAGGCTACATAGTCTCAGCTAAAGGTATTGAAGTGGATCCAGCAAAGATACAAGCCATTATGGAGATGCCAGCACCAAAGAATATCAGTCAGCTCGGATCTCTACAAGGATGACTCCAATCAATCAGGCGATTCATCGCTCAACTAGCTGATAAAAGTCTACCATTCAATCATTTGCTACATAAGAATGTACCTTTCAGATGGGAAGCCAAGTGTGCAGATTCTTTTTATCAAATCAAACAATATCTGATAAACCCACCAGTTCTAGTACCACCAATAGTAGGAAAGTCACTCATTTTATACATTTCAACAACAGATATATCACTGGGGGCACTATTGGCACAAGAAGATCAACAAGGAAAGGAACGAGCAATATACTACGTCAGTAGGACATTGAATGGATATGAACTCAACTATACATTCATTGAGAAGGCTTGTCTAACAGTAGTCTTCACATCTCAAAATTTCTGACATTATATGCTAGCACACACAATTAAGCTAGTGACAAAAATTGATCCTCTCAAATATCTACTCAGCAAGGCAGCTCTTACAGGCCAATTGGCTAAATGGGTCATGATTCTCAGTGAATTTGATATCCACTACACCGAATGAAGAGCTATCAAAGGAAAAGCAATTGCAGATCAACTAGTTGAAGCATCACTACCAGTAAAACAAACTATGGAGATTGAATTTCTGGACAGGGACGTTCTTGCTATTTCTACCACACAATGGACCCTATACTTTAATGGATCCTACACACAACATGGTTCAGGTGCTGGCATTCTATTCATCACTCCTAAAGGGCATACTATACCAAGATCATATCGGCTTATGTTCTCATGCACAAATAATGTGGCTGAATATGAGGCATTGGTTATAGGCATCAAAATGGCCGTAGAATGGAAAATTACAGAGTTAATGGTCTATGGATATTCACAACTAGTCGTCAATCAAATCAACAATGACTATCAGACAAAGGATGACAAGCTACTACTCTACAAGTGAATGGTGGATGACTTCAAATAGTATTTTGTACACATCACCTTCGAGCAAATACCAAGGTTGAACAACAAAGAAGCCGATGCCATGGCTACTATCGCTTCATTACTACAAATTCCAGAACAATAGAGTCATTACGAGTTTTTGGTAGAGCAACTGTTCTCCCCAGCCTATGACCACTCTGAATCCCATGTTATCTATGCCTTAACTAGTTTGGATTCCCCTTTATATGGACCCATATATGATTATCTAAAGAACAACATCCTACCCATTGACCAATCCCGTAACCAAAAACGTAATTTTATCTGACAAGCCACTTGTTATACCCTTACCACTGATACTTTGTACCATTGAGGTCTAGATGGTAATCTTTTTCATTGCCTTGATCGTAATGAATTTGATTCCGCTTTACACAAGCTTCGTGAAGGTATTTGTGGCACACATTCAAGTGGGACTACTCTTGCTAAAAAGATTCTAAGGATGGGATACTACTGGCCTACAATGGAAAAATATTCTTACCACTTTGCTAAGAAGTGTCCTAAATGCTAGATCCATGGCAATCTAATACATGCACCAGCACAAGAACTGCAGCCATTTACAACATCCTAGCCCTTTTGTCAGTGGGGACTCGACCTGGTTGGCAAAATTCATCCTTCATCTTCAAATGGACATGAGTTCATTATAACTGTGACAGAATACTTTACCAAGTGGATAGAAGCAGTCCCCATGACCACAGTAACTGGAAAACAAATTGCTTCTTTTATTCTGAACTAGCTGATCTGCAAATATGGTATTCCAAGTTCCATCATCACTGATAATGGACAACCGTTCAAAAACCAAGATGTCTGAGAACTATGTGAACAATTCAAAATACAACATTGGTTCTCTACGCCATACTACCCCCAGGGGAATGGTCAAGTAGAATCATCCAACAAAACAATACTAAAAATCCTAAAAAAAATAGTAAATGACGCAGGCAAAGATTGGCATGTACAACTCAATCCAGCATTTTGGGCATATAGAACTAGCATCCGTACATCTATAGGAGCAACACCTTTCTCATTGGTCTATGGACCAGAAGCTATTTTACCACTGGAGGTAGAAATTCCATCTCTTAGAGTCTCTCTAAAAGGCTTAATCCCAGATGAAGAGTATAGAGTCAACCGACTGCAAGAATTGGAACTATTAGATGAAAGACATCAGCATGCTTACACTCATCTCAAAGCATATCAGCAATGCATGTGTAGAAGCTACAATCACAAGGTCATCCCTCGCAACTTCAAAGTTGGTGACCTAGTCCTCAAAGAAAATCCAAGAAATCAGCAAGATCGAGAAAAGAAAGGGAAATTTGAACCTAACTAGTTGGGTCCCTATGTCATCATATCAGTCTATGGATCAGGTTCTTATCAGCTTACAACTTCAGAAGGAGATGTGCTCGACGAACCAACTAACAACATTCATCTGAAGAAATACTACACTTGAGTAGTCTAATGCATGGAAAAAGTCAAAAACAAAAAATTGAAAAATCAAGAAAAAATAAATAAAAAGGTACAATAAAAGCAACTAGTGAAAACCTGGTAACAGGCGCTATTGTGAGAGGATGGCTCCTTTATCTATATCCATATCTCTGTAGTAAAGCACTATCAACCATCACTCGACACTTAGCAAATATCCATTCAGGACATACTTAGCATTGTCACTATCCTGATTTATCCATATATCCTTTCACCACACTTTACCATGGCTTGGTAATCACTGTACATATCCACATCATAAGATGCACTTAGCTAGGGGCAATAATCGTCAAAACTTGCAGCATGTTCAAACCATCAAGACTATTTACAAAACTCAGAACACCACATCCAGCAACCAAAAACTTACTAAATCACGGAACAAAACATTGAATCGCTAAAACAAGAATCACAAAAACACTATGATGGATGATTTTCTGAAGTACTAAATGTTACATTTTTCATAAAGTCTTGACTATTTTTGCATTTGCACCTTTTAAATTATTGGATTCTCTACATTTTCTCAACAATGCTTCCAAGCTAGAGATCATTGGGAAATTCCAATATTTTCTTAGTCTTGTGTTTGGGAGGCGATCACTCGTACTATGTAAATACTTGTCTTGAGACGTGATATAATGAATATCACTGAAGACATGATTCCACTTTACGCATACAAATGGTTTACTCTTGTTTGTTTATACGCAATTCGCACTCAAGTCGTTCTGGTTCAATTATACCTTGACGCTTGTGCTATCTTGCAAAATCAAAAATCATGTAAATTTTTCTCAGGTCATTATGGTTCAATTATACCATTGTGCTTGTATAAATTTTCAACATATCCCAAACAAATCAATGCTCAGTGATGATACATATATCGAAAGCAAATAAACATGTGGTTATATCGGATGACAAATACAGAATGAGGATGCTCCAAAAACAATTAGTTGCATATCATTTTACAATTAGTTGCATATCATTTTTACAATTAGTTGCATATCATTTTACAATTAGTTGCATATCAAATCATACATCTCACAGCATATCAAATCATACATCTCATTTTCAAAATAAATCTCACAACATATCAAATCATACATCTCATTTTCAAGATACATCTCACATTTCATAATCATACATTTACATCATGCATTTCACTTCATCATATCATCTATCTAAGCATTGCATCATCATAAAACAAAGTACAAGTATCTAGAACATGCATCCGTAACACATCACATGATCAAAGAAAATGGTGTCATCTATATATATATCAAAAATGATCAAAATGTACAAATATCTGTCATGTCTGTGCCTCGTACCACAAAAACAATGATCCAAAATACAATAGAGACATCATCTCTCAAGTATGACTATCTGCTAAGGGGGATGGTCTCGCCACTGATGTCCCAGCCCCTAGATCTCTAGGAGGATCTTGTCTCAAAGGCCCCATCACGTCTTTGCTCTCTGACCGTGACCCAGTCTCTCGAGATCGACTCGATCTCGACTACGTAAAGCTCTACACTCTGCACTCCCTGGGCACCGCATCCTCATAGTGGCATCGATAATACTCCAGCTCCTTGACTCTTAAGGATAGCTCTGTCATGATGTCCCTCATAGGGCCACTTGTTGCCACTCTCTGCATGCTCCCTGTCAGCTCCTCCACTCGATCCCGCTGCTCTTTCTCAGTATCACGCTCTAGGGTCAGCTAGGTAATTTGACGTTGTTGCGTCAATAGCTGTGCTTACAGCTACTATACTGTCAACTATAGAGTCTTGATCTAGGCATCCTCCACATGCGTCAGGATCCAGACTCGTAGGGGCACCTGTGAAGGGGTACCCCCTATCCCTCTACCTGTCATCGGTGTTGGTGGAGGTAACTCATCAATCCTCCTCCTCTGTGCTAGCCGTCTCCACTCATCAGTCCCTCCCACCGCTGTTATCACCTCTCCCACTCTCCCCTCCTCCCTTGCTTTGATCACCAACCCTCCTCTCCCTCTATCCATCACAGCTCGTCGAACTACTCTCTCCACCCACACTCCCCTATCACCCCCATCTCTACCTCTGTCTCCTTTCCTCCCCTGATATCCTCTCCCTCATCATCCTCCTCCACCTCCATCATCTCCCTCATCACCATCTCCCCCTACCTCATCCTCGTCATCATCAAAGGAAGGCCGCATCTCCTCAGGATCTGATATCCTGGCCACAACACGAGCTGCAAACAAACCAGAAAACTCATGTGTCATCCCAGCATCTAATATCTTAAGAGCATAGTCCCATATCTGGCTCGCTAAGATGGAAAACTCCTCTACAGCCGCTCCACTATCAATAGTCGGACCCCAATCCGGTATATCCTGCCTCCGACGCGCATACAAGTAGGTCCCCTGTGGTATCCCCTACTACCGACCATAGTGCCGCAAAACTTTGCCAACCTGAAATCTCTCGATCACAAAGGGCGTCTGCCCTATCAAAAACTGACTCATAAAAATATAAGGCATCTCTAGCCCATCCTTGGCCCATACCTCACAATCTGTATATGGTCACCAGACAACCGTGTCGATGTCATCCAACACCTTCCTCCAGTGCTCAAGTTTTCTGAGCTTGCGCTGGACAACTAACCCCCTATATCCATATGCATATGCCTTCCCAGCAGGCCTGTCTCTATCCACCAGTGGCCTAGCTACTGGAATGTGCTCCCAACACCACACCTGTAGGAGTGTCACGCCAGCTGACAAACTGTTGTAACCCAGGTATACCACCTCATGTAAATCCCTGTACAAATGGGCTAACATGGTCGATCCCCATGCGAATCTACAACCCTATGTCACCATCTCCTCAAGCACCAATCCCCAACCTACAGAAAATCCCTTCGACCTATGGTCGGGACATAGGAATCCACCTATAAAACCTGCTAGTACTAATGGAAGAGGCGCATAGTCCAAATCCAAGAACTCCTGCCAAGGGATCTCATATCCACACACTATCTCATCATGAAATATGCGACGTAGTGCCTCTATCCCGCCCTCCTCTATCTGCTCATAAGGCAATAATGCACTTGCTATGGGAATCCGCAATATCCTGTAACAGTCCTCAGGAGTCACCGTCATCTCACCTGTGGCAAAGTGGAAGGTGTTCGTATCACTATGCCATCTCTCTGCGAGCGCTGTAACTAAACCCCAGTTCACAGTAAACCGAGGCATATCTAATAAAGACAACAGGCCACATCTCTCAATAATATCTAAGTCAGACTGTGCCAACCGTGGTATCAATGCCCATGGTCTGGGGAACCACTCACATGACTTAACCACTCCCAATCACTCCTGTCAAAAAGAAAAACAAATCCAATATCAGTTTCCTCATCAAAACAAAGATATCAAAATCAAAATCACATCAAAAACTTGAAACATTTTGCAAATCTAATCAAGTTCCACATCATATCATTCCATATCAACTTGTAATACAACTCAAGTTTTCAAAAACCATATCAAAACTTGTAAAACAACTCAAGTCTCCACATCACATAAAATTGTAAAACAATTCAAGTTTCCCACCCATATCAACTTGTAAAACAACTCAAGTTTCCAACCCATATCAACTTGTAACACAACTCAAGTTTCCAACCCATATCAACTTGTAACACAACTCAAGTTCCACAATCATATCAGTTTGTAACACAATTCAAGCTCCACACATATTAACTTGAAACAATGCAAATCAAATCAAGTTTCGATCACAAACACATTAATATCTACATCAATAAACTTGACAAATCGCAAATCAAACCAAGTTATGTCAGTACTCATATTGGACAAACTATCAAAAACATGACAGCCAACACAACAAATGACAAAAATCTACCTCTCCAGGCAAAACTAACCTTATCCTATGTAATTTTCTACATTAAAAAATCATCCTATCTTGTAAAACCTATTGCATGCGCTAATTAAATCCTATTGCATGCGCTATTTAAATTTGGCTATGCACTAAGACTAAATCTATGTGCTACGCTGTTTTCTCCACGCGCTATCCTATCTACCCTATGCGCTAGACTAACTCTACGCGCTACCCTTTTTTCTCCATGCGCCAACTAATCTACCCTAAGCGCTAAACCCAATCCATGCACTAACCTATCCCGCGTCTGTGCTACCTATGTAACCTTATGCACTAGGTCTAACCTACACGCTACATCCCCCTGCCTATGCAACGCCCTGTGGACCCTATGTGCTAGATTTACCTGATGCGCTACCCTTTTAACCCTAAGCGCTACCCTGTGTCCCTCATGCACTAACCAAAGGCCATGCGCTAACCTAAAAACTCCATGCGCTACCCTAAATATTTTTGGACGCTACCCTAAATTATAACCCTATGTGCTACGGAATTTTTCGTATGTGCTAAACTAAGACCCCTATGTGCCAAAATGTGAAAACCGCATTTCAAAATTCAAAAATTGACAAAAAATGATCAAATTAAAAATCAAAAAGGGGTCAAAAAGGTTGACTTACCGGTGGTCCATATGCGACAGACCTCCGATACCTCCGAACGCGCTCGAATCGATGCGTAGAATATGGAATAGGCATTTTGTCTTCTCTCCAAAAGTCTCTTTCTCCAAGGTCAACAAGCACAAATGAGACAAAACAATGCACTTTTCCCCTTTTATAGGGTAAAATAATATTATGGTTAGGGAAATGAGCATGAAATTTGCTCACGGTCTCCCTCATACCCTCGCACACATCCATTATCAGGAGATGAATCAATTTAAACATTCCACCTAGCCAAAATTTTGCACAGCAAACACAATTATCAAATCAAATCAAATTTTTCAAAATTTTGATTCATCTCCCGAGGGGGCATTATCACCATCGATTATCAAACCTGGGGCATCACACATCAAATCTGGGGCACGACATGAAAATCCATAAAAACAACATTGATCATAAAATCACAACGACACATCATTTTCTTTGAAATAACATGTGCACACACGTCACTTCAAAGAGGGGCAAAATGTAGACGTATAAAAATGACCATATTCCTAAATGAATATTTTATGTTCATTTCTCTATTTAATTAAATCCAATTTAATTAAATTACTCACATTCCTCTATTTAATTAAGTAAATTACTCAATTAAATTCACTATACCTCTTTTACCATTTAATAGAATAAATCATTTTATTCAATTAAAACCCCTATCCACTTTTTAATTAAATTCAAATTTAATTAAAATAGTTATCCTAAATTGAATAAATCTGATTTATTTAATTTCCCCAATTGCAACCAAATTTAATTAAATCCATTTTTATCCCTTCATCCACTTGCAAAATCCTACACCTCCCACTTGCATCCTAACCCTCTTCCTAATTTCTTCTAGAATCCATCTAATCCTAATTAATTAACCCAAACCCATTCATTATCCCCTTTCCCTAAATTTGAGGAGGTCACTTCTCAAATTTGGAGTAAAGTCTTCTAAAAGCATTAAAGCCTTTATCCATTCAATAAGCAGTTGTTGAATACCCCCAAATTTGGAAGGACTCTTACAAATTTGTCCCCAAAGTCTTCATAACCATTAATGGTTAACTCAACCCTTTAGCATGGTTAAAGAACTTCCCTAAACTCAACCTCCATGTAACCTAAGGGTCTCATCAAGCATTTATTTCTTTGACCATGGTTATCCTTAAACCTTTGCACAAGAGTTTATCCTCTGGACAAAAACTTTATCCAATGGGTAATCTTAACTTAACCTTAACCCTTAACCCCTAGGGTAACCATGAGGTATTCTCAAGCATTTAATGCTTCTTTCATCTCCTCTCAACCAACCTTATGTTGACAATTGTCACCATTTCATTGGCGCCAATTGCAAACATGGATTCCCAGCTTTCAAACTTAGCCCTTGATTAACTCTTTCAATCCTGACCATCCATTGCCCTATTTTTGCTATAAATAGAGCTCTCCATCCTCCATTTTCATCATCCAAGTCTTTAACATCACACTTATAGTCAAATCCATCCAAGTTTTAATATATCATTTGTGCTCATCATTTTAGCCTCTCTTTTCAATAGGAATTAATCTAAATATGCATGGTTAGAGTATTTTCCTTATCATTTAGCTTAATCATAGACTAGTATATCATGCTAGGATAGTCTTGCTACTAATCTTGTCATCTTATAATCTAGTTTATTGCATTTATAGGATCATGCATAGCTTAGGATGCATTTCATCTTAAAATGAAACAAAGCATCCCTCGTTCTTGCATTTGTCATCCCTAAACCACTTTTCTCAGTGATCTGAGAGCAAAGACATTGGTTTGAGGGACCTTGTGAGATAGAGAACCATGGAACCAACCTTAGGAAGTTGAGCCATACTTCATGACTCCATAGCTTGCACCAAGAAGTCCTGTGGGTGTGTGAGGAAGGCTCCCTAGAGCTCCATTTTTCACATTTTGAGTTCTATCGACCCACTTTTCCTGCATACAAATACATAACCCAAATAAAAGATATGAGTATTTTATATTGGAAAATGCTAGAGAAAGCATAGGGTCAAGAGAACAAGCTCATCAAGAATATAGTCCTAGTACTCTGATTTCAGTCCAAAGAGCCTTCCAGCCAAAGGCATTTTTGCAGCATCTATGTTAAAAAAACACAATAATGGCCATAAACAGTCCTATTTGTTGGTTATAGTTACAAGAGAAAATATCAAATCATTAGAGTCTAAAATGCCATGGATAGTCAAAGATGCACTCAAAAGGTTTTAGGCTTCAATCAAACAAAGAAAATATAGTCCTAGAATACAAAGAACACATAGTTTTCAGGTTATAGTGATATGAGCTTCAACTCACATTTGTAGTTGATAACATCAAAGGGATCAATGGAACACAATGCACATACTCTAAACAAACAAAGTAGCAGACCTCATGAACAACATGAATAACCTTCCATAACTCACCATTGAAGCTCCCAGCCCACAAGATAGTAAGGACTTCATTATGAATACCCTAGACACAACCCTTAGAAAAATGACATTGACAAATAGGACATAGATACTCCCAATAATCAGTCCAAATCCATTCTCAGAGCCTCCAAGATACAGTCCAAAATGCACAAAGAAAATGTCATGTATTGTAGCTAAGGAAACACTATTAGAGATAGTTTGTCATAGTACCATAAATGACTTCTATTGGCATATAGGAAGCAATGACCGATGATCTTGAGAATAACACGTTTTCAGTGATAAATTCTCAGAGCATACAAAATGTAGAGGTTATGGCATTAGTGGTTTGCAGGCCTAGAACAATATAGAGCATATATCCTCAAATATGACATAAGGGTAGATCCTTGTCAAGAATATGAGATCAAGAGAAACATATTGGTCACACTCATTGGAGGAGCTTTGCACATGGAATATAGAGTTAAGGAAAAGATAGTGAGCATCCAAGATGTATGAACACTCAAAGAAGCAATATAAGTGTTATAGAAGTCAATAAGATCTCATGATACAATCACTAAAGAGCAGTGAACAAGTTTTGATAAATTGATAGTCCTTAAAAATTGTTAAACAATGGATGCATTTATCATTTGAAGATAGCCTCCTTTCATAGAGGAAATTATGAAAATAGTGAAAGAAGATAACAATCAAGGGATTATTTGACAGTCCTGAGCATTATGTACTATGAGAAAGTCATATTTAACCATGGATCATTATGATTTCCTCAAGATATCAGCATCTCGGAGCAGAGGTTCTAACAAAGATACAACAATGATTAAAACACCTTGACAAATCAGAGTTTTGTTGCCATGGAAGGGCTCTCTAGTAGAAACACAAGACACAAGTTTGAGGATCCCAAATCATAGAGGTGATGCCTTATGCAAAGGGAGCAACCTTTCACAGTCAAAAATATAGTCCTAGTATAAGAGCCAAAATACATGGAGGATAAACACATTCACAATCTTCAATACAAGAGTATAATATGATGAGGTAGTGACATCAAATGTAGCCATCATTAGAGAAAGAATACAACCTAAACGTCTAATAAATCAATGAAAGTCAGAGTAAAGAAGACAATTCGATGATAGATTCTAAGATCTATTTTTAACAAGGAGTTTAAAGACTTAAAAGTAGCCTCAAGAATCAGTCATTTCATTAGCATATCTCAAAACAATGATAGTCCCAACACACATGAATGAAAGAAGTAAAGAAGATAGTATTTGATAATCATTCAAGGATAGTCTTGACTTGACATTTCATGGTCATTATGTCAAGAGATTCCATGGTCATTGTGTCAAAAACCACTGAAGATACTCAATTACTCCTATAGTTGCATAATCATCATAAATGTAATGGAGTACTGCCAAAATGTATTCAACTACAGTATAAAGAACAATCATCTTGCATTACTTGATATAGAAAGATACAATCATTTTCGTAAGAATAGTGTAGTAAGTTGTGTGCAAATATAGTGAACACATATAGGAGCAACATTTATAACCTAGTTTAGACACAAAAGCACAAAGGCTAAGGATACTATCAAACATATTCTATAAGGCAGTCATCTTTAGAGAGAAACCTTGTAGTTAGAAAGGATCATAGTGCTGAAATGGCCAAAAACTTATTTGGCAATCCACAAGATTATGGTATAGGTTCAAAAAAGAATCCGCTACAAGGTATTTGGGACAGTAGCAGAGAGTAAATAAAATAGTCCTTGTCAAGACAAAGGGATTCTATGGACAACCCTAAGAAACAAGCATTAATGCAACCATGTTAAGAGGTCAATATTAGAAAATACAGTGAGATTTGAATACAGTTGTTGTCACAAAAGTTTGCACTCTTGGTTATTAGACCTGATCACCAACCTTATGAAACATACAAATAACCTCTCAAGTGTGGGACTTGTGTTGTTGTGAGGTTGAGTCTTCGGAGAAGGTTGGATTCCTTTCCAATCTGATGCAGGTGTTGGACCAACCCAACACAAATAACCTAACACTATTGATTCTGAGGGGAAAAGGGAAGAAGGATTACTTGAAAAGGGAAAAGGTTTGCACCTAGATTGAGAGTTTGATCTTCCTACCTATATCAGCACAGGACTCCAATAAAACTTCTTTGAGTATGCACAATTCCTATCCTATTTTAGCCACCTATGTGAGAGTGAAGATTGGGATCTTGTGAAATGAAGAGAGGAACTGAGTTTAGTTCACAGTTGACATCTACAAAGGGATCAACACAGACACCTGCAACTAAGGAAAAAAAATTAGAATACATTCATACAAAGAGGTAAAATATTACACAGGTTGTAAGAATTGAAAGAGGCAAAGTAAGCATACTTTATTAATGTGAAGACAAGTAAAATTTTATAATTTATAAAAACAAGTATTCAACTGAAATGGAAAGGAAGAAGATCCTTTGGAAAGATACAAAAATTGCCTTTTTAGTTCAGGCATAACTCAGATTTGAACAATTGATGGAAACCCTAACCCCACCCAGGTTAGGTTACAAAAATCTTAGAGAGGAGAAGAGGATCAGATCAAGGATGATCTGATGGTGTGCTGAATCTAGCCTCTAAAGGCATCCTCTGCCTCTCGATTAGCAAAAACCCCACAAATTAGGGAAAACCCTACATCTGGATGTGTCTCAGGGTACTTTTAGAGAAAAAAAAGTCTCTGAACTGCCATGAATGAGCATGGTTGGCATCTAAAATTGTCGCAGAGGCGACAAAGGGACAATCATTTCCTAAAAAATCAAGAGAAGTCGGCATGGGATGGTGTCTGAGAAATCTTTGTCAAACCCAAAAGTCTTCAAAATGCATCGAAGAGGCATGAGTGGCATCCAAAATCAGCTTGCAGGGTCACGTCTGGAGTAATGGTGATAATCCCTCGTGGTTGCACAAAAATTAGATCTGAGATGGGGTGTCAACTGAGTACAAAAAACGTCTTGATCATCGGGTCAAAAACCACCTTCCTGTAGAGAATTCAAAAACCTAATGACCATCACAAATTCAAATGCCCACCTTCGATCTGAGAGATTTGCATGAAGATGCACGTGCAAGATCTCTTCATGTGGGCTTCCTGTAGGCCCAATCTATGATTAAAACATGGTCGTCGGATCGAGCCTTCATAAAGATCCAACGACTGTAATTAGCTAATGTGGCACCCTGAGTTCACGTTTCCCTGGTTGTATTTCACCGCTGAGAGGCTCTAATTTCTTATCCTATAGTGTCTCTGTGGGTCTATTTTTACTCTGTGGGATAAGATTTTCCTTTCTTTGCCTTTTGTTTCTTTATCCTGGGACCTTCAGCTACACCTTTCTTTCCCTTGCAACATAAGCATTCTTTATCTCACCTTGAAATCCCTTGTGGGATAGCAAGGACACTACCCGCTTGTCGCTCTTTATCCCAAGCAGCCCAAATGCTTCCAAGAAATCCTCATGAGATAGCGGGGAAGCATAACTCATTCTGTTTATTTCCCCCACAAGGCATTTCATGTGCTTTTTTCTTCCTTGTGGGGTAGTGGGGAAGAAACTTCCTCACGTTCCTGCTATCCTGCATGCAACTTCATCTTTATTTTTTGCCTATGTGGGGTGGTGGGGATAGACCATCCCGTAGCAACATTTTCTCTTCTCTTTACCTTCGTGGGGGGGATGATATCATAGGCCAGATCCACCATCCCGCTATCTCGCGACATCATCTGTTGTTATTTGAAAAGCTTGCGGGGTAGTGGAAGCCCTTAACCTAAGGGGAAAATGCCAATGGTTAGTGAGAGAAAAAAGGGGAACTGGCCCACGAATGACAGGGAACCCTCCAACAGGTGACCATAAGTGGGTTGACCACCCAAGCCGGTCAACTCAAAAATAAAATATTAGAGCCCGAATGGATGCAAGGGCCCCACTGTTGCTACTGTCTTTGACTTATCCCATGAGACCTTTTGTGTATCTATTTTACTTTGCGGGATAAGGAAAAATCCCACCACCTTTGACCTTTACTTATCCCTCTATCTCGCAAGACCCCGTTCTTTTCTCTCTGTTAAGGTTGGTACAAAAATTGCCAACATTTTTGGTGACTCAACGGGGATAGCGAGCTTGCTTGGCACGTTGATCAGTATCCTTATGAATTCTATTGGGTGTAGAGTCAAGGCCTAAAACAAAAATAAATAATCTCGGCTCCTGCAAAATGTCAAAACCTCGCCATTCTGGAGAATATCCTATGCACGTGCACTTGTTGGAAAGCAAAAGAACATAAATTACAATATTTACAAAAGAAGCTGCAACAACAACCCTTTAAGCGCAGGCTTTAAGGTGAATTCCATTCACTGTAATGGGGAGATATTCCCGATTCAACCTAACTAACTTGAAAGAATTAGCCTTTTTGCACCTTGTAATCACACAGGGACCACTCCATATTGCATCAAATTTTGAGTGCTTCTTTTCTTTTGCTCTGTCAACATCCCATTTTAGGACAAAAGCTCCAACTTGGAAGGTCCTCAAAATGGATTTCTTGTCAAAGTATCTCTTTACCTATCCCTGATAAAAATTTAAATCCTGTTTGGCTTTCTCCATGACTTCTTCAAACTCTGTAAGTTCTACATATCTTACCGATAAGGCATCATTTTATAGGAGCTCCAACTGATGTTCCAAGTCTAGGGATGGCAACATAAGGGATAAGGGGATCCTTTCTTCCCTTCCATTTACTAGCATGAAAGGTGAGTTGCCCAAAGATCTCTTGGGAGTAATCCTATCAGCCCATAGGGTTGTTCTCAACTTGAGGTGCCATGACCTCTGATTGTCTTCAAGAGTCCTTTTGATGATCCTGATGAGATTTTTGTTAGAGGACTCAACTAAGCCATTGCCCTAGGGATAATAATTTTATGATGTTTTCAGAAACACATCATGCTAGACTGCCCATAGACTGATCTGAGATCCCACAAAGGCCTTAGCATTATCTGATATAATTGTGGAAGGGGCTCCAAATTTGGTTACAATCCCCTTGAGGAATTGAGCCACTAAATTTTCAGTTGCATCTTTCAAATCCACTACCTTTGTCCACCTTGTGAAATAGTCTATGGCTGCCAAAATCCACTTGTGGCATGCATTGGATACTATATTGATAGGGCCGATGAAATCAAGCCCCCATTATGAAAAGGGTTGATCAGTTGAAATGGAATGAAGAGGAAGGGAAACTAACCCTTGCTTGCTTGCAAAAGGTGCACATTATTTGCACTATCTAACCCATTTGTGAGCATCATTGAATAGAGAAGGCCAATAATAGCTTGCTCTCATGATCTTCATATCAGTGGTCCTTACTGAGAAAGGGCCACCTGAGGGCACATTATGAAATTCCTCTAATAGTCTACTGATCTAATCTCCATGGATGCACCTCAACAAGACATCATCCAGGCCCCTTTTGAATAATATACCACCCACTAAGGCATACAGGATGGACTACAACTTGAGATGTCTCTATTGGTATATGTGCAGAGCTTGATGACATGATGATATTGTATGTTGTCATTGATGTCAATATGCTGAAGTATGAACCGATATATTGAAGTAAGCAAACTAGTATATGTGTGAACCGGTATGATATTGTGAATTGGTATATGTGAAAAAGTGAAGCGGTATGTTAGTATGTGACAAAGTGAAGTGGTATGTTGGATTGAGAATCGGTATATGGGAAGTTTTGTATCGAGGTTTCAATTGGCATGACTACCGGTTGGTAGTCTCAACCTCAGGGTTTTCAGTTGATGCATTCCAAGCCTGTGTGATTCAACCAATGACATCTTGTGATGAGTTAGCATTGTAATGAAGATCACATAGTGTTGCCACATCAGCCTTGTGCATGTGAAGGATTTCCTTGAGGATCTTGCATGGAGATTGATCTTATCTACCTCAGGAATGTGCAAAGTCTCTGTAAACGGTGGAGAGCGTGTGATGGGTTATCAACTTCCTGAAGCAGCAAAGAATGAACGTTGGAGAACATCTTGAGATTTGTTCAAGACTATTGTATTCAATACAGTATGATTAATGGTTGGGATTGAACCGATTGAATTGTTAAACCTAAAATGTTTAGGGTTTAGGGTTTATGCTGCCGACCTATCTGTTTCCTATAAGGTCGATGATGTTTTTCATTTTGAAGTTGTTGGCAAATGCTATGTGTGTATCCAAGTGAAGAGATACTTGATTCTTGCCAGACCGGAGAAGTGTGTTGATGCCTACAAAGTGTGATTACAGAAGAAAAGGAGCTAAAGTGGATCTGCCTTAGCATTGAGTGTTGTTATCAAATTAGTATATTACCTGTTGACTTCTAACCATTTCAGCAGTTGGAAAATCCCTTAACCGGGTAGCTTTATCAGGATTTTATGTAAATCCTTTAATAGGGTGACTCAATTCAATGATTTCTTCAAATCCTCTTGTGAGGTAACCTTTAACAGGGTTCTAACCTTTAACCAAGTATTTAGCCATCCCTTAACCGGGTTATCCCTAGCAGGATCGGTTCCTAGTGAAACCTATTGTAAAAAGTCTTTAACCGGACTAGGCTCCTAACAAAGCGAACTTTAGAAGAGTTCAAAGAATAGCTTGTGGGTATTCATCCCCACCGTGGTTTTTCCTAGTTGGGTTTCCATGTGAAAAATCAGTGTCATGTGTGATGCTTTTCATGTGATGCTTTAATACTCTGTCAAGTGGTAAAGCATGTTGAACCAGCAGTCATTATATTTTTGATGATATATTACTTGTTTATGCATACAGGTGAAGTGGAAATGAGATATTATATTGTGTAGAAATCTAAGTGTTTACCAGTTTATGTCTTTCATAATCTCACTGTGTTTTACTGGTAGTGCCCTGATTTAGACTGGTGTTACTGTTTACTAGTTAAGTGCAGTCTTTGCAGTCAAACTAGTTCAGGGAAAGTTTTTGTTTGTATTGATTCACCCCCCCCCTCTTAGTATCAGTTTGGTACTAATTGACTCATTATTATTCATCAATTGGTATCAGAGCATCTTCTAGGTCCTCTGTGTTGTAAGATTAACCACTTGAGGAAAAGATCCTACTCTAATGATGAAGAGGGAAGGTCCAAAGTTCAATAGAGATAACTTTAAGATATGGAAAGACAAAATGAAGATCTTCATTAGAAGCATGGGTGCTCAACACTGGAGCTATGTTGAGAATGCTAATGTTATTCCTACTGGTACTCTCACCGATGATCAAAAAAGAGAGATTCAGGAGAATGGGCAAGTCATGGAAGCCCTAATCAGTAGTCTATCTGACATTGATTTTATTGATGTTTAGGATAATGATAATCCCAAAGAAGTATGGGATGCTCTGGAGAATATCTATGGCAGTGATGACCATGTGAAACAAGCTAAGGAAGAGAGCCTTAGGGGAAAGTTTGAAGACATGTAGATGGTTGAAGGAGAGACCATTCAACAATATGGAATAAGAATCAAAGCTGTTGTTGGAGACATCAAGAGTGCAGGAGGTAAAATAGATGATTCTACTATTGTTAGTAAAGCCTTGAGATCCATGTTACCAGTCTATGCAATAAGCTAAATAATTATAATGGTAGTATTCAGAAGACTGAATCAACCTTCAGAGCATCTGTTGCACCATCTAGAAAGGGAAAAGAAGCTAGTACCAATTGTGAACCAAGACAAAGCAGAGAAATGGATGATGAGGAGATCCTGATGGAATTTGAAGCTCTTCTTGCCAAGAGACTTCCTAAGGGAACTAGTAAATATAGAGGTAAGCTCCCTTTGCAATTCTTTTCTTGCAATAGGATAGGACACATTATTGTAAACAGTCCTAATGGTGATAATAAGGACAAACCAGAGAAGTTCAAGAAGTTCAAAGGAGGAAATAGGAGAAACTGTTTTGTAGCAGTTGATGAAGGTGTCACTGATGAGGAATCAGAAGATGAAGAAAGTAAAGACATTATGTTTGTAGAAGTTAAGGAAGATGTGTCAGACAAGAAGGCTCTTGTCTCCCACTTTGATAATTCCAATGAGTGGATTATGGACAGTGGTTGTTCTCACCACATGACTGGTGACCAAAGTAAGTTTCTGTCTCTAGAAGAGTATGATGGTGGTGTGGTCCGATTTGGTAATGATGCACCATGTATGGTAAAAGGGAAAGGGTCCATCTCTCTAAATGGAAAAAACAGTGCTGATAATGTGTATTGGGTAGAAGGTCTCAGGCACAACCTTTTGAGTGTTTCCCAGTTGAATGATAATGGACTCACTCTGGAATTCAAAGATGGAGTGTGCAAAATAAAAGGAAAGAGTGGTGAACTAATGGCCATCGGTATGCAGACCAGAGGTAACTTATTTTAGCTTAGTGCAAATATAAGTACATGTCTAATGGCTAAGTTTGATGATAGCTGGATATAGCGTAGGAGACTCTACCATGTAAACTTTGATAATATTGTGAAGGCCAGTAAGATCAAGGTAGTTAGAGGATTGCCTGTGCTGAGCAAATCAGAGAATCCTTTGTGCAGAGAGTGTCAACTAGAGAAAATGTCTTCCTCAACCTTCAAAGGTAAACCTTTCACTGCAAACAATTTACTTGATCTTGTGCATATTGATTTGTGTGGTCCTATGAAAACTAGGAGTGTGCAGGGAGATAGGTACTTTATGATTCTCACTGAGACTGCTCAAGAATGATGTGGGTCACATTCTTGAAAGATAAGTCTAAAGCTTTTGGAAAGTTCAAAGCTTTCAGAGCACTAGTCGAAAAGGAAAGTGGTAAGAGGATTAAGTGCCTAAGAACTAATCAAGGAGGAGAATTCACTTCTAGTGAAATCAACAAGTACTGTGAAGAGAACGACATCAAGAGGCAACTGTCTGCTCCCTGGACTCCACATCAAAATTGCCTAGCAGAGAGGAACAACCAGACTATAGTTGAAGTAACTAGAATGATGCTAATTCAAGGGAATGTTGCTCACACCTTCTAGAGAGAAGCGGTGAGCACTGCAGTCTACACTATGAATCGGGTACTCATCAAGAAAGGTAAGGATAAAACACCTTATGAGTATTGGACTAGTAAGACTCCTTTAGTAAGCTACTTTAGAGTGTTTGGTAGCAAATGTTATATCAAGAGGAGTGAACATCAAAGCAAGTTTGATGCAAAATGCGATGAGGGAATATTCCTAGGATATTCCACCAAGAGCAAAGCTCTCAAGTGTTTCAACAATAGGACTCAGAGAATTGTTGAAAGTATTCATGTCAGAGTTGATGAAACCTTTGAAAAAATTGAGGAAATCGGCAGTGAGCGAGTGGTAGATGAACTGATTGTAACCTTCTGGGAACCGGTTGCAAAACAACCTAGTACCAGTAATAGTGTTTCTACACTAGTAGATGTTGATGCTGATGAAGATGAGGATGAAGAAGAAAAGAAAGAGGAAACAGATAAGATCCTTCCTAGGTATGTAAAGCTGAATCATGATCCAAAGAAGATCATAGGAGATAAGGATGGAGGAATTCTTACAAGAAGAAAAGTCAGAGAAAATTCTTGCATGATCTTTGAATTTGAGCCTGTGAGGCCCTACCCCGACTCAGTTTGATATTTTCAGTTACTTGCATATTGAGACTATTATGGATGCTTTATTTTATGCTTTACGGATTTAGAACTGATATGATTCCATGATTTGGATCACACTGACATATGTTGATGCTTTATTTCATGCATGAAGATTATGAAACTATATATGTTGCTAGAATAGAATCATTTTGAAATGGTGAATGTCATTATTGGAATTGCAGGACTTAATTTTGATGATAAAAAAAATGATGCTTATTTTATGAATGGTTCAATTTTGAGAATTATGTTAATTGCTTATGTGGAATCGAATTTGAATGAATGAGATATTGAATTATTGTTGCCAAATGTATGAGTGTTTCATGTGCAATGAAATCCATGTATTTAATTATGTATAATTGTGATTATTTGGAATTACTAATGTGTTAATTGAGATGCGCAGGAAAATTATCCACGTGACCATAGAATTTATATGGAGAACCAAACCTAGACCAATGTACATTTGTTAAGCCAGGGGTTGTCTATTTGGAGAGACAACACCCCGTTTGCAATGTATTTTATTTGTGAAGTGCATGATGCTTGAGTGTTAAAATTAATTTTTATGTAAATGTGTAATCCTACAAGAGACAAATTCCATGTGTGATTTTTATATTGTATTTTATTGTGTCACTTGACACATGTGCTGATTAGTGTCACTGATTTTGACTTGTCTCTGGGAGGGAGTTTTGTTTCTACCAAAGCCATTCAAAAACATGAGTGTGGTCCCAAATTTGCCTTGGGTAGGGAGTCTTGGGAGTGGTCAACTCAGGTTTGACCCGTAGGTAAACTTCAATTGGGTTTCTAAGGGGTTAAATGGACTCCTAGGGTCAGTTTTAGGGATTTTCCAAAGGTCCAAAGAGTATACCTATGGGTTAGGGGTATTTTGAAACATGTGACTACTCCCATGTGATTGTTTAGTCACCTCAAAAAGTGGTTTTTTCAAGGTGAGCGAAAATTCAACTTAGAAAGTTCCTCTTAGGATAGATAACCTTCCCTTTTGATGTCAAACTCTCTTCCCCATCTTCTCTCACCTTTTCCCTTTCTAGTTTTAGTAATGTGTAAGAGTTTGGGAAGAGCAACCAATGGGAACTCTCACCTCACCCAAGGGGTTGGGAAGTGTGTGAGATGTCTTCTTAGGCAAGGATTAGGGACTTACTGAGTAATCACCCACTCTCCATTGTTGGAGATTATGCATTGTTTTGAAAATTAGTTGTAGAATAGAATTTTTGGGAGAGATTGGAGAAAAGTTTGTGTGGATTTGGGCAGTTCATCCCCAACTAAATCTAACATACCTATTGGCAGAATAAGGTTGGTTTTGTTTCCTCTTATTTGTGTTGTTTATGTTGTTTTGTTGAAGGAAAGAAATGCTTGTTGAAAGAGATGTGTTTATGTAAATTGTTGTAAAAAAAAAATGTAAGTTTTCATTTCTATGTTTTGTTTATGTGTTCTTGTTTTGGGAGTGTCCAAGACCTCCTACTCTTGGGGGAGTAGGATGGTCTTGGGGTGGAAGAAGTATGACAGCCTTGGGTGAGAGGCTCTCCTTAAGGAGAGTGATCTCAAGGGTGTCCTTTGTGACCCTTGCTGCATAGCCTTGTGTATGCATTTGGGGGTCATAAGGGGAGAAAATATGGCCTTGAGCCTTTGGGGGGCATAAGGTATGGAGATGTATCTTTGTTGTATTTTGTATTGCCATGAGGTGGCTTGAGTTGTAATTTTTGGCTTGCAATCTCCCCAATGGTACTTGGTCCACTTCCACCCGTGGAAAGATCATCACAAGATGTGGTGAAAGTGTAGCTTGAGATGGGAAGATGCATGTTGAGTGTTTGCCCTATTTGTTGTGTTGTTTGCTTGTTTGTAACCCGTCTAGTGCTTGGTTCTCCAAGCTTGGGGGTGGCTTCTAGTAAGCCTAGGCTGGGAGGTGAGCTCTCCATTGTCAAGTTGTGTTTTATTGCAGGTTGTTGGGGATGGGAAAAGAAAGAATAAAGAGCTTTGTTGCTGTTTTATGTTGCAGAAAAGTTTAAATGACAATGTATTTTATATTGAAGTTTGTAAAAAAAAACAGAGCCATTGTTGTATTTATTTACCAAAAGAAAAGAAATGTATTCCTATTACCATGGAAAGGAAAATCTTGTTGTTTTATTTTCAAATCCATTTGTATTCATATATACTTTGTATTTACATTTGCTAAAGAAATATAAATATTTCTCCTACTTGGTTAGTTTTGCAAAAAGGAAGAGGAAATGAATTAGTTTGTATTTAAATCTTCAAAAAAAAAATGATGTTGTTGCATTTATGTTTATTTGGCAAATGAAAAATTTATTTCTGTTTCTACATGTTCATTTAGCTATAATAATGCTGCTGCAAATAAAAAAAAATACTGTCATTATTTTTCCATTGAAAGCAGAAATAAATCTTATTATAGTTAGTCTATTTCCTTTCAAAAAAAATTAGCATTTAGTTTTAGTTTATCTTGTTATAAAAAATATACATATATTTTTCCCCATTATTCAATCTGCAAATAACATTAGGAAATCCTTGCATGCATTTTAGAGATACACAAAATAATAATAAACTCAAAAAAAAAAGCCTATATGGGTTATAGGTTAAAGAAAAAATAGCAAATATATATATATATATATATATATATACATATATATATATATATATGTATATATATATATATGTATATATATATATATATATGTATATATATACATATATATATATATATATGTATATATATATATATATATATGTATATATGTATATATATGTATATATATATGTATATATATATATATTTAAATATTTTATCTCTTTAAACGTTATTCTGATAATTCTGTTTATAAACAAAAAGAAAAAAAAAAATAGTGATGTATTTCATGTTAAATTTCCTATCAAAAAGAAAGGGGGATATATATATATATATATATATATATATATAAATATATATATATATATATATATAAATATATATTTAAATGTATTTTTGGTTTTTACCACATTTTAACACAAAACAAAAATAAAAATATATTATTAAACTTCTGCATAATAAAAATTGGGCATTTATTTTTTTGAGCCGAACCCTGTTATTTTTTTGTTGTGGCCGGCGCGGCACGGGCCGCCACTGTGGTTTCCCACAATGGACGGCATGGCGACTGCCACTGTGGGCAACCATAGTGGTGGCACGGGACCGCCCACTGTGGGTAACCACAGTGGAGCGGCGTCCGGCCGCCACTGTGTTTACCCACAGTGGGCGGCGCTCGGCCGTCACTGTGGGGAACACAGTGGCGTCCGGGTACCTCCACCGACGCTCCCCTCTCCCTTCCTCCGCCATGGATAGAGCTCTTGGTTCGGCCCTGTGCGCCGCCATGGGTAAGATAGAGAATGCCGCTCCCGCCTTTGGCCGCCGCCCAAACCCTACGACCTGCATTCTCACACACACACACTCACAAAGCCCTAACCCAATTTTCGGGTTAGGGCAGAATGCTATTAGTTAGAGAAAAAAAAAATATAGATATATATATATATATATGTGTAAGTTATAATACCCAAGCCCTAACCCTAGTTTCGGGTTAGGGCAAACTCACTTAGACTTTAAATAAGATATGTGTGGGTTTCATGGGCATATTTCTTTATATAAAATAAAAGAAAGAAGGGGGTGCCTCCTCTTCTCACATAGATATGTTTAAAAAAAAAAATAGATAAATAAATAAACAAATGAATTGTAAATGAGTGTCAAGTTAAAGAAGTATTTAAATGTATTTATAAAAGAAAATATATGTGTATCGGAATTAGATATATATATATATATATATATATATATATTTACATTTATAACAAAATATATAGGTATAATTCCATCTTTAGGAAATTTTATATTATAATATAATATCAAGGGATTTATTGTTTTTATTTTAAAAAAAAAAGAGAACACCTTGTTAGCATTTTATCCTGAGTGAAGTTAGTTAAATATTTTGGTCAAGCGTTAAGTGTCTTTTATAGGATAGAATTTCATTATGGACCCCATTAACCGTGTTAATCAAATTTTAGACAAATTTCGTATACTGTATAAAATTGACTTAGAATTACTTAATTCTAAGAGCTAGGGTAAATTAATTTTAGACCCACTATAAATTAAGAACTATAAGAGACTATTGGTCATTTAATTTAAAGATCATATATTAAGTTTGGGGTTAAGTTGCTAAGAGGGTTTAAATATTCATAAATGGAAGATTAGTGATAAACCCTTTTGAGAAATATTAGCTCGCTTATAACTTAGATTATTTATTACCCCATTAATTTAGTCACTTGATTTATTTGAAACATAATTAAGACCAAACTAGTTGCATTAATTTAATTTAGTCGTACTAAATTAAGTATTTAAAAAAAAAAAAATTATTCCGTTTGTGCCCAAAAATTTGGGCATGACATTTTGGTATCAGAGCAAGGTTACCAACACTAGGAACCTTACTCCATTACGTTTCGCTATAATTATTCAATTAATTAAATTATATTTAATTTTATTATATTTATTTTTAAATTAGCTAAATTATTTCTCCTAGAATATTTATTTATTTCATTTTATTTTATTTTCTTAAAAAATATGCCTCCAACTACGCGACAAGCTCGCAAACGTGGTAGAGGCCCTAGGCATGAATGCATGGCACGCGAAGAGGTCATTAGGGAGGAATTGGTTCAGGAAGTGAACCTAGCAGCTCCTCCCAAATGATCAGTTGACCCAAACCAAGACATCTTGGTAGCTCTTCAGAACTTGATTGGCATAGTTCAAGATAGGCTTCCGGCAGTAGATCATAATGTTGGGAACCAGAACTCAGGAAGCCATAGAACAGTAGAACGGGAATGGAGTAGGAGTCCACCTCCTAATCTCGTAGAGAGTCAGGCTGGGCATGAGCCCGAGTCCATTCACCTACCAGCACCACCTCCAGCCATAGCACCAGTGTATATTGAGAGGGCACGTCGGGATCCAAGGGATCTAATCAGAGAGGCTATGCATCTTCAGCCACCATCTTTTGGAGGATCTACCGACGGGGTCGAAGCAGAGGCATGGCTTTTAAGCCTAGATAGGTGCTTTGCATTGCGCTCTTATGAGAGCAATCTAAAAGCACGTGCAGCAGTACACCTATTGCGAGGAACAGCCTCCACATGGTGGAGACAGGAGGAATATAAGTGTGGCTTAGAGATAGAAACCCTCACTTGGGAGATTTTCACAGAGAGATTCAGAGAGAGGTACTTATCAGAGCATTTCCGACAGCGTAGGGTGGATGAGTTTCATGACCTCCAGCAGAAGGGTCTTTCAGTGACCCAGTACGAGAACAAGTTCTTTGAACTCTTACCTTATGTAGACTACCTGAAAGATGAGAAGCTTCTCGTCAACCGATTTATCAGAGGATTGAATTTCAGCATAGCAGGACCAGTGAGAATGGCCACTCCAGGGAGCCTTTGGGTTGCCGTGGAGAAGACTTTGATAGCCGAGGAGATTCAGGTCAGACCCTAGGACTCGAAGGATCAGTTCCAAAACCGTAACCCTACACCACAGACTTATGGGTTTCAGAAACCTCATTGGAAAGGTAACAATAGACACACATCAGGGTTCTCCAAACCCCCTCCTCTGCAGCAGTCACAACAAAACTAGAGGCAAAGGCCTCCGCAGAGTCAGTAGGGCGCGAATCCCAAGTAGTGGCAGTCATAGGGTCAGAGGCGAGATCAGAGATCTCAGGCTCTTTACCCACCTCCGGCGAGGACTCAGCAGTCCTCCAGAGGTGGGTATAGTGGTTCTAGCAGGACAGGGGGATAGTCTTTTTCCAGACCACAGGGAGTGCATTTTCAGGCACGTGGTGCTTGCTTCACATGTGGAGCCATGGGACACATGGCGAGAGAGTGTCCTCAGGGTCAGATGGTAGGAAACCAGAGGATGGCAGCATCAGAGCCGATAGTTGGGGATATGGGCAAGTCCCATAGGGTCTTCGCAGCGGTTGACAACCGCCAGGTAGAGCATCAGGCCACGGTTATTGAGGTAGCAGGTATGATCAAAGGTAGTAGTATATCTATATTATTTGATTCAGGAGCTACTGACTCTTTTATTTCTCCATTGGTTGTGGAGCGTTGCGGGCTAGTGGCAATTAGACAAGAGGTCAGTTGGGAAGTGGAATTAGCTTCAGGGGCTAGAGTGTCAGTGGAATCAGAGGTTAAGGGTTGTCAGCTTCAGATTGGTAATACCACCACCTTAGTAGACCTTAGAGTTACACCACTCGGATCATATGACATCGTACTTGGCATGGATTGGCTTTATGCCCACATAGCCAAGATGGATTGTCGCCTGAAAAGGATCGAGTGTGACGATGATCATGGCTCTCCCATACTGATCACTGGAATTCAGAGACCCGTGTCTCTTCGTATGATCTCTGCCATGCAGCTTAAGTGGAGCATACGAAAGGGATGTCAATTATTTGCCATCACCATTAGTGATAGAGAAGAAGAAGAGGAAAAGGAACCATCTATTGATGACCATCCTATCCTTAAGGAATTTTTAGATGTATTTCCTTCAGAGTTACCCGGTATGCCGCCCCGTAGAGAGATTGATTTCCATATAGACCTTGTTCCAGGAGCTGAACCAATTTCACGAGCACCATATAGAATGACCACAAATGAGCTTAATGAGCTCAAGATGTAGCTTGAGGAACTCCTAGAGAAGGGCCACATTCTCCCTAGTGTATCCCCTTGGGGTGCACCAGTCATCTTCATGAAGAAGAAGGATGGATCTCTCCGATTGTGCATGGATTACCATCAGTTGAACAGAGTAACTATCAAGAACCGATATCCATTGCCCAGGATCGATGATTTATTTGACCAACTTCAGGGTGCCAAAGTATTTTCCAAGATTGATCTAAAGTTAGGGTACCATCAGTTGAGAATAGTGGATAATGATATCCACAAGACTGCATTTCGCACTAGATATGGCCACTATGAGTTCACCGTGGTCCTATTCGGTCTTACGAATGCCCCAGCAGTTTTCATGAGTCTCATGAATGGAGTATTCCACACATTCCTCGACCGTTTTGTGATTGTGTTTCTCGACAACATATTGATATATTCACGGAATGAGGAGGAACATGAGGAGCACATGAGACAGGTTTTGCAGTGTTTGAGGGAAAATCAGTTGTATGGCAGTTTGTCGAAGTGTGCTTTCTTTAGAACAGAGGTCAGGTACCTTGGTCATGTTATATCCGGTGATGGGATCTCAATAGACCCATCAAAGATTAGAGCCATTATGGATTGGCCAATGCCTACCAGTGTGATAGAGGTCAGGAGCTTCATAGGCTTAGCAGGTTATTACCGACGTTTTGTTGAGGGTTTCTCTAGAGTTGCTCATCCTATTACTTCTCTTCAGCACAAAGGGAAGAAATTTGAGTGGACGGAGAAGTGCAAGAAGGCCTTTCAGGAACTTAAAAAGGCACTTACTACTGCACCTATCCTTGTAGTACCAGATCCTTCAACTGATTTCATGGTTTGCACAAATGCTTCCCTAGAGGGTTTAGGAGCAGTGCTTATGCAGGGTGGCAGAGCTATAGCTTTTGAGTCTAAGAAACTCAAGACTCACGAGCTTAATTATCCTACTCATGACCTTGAGCTTGCAGCAGTAGTGCATGCACTTGTGAGATGGAGACATTTCCTTTTAGGTCATCATTTTGAGTTGCACTCAGACCATCAGAGTCTTCAGTACATATTCACTCAGCCGAATCTTAATGCACGTCAGAGGAGATGGATGGAATTCTTGTGCGAGTACGATTTTGACGTTCACTACATCAAAGGGAAAGAAAACGTAGTTGTAGATGCTTTGATTAGGAGACGTCATGAGGTATACACCATATCTATGAGCACAGATTTGAGAGATCGGATCATGCAGCAGTTGCCAGAGGACAGATGGTATTTAGAGGTTTGTCAGGCTATACGATCCCAGGAAACTTTAGAAGGGAAATATGTGGATTATTCCTTAGAGTCTGATGGTTTATTACGCCATAGAGGGCGCATCTATGTACCTTCTTCCAGGGGATTGTGGGAGTTCATTATCACAGAGGCTCATAGAGCTCCTTATGCAGCACATCCCGGGGTCAAGAAGATGCATGCAGACTTGAGGGAATTATACCATTGGCCAGGAATGCGACAGCTTATTGCTGAGTTGGTAGCCCGATGCCTTGAGTGTCAGAGAGTCAAGGCGGAGCACCGCCATCTAGGTGGGTTGCTCCAATCTCATGCTATACCAGAGTGGAAGTGGGATACTATATCCATGGATTTCATCATTGGTCTCCCTATGTCATCTCGTCGCCATGATGCCATCTTAGTGATGGTTGACAAGTTGACCAAAGTGGCTCACTTTTCACCAGTTCGTACCACCTTCACAGCACCAGCAGTAGCACAGGTGTTTTTGCAAGACATTTTCAGACTTCATGGTGTTCCACGCAAGATCATTTTTGACAGGGATTTCCTCTTCACTTCTTCCTTTTGGAAGGCATTACAGGCAGCTATGGGTACCAAGCTCAATTTCAGTACAGCCTATCATCCGAAAATGGATGGCCAGACAGAGAGAGTTAATCAAGTATTAGAGGATATGCTTCGCATGTATGTCATGGATCACCAGACCTGATGGGAAGAGTACCTTCCCTTAGTGGAGTTTGCCGATAATAATGGGCATCACACATCCTTGGGAATGCCACCCTATCAGGCATTATATGGCAGACCTTGTAGGGCACCATTGAGTTGGGACCGCATTGAGGACTGAGTTGCTATTGGTCCTGAGATAGTTCGAGATATGGAGCAGCAGGTGGATTTGATTAGGCAGCGTCTTAGAGAGGCACAGGATAGACAGAAGAAATATGCAGATGCAAAGAGGATAGATTGTAGCTACTTGGTTGGAGATAGAGTCTTCTTGAGAGTGCGACCGCATAAGAGTCCAATCCGATATGGAAAGGGTTCTAAGCTCGCACCTTGATTTATAGGACCATTTGAGATCCTTGAGAGGATAGGACCAGTTGCCTACCATCTAGCATTGCCACCTAGCCTGTCACGCATCCACGATGTGTTTCATGTTTCAGTTTTGAGGAAGTATATCTATGATGAGTCTCATATTCTAGATTGGGATGCCTTGCAGGTGGAGTCGGACGGGCAACTAGCTTTGGATCCCATTCGCATTTTGGCACGCTGGATGCTGGGCCTTCGAGGTCGAGAGCTGAACCAGGTTAGGATCCAGTGGGATTGCTATGATGAGGTCACAGCCTCATGGGAGGATGGAGCATGTATGAGATCACAGTACCCCCACCTTTTTGATGAACTCCAGGAGGAAGTTCATGCCTGGAGGGGGAGGGTGTGAGGCCCTACCCCGACTCAGTTTGATATTTTCAGTTACTTGCATATTGAGACTATTATGGATGCTTTATTTTATGCTTTATGGATTTAGAACTTATATGATTCCATGATTTGGATCACATTGACATATGTTGATGCTTTATTTCATGCATGAGGATTATGAAACTATATATGTTCCTAGAATAGAATCATTTTGAAATGGTGAATGTCATTATTGGAATTGCAGGACTTAATTTTGATGATAAAAAAAATGATGCTTATTTTATGAATGGTTCAATTTTGAGAATTATGTTAATTGCTTATGTGGAATCAAATTTGAATGAATGAGATATTGAATTATTGTTGCCAAATGTATGAGTGTTTGATGTGCAATGAAATCCATGTATTTAATTATGTATAATTGTGATTATTTGGAATTACTAATGTGTTAATTGAGATGCGCAGGAAAATTATCCATGTGACCATAGAATTTATATGGAGAACCAAACCTAGACCAATGTACGTTTGTTAAGCCAGGGGTTGTCTATTTGGAGAGACAACACCCCATTTGTAATGTATTTTATTTGTGAAGTGCATGATGCTTGAGTGTTAAAATTAATTTTTATGTAAATGTGTAATCCTACAAGAGACAAATTCCATGTGTGATTTTTATATTGTATTTTATTGTGTCACTTGACACATGTGCTGATTAGTGTCACTGATTTTGACTTGTCTCTGGGAGGGAGTTTTGTTTCTACCAAAGCCATTCAAAAACATGAGTGTGGTCCCAAATTTGCCTTGGGTAGGGAGTCTTGGGAGTGGTCAACTCAGGTTTGACCCGTAGGTAAACTTCAATTGGGTTTCTAAGGGGTTAAATGGACTCCTAGGGTCAGTTTTAGGGTTTTTCCAAAGGTCCAAAGGGTATACCTATGGGTTAGGGGTATTTTGAAACATGTGACTACTCCCATGTGACTGTTTAGTCACCTCAAAAAGTGGTTTTTTCAAGGTGAGCGAAAATTCAACTTAGAAAGTTCCTCCTAGGATAGACAACCTTCCCTTTTGATGTCAAACTCTCTTCCCCATCTTCTCTCACCTTTTCCCTTTCTAGTTTTAGTAATGTGTAAGAGTTTGGGAAGAGCAACCAATGGGAACTCTCACCTCACCCAAGGGGTTGGGAAGTGTGTGAGAAGTCTTCTTAGGCAAGGATTAGGGACTTAGGGAGTAATCACCCACTCTCCATTGTTGGAGATTATGCATTGTTTTGAAAATTAGTTGTAGAATAGAATTTTTGGGAGAGATTGGAGAAAAGTTTGTGTGGATTTGGCCAGCTCATCCCCAACTAAATCTAACATACCTATTGGCAGAATAAGGTTGGTTTTGTTTCCTCTTATTTGTGTTGTTTATGTTGTTTTGTTGAAGGAAAGAAATGCTTGTTGAAAGAGATGTGTTTATGTAAATTGTTGTAAAAAAAAAATGTAAGTTTTCATTTCTATGTTTTGTTTATGTGTTCTTGTTTTGGGAGTGTCCAAGACCTCCTACTCTTGGGGGAGTAGGATGGTCTTGGGGTGGAAGAAGTATGACAGCCTTGGGTGAGAGGCTCTCCTTAAGGAGAGTGATCTCAAGGGTGTCCTTTGTGACCCTTGCTGCATAGCTTTATGTATGCATTCGGGGGTCATAAGGGGAGAAAATATGGCCTTGAGCCTTTGGGGGGCATAAGGTATGGAGATGTATCTTTGTTGTATTTTTTATTGCCATGAGGTGGCTTGAGTTTTAATTTTTGGCTTGCAATCTCCCCAATGGTACTTGGTCCACTTCCACCCATGGAAAGATCATCACAAGATGTGGTGAAAGTGTAGCTTGGGATGGGAAGATGCATGTTGAGTGTTTTCCCTATTTGTTGTGTTGTTTGCTTGTTTGTAACCCGTCTAGTGCTTGGTTCTGTTGTCTTCAAAATCTGATTCCCTTTAATATCCCTAGAATAATATGATTCAAGCTTGGTGCAGAAGAGACATCGGTGATAAAGAAATTCTCAAGACAACATATGACAAGGTTTGGATAGACCTTCTACACTTCGGACTTCCTCGGAGCCCAGGTGGGTATACCTTTGTGAATTAAATTTACACTTTCAAACATAAACCCACAGCAAACCAGTCCAGAAAACCAGTGGATTTACTCACCTTGAAATCAACTGAAAACAAAGGATGGAAATTGTACTTAAATTCAGCATTTCAATCAACAAAGCATGCAATAAACAACTTCAATTAATACCAGTGCCTTATCCAAGGTCACAGAGTCATCTAAATTCAAATAAAACTCCTTAAACAATACATCTTTATACTTGCCATCGGCTTAGTTTCATTAATCCTTATATATGCCTGACACATACAAGAATTCAAGCATTCCAAACTAAGCTATGGTCCTCAAAATTCAAAGTTCCTCCCAAAAAATTTACTGATATGAGTGATCCCGCGTATTTAATTTCTCTCCTAAAGAGAAAAGCTAACAAACACTTATACTAAAATTGCTTTGCAATTCCATTTCAAATAGAACAACCCTGGATTATTCAGAATGAATACAGTAAATAAATTTGTGAACAAACTTGAAGACAACAAAAAACTTTACTCAAAACCGATGGCCTGTATATTGATATTTAGATTCAAGAAACATTACAATAAATTTTGATTCTCCATTAGACTTAGAAAAGCTCAGATAAATTTTTGCAACATTTTCTTACAAAATTTTGTGATCTCTCTTTCTCTAGTCCTGGTATCCATTTATAACCACATGGATGCACAAAGCTTCGGACCTTTTGAGGAGAGTTTGTTACAAAATAAAGAAGTTACAAGCTTTTCGCAAAAGCAGTTAAAAGGACTTTTCAGCCTCTGCAGTTATTTCAACCTGTTATTCTGTTGCAACCTCTTCTGTCTTTTCAGGGGCGTTCTCCAACTATTCCGGATCCTGGGTGGCATATTTAGTTGCCCACTCACTATATATTTCTTCTGTCGGCCATGAAAAATTAATCACATCATCTTTATTTTTAGTCAACCTTTTCTAAGAATTCCTTAGTTTGTTGACTTTTGAATTAAGAAAACCATAATGTGACTTAATTTTTTCTATCTCTTGTATTGTCATGACAAAGAAAGAAGTATCATCAAGATCAATGATTCCTTTGACTCTTGCTGACAATTTGGCTTCTATCTCCTTAAGCCATATCTGCTTGTCTTTTAACTGATTCGGATTAGCAAAAATTCTTGGGAGCAACTCACAAACTTGATCAGTGTATTCCTTCTTAAGCAATTTAACCCTTCTATCCACATTATCCACCTCTGTTGCCAATTGCATTAAGACTTTAGCGACGTCAGAAGTGGATTTGATAATGGGATTAGCTCTTGCTTCATCACAGGATACACACATGAACTCTAGATCTTGCTCACTAGGTCTCCATCTGTCAAAAATGGGTGTCAAAATGGCCTTATCTCTCCTCAGCTCATTCCACATCTCCATAATTTTTCCCACATTGTTGTAAAGCAATGAGGCATTAATTGTATCTGCAAAACTGGAGATTGTGGCCCTTACTTTCTCCTCATACTTCCCTGCATATAAGGCGTGAGCCTGTCTCAAGTTTTCTAGTTCTTGGGGAGTAATCTCAATCATTTGAGAGCTGGAGGGTGCTGGAGATGGTGGAAGTTCAATGATGGGACTAGTAGGTGGAGGTCTTGCAGGAGAAGAGGAAATCATCAGTGTTGAAGACTCACCTTGTTGGTATTGTCCCATCAACTGGCTCTACAATTTAGCAATGATGCTATCTTTACCTCTTACCTCCTCCTTGGCACTGTTATAGGCCTTTAAAACTATTTCTAACTTAATTTGGAGGGCCTCTTTTTCTTTGGCTTCCTTCTCTGCCACTGCAACACTGAATTTTGCAGTTTCTAGCACAGTGCTAGCAGCTTCTACTATCCCTGTACTTTGTACTCTCTTTACCATCATTCCACTAAGGTAACTTGACCCTGTGGTATCTCTGCCTTTCTTGCTCTCATTTCTTTTGAGAGACCACATGACTAGTGGATCATTATCTTTATTGAAAGTTACCCATTCCATGGGTTTAGTCTCTTTTCTTACTGCATCTAACACGAGGGCATCTGCAATGTCCCACTCTGGTAAGATAAGCACTCCAGCTTGTGCTACCATATCTCTTCCCTGCTCAGGGGTGATGGTTTTGAATTCTTCCATCATCTCTTGTTTTATTTCTTCTTCCACTGAGGCTGGATCTTTATTGGGCTGCTCAGCCTTTCTTGTCTCACATCTAGCATTATATCTATCTATATGTTGTTTCCAAATGAATTGCACAAATGCTTCCGATGTGACAAAATTGTCATCAGCTAGAAAGGCACTACTTGCCTTTTTAATCTCAGGATCCCACTCCTGGCCTTTAAGTTCAGTAGAGGTAATGTCCATTTCAGCATCAATGGGTTCTTCTAGCATCCCTTCCTCCACTTCATCATAGGTGTATGCAATTTCCCCTAAACTACCCAATTGCAAGAGGTATTCAGCTGCCGCTTGTTCATCTCCTATATGGATAGGGGATTGGGATGGGGAATACAAAGGTGTATCTGATTGCACTTCCTTCCCCACCCTTTGCTTCTTTGGGCTGTCTGGGATATCAATGACATCTTGTATTTTCCTCTTTCCTTTGGATGTAGAGGGCTCCCTTGTTGTAGGCACTAGCATACTGTAACCTAATTTCTTGTGCAGTGTGTAATCACCAGGAGGAATTGCTTTGCTGGAAGCTAACCTGCTTAGGATCATTCTGGCTTTTTCAGGGTTATTCTTAATCACAGCTTCCCTCTTCTCCTTCAATATTTGCATCACATCCTCAAAGCAAACAATCAAAAACTTTATTTTCTCTTCTAGTGGGAAGAAGCTAGACAATGGGTCATAGCTAGCATCAAACTGATGCACAAAATCCAAGGCTTTCTTATAAGCCACCCACTTTTCTTTCCTTAGTTCCTGCTCATCTAGATCAAATTCATTCCTGATGAGGTCTTCAGAAAATTGGAATTGATGAGGCCTACCTCTGCATGCTACCTTTTTCCTAAACACACCATTGAAGAAATCCTCTGGATCAGCACACCTGGACACTGCAGTGGATAAATGATAAGGTTTGAGGAAATCCTCAAAGCAATTCCAGCCTCCCTTTGTTATTACGAATTGGTGGGCTATGGTAGCTGCAGGGAAAATAGTCCCTTTACCTTTGCCTGTTAACTCTGCCTCTTGTAGGCCACCAATTTGCCTAAGGAGCTCCGCTATTCCCACTTTGAGAGGGACCTGGTAAGGTAACAAAAATGGAGTACCCCTGAAACCAAAAACTCTGAAAACTATGGAGACTGGATATAAATAGATGTCGCCCCAGTTATGAACAATTTTGATGTTCTCTGTGAGTTCTTTTGGCCTTATGAATTCCAGAAGAACCTTCAGGACTCTTGGGTTATCAGAGCAGAGGAGAGTCCTTATTTTGGATGCAAAATATTTATCAAACTTTAAGAAACTAGCATCCTCTCTGTCCCATGACAACACAGTACTCCATAATTGTACTGGCATTTTTTCTCCTTCCTTCTCCTTAACCAGGTCTAGTCCACTGGCGAAATAATCACCACCTTTGAAGAGAAAAAGGTGCATTAAGAGTGAGTACCATCCTAAAGGTCTATCCACCTTTCCATTCTTTATTCCTATCAACCCTCCATGGATAGCATCGGCAATGAAAGAGGCATAATCAAATGTGATAGCAAGAGAAGGATTCAAAATCTGGACAATCATTAGCAAGTAATGATTCGGCATATTTGCTTCAGCATCTTCTCCTAGAACTTGACAAAGTGCCCAGTACATTCCCTTAGCCCTCAGAGTAAACATACTTAATGAGAAAGGCTCTTGCGTGTTAGGTCCTACAACTTCTAACCCTCCTATTTTCACAAAAAGTTCCTTGAGAGGCCCATTCCAGAGATGACTCCTCTGTGCACCATAAATTTGGGCTAATGATGTGAAATTTATAGGTTCCAAGAAGTTTGTGAACTCATTAAGTCCAAACGCTGTCCTAAATTCTTCAGCGTTAATTTCCACAAGGGTTTTCCCATTTACATCGCGGATGCATCTTGTGACTGGATCATAATTTGATGCCATTTGGGTTAGCAGGTCTGTATCCATGAATACCCCTGGGACTACTAATTTCCCAACATCTAGTTCCCAGATACTATTTTGAGGAGTAGGAGAATTTCTCATTCCAAATCCAACTTTAAACAACCCCAACTCGGACAGCCCAACCTGTGGGTCTCTCAGCCAATTACCTTTGTCATACAATCCTTCTCCTATCTTCAGACGGGGAGCCCTGGGCACTAACTCTTTGGCCTTTGATGCCTGATTGGTTGATAACGTTAAATATTCTAAAAAATCATCACATACACTTCTTTCTAAATAGTTAACCTTGCCGGAAAATTCCCTTTTAGGAGCCATTTTGAAAATGCAAGAAAATGAATATCACTTTTAAACAATCCTGCAACAAAAGAATTATCTTACTTAGAACACCACACAAGAATTGCTACAAAAATATGAGAGAACCTGATCATTGCTTGAAGGAATTTTCTCTGCAACTGAACCGACTTGCTCTGTATCTGAAGAAGATAACTCTGTGTCTGCTCTTCTGCAAAATCTTTTAAGAGATATCTTCACTTGGTAGTTAGGAAATCAAATATTTGTACTCAGGGCCTTAATTGTAACATTGATTCTGCATGCTCTGGTCGTCCCTTCGAAATTGAATTCATACGAGAATTCGTATTTTTCGCTCCAATGGGTCATAACATTCCTGCAAGTGTTCCATTTTGATCTTTCGCAACTTCGCGAAGCATAATTATCGGACAGCTTAGTCCTGTGAAATAGCGCCAACCGTTCGATCAAAAGAAACTTGATCGAGCGTTAGATTAACTGACGGCTTTGGCCCTTTTCTGGGTCCCGCTTTTTTTATTGGCTGCATAATACCATGTGGCGTCGAATCATTGGCCTTGAAATTCCCTTCGCATTCCACTTTATACTGGCCGCGTGTCTTTCCTTTTATACCGACGTTTCCACCTTGGCGGGCCCACACTTTTTTCTTAGACCACGTGTCATCATGACACATGGACGGTTCTCGTTTAATCTCGCTATTTCGCAGGCATAAGGAGTGAGCACTTTACCCTTGTGAAATAGCGCAGGCCGTTGGATTATCTCTGAAGTTGATCGGCATTTAATTCTCTGAAAAGGCTCTCAGGAGGGGTGGGCCCGCTGACTCATCGTGAACACCTGGCATCCAGTCACCTGCGACGCTGATTTGTCACTCTGTCATTCGCCATAAGGAAACCACGGGGGCCCCACTTTCGTCTCAACAACTCTATCGTCCAGGTCATCATCATGACACGTGGACGGTTCTCGTTTACTCTCGCTATTTCGTGGGCATAAGGAGTGAGCACTTTACCCTTGCGAAATAGCGCGGGCCGTCGGATTATCTCTGAAGTTGATCGACATTTAATTCTCTGAAAAGGCTCTCAGGAGGGGTGGGCCCGCTGACTCATCGTGAACACCTGGCATCTAGTCACCTGTGGAGCTGATTTGTCACTCTGTCATTCGCCAGAAGGAAACCATGGGGCTTCAATAAATTGTTAACAGCTGTACCTGCCAGGTCATCTCCATCTGCGACCTGACTCACCTCCGGGGCCCGCCTTCAGCTTTTAATCCTGACCCTCTGACTGTTGTGACCCATGCCATGTGCCGCCATTTTACTCGCTATGAACAACCAGCTGGACCATCTATGTGGCATGCCATGTGGTTTTCGCAACTTCGCTGGTTTTAAACTACGCGCAACTTTGCCTAGCGAAATAGCATGAGCCGTGGATCCACCTGTGAGATGCGCACTAGTTACTGGGCCCGACAACTTTAGAAGAGAAATATACGAGGCATAAATTTTTCGATTAATTAACATAACCGCCTAGGCAAACAACAAGGGGGAACACCTCCTACGACCCCATGACCCATTACTTAAGTGAATAAAGTAATGACAGATTAGAAACTAGAGGGTTTAAAACAAATAAGATAGGATCTAAAATAAAAAACACTTAAACCCTTAAGGTCTAGAACAAAGCTGAAGCACTTGGAATTACACCCTACTCAAAAATTTTAACATACCATAGCCAATCATGGGAAAAGAAAAAATCAATTTTAATCAGTGATAACAGGTTCTCCAAGCTCGGGGGTGGCTTCTAGTAAGCCTAGGCTGGGAGGTGAGCTCTCCATGGTCAAGTTGTGTTTTATTGCAGGTTGCTGGGGATGGGAAAAGAAAGAATAAAGAGCTTTGTTGCTGTTTTATGTTGCAGAAAAGTTTAAATGACAATGTATTTTATATTGAAGTTTGTAAAAAAAAAAAGAGCCATTGTTGTATTTATTTACCAAAAGAAAAGAAATGTATTCCTATTACCATGGAAAGGAAAATATTGTTGTTTTATTTTCAAATCCATTTGTATTCATATATACTTTATATTTACATTTGCTAAAGAAATATAAATATTTCTCCTACTTGGTTAGTTTTGCAAAAAGGAAGAGGAAATGAATTAGTTTGTATTTAAATCTTCAAAAAAAAAATGATGTTGTTGCATTTATGTTTATTTGGCAAATGAAAAATTTATTTTTGTTTCTACATGTTCATTTAGCTATAATAATGCTGCTGCAAATAAAAAAAAATACTGTCATTATTTTTCCATTGAAAGCAGAAATAAATCTTATTATAGTTAGTCTATTTCCTTTCAAAAAAAATTAGCATTTAGTTTTAGTTTATCTTGTTATCAAAAATATACATATATTTTTCCCCATTATTCAATCTGCAAATAACATTAGGAAATCCTTGCATGCATTTTAAAGATACACAAAATAATAATAAACTAAAAAAAAAAAAGCCTATACGGGTTATAGATTAAAGAAAAAAAAGCAAAAATATATATATACATATACATACATATATATATATATATATATTTAAATATTTTATCTCTTTAAATGTTATTCTGATAATTCTGTTTATAAACAAAAAGAAAAAAAAAACAGTGATGTATTTCATGTTAAATTTCTTAACAAAAAGAAAGGGGGATATATATATATATATATATATATATATTTAAATGTACTTTTGGTTTTTACCACATTTTAACACAAAACAAAAAAAAATATATATTATTAAACTTCTACATAATAAAAATTGGGCATTTATTTTTTTGAGTCGAACCCTGTTATTTTTTTGTTGTGGCCGGTGCGGCGCGGGCCACCACTGTGGTTTCCCACAGTGGACGGCATGGCGACCGCCACTGTGGGCAACCACAGTGGTGGCACGAGACCGCCCACTGTGGGTAACCACAGTGGAGCAGCGCCCGACCGCCACTGTGTTTACCCACAGTGGGCGGCGCTCGGCCGTCACTGTGGGGAACACAGTGGCGTCCGGGTACCTCTGCCGACGCTCCCCTCTCCCTTCCTCCACCATGGACAGAGCTCTCGGTTCGGCCCTACGTGCCACCGTGGGTAAGATAGAGAACGTCGCTCCTGCCTTTGGCCGCCGCCCAAACCCTACAACCTGCATTCTCACACACACACACACTCACAAAGCCCTAACCCAATTTTTGGGTTAGGGCAGAATGCTATTAGTTAGAGAAAAATAAAAAAAATAAAAATATATGTGTAAGTTATAATACTCAAGCCCTAACCCTAGTTTCGGGTTAGGGCAAACTCACTTAGACTTTAAATAAGATATGTGTGGGTTTCATGGGTATATTTCTTTATATAAAATAAAAGAAAGAAGGGGGTGCCTCCTCTTCTCACATAGATATGTTCTTTAAAAAAAAAAATAGATAAATAAATAAATAAATGAATTGTAAATGAGTGTCAAGTTAAAGAAGTATTTAAATATATTTATAAAAAAAAATATGTGTATGGGAATTATATGTATATGTATATGTATATGTATATGTATATGTATATGTATATGTATATGTATATATATATATATATATATATATATATATATATATATATATATATATATATATATATATATATATATATATATATATATATATATGTCTTTACATTTATAACAAAATATATAGGTATAATTCCATCTTTAGGAAATTTTATATTATAATATAATATCAAGGGATTTATTGTTTTTATTTAAAAAAAAAAGAGAACACCTTGTTAGCATTTTATCCTGAGTGAAGTTAGCTAAATATTTTGGTCAAGCGTTAAGTGTCTTTTATAGGATAGAATTTCATTATGGACCCCATTAACCCCATTAATCAAATTTTAGACAAATTTCGTATACTGTATAAAAATGACTTAGAATTACTTAATTCTAAGAGCCAGGGTAAATTAATTTTAGACCCACTATAAATTAAGAACTATAAGAGACTATTGGTCATTTAATTTAAAGATCATATATTAAGTTTGGGGTTAAGTTGCTAAGAGGGTTTAAATATTCATAAATGGAAGATTAGTGATAAACCCTTTTGAGAAATATTAGCTCGCTTATAACTTAGATTATTTATTACCTCATTAATTTAGTTGCTTGATTTATTTGAAACATAATTAAGACCAAACTAGTTGCATTAATTTAATTAAGTTAGTCGTACTAAATTAAGTATTTTAAAAAAAAAAAATTATTCCGTTTGTGCCCAAAAATTTGGGCATGACAGAGCCTAAAAAATTTAAAGAGGCACATAACGATGAAGACTGGATCAAGGCAATGGAAGAGGAACTTGACCAAATAGGAAATAATGGTACATGGTCTTTGGTACCTAGACTTGAGCATAAAAATGTCATTGGCACCAAATGGGTTTTTCAGAAATAAGCTGAATGAAGATGGCACAGTGGCGAGAAACAAAGCCAAACTTGTGTGTAAGGGATATGCTCAAGAAGAAGGAGAAGACTATGGAGAAACCTTTTCTCCAGTAGCTAGATTAGGAGTTCGTATGCTTCTTGCATATGCAGCCTTCAAGGGATTCAAAGTATATCAAATAGATGTAAAATATGCATTTTTGAATGGAATACTTGAAGAGGAGGAGCATATAGAGCAACTAGATGGGTTTTCCATATCAGAAGATAGTGACATGGTGTGTAGGCTACATAAAGCATTGTATGGATTGAAACAGGCACCTAGAGCATGGTATGAACACTTACACTCCCATCTTGTGAAGATTGGATTTTAAAGAACAAGTGAAGATAGAAATATCTATTTGAAGTTAGAAGGGGATTAGATTCTGATTTGTGAAGTATTTGTTGATGACATAATTTTTGGTGGAGATGACAAGATGAGTCTTGATTTTGCAGATGAGACGAAGAAGGAATTTGAGATGTCACTTATAGGGGAGATTAAATTCTTCATTGGACTATAGATTCAACAAATGAAAGATGGTATCTTTATCATTCAGTCCAAGTATGTCAAAGAGGTGTTGAAGACCTTTGGCATGGAAGACAACAAACCGGTTGGTACACCGATGGTGACCGGTTGTAAATTATCAAAAGAGGATGACTCAGCATTGATGAATGAGAAGGAATACCGATCAATGATTGGTAAGTTGCACTATGTAGTACATAGTAGACCAGACATTGCACATGCAGTAGGCATTACTACACGGTTCCAGAAAAGTCCAAGAGAATCCCACTTGGTAGAAGTCAAGTAGATTCTTAGATATCTGAAGGGAACTATTGACTATGGATTATGGTATCCATACAATAATGATTTCAACTTGAAAGTGTTTATAGATATTGATTGGGCTGGTAATGTGGATGACCAGAAGAGCACAACCAGTGGTGCATTCTTTCTTGGTGGTAGACTAGTCTCATGGATGAGTAAGAAATAGAGTTGTATCTCTCAGTCTACAGCAGAAGTGGAATGTGTTGCAGTATTTATGAACTGCACCCAAATAATTTAGATGAAGCATTTTTTAAGTGGATTCAAAGTTCCTGTATCTGAACCGGTAAGTATATTTTGTGACAACACAAGTACAATTAATATTTCCAAGAATCTGATTTTACATACTAGAACCAAGTACTTCGAGCTCAAGTATCATTTCTTGAGGGAGAAGGTTCAGAACAAAGAGGTTGTATTGGAACATGTTTCTAGTAAGGAATAGTTAGCAAACATATTCACCAAGCCTCTACCGAAGGTTACATTTACCTCTCTAAGAGGTGAATTAGGGGTCCTTCCCTTTCAAGAGGTGAACTAAAATTGTGTCCTCCACATCAGTCAGGTATTGTATTGATAAATATTTTTCAAGATTGGTGTGTTGAAGGGTGCTACTCCTTAGGGGGAGCAACATAGTGGAACATAGCTATTTGTGCCTCCACTTTGGCATTGTTGTCAAAGGGGGAGAAGATGTGAAGCGGAGAAGATATCTTTGTATATTGCCATCAATGCCAAAGGGAGAGATTGTTGGCATATGTGAAGAGCTTGATGACAAGATTATATTCTATGTTGTCATTGATGTTAATATGCTAAAGTATGAACCGGTATATGTGAGAACCGGTATAATATTGTGAACTGGTATATGTGAAAAAGTGAAGCGGTATGTTGGGTATGTGACAAAGTGAAGCGGTATGTTGGATTGAGAACTGGTATATGGGAAGTTTTGTATCGGGGTTTCATTTGGAATGACTATCAGTTGGTAGTCTCAACCTCAGGGTTTTCAGTTGATGCATTCCAAGCCTGTGGGATTCAACCAATGACATCTTGTGATGAGTTAGCATTGTAATAAATATTAGATAGTGTTGCCACATCAGCCTTGTGCGTGTGAAGTATTTCCTTGAGGATCTTGCATGGAGATTGATCCTATCTACCTCGGGAATGTGCAAAGTCTCTGTAAATGGTGGAGAGCGCGTGATGGGTTATCAACTTCCTAAAGTGACAAAGAATGAACATTGGAGAACGTCTTGAGATCTGTTCAAGACTGTTGTATTCAATGCAATATGATTAATGGTCAGGATTGAACCAATTGAATTGTTAAACTTAAAATGTTTAGGGTTTAGGGTTTACGCTACCGACCTATCTGTTTCCTATAAGGTTGATGATGTTTTTCATTTTGATGTTGTTGGCAAATGTTATGTGTGTATCCAAGTGAAGAGATACTTAATTCTTGTCAGACCAGAGAAGTCTATTGATACCTACAGAGTGTGATTGCAGGAGCAAAGGAGCTAAAGTGGATCTACCTTAGCATTGAGTACTATTATCATATCAGTGTATTAGCTGTTGACTTATAACCATTTCAGCAGTTGGAAAATCCCTTAACCGGGTAGCTTTAACAGGCTTTTGTGTAAATCCTTTAATAGGGTGACTCAAATCAATGAGTTCTTCAAATCCTCTTGTGAGGTAACCTTTAATAGGGTTTTAACCTTTAACTGGGTATTTAGCCATCCCTTAACCAGGTGATCCCTAGCAGGATCGGTTCCTAGCAGAACCTATTGTAAAAAGTCTTTAACTAGACTAGGCTCCTAACAGAGTGAACTTTAGAAGAGTTCAAAGAATAGCTTGTGGGTATTCATCCCCACCGTGGTTTTTCCCAGTTGGGTTTCCATGTGAAAAATCAGTGTGTCATGTGTGATGCTTTTCATGTGATACTTTAATATTCTCTGTCAAGTGGTAAAGCATGTTGAATCGGCAGTCATTATATTTCTGATGATATATTACTTGTTTATGCATACAGGTGAGGTGGAAATGAGATATTAGATTGTGTAGAGATCTAAGTGTTTACCGGTTTATGTCTTTCATACTCTCACTGTGTTTTACCAGTAGTGGCCTGATTTAGATCGGTGTTACTGTTTACTAGTTAAGTGCAGTCTTTGCAGTCAAATTGGTTCAGGGAAAGTTTTTGTCCTTACTAATTCACCCCCCCCTCTCAATACCAGTTTGGTACTAACTGATTCATCATTATTCATCAGTCTCCTCTTGGGTCTATCAAATTGAGGAGGATAGTTGTCATCCTTTAGGAAGGTAATCATATTCTAGAACCAGTTAGATTGCACATTTTCCTGGTTTTCAATTTGTTCTTCTACCTGCAGCAAGAGGGAGACCTCTGAATTTTCCTTAAAAGATGAATTGAATTGCTCACAGATTCCTCTTCCCCTTACTAATTGTAAAGTGGAAAATTGAACCCTAGTGATTCCCCACCTAGGAGAGAGAAAAGAAATCACTAGGATGATTTTCACTTGGGAGATACTTTACATTCAAAAGAGGGGTTAAATCCACTAGATCCAAATCCAAGGGAAACAAGGATGTGAATTCTAAGTGGATTGCAAATGTTGGATTGTAATTTGCCCTCTTTTGTAAATAGAAGAGCTGACTTCTTGATTATGCAAAAAAGAGAGAGATAAAATGGGTGAAATGAGGAGGTACTGGTTTGAGATCGTGTTGTAACTTCAGATCTGAGATATTTAGACTGATATGGATCAGCCCTATAAATTTGGAGAAAATTCATTGGGACCGTGTTTAAAGTGCACATGATCCTCTGAAAAATCCGTTAAATGAAAAGGGTTTTTTTGTCTCTGCAAATGAAGCCCAAACCTGCAATTATAGTTGCGCACCTACAACCTATACACAAAAAAGAAGGGAAGAAGGGTTGTGGATAGGGGTTTGCCCCAGTCAAACCCCAGATGAGGAATCAACCTTGAAAGAAAGTAATTGCAAATGCTTAAATGTAAATGATAGAAATTTATACCTTGTAGATTTGCGATTTGTTGATGATGATTGCTTTGCCTCTTGAATGTAATCACAAGTATTGCATGAAATGGCATGTAAGATGGAAAAACCCTAACACACACACATATTCTTGCAAATGAATGTTGTAATGTTGCTCCAATGGATGAATGAAGAAGACACATGAAGAAGAAGACTTGATGGATGCTTGAAGACTTGAATGCTTGATGAAGACCTTTCGCCTGAATTTCGCTTAATGTGTATTTTGTGTATCCTCTATCCTATCCTTGCAAATGAGAGGATCAACTCCCCTTTTATACATGCCTCAAAAGATTAATTCATCTCACCAAAGGCTGACATTGGGGGGATTTGGAATCTTGAAATGCAGATAGGACCAGAGGGACCTATCTTAGGGCCACCCTAAGAGGGGGAGACAAGGGTATCATGCCCTTGTCCTAGGGGGACAGGGGTGCCACGCCCCTGTCCTACCCTATCTTGGGGTTTGGACAGGGTCCTGAGACCATCTCAGGGTTTAAACAAGGAGATGTTCGAGGTAAAAATGCAGAGAGAAGTTTCAGTTGGGAAGGAAGATGTTGTCACCAAGGTGAGGACCTGAAATGTGGTTAAAATTGCTAGGGTCACAATTTTATGACACTACACTAACCTGGTAATTTTGTTGTCAAGGTCATACTCCATGACTGTAGTGATCCATCAAGCTCTCTTCTCACCTATATCCTTGCTGAGAAGGAAATCCTTAACACTGGCATGTGAGACTAGGAGCTAAATCCTGTTGTTTGAGAGCATGTGTCTAAACTTTTTTAGTTCTCTCACAATTGTGATGACTTATTTTTCCACATAGTTGTACCTGAGTTGATAGTCCTTTAGGCCTTCACTCTAAAAATCTATGGGTTGCTCCAATTGTTCCTGATTTAACCGTGTCAGGACAACAAATATACTTGCATCTCCTCCCAAGGTGTAAAGGATGAAATCCTTCTCATAGTTTGGATTTACTAAGGTAGGATCCTAAGAAAAGGCCTGTTTGATCTGATCAAAGCCTTCCTTCCCTTCATTGGTCCATTTAAGGGTAAATCCTTCTTTAGCATGGTTGTGAGAGGCTTGACCAAGGTTGCAAGGTTTGGGATAAACCTTCTAACAAAGTTGATTCTTCAAAGGAAGTTGTGAAGTCCTTTCTTGTGATGTCGAAGTGGAAGAGACACAATGGCTTCTACTCTCTCTAGGTTTATGGCTAGACCATCCTTAGATACAATGTATCCAAGTAGTTTTCCCTGATCAATGGAAAATTAGAGGACCAACTCCCCTTTTATACATGCCTCAAAAAATTAATTCATCTCACCAAAGGCCGACATCGGGGGGATTTGGAATCCCGAAATGTAGATAGGACCGGAGGGACCTATCTTTGGGATACACTAAGAGGGAGGGACAGGGGCACCACACCCCTATCCTAGGGGGGACATGGGCACCACGCCCTTGTCCTGCCCTATCCTGGGGTTTGGACAGGGTCCCAAGGCCATCTCAGGGTTTAAATAAGGAGAGGTTTGAGGTGAAAATGCAGAGAGAAGTCTCAGTTGGGAAGGAATATGTTGTCGCCAAGGTGAGGACCTCAAATATGGTTAAAATTTCTAGGGTCACAATTTTATGACACTACATTTAGCCCCCACTTTAGCGAGAGACTAGAAGAAATAGAGATGAAGATGAGAGATACAAAGCAATACCACAAGGAGTATAAGACACCACTAATGTTGATGAACATAAGCCCCCAATCCTGGATCTTAACTCACTCAAACATATGCAAGATCACACAAAAAGAAGGAACAAGACACACAAAATGAAACAAAGTGTAAAAGACACATGACAAAAACAAGATACAAGATGACAAACCAACTAGCCGAAGAGACCTTGATACTCAGATGTCTCAACAACTAATTAGGAGATAAAGACTAATGCCATCACATAAACACAAGTAATAACATAAAAGAGAAAAGATGACATCATCCATGAACCATCAATAGTAAAACTATGGGTTCATGAGATGAAGGAGAGAGAGGATATGAATACACTCTTTGGTGATCCATGAGAAGAAATATGAACAAGAGAGAAGCCATGGACATCTCGCCCCTAAAACTAGGTGATCCATGGAGAAAACGCAATGGAAATCTAGCCCCCAAAATCTGTTTGGGTGACCCATGTAAGGGAGGAGAGTGAGAACACTGTTAGTTCCACCTAACCTCATGCACGTGTGTGAAAGTGAGGTTTGAAGTGCCTCATAGAAGTCTATGCATGAGTATGCTATAACCTGTATAAGATGTATAGTAAAAATGTCAAGAAAGGCGTGACATCTCGCTCTAAGAGTCAGTGCTCTAGTTCCGAGAATAATCACCCTACATAAGAAAAAAGTGGTGTTATCTCGCTCTAAGAGTTTATGCTCTGGTTCCAAAAATGACCCATTGTACAAGGAAAAAGTGATGAATTGTCACTCTAAGAGTCTATTCTTTGGTTTCAAGAATGAACCACTATACTAGGAAAAAACAATGTCATCTCTCTCTACGAGTCTGTGCTCTGGTTTCGAGAATGACCTACTGTATAAGAGAAAAGTGAAGACATCTTTCTCAAAGAGGTTTCCCTCTGGTTCCAAGAATGTCCCACTATACAAGAGAAAAGTGAAGACATCTTTCTCTAAGAGGCTGCCCTCTAGTTCCAAGAATGTCCCACTGTACAATGCACGAGAGAAGTATGGTACAAAGGAGAAGTGTGGGTGCTCCCCCTTAAGATGTCAACATAGGTTGATGTTTATATCTTAAGGAAAATAGAACAAGGATACCTACCTTCAACACAAAGAAGATATCCATCATGCAACAATGTCATAAATCCAAGCAAAAGAGGGAATACTCTTCAAGCAAGGATAAGATAGTTGAAAATGAGATATCTTGTTGTAAGTGTAAAGGAGATCCTTGGAGAAGAAGAGATCTTTGTTCAAAAGACATCTACCCCCAAGAGGCGTTGTTTTAGACAAATATAACATCTTCTAGAATAGAGAAAATAAGAGAATAATAATTCAATCCTTCCTCCTATTTCTAGGTGAAAGGGATTCTTGATGAAGGATGACTCAGTTTTATCCCAATGGGGATGGGTGAATTTATTATAGATGTGCATTACCAAGTGTGAAAGAGGTTGTATTCAAGGACTTACACCTCTTGTATAAGAGAGAACCCTTGAGTGAACAACAATAATTCCACACAAGGAATGACATCAAGTAATAAAACTCACACCATCCACAATATAGGAAAGAATGGATCCTTAGAGAAAGAGAGAGAGGGAGATCATTGCCCCCCAAGTGTAGGACAATGAGAATAATTACACAACTTCTAGAGAGAGACTACTCATAAGAGACGTACCATTTCAAGCAAGGGATACATCCTAACCAAGGAACAAACATGCACTTGTATGAAGGATAAATCCATTCAATAAAGGACATCAAGTTATGAATAACATAATAGAAGAGGTAGTTTGAAAAGAGAGAGAAAGAAGAAGGTTCAACAAATTTCTTCAAGGAGAGATTGTTCATAATAGATGTACCATTTCAAGCAAGGAAAACATCCCACTCATAGAATAGACATGCGCTCACATGAAGGAGAACTTCATGCAAGAAAGGACATCAAGTTTATGAATGATGTACTCCATAAAGAAAATAGTGAAACCTTAGAAAGAGGAAAAGGAATATTCTTGCCCCCCAAGCCTAGAGGCAAGAATAAATAGACTATTACATTGCTCACTAAGTATGATTGCACCTAAAATTGTACCACCATGAATGACAAGGAGCCCCCAATAGGTAGGCTAACGATGTCACATAGTGAGGATCAATATAATAGGAACTTGAATGTTATTGTAAATGATCATGATGAATATGCCACTCATTGTCATATGTTATTTTTAACATGCCTAAATCAATGTAATGTTGCATTTGTGTTTTCAAAGCTTGACACTCATTAATAGAATGGTCATGGGTTTGGTGATATTTACAAAAAGAAGAATTTTGAGAATGGTGTTTATGTTTTCTTCTTCGTTTAGGAAAAAGAGGAGATATTAAGTTGGAATTTAGAAGATTGGTTAGCACATTTTCTTGTTGTAACTCAAAATCAGAATGAGAAGGTGTGGATTTACAAGACAATAGAGAAGAAGATGTTGACAAAGGAAAGTGTGATTTCTCATGACTTTGTCGCTCACATTCAAGCATTTTTCCATTACATCCATGTGTATGTTCAAAATAAGTTTCACTCTTAGGGGGAATGGTATTGAATTTTAAAGAGGCCCAATCAATTTAAAGATTAAATTCATGAATCTTAGACTTTCTAGAAAAGGTAGGAGTGAAATCTAAGGACCTCCAATCATCCTCTAAGAGTTCTTCTTTAGGAAATTATTTGGTAGGGGGTGGTGTATTTGAGTGAACTGAAGAGAGGAATGTAGGAACTAAGAAAGCATATGATTCTTCACTCATGTTCTCATCAACCACCTCATTAGCATATGTGTAAGGCACAACATGATAATCATGAAGAATTTTCGGTTTCCTAGGAACATGAATGGAATTAATTTGAATTTTTTTAGGCTCTTGATTTTTGGGAGAGAGAGAATTATGATGAGAAATAATATCATCCTCTTGTTCTAAGGTATCATTATGTTCAAGAAACTCATTAGGAAAAGGACTATCATATGTAGTTAATGCTTCATCTTTAGAGGGAAGATCATGAAAAGAAGGTGTGGTATCACTATGATAAGTAGCCATAATATCATCCTCTTGCACCAAATAATCCTTATGAGGGAGGTACCTTTTAGGAGAAGAAGGATCACAATTCTCCAAAGATTCATCTTTAAATAGGAAGGAGATCTTTGAAAGAAGTGTCCATATTCCCTTTTTGCACCAATGTGCCCTCATTAATGAGATCAATTTTGGGAGACGGTAAATCATAGGTATGAATGAAAGGGAGAACTAAATTATCATCATATGTATGAAAGGGAACATCATGAACATCTTTAATGTAACTTGAAATTGAATTAGCAAAATAAGATAAGAACTCCATATTCACTTATGATCAAACAAGAAACTTATATGTTATTTAACCTTAATAATATTCACCCCATACATGCATAGAAAATTGAATAAAGGAGGGAAAATGAAATTTAAATTGCAAATTTTAAATTTTAAATTTTAAATTTGAATTTGAAATTGTGAAATTTGCAAAATAATTGAATAATTCAAAATTCTAGGAAAATGATTATTCAATTAAATGAACAAATTCATTGAAAGAATTATAATGCAACCTCCTAGGAAATTAAAATTTAAAATTAGGATTATGTAAAAAAAAATAACCTCTTTATTTTAAAATTATCCAAAAGTGATTAAAATTAGGGCCTATTGAAAAACCTCTTAATTTAAAAAATTGAAAGTTGAATTGAAATTTTGAAATTTAAAATTAGGGTTCTTAATTAACCACTTAATTTTAAACTATTTCTTGAAAAATGAAATGTTGAAAGTGGAGATTGTTTTTCATTTTAGAGGGATCAAAATTGGACAAAATCAGCCAATTTTCTAGATTTATGCAATTAAATACAGTCATAACAGTCTCCCGAAATTTCGGGAAAAAAGCCAAGGACCGTGTTGAAAGTGCACATGGTCCTTCCAACTTTTGTGGAAATTTTCAGGGATGATAGCTACAACGATTTGAGAGCTAACCCCCAAAAATTGATTATAAATTTAAAAATTAAGGTTTGAGGACCTAACCACTAAATTTTAAAATTTTGAATTTTGGGAAAAGGAGGGAAATTGAAAATTTGAATTTTAGGCAAGAAGATAAGTCTGACAACAATGATAAATCTGAAAATTGAAGTAAGATCCAAGTTTTGCACAAATTCAATTTCAAATCTAGATTTTTTGTAAATTGCAAGAAAATCAAACATTCAATTTTGAATTTTTTTTTGACCTTAGGAGGTTTAAAAAATTGATAAAATCAGCTAATTTTCTGGATTTAAGCAGAAAAACAGTCAATTCCAACTCCCGAAATTTCAGGAAAAATCTAGGGACCATGTGCATAGTGTGCACGGTCCAATCAACTTTTTTTGAAATTTTCAAGGATGATAAAAATTATGATTTTATTGCAAAATCCAAAAACAAGTTGATTTGGAGATGTCTAGATAGGTCAAATTAGCAGTCAAAGGTTGAAATAAGAGATTCTTAAAAATCAGGGTTTTGTTGTTTAACCACTTAATTTTCAGATTGAAAAGACAAATTTGAATTGCAATTTTGAAATAGAAATTAGATCTAAAACAAGCAACCAAAATGCTAAACTTCACAAGCTTAATTTCCTTAAAATGAAAAATTAGGATTTTTTATGCAATTAACCTCTAAATTCTGCAAAAATATCAAACTTCAAAATGAAATTTGAAAGTTCAAATTGCAATTATTCAGATCTAACAAATAAGAAATTAAAATTAAGATGTAGGACTTCGGGTTCACCAAAATGTAAAGTGGAAAATTGAACCCTAGTGATTCTCCACATAGGAGAGAGAAAGGAAATCACTAGGATGATTTTCACTTGGGAGATACTTTACATTCAAAAGAGGGGTTGAATCCACTAGATCCAAATCCAAGGGAAACAAGGATGTGAATTATTAGTGGATTGCAAGTGTTGTAATGTAATTTGCCCTCTTTTGTAAATAGAAGAGTTGACTTGTTTTTGATTAGGGGAAAACAAGTTTTGAAGGGCCCCTGAAACCCTTTAAAACATTAGATCAAAAGATATCCATTAGAGAACACTGAAAAAGAAAAAGACATCTGGACAAAACAACAAAAAACTAGTAGCAGAAAGACACAACACACAGAAACTAAAGACCAGACAACAAAATAAGTAGAGAAGAAAAGCCAAGTCTAGGTAAAGTTATTTAGCAACTCGGCAGCTTCCAGCTCTAGTTGCTCCATGTTTTCAGCAGTCTGCTTGATCTCATCAATGTCCCTACTTTGGTTTTGATTCTTTCTAGTGCTTGTGCGTGTTCTTTTTCTAGAACCCCTCTCCTTATCTTCACGGGTGCCTTCCTTCACCTCAGTGGTGTCCCCAAAGGCCTTTTCCCCTTGGACACTTTCGAGCTTCTTGATAAGGACCTTATTACTATTTGAGGCGGCCTTTAAAATCTTGTGACTCTTCTCCCCAAGATTTTTGAGAGTCTTCTCAACCCCTTCCATCCTCTTTTAAGTTGCCCCAGCTCTATCTTCCAGGGTTTTAAAGCTATTGTGTTGGGCATTTATGATTTCCTCTGCATTGTTGATAGCTTTGGTAATTTCACTTAAGCAATCAAGGAGGGAATTGAATTTACCATTGCCAATAGCTTCCAAAGCTTCAATTTTGCTAGCCTCCTAGACCTGTATGGATTTTATGCTTTTTATTTCCTTCTAAACCCAAAGGAAGACCTTATTAAAGCAGTCTATGCTATTTTTGAAACAAAGGTCAATATCGAGAAGGGAGCCATCTTGGGCCTTGTCTCCTACAGGATCCACTTTCACCTCTAGACCCACCTCCTTCCACTCTGCAATCTTAGCTTCCTTCATGGGGGTGTTCTCCCCAGCCAAGACCTTATTGTGGTCCTTGGAGCCAGTAGGAAGGGGTGAACAGTTCTTAGCTCCCAAATCCTCACCTCTCTATATATTCCCCTTTTTCTTCTGGCCAGAAATAATCTAAACCTCCTCGCTGTCTATTTCCATATCATCTTCAATCTCCTCCTCTTCCTCATACCAACTGTCATCATCTTTCCCCTTCTGTTTCCTACTGATCAACCCTTTACCCAGATCATCTTGCCTAGTTTTCCTTTTACGCTTTCTCGACCTGGTGATATGGGGGTCCACCTCAACATCCACCTTTGTGTCATATCCTTCACCATCATCATCATCATCCGAGTCAACCAATTCCTTGTCCGACTTAGAAACCTCAACAATATTCAGTTGAACAATGGTATTCTTGATATGGTTGTAAAGAACCACCATAAGACCCTCATATAGAGCGGGATTGGTTTTGGGATTAGAGATAGCATTCATAATCGTAGCATTTAGGGCACAAAACAAGTAGTAGGGGAGGGAAATTTTCTTCTTGTACCAAAAATTATTAAGAATAACAAAGTGGTATCTATAAACTCTGGTATATCTACCATCTAAAGTTATGAATTCCATTATAGAAAACAAAATCCATCACTAGATCATCTTGATTATCTTAGGGGAGTAGTAAGTGTGGCTTCTCTTCACCAGTTTCTCTTTCTCCTCCTCGTCCTTGGGGAATTTATTCATAACAACATCTAACAACTTCCAGTCCCTATAGAATTTGATTCTATCCATCGGTAGACTCATAGCCTCAGCGATCATGGTCTCATTCACCTTAAACTTCCTACTACCATTGGTCAAGGTGCTCTTATTCCACCCCTTTTTGAAAATCCTAGTGATTTTTGACCTTCTTCCTTGCATTCTCTCCATGTAATCCATTATTTTTATTGCTTGTAGCACAACCCAAACCTGGGGATGGTCCCACCATTTATCATTTTTTGTAGCCTTCGTGCGCTTATGATCTCCCCCCATCTTCTTATCGATATTAGTCAACTCTGAATTCTAGCAAATACCGCTCTTCTCTGCAAAATTTCTTTTTAGCAGGGAAGAAGCCTCTAGAAGCAAATAGCTATTTCTTAAGCTTCTACTGCAAAAGGAAAGAAGCATCCACAAAGCATGCGAGATGATATGGTAATTACTAATGTACCTCCCTCTTAGTTTCTTACGATACTATTTCATGATGTCACGACCACTCATACCATTTCAAGAAATGATATCAAATCCTCCCTTGTTTTCCATGATATCTTTCATAATTTAAAATGTCACGTGCCACTTGAGGGAGCTCCCCCTCTCCATACAAAATATTGATTTCCCTACTCTGTACTACCTCATTGACAGTCCAATCAATGCTCTTATTGGCCTCTCTATAATCAGAAGAAATGTAACACTGGTTGAATCCCTCAAGCATCTCCCTGGCTGTGTCAATGATATTTTTAATCATCCACGAAAGTTGATGCTTACCAAGGAGGTAATTGATAGTTTTTTTAGAATCCCCCTCCAACCATAAGAATTTGACTCCCAGATGATGTGCTAATTTAATAGCTTGGAGGGCACCCATAGCTTCAACCAAATGATTTTTTTGGTTCCCCAAGGGGAAGGCCACCGCCCCCATCCAAAAACTAGCAAAATTCTAGATAACTCCACCACAATCGGCTGGCCCTAGGTTCCCTTTAGCAACCCAATTGAAGCTAGCCTCAATCCAATCATTGGGAGGAAAATACCAACAACACATCTTTCTTTTGAGTTGATTGGTATTATTGTTCATATGGGCTAGGATGTTCCATCTCTTTAAAACATCATACTCTTCCTTACTATTGCAATAATGAGATCCAATAGCCATCACATTCTCAACAAAATTGTATTTTATCTTACCCAAACCACTTCAGAGGGGTTAATGTCATTCTTGAAATTATGTTATTCCTTTCTTTCTAGATATCCCATAGGATGTGGAAAAGGAAACTTTCATAAATTTCTTATGATTGGATTTTTTGTATTGCAAGACCAGCTCCTGAAACAATCTTGAATCTCCTCAAGGAATACCCAATTTAAACCCCAATGTTGGAAAAACATCAACCATATAGGTTGGAAAAAAGGATAGTGGATAAAAATATGGTTCATTGATTCCTCATCATTGAGGCATAAATAACATCTGTTGGGGATGTAGAATCCCCTCTTTCTCAAGTTATCTGTGGTTAGAATTTTATTTTGCAAAAGAATCCATAAAAAAATATTAATTTTAGGAGTCAAACCTAAACACCAGGCCTTATCCCAGCAGGGACTAGAATCTTTAGACTGAGCCAACATAAGGACAATAGATGCCACAAAATAAATCCCTGAAGGGGTACCGCCCCACACCAGGTGGTCCTCCCTTCTTGGATTAATGACTGCTTGGTTGAGCATTATGTTAACCTGCTTTAAGTTATGATCAATAGAGCTGACGTCCACCCATGTCCGATCTCTAGCAGTAGTCAGCAACTTTAACACCAAACTTGTCCTTGTAGGCTTGGATGATCAACTGACAAACACAATGATCATTGAGAGGAGTTCCTCCAATCCAAGCATCATCCCAAAAATCCATCTTTCTACCATTACCAATGGCCCAAACTTTTCTGAAACTCACAATACCTTTAGCATGAGTAACATTGTTCCAAATAGTAGAGCCACTTGGGATCTGATCAGAGGCGAGGAAATATTCCATGGTAGGGATCACATGTAAGTATTTAGGCTTGCAAATTTCATTCCAATCACTAGTTCCCTGATAGATTCTCCAAATTTGTTTGGCCATGAGGGTTTTGTTCAAGGTTCTAATATTTCTCAGGCCAAGCCCCCCCACCTTTTTTTGTTTGCATACTTTATCCCAGGCAATGAGGGCAACTCTCTTCTTCTCCTCAACCCCAGACTAGAGGAAAGCTTTGTGAACTTTCTCAATAGCATCTACAAATTTACCAGGTATTTTGAAGAGGCTTAAAGAATAAACCGGAAGACTCTAGAGAGAAGATTTTAAAAGATGGATTTTACCAGCTTGGCTAAAAAGGGTTCCTTTCCACCCTACCATCTTACTGCTAAATATATCAACAAGACTTTTCCAAAAAAGATCCGTAGGTTTTGTGCCTAAAGGAAGACCCAGGTAAATAGATGGGGGCTGACCAATTTGGCATCCAAGGATCTAGGCCATCTTGTTATGTCTATCCTTTGGGGTGTTGAAAAAGAATAAAGAGATTTTCTCCCAATTAATCACTTGACCTGAATCAAAACTATAAGTATTGAGAAGGTTTTTCATAGTAGATGCTTCTTTGATCGATGAAGTACCCATTAAAATGGTATCATCAATAAATTGTTGGTAGGAATAGGATTTGAATCCAGAAGAGGGAGAGACTCCCAGCAAAAGGCCTTGAGAGACAAATTTGCTAATATATCTACCTAGACATTCAGCTAGAACAATGAAGAGAATAGGTGAGATGAGATCCCCCTGCCTGATGCCCCTAGAAGTTTTAAAGAAGGGGGAAGGTACACCATTCAAAATGACAAATAATGAAGGATTCAAAATAAGTTGATCAACCAACTGAATAAAATTATCACAGAAACCAAAAGCTCTAAGCACCTTGTCCAAAAACCCCCAGCCCACACGATCATAGGCTTTAGACAAATCCAATTTCATCAAGAATCCTTATTTCTTTGATTCCACCATCGAGTGAATATTTTCATGAATAATGATGATAGAGTCAAGGATTTGTCTACCAGGTACAAAGCCACTCGTTTGGGGTGAGATAATGGAAGCGAGAACCGTGAGAAATCTGCCAGTAACCACCTTCAAGATAATTTTATAGAAGGAATTGCATAAACTTATCAATTGCAATTGATCCATCAAGTCAGCCCTAGACATTTGAGAATCAAAACTTGAAAAGTGGCATTGAGTTCCTTTAAGATAAACCTATCCCTAAAAAATTCTTGCACTCCCTTAACCATATCAATTTTGAGAATGTTCTGAAATGTTTGAAATAAAAACAACGGGAACCCATCAGGTCCCGGGGCTTTATTTCCATCAAAGGAGAACACCGCTTTCATAACTTCCTCCTCAGAGGGAATGGCAACCAAGACCTTATTCTAAACATTATTAATGATGGAAGGAATGGTCTCCAAGAGGGCCCTTTGAGAAAGATCATCCAGCCTGCTATCCGCAGAGAGAAGAGATTTGAAAAAATTCCTGGCTTCATTCCCAATCTCATCGTCCTTCCTTGTTTTGATTCCACCAATTCTCAATCTAGAGATCCTATTAGCAACCTTATGTTTCACAATAGTCATATGGAAGAACCTGGTATTTCTCTCCCCATATTTAAGCCAAAGAGATCTAGATCATTGTTTCCAAAATTCTTCTTCCCTTCTGATGATCTTATGGTACTTGACAAGCACTTCATTTTCCTCTCCGATAGACACCTCATTATATCTGTTGGTTTGGATTTTATCTTGGATTTCCTTTATCTCAAGCTGGATTTTGGACTTAGCAACAAAATGATCCCCAAAAACTTCCTTGTTCCATTTCTTAATATTATATTTTACATGCCTTAATTTTTTTGCCATTCTATACATAGCAGTACCTTTGACATCAATCAACCACCACTCCTCAATGACCTTCTCAAGGTTAGGATGGTCCAGCCACATCCTTTCAAATCAAAATGGGAAATTTCTTTTTCCACTTATATTATCTGCCACAAAAACCATAGGAAAGTGGTCTGAACCAATCCCTAAGAGAGGCAACAGGGAGCACAGATAATGGCTAAACCAATCATTAAAGATAATGGCCCTATCTAATCTGAATTGAATAAGATCCCCCCCCCCCCCCCCCCCCCCCGGCCTTAAGTTGGTCTAGGTAAAATTGGCACCTTGGAGATTGATATCATGAAGATCCTGGTTATTAATAAAGTTCAGCAGGTCCATTCTACTTTCTAACCGAGATGGGATGCCCCCAAACTTCTCATTTTCATGGAGAGGGGTATTGAAGTCCCCCATGATCAGCAACCATTCATCCTTAAATGGTCTCTAGCTTCTTCCAAAATTTACATCTACCTAGTCTATTATTAGGGGCATAAATGTTAGTCAGGAGCCATGAGGAACCATCCCCTAAATGATGAAACCTAACAAAATCCATATTACTATCCTGCTTAATAGTCACCCCAGTAACACAACTAAGATTCCAGAAAATGGCAATGCCCCCAAAAGAACCATCAGAGCTACCTCCTAGATATCCACCATCCTTAAAAATCTTAATCTTCTCAACTTTCTCTTTAGTCATTTTGGTTTCTTGGATAAGAACAATATCCAGTTTATGTTCTCTAACAAAATTTCTAAGAACGTCCTGTTTATGGGGACTATTCAATCCATGAATATTTCATGAAACAATTTTCATTTTCTTTTTAGGGAACATACCTCGAGGATGGTCATCTGAGTACCATCCACAATATTCTTGCTTGCCTCTTGATCTTTGATCTGGCTTGTTGACCTTCTTCTAAGGGGAGAGGGGATAAATCTCATATCGGCCTTATTCCTATTTCTTATCTTAACAGGAGTAGCCAGGGGGGTTGATTTCGGCCCCTTTTTTCCAACTTTCTTTCATTCCGCAGCTTCATTATTCTAGATACCATCCTCTTGGTTGTTTTGGGTGGTTTCCTTCTACCTGAAAACATCATCCTTAGCCCACTTAGCACTTATGTTAAGCAATGAAGTCATTGGGGACAACTGGAAGGTATATTTCACCATATCCACTGACTATTGTGATTCTGATGATGAGATCCCTCTAAGGATCAGACACCTCTAGGAATCCTCATAGTCAGATCTAGGGCAATCTCTGTTAGTGTTTTCAATAGTGCAGTTCGAATCTGCTTCCTCTTGGTCTGCAAAACCACCTGTATTTCTCCACCTCCCCTGTTATCACTTCATTGTTTATCCTGAATTGTGTTTTGTCATTCTCTCTCATCTTTGCCTACTTGATCCTCTTTTCCATGTTTAGACACATGGTTTTCTGGGTTTTCCAAATTGATATTCCCTTTTTGCTCAAAAGTGTCAGGGCTGATAACACTCTGGGATTCTTCTACCATTTTCTTTTCTTCAGCAATCATCGGTTGCTTAGCAAGATTATTGGCTCTCCATTACGTTGTCTTGTCTTTCTTCTCTTTCTCTTTAACAGCCTATAGACGACATTTTTTAGCTGTATGCCCTGATTTTTTGCAATGAAAACATGCAAAAGGGACACTTTTATATTCCATAGGTTGGACCCACTTCCCCAATCTGGAGTTAATCTCAATAGATAAAATCATATCCTTTCCTTGTATGACTCCCACACAAATCCTTGCAAAGGTGAGTCTTCTTCTAGTCGTTGTGATAGGGACCATAGATAAGAGTTCCTCAAAGGAACTAGCAATTCCTTTGAAAACATATTCAACCCAGAACTCCAATGGGAGACCTGGTAATCTAACCCAAACTGGAGCTTGTACAAATAAAGATTTATTTAGGTCCATCTTAGGAGACCATTTTTACAGAGCAAGCGCAGATTTTCCAATCAACCAAGGGCCATCACAAAGAACCCTCAACATGTCTTCCTCACATCAAAAGGACGTAGACAACACACCTTCACACATGGCTCTGATCTCTGCTTGACCTTTGAGTGCCCATTTACATTTAGCAAATGCCCTGACAACATCAATATTCGGTCTAGGGCCCAAATTTTTTCCAACCAGAGTCAGAGCAATAAGGTTAATGGTGTGCTCAATCACTGGATCTGGAAATTCAATAGAAAATCTACCCTTTTCTAGTTCTGAGATATTATGTACTCTAGGGAGTGAAGACTTTCCACTTGGTTTGACATCAAATAGAGAAGTCAACGATCGACTGATGTCCCTACAAGCGGGTTCGTGCCTTGGGCTCTTTCCAGCATGTGATTCTCCCCTCCCCCCATCAGGATCGAGAGGATTTTCGCCACCTTGTGGGTCCCCATCCACAAGATCCTTTCCATTCAGCTTAGAGGAGTTAGGGAAGTCCTTATATTTATCCCCACCTGCTCCCTGGTTCACCTATCCATTACAGGGTTTCCTGCCATGTCTTGAGTTCAAATTAAAAGATGATCCCTTCTCCTACTTCATGTTTTTTTTCAAGTCTCCTTAATGTGCTCGTTGCTAATGCATAGGGTTATCTATTAGTTGACTTGTTCACTATGCAGAAAAGAGAGATAAAATGGGTGAAATGAGGAGCTATCGATTCAGGATCGTGTTGTAACTTTGGATTTGAGATATTTAAACTGATATGGATCCGCCTTGCAAATGTGGAGAAAATTCATCAAGACCATGTTGAAAGTGCACACGGTCCTCCAAAAAATCCGCAAAACAGAAGGGTTTTTTCATCTCTGCAAATGAAGCCCAAACTTGCAATTACAGTTGTTAGGACCTGGGAGGCAACTGAGAGGGGGGGCTGAATTGGTTGACTATGAATTTCAACCCAAATACAACTTAATCAAACTTGATACATTATATCGGTAAACCAAACTTAATGTCGGTTAACAAATTAACAATTAATATCAATACCGGTGAAACTTAATGCATGAGACAGAAAGAGAAACAACATCCACAACACATAACACAAAGATTTGTACGTGGAAACCCTGTAAGGGGAAAAACCACGGTGGGAAACCTTACCAACAATCTGATGATACTAATGTAGATAGTATGTGTATACAAATGGTGTCTGTACATGCAGAAAGGCCAACAGCCTAGAGCTCACTGCTCAATCACAAAATAGGAGTCACACTGACTACAATTGGATGGTTAAATCTAATGATAATGTACTACTCAAAGTAGCATCTTCAATGCTGGATTTAGTACCAGTTAAGCTCTGATAAACACCTTCCTTGAAACTTCTCTATGGTCTTCTCATATGATCTTCAATATTTGCACATACCATGTTATAATGCCATATACCATGTACCGTTACATTCTCTTCTACTACTTCTACTTCTATCATCAATTGAGATCTTAAATATATACCAAAACCTAAGACCAAATGTGTAGGTTTTCTCACTAAGAATATTACAATTAAATCAATTACAAATAAGTCAAGATGTGATGCATCATGTCAGCTCAATACATTTACAACAATATCCAATCAATAAATCATCTCCATAACATGTCGTGCTGATCTGGAATAGATAATGCATACCGGTCCATAACCTAGACCAATTTGTCAGTAACAACAAATATGTCAACTTGATTAGACCAATAACCAATAACCAAAACCAAGTATCCAAACCATATCTTTGACATAACCAAGTGATCTCCAAATGATAACAAGTCATCCTCGGTGCCGGTGAACAATATAACCTGCCAGTGAATAATATACTGGTGACTGTCCATAAGTCACTGAACTTGCTGGTGAACATAATGTGCCTGTTGAACATAACCAAAGATCTCCAGAAGGATAATTGTTGACATAAATGACAAAACTAATGCAACACATCCATAATACCAACAACAACTGCACACTTAGAACCTACACACAGAAAAGAAGGGAATAAGGGTTGTGGATAGAGGTTTTCTTCAATCAAACCCCGATTGAGGAATCAACCTTGAAAGAAAGTAATTGCAAATGCTTAAATGTAAATGATGGAAATGTATACCTTGTAGATCTATAATTTTTTAATGATGATTGCTTTTCTTCTTGAATGTAATCACAAGTGTTGCATGAAATGGCATGTAACATGACAAAACCCTAAAACACACATATGCTTCCAAATGAATGGTGTAATGTTGCTCCAATGGATGAATGAAGAAGACACATGAAGAAGAAGACTTGATGGATGGTTGAAGACCCTAATGCTTGATGAATACCTTTCGCTTGAGTTTCACTTATTGTGTATTCTATGTATCCTCTATCTTGTCCCTGTAAATGAGAGGACCAACTCCCCTTTTATACATGCCTCAGAAGATTAATTCATCTCACCAAAGGCTGACATCATGGGGATTTGGAATCCCGAAATGCAGATAGGAATGGAGGGACCAATCTTTGGGCCACCCTAAGAGGGGGGACAAGGGCGTCATGCCCCTATCCTAGGGGGACAGGGGTGTGATGCCCTTGTCCTACCCTATCTTGGGGTCCAGACAGGGTCCCGAGGCCATCATAGGGTTTAAACAAGGAGAGGTTTGAGGTAAAAATGTAGAGAGAAGTCTCAGTTGGGAAGGAAGATGTTGTCGCCAAGGTGAGGACCTGAAATATGGTTAAAATTTCTAGGGTCACAATTTTATGACACTACACTAACCTGGTAATTTTGATGTCAAGGTCATACTCCATGACCTTAGTGATATATCCAAATCTCTTCTCACCTATATCCTTGTTGAGAGGGAAATCCTTAACACTGGCATGTGAGACGAGGAGCTAAGTCTTATTGTTTGAGATCATGTGTCTAAATATTTTTAGTGCTCTCACAACTGTGATGAGTTGATTTTCCACATAGTTGTACCTGAGTTGATAGTCCTTTAGGCCTTTGTTGGCATTATGTGAACCAACATGAAGACATAATGACATTGTATGTTGTCATTGATGTCAATATGTGTTATGAAGTGAACCGGCATATGTGATATGTGAGAAGAGGGAACTGGTATATGTATGAACCAGTTTATATGCCAAAGTGAAGCAGTATATTTGTTCAAGATGAACCAGCATGTCAAGGTGAACCGACATGTAGTTATGGGAACCGACACATGGAAGCATTGTATGACTACTAGTTGGTAGGTAGCTTCCACTTTAGGATTTCCAATTGGATTACCTCAAGTCTGTGTGACTCAATCGGTGATCTTCGTGTGATGAGTTAACAGTGTAATGGAGGACAGATCATGTTGCCACGTAAGCTCTGTGCACATGAAGGATCTTGCATAAAGAAGACTATTCCTCTCTACCTCAGGAATGTGCGAAGTCTATCAAATAGTGATAATGCGTGATGGGTTATCAGCCACCATGAAATCAATAGAAAATGGATGATGGAGAATTTCTTGAGATCGATTCAAGACTGTTGCATTTATTGCAGTATGATTCAACGGTCAGGATTGAATTGCTTGAATTTCTTAACCTAACAGGATTAGGGTTTAGGGTTTTTGCTATCGACCTATCTATTTTCTATAAGGTCGATGTTGTGTTTATTTCTAGGGTTCTGGCAAAAGTTGTGAATGTGTATCCAAGGGAAGTGATACGTGATTCTTGCTAGACCAAAGGACAGAAGAGATACCTGCAAAGTGAATGTGCAGAAGGAGAAGAGGAGCCTAAACGGATCTGCATTAGCATTGAGTGTTGTTAAAAGATCATTGTAATTCCTGCTGATCTCTAACCAATTCACCAGTTGTAAAATCCCCTAACAGGGTAGCCTTAATTGGCTTGTTGCAAAATACCCTAACAAGGTGGTCCTAATAGGCTTGATTCAAATCCCTTAACTGGGTAACTCGAGGTTAATGAGTTCTAAGAAGCTATAGAGCTCTGGAGATCCTTTAGCTATTGAGTTCTTGAAATCCTCTAACAAGGTGACCCTACCGGGTTTAACCCTTAACTGGGTATTATTGCTATCCCTTAACCGGGTGATCCCTAACAGGATCAGTTCCTAGCAGAACCTATTTTAATGTCTTTAACCAGACAAGGCTCCTAACAGAGCGGACTTCAAAAGAGTTCAAAAGCAACTTGTAGGTATTCATCCTCACCGTGGTTTTTCCCAGTTGGGTTTCCATGTGAAAAATATTTGTGTTATGTGTGATGCTTTTATCTTGTGATGCTTTGTTAGTACCTGTTGGGCATATGATGGTTCAGTGTTTTATGCCTGTCTATAAAGCATAATGAACTAACTATTGTGACGATCAAAGGATAGTTTACCTATCCATGCATGAGGGTGAAATGGTAGTGTTGTTTTGAGTTAAATGAAAAGCTAAGTGTTCAACTGGTCAATGCTTGTTTTAGACACTCTTGGCTTTATCGGTTGCAATTTGTGTTGATTAAGTATTCATGTTTTCCAGTCATTTGGAGTATTTGTTGTCAAACCAATTTTTGACTGTATTTGTGTTTGTACTGATTCACCCCCCCTCTCAGTACTAGTATGGTACGAGTGGTTCATCATTGAGTTATCAATTGGTATCAGAGCACCTCCAAGTCCTCTGTGTTGTAAGCTTAACCGCTTGAGGAAAAGATCCTAGTCAAATGATGAAGAGGGAAGGTCCAAAGTTTAACAGGGAAAATTTCGGTATACGAAAAGACAGGATGAAGATATTCATCAAAAGCATGGGTGTTCAACACTAGAGTTATGTTGAAAATGTATATGTTGTTCCTACCGGTACTCTCACGGATGACCAAAATAGAGAGATACAAGAAAATGGGCAAGTCATGGAAGCCCTCATCAGTAGTCTATCTGACATTCAATTTATTGATGTTCGGGACAAGGCAAATCCCAAAGAGGTATGGGATGCTCTTGAAAATATCTATGGTGGTGATGAGCATGTAAAACAGGCTAAGGAAGAAAGCCTAAGAGGGAAATTTGAAGACATGTGGATGGTTGAAGGAGAGACCATTCAGCAGTATGGAATAAGAATCAAAACGGTTGTTGGAGAAATCAAGAGTGTAGGTGGTAAAATAGAAGATTCCACTGTGGTAAGCAAAGTCCTGAGATCCCTGTTGCCAGTCTATGCAATAAGGGTTGCTGCTATTCAGGAGCTGAGATCAATAGACAAGTCTAAGGTGTCCTTGGACTCCATCATAGCCAAGTTGACAACCTATGAGCTGAATAGTTTTGATGGTAGTGTTCAAAAGATAGAATCAACTTTTAAAGCCTCTGCTATACCATCCAGAAAAGGAAAAGAGGCTAGCACTAGTGGGGAACCTAGTCAGAGCAGAGAAATGAATGATGAAGAGTTTTTGATGGAATTTGAAGCTCTTCTTGCAAGGAAATTTTCAAAAGGAACTGGTAAATACAAAGGTAAGCTACCTTTGAAATATTTTTCCTGTAACCGGATAGGACATATTGCTATGAACTGTCCTAATAGCGACAACAAGATAAACTGGAAAGGTTCAAGAAATTCAAAGGAGGAAACTGGAGAAACTATTTTGTGGCAGTTGATGAAGGTGTCACAGATGAGGAATTAGAAGATGAAGAGAATGAAGACATTGTGTTTGTTGCTGTAAAGGAAGATGTGGCAGACAGGAAGGATCTTGTCTCCTAGTTTGATAATTCAAATATGTGGATCATTGACAGTGGCTGATCTCACCATATGACTGGTGACCGGAGCAAGTTTCTATCCTTAGGGGAGTATGATGGTGGTGTGGTTCGCTTTGGCAATGATGCACCATGCATGGTCAAAGGCAGAGGGTCCATCTCATTGAATGGAAAGAGCAGTGCTGACAATGTGTACTAGGTTGATGGTCTCAGACACAATCTTCTAAGTGTTTCCCAGCTAAATGACTATGGCCTCACTCTGCAATTCAAGAATGGAGTTTGCAGAATCAAAGGACAAGATGGTAAATTGGTGGCCACCGGCATGCAGACCAAAGGTAACTTATTTCAGTTGAATGCAAATGTAAGTACCTATCTTTTGGCTAAGCTTGATGATAGTTGGATATGGCATAGGAGACTCTGTCATATAAACTTTGATAATATTGTAAAGGCTAGTAAGATCAAGGCAGTTAGAGGGTTGCCGGTGCTAACGAACCAGATAATACCTTGTGTAGAGAGTGTTAATTGGGGAAAATGTCTTCCTCAACTTTTAAAGGTAAATCTTTCACTACTGACAACTTGCTTGATCTTGTACATACTGATTTGTGTGGTCCTATGAAAACTAGAAGTGTGCAGGGCAATAGGTACTTCATGATCCTCACTGATAACTGCTCAAGAATGATGTTGGTCACATTCTTGAAAGACAAGTCTGAAGCTTTTGGGAAATTCAAAGCTTTCAGAGCACTAGTGGAGAAGGAAAGCGGTAAAAGGATCAAGTGTCTTAGAACTGATCAAGGAGGGGAATTCACTTCCAGTGAATTCAACAAGTATTGTGAAGAATTTGGCATCAAGAGACAGCTGTCTACCCCCCGGACTCCACAGCAGAATGGCCTAGCATAGAGGAATAACCAGACTATGGTTGAAGCAGCTAGAACCATGTTGATTCAACAAAAGGTAGCTCACACCTTTTGGAGAGAAGCGGTGAGAACTGTAGTCTACACTATGAACTGGGTACTCATCAAAAAGGGTAAGGACAAAACTCCTTATGAGTATTGGACCAGTAAGACACCTATGGTTAGCTACTTTAAGGTATTTGGTAGCAAATGTTACATCAAGAGGAGTGAACATCAGGGCAAGTTTTAAGCTAAAGGTGATGAGGGAATATTTCTAGGATATTCCACTAAGAGTAAAGCATTCAAGTGCTACAACAATAGGACTCAAAGAATTATGGAAAGTATCAATGTAAAAATTGATGAATCCTCTGAGAAGACTGAGGGAACCGGCATTGAGCAAGCTGTAAATGAACCAGTTGCAACCTTCTGGGAACTGGTTGTTAGCCAACCAAGTACCAGTAACAGTGTCCCTGAACCGGTGAATGCTGATACTGATGAAGATGAAGATGAAGAAGAAAAGCAAGAAGAACCAGTTAAAACCATTCCTTGGTATGTCAAGTTGAATCATGATCCTAAGTAGATCATAGGTGATAAGGATGCAGGAATCCTTACAAGAAGAAAGATTAGAGAAAACTCATGTATGATCTCTGAATTTGAGCCAAAATCATTCAAAGAGGCTCATAAAGATGAAGACTGGATCAAGGCAATGGAAGAGGAACTTGATCAGATAGAGAAAAATGGTACATGGTCCTTGGTACCCAGACCTGAGCATAAAAATGTTATTGGCGCCAAATGGGTGTTCAGAAATAAGTTGAATGAGGATGGCACAATGATTAGGAATAAAGCCAGATTGGTATGCAAAGGATATGCTCAAGAAGAAGTAGAAAAGTATGGAGAAACCTTTGGTCCTGTAGCCAGATTGGAAGGAGTTCGTATGTGTCTTGCATATGTAGCTTTTAAGAGGTTCAAAGTATATCAAATGGATGTAAAATCTGCATTCCTAAATGGTGTACTTGAAGAGGGGGTATATATAGAGCAGCCAGATGGGTTTTCCCTATCTGAAGATAGTGATATGGTGTGTAGGCTACATAAAGCATTATATGGTGTAAAGCAAGCACCTAGGGCATCGTATGAGAACCTACATTCCCATCTTATGATGATTGGATTTGAGAGAACAAGTGAGGATAGCAATATCTAGTTAAAGTCTAAAGGAGATCAGATCCTGATCTGTGAGGTTTTTGTTGATGACATTATCTTTGGAGGAGATGGCAAGATGAGTCATGAGTTTGCTGATGAGATGAAGAAAGAGTTTGAGATGTCACTCATAGGGGAGATTAAGTTCTTCATTGGACTATAGATCCAGCAGATGGAAGATGGAATCTTTATCACTCAGTCCAAATATGTCAAAGAGGTACTGAATACCTTTGGCATGGAAGATAGAAAAATAGTTGGTACACCGATGGTGACTGGTTGCAAATTGACAAAAGAGGATGATTCTGCACTGGTTGATGAGAAGGAATACCGATCAATGATTGGTAAGTTGCATTATGTAGTGCATAGAAGACCAGATATTGCACATGCATTTGGCATTACTGCAAGGTTCCAGAGGAGTCCAAGAGAATCCGACTTGATTGCCGTCAAGCAGATTCTTAGGTATCTGAAGGGAACAATTGACTATGGATTGTGGTACCCATACAACAATGATTTCAATCTGAAAGTGTTCACATATGTTGATTGGGCAGGTAATGTGGATGACCGGAAAAGCACAACTAGTGGTGCATTCTTTCTCGGTGGTAGATTGGTCTCATGGATGAGTAAAGCCGAGTTGTATATCTCAGTCTACAGCGGAAGTGGAGTATGTTGCAGCTTTCATGAACTGCACTCAAACAATCTGGATGAAGTGTGTACTGGAAGGCTTCAAGATCCCTGTATCTGAACCGATAAGCATATTTTGTGATAACACAAGTGCTATAAATATATCAAACAATCTGGTTTTACATTCTAGAACCAAGCATTTTGAGCTTAAGTATCATTTCTTGAGGGAAAAGGTTCAGAATAAAGAAATTGCACTAAAGCATGTGTCCAGTAAGGAGCAGTTAGTAGACATATTCACCAAGCCTCTCCCAAAGACAACATTTGCACATTTGAGAGGTGAATTAGGGGTATTGCCCCTTCAGGAGGTGAACTAAAAGTAATTTTTCCACATCAGTCAGGTATCGGAAAGACAAATTTTTGGTTGATTAATGTGTTGAAGGATGCTACTCCTCATGGGGAGCAGCATGATGTAACAGAGATGCTTATACCTCCACTTTGGCATTGTTGTCAAAGGGGGAGAATGAGTGAAGCGAAAAGATATCTGCAACAAATGGGAGAAGATGTGAAGTGAAAAAGATATCTTTGTATATTGCCATCAATGCCAAAGGGGGAGATTGTTGGCATTATGTGAATCAGCATGAATAAATAATGACATTGTATGTTGTCAATATGTGTTATGAAGTGAACTGGCATATGTGATATGCGAGAAGAGGGAATTGGCATATGTATGAACCAGTTTATATTCCAAAGTGAAGCAGTATATTTGTTCAAGATGAACCGGCATGTCAAGGTGAATCAACATGTAGTTATGGGAACCGACACATGGAAGCATTGTATGACTACCAGTTGGTAGGTAGCTTCCACTTCAGGATTTCTAGTTGGATTACCTCAAGTCTATGTGACTCAATCGGTGATCTTCGTGTGATGAATTAACAGTATAATGGAGGACAGATCATGTTGCCACGTAAGCTCTGTGCACATGAAGGATCTTGCTTAAAGAAGACTATTCCTATCTACCTTGGGAATGTGCGAAGTCTGTCAAATGGTGATAACGTGTGATGGGTTATCAGCCGCCACGAAATCGATGGAAAATGGATGATGGAGAATGTCTTGAGATCGATTCAAAACTGTTGCATTTATTGCAGTATGATTCAATGGTCAGGATTGAACTGCTTGAATTGCTTAACCTAATAGGTTTAGGGTTTAGGGTTTTTGCTATCGACCTGTCTGTTTCTTATAAGGTCGATGTTGTGTTTCTTCCTAGGGTTGTTGGAAAAAGTTGTGAATGTCTATCCAAGGGAAGTGATACGTGATTCTTGCCAGACCAAAGGAGAGAAGAGATACCTGCAAAGTGAATGTGCAGAAGGAGAAGAGGAGCCTAAATGGATCTGCATTAGCATTGAGTGCTGTTAACAAATTATTGTAATTCCTATTGATCTCTAACCACTTCAACAGTTGTAAAATCCCCTAACAGGGTAGTCTTAACTGGCTTGTTGCAAAATCCCCTAACAGGGTGGTCCTAATAGGCTTGATTCAAATCCTTTAACTGGGTAACTCGAGGTTAATGAGTTCTGAGAAGCTATAGAGCTTTGGAGATCCTTTAGCTATTGAGTTCTTGAAATCCTCTAACAAGGTGACCCTACCGGGTTTAACCCTTAACTGGGTATTATTGCCATCCCTTAACCAAGTGATCCCTAATAGGATCGATTCCTAGCAGAACCTATTGTAATGTCTTTAACCAGACAAGGCTCCTAATAGAGCGGACTTCAAAAGAGTTCAAAAGCAACTTGTAGGTATTCATCCCCACCATGGTTTTTCCCAGTTGGGTTTCCACGTGAAAAATATTTGTGTTATGTGTGATGCTTTTATCTTGTGATGCTTTGTTAGTACCTGTTGGGCATATGATGGTTCAGCGTTTTGTGCCTGTCTATAAAGCATACTAAACTAACTGTTGTGACGATCAGAGGATAGTTTACCTATCCATGCATGAGGGTGAAATGGTAGTGTTGTTTTGAGTTAAATGAAAAGCTAAGTGTTCAACCGGTCAATGCTTGTTTTAGACACTCTTGGCTTTACCGGTTGCAGTTTGTGTTGATTAAGTATTCATGTTTTCCAGTCATTTGGAGTATTTGTTGTCAAACCAGTTTTCGACTGTATTTGTGTTTGTATTGATTCACCTCCCCTCTCAGTACTAGTATGGTACTAGTGGTTCATCATTGAGTTATCAATTGGTATCAGAGCACCTCCAGGTCCTCTGTGTTGTAAGCTTAACCACTTGAGGAAAAGATCCTAGTCAAATGATGAAGAGGGAAGGTCCAAAGTTTAACAGGGAAAATTTCGGTATATGGAAAGACAGGATGAAGATATTCATCAAAAGAATGGGTGTTCAACACTAGAGTTATGTTGAAAATGTATATGTTGTTCCTACCGGTACTCTCATTGATGACCAAAAGAGAGAGATACAAGAAAATGCGCAAGTCATGGAAGCCCTCATCAGTAGTCTATCTGACATTCAATTTATTGATGTTCGGGACAAGGCAAATCCCAAAGAGGTATGGGATTCTCTTGAAAATATCTATGGTGGTGATGAGCATGTAAAACAGGCTAAGGAAGAAAGCCTAAGAGGGAAATTTGAAGACATGTGGATGGTTGAAGGAGAGACCATTCAGCAGTATGGAATAAGAATCAAAATAGTTGTTGGAGAAATCAAGAGTGTAGGTGGTAAAATAGAAGATTCCACTGTGGTAAGCAAAGTCCTGAGATCCCTATTGCCAGTCTATGCAATAAGGTTTGCTGCTATTCAGGAGCTGAGATCAATAGACAAGTCTAAGGTGTCCTTGGACTCCATCATAGCCAAGTTGAAAGCCTATGAGCTAAATAGTTTTGATGGCAGTGTTCAAAAGACAGAATCAACTTTTAAAGCCTCTGTTGTACCATCCAGAAAAGGAAAAGAGGCTAGCACTAGTGGGGAACCTAGTCAGAGCAGAGAAATGAATGATGAAGAGTTTTTGATGGAATTTGAAGCTCTTCTTGCAAGGAAATTTTCAAAAGGAACTGGTAAATACAAAGGTAAGCTACCTTTGAAATGTTTTTCCTGTAACCGGATAGGACATATTGCTATGAACTATCCTAATAGCGAAAACAAGGATAAACCGAAAAGGTTTAGGAAATTCAAAGGAGGAAACCAGAGAAACTATTTCTTGGTAGGTGATGAAGGTGTCACAGATAAGGAATCAGAAGATGAAGAGAATGAAGACATTGTGTTTGTTGTTGTAAAGGAAGATGTGGCAGACAAGAAGGCTCTTGTCTCCTGGTTTGATAATTCAAATGAGTGGACCATTGACAGTGGCTGTTCTCACCATATGACTAGTGACCGGAGCAAGTTTCTATCCTTAGAGGAGTATGATGGTGGTGTGGTTCGCTTCGGCAATGATGCACCATGCATGGTCAAAGGCAGAGGGTCCATCTCGTTGAATGGAAAGAGTAGTGCTGACAATGTGTACTAGGTTGATGGTCTCAGACACAATCTTCTAAGTGTTGCCCAGCTAAATGATAGTGGACTCACTCTGCAATTCAAGAATGGAGTTTGCAGAATCGAAGGAAAAGATGGTAAATTGGTGGCCACCAGCATGCAGACCAAAGGTAACTTATTTCAATTGAATGCAAATGTAAGTACCTGTCTTTTGGCTAAGCTTGATGATAGTTGGATATGGCATAGGAGACTCTGTCATATAAACTTTGATAATATTGTAAAGGCTAGTAAGATCAAGGCAGTTAGAGGGTTGCCGGTGCTAAACAAACTAGATAATACCTTGTGTAGAGAGTGTCAATTGGGGAAAATGTCTTCCTCAACTTTTAAAGGTAAATCTTTCCCTGCTGACAACTTGCTTGATCTTGTACATACTGATTTGTGTGGTCCTGTGAAAACTAGAAGTGTGCTTGGTGATAGGTACTTCATGATCCTCTTTGATGACTACTCAAGAATGATGTGGGTCACATTCTTGAAAGACAAGTCTAAAGATTTTGGGAAATTCAAAGCTTTCAGAGCACTAGTGGAGAAGGAAAGCGGTAAAAGGATCAAGTGTCTCAGAACTGATCAAGGAGGGGAATTCACTTCCAGTGAATTCAACAAGTATTGTGAAGAATTTGGCATAAAGAAACAGCTATCTACCCCTCGGACTCCATAGAAAAATGGCCTAGCAGAGAGGAATAACCGGACTGTAGTTGAAGCAGCTAGAACTATGTTGATTCAAGGAAAGGTAGCTCACACCTTTTGGAGAGAAGCGGTGAGCACTGCAGTCTACACTATGAACCAGGTACTCATCAAAAAGGGTAAGGACAAAACTCCTTATGAGTATTGGACTAGTAAGAAACCTGTGGTTAGCTACTTTAAGGTATTTGGTAGCAAATGTTACATCAAGAGGAGTGAACATCAGGGCAAGTTTGAAGCTAAAGGTGATGAGGGAATATTTCTAGGATATTCCACTAAGAGTAAAGCCTTCAAGTGCTACAAAAATAGGACTTAGAGAATTATGGAAAGTATCAATGTAAAAATTGATGAATCCTCTAAGAAGACTGAGGAAACTGGTAGTGAGAAAGCTGTAAATGAACTGGTTGCAACCTTCTGGAAACCGGTTGTCAGCCAACCAAGTACCAGTAACAGTGTCCCTGAATCGGTGAATGCTGATATTGATGAAGATGAGGATGAAGAAGAAAAGCAAGAAGAACCAGTTAAGACCATTCCTCGGTATGTCAAGTTGAATCATGATCCTAAGCAGATCATAGGTGATAAGGATGCAGGAATCCTTACAAGAAGAAAGATCAGAGAAAACTCATGTCTGATCTCTGAATTTGAGCCAAAATCATTCAAAGAGGCTCATAAAGATGAAGACTGGATCAAGGCAATGGAAGAGGAACTTGATCAGATAGAGAAAAATGGTACATGGTCCTTGGTACCTAGACCTAAGCATAAAAGTGTTATTGGCACCAAATGGGTGTTCAAAAATAATTTGAATGAGGATAGCACAATGATTAGGAATAAAGCCAGATTTGTATGCAAAGGATATGCTCAAGAAGAAGGAGAAGACTATGGAGAAACCTTTTCTCTTGTGGCCAGATTGGAAGGAGTTCATATTCTTCTTGCATATGCAGCTTTTAAGAGGTTCAAAGTATATCAAATGGATGTAAAATCTGCATTCCTAAATGGTGTACTTGAAGAGGAGGTATATATAGAGCAACCAGATGGGTTTTCCTTGTCTGAAGATAGTGATATGGTGTGTAGGCTACATAAAGCATTATATGGTCTAAAGCAAGCACCTAGGGCATCATATGAGCACCTACATTCCCATCGTATGATGATTGGATTTGAGAGAACAAGTGAAGATAGCAATATCTAGTTAAAGTCTGAAGGAGATCAGATCCTGATCTGTGAGGTTTTTGTTGATGACATTATCTTTGGAGGAGATGACAAGATGAGTCATGAGTTTGCTGATGAGATGAAGAAAGAGTTTGAGATGTCACTCATAGGGGAGATTAAGTTCTTCATTTGACTACAGATCTAGGAGACGGAAGATGGAATCTTTATCACTCAATCCAAATATGTCAAAGAGGTACTGAAGACATTTGGCATGGAAGATAGCAAACTGGTTGGTACACCGATGGTGACCGGTTGCAAATTGACAAAAGAGGATGATTCCGCACTGGTTGATTAGAAGGAATATCGATCAATGATTGGTAAGTTGCATTATGTAGTGCATAGCAGACCAGATATTGCACATGCAGTTGGCATTACTACAAGGTTCCAGAGGAGTCCAAGAGAATCCCACTTGATTGCAGTCAAGCATATTCTTAGGTATCTAAAGTGAACAGTTGACTCTAGATTGTGGTACCCATACAACAATGATTTCAATCTGAAAGTGTTCACAGATGTTGATTGGGCAAGTAATGTGGATGACCAGAAAAGCACAATCAGTGGTGCATTCTTTCTCGATGGTAGACTAGTCTCATGGATGAGTAAAAAGAAGAGTTGTATCTATCAGTCTACAGTGGAAGCGGAGTATGTTGCAGCTTTCACGAACTACACTCAGACAATTTGGATGAAGCATGGACTTGAAGGCTTCAAGATCCCTGTATCTGAACCGGTAAGCATATTCTGTGATAACACAAGTTCTATAAATATATCAAACAATCTGGCTTTACATTCTAGAACCAAGCATTTTGAGCTTAAGTATCATTTCTTGAGGTAAAAGGTTCAGAATAAAGAGATTGGACTGGAGCATGTGTCTAGTAAGGAGTAGTTAGTAGACATATTCACCAAGCCTCTCCCAAAGACAACATTTGTGCATTTGAGAGGTGAATTAGGGGTATTGCCCCTTTAGGAGGTGAACTAAAAGTAATTGTTCCACATCAGTCAGGTATTGGAAAGACAAATTTTAGGTTGATTGATGTGTTGAAGGATGCTACTCCTCAGGGGGAGCGGCATGATGGAATAGAGATGCTTATACCTCCACTTTGGCATTGTTGTCAAAGGGGGAGAAGGAGTGAAGTGAAAAGATATCTGCAGCAAATGGGAGAAGATGTGAAGTGAAGAAGATATCTTTGTATATTGCCATCAATGCCAAAGGGGGAGATTGTTGGCATTATGTGAACCGACATGAAGAAATAATGACATTGTATGTTGTCATTGATGTCAATATGTGTTATGAAGTGAACTGGCATATGTGATATGTGAGAAGAGGGAACTGGCATATTTATGAACCAGTTTATATGCCAAAGTGAAGGAGTATATTTGTTTAAGATGAACCAGCATGTCAAGGTGAACCAGCATGTAGTTATGGGAACCGACACATGGAAGCATTGTATGACTACCGGTTGGTAGGTAGCTTCCACTTCAGGATTTTCGGTTGGATTACCTCAAGTCTGTGTGACTCAATCGGTGTGTGATGAGTTAACAGTATAATGGAGGACATATCATGTTTCCACGTAAGCTCTGTGCACATGAAGGATCTTGCATAAAGAAGACTATTCCTATCTACCTTGGGAATGTGCGAAGTCTGTCAAATGGTGATAACGCGTGATGGGTTATCAGCCGCCATGAAATCGGTGGAAAATGGATGATGGAGAATGTCTTGAGATTGATTCAAGACTGTTGCATTTATTGCAGTATGATTCAATGGTCAGGATTGAACCACTTGAATTACTTAACCTAACAGGTTTAGGGTTTAGGGTTTTTGCTATCGACCTGTCTATTTCCTATAAGGTCAATGTTGTGTTTCTTTCTAGGGTTGTTGGCAAAAGTTGTGAATGTGTATCCAAGGGAAGTGATATGTGATTCTTTCCAGACCAAAGGAGAGAAGAGATACCTACAAAGTGAATGTGCAGAAGGAGAAGAGGAGCCTAAATAGATCTGCATTAGCACTGAGTGTTGTTAACAGATCATTGTAATTCCTGTTGATCTCTAACCACTTCAGCAGTTGTAAAATCCCCTAACAGGGTAGCCTTAACTAGCTTGTTGCAAAATCCCCTAACAGGGTGGTCCTAATAGGCTTGATTCAAATCCCTTAACCAGGTAACTCGAGGTTAATGAGTTCTGAGAAGCTATAGAGCTCTGGAGATCCTTTAGCTATTGAGTTCTTGAAATCATCTAACAAGGTGACCCTACCAGGTTTAACCCTTAACCGGGTATTATTGCTATCCCTTAATCGGGTGATCCCTAACAGGATCAATTCCTAGAAGAACCTATTGTAATTTCTTTAACCAAACAAGGCTCCTAACAGAGCGGACTTCAAAAGAGTTCAAAAGCAACTTGTGGGTATTCATCCCCACCGTGGTTTTTCCCAGTTGGGTTTCCACATAAAAAATATGTGTGTTATGTCTGATGCTTTGTTACTACCTATTGGGCATATGATGGTTTAGTGTTTTATGCCTGTCTATAAAGCATATTGAACTAACTATTGTGATGATCAGAGGATAGTTTACCTATTCATGCATGAGGGTGAAATGGTAGTGTTGTTTTGAGTTAAATGAAAAGCTAAGTGTTCAACTGGTCAATGCTTGTTTTAGACACTCTTGGCTTTACCGGTTGCAGTTTGTGTTGATTAAGTATTTGTGTTTGTCAGTCATTTGGAGTATTTGTTTTCAAACTGGTTTTGAACTGTATTTGTGTTTGTACTGATTCACCCCCCCCTCTCAGTACCAGTTTGGTACTAGTGGTTCATCATTGAGTTATCAGCCTTCACTCTAAAAATCTATGGGTTGCTCCAATTGTTCCTGATTTAACAATGTCAAGACAACAAATATACTTGCATCTCCTCCCAACGTGTAAAGGATGAAATCCTTCTCACAGTTTTAGTTTACTAAGGTAGGATCCTGAGAAATGGCCTGTTTGATCTGATCAAATGCTTCCTTCCCTTCACTGGTCCATTTGAAGGGTAAATACTTCTTTAGCATGGCTATGAGAGGCTTGACCAAGGTTGCAAGGTTTGGGATAAACCTTCTAACAAAGTTGATTCTTCCAAGGAAGTTGTGAAGTCCTTTCTTGTGATGTGGAAGTGGAAGAGACGGAGTGGATTCCACTCTCTCTAGGTTTATGGCTAGACTATCCTTAGATACAATGTGTTTATGGTGAAAATGGATACAACAATAATTGAAAGACTAAATGAGTTCAACCACAAAACCCTAGCCTAACAACAACAAAGATCCACCATAACATATGAAGATTACCTAAGACAATGCAAATCAAATGAAATCACAAAGATTATACCATCACATGTCCCATAGGGTTTGGATCTCCATTCTTCCTATCTCCATTGATCTTGCTTGATATATTTGCTCTCAGATTTTATATGTGCACAAGAGCTCAACAAAGAACGAAAATGTTGTTGCAAGTAGACTTGATTGCATATGAAAGTTCAAAAGCGTAGTGTAGTCAAGTAATAATTGGGGATGAATGCATAGTGAGGGTTTGATAATGAAGGAAGCATCTCCTTATATAGAAGACACTATATGAAATGGAGGGATAAGATTGAGAGGTGTAAAAGAGGTCAACTATGATTAGAGGGTAGGTAAAGAAAATAAGAAAATAATGAGAGGGGTAGGTAGTGTATGAATTAAGAGATGAATGACATGTGTCATAGGTAGAAAAGGTTAATGAATTAATTAAATAAATAAAGATTTATTTAATTAATAGAAGAAGTGGGATCAATTAAATAAATAAGATATTTATTTAATTTAGGAAAAGGGTAATTTAAATAAATAAATGAATTTATTTAAATGAGAAATAAGGCTAGAAGAGGATAAATGAATTAATTAAATAAATAAAGATTTATTTAATTAATAGAAGAATTAGGCTAAAGTAATTAAATAAATAAAGATATTTATTTAATTAGACATGACAATTTTAGGTGTCTACATTTTGCCCCTCTTTGAGACAATGCAGCTTGTCGCGTTGTTTCAAAGAAGATAAGATGAACTGATACAAAGTTGCCCCAAGATGGGAATGATATGCCCCCTCAAGAGATTGGATGAAAATGTCTAAAAAGGTTGCAGACAATCTCTCGATAAGAAAGAAAGGCTAGAAAGGACTAACCAGATAGGATAGAGTGACAAAGTCAAGAGATAATGAAGACTAACTCGAGAAATGAGGGCTAGGGCTAGGGCTAGGGTAGTCTATAAAATAGACCATGAGGGGAATACATCCTTATTGTCATCCACACATCCAAGAGATCAAAGTATAGAGAGAGAATAGAGAAGCAACAGTCAGCAACGATGGCATTGGTTCATAGATTCGATCGCGTTCGTCGATTTTAGAGGTTAGCAAATGCAAGAGAGCTGGTAAGTACCGCAAAACCTCCTTGTACTTTGGTGCATTAATTGTTGTCATAAATGCATGCCAAGTAGTGCAATAAATTCACTCTAGGTAGGTCTAGAAAAATGTCAAGCGGGGTAAAAACATCAAGGCGCGTCTGGGTAGGCTAGGCGCGTTTGTGTCATGAATGCGCATTTATGTCTTCAAGGTCGAATCGACAGTTCTGTGATAAACATATGTTGTCGATTGGATAAGCTGCTGAGAGGATACACTCAAGCAGGTGCTCTAGGGAAGACTAGGATAGATCAAGGCACTTTGTGATGAACAGGGAGTACCAAAACATAATAATTTGTGATGAACAGAGAGTACTAATATGAGCAGCACTTTGTGATGAACAGGGAGTGCAAATATGAGTAGCACTTTGTCATGAACAGGGAGTGCAAAAACACGTAGTACTTTGTGATGAACAGGGAGTACCACTAGGATAAAAGCAACACTTTGTGATGAATAGTGAGTGTCACTAGGATAGAAACAACACTTTGTGATGAACAGTGAGTGTCACTAGGATAGAGTATCATAAGAACTAGGATAAAAAGCAGCATTTTGTGTTAAACAAGGAATGCCACTTTGACTGACACAGTTGATTTTCTTGACTACAGGAGTACCTACATATGCTGGAGTCACGAGAGAGATTCCCATCGACTCAGAGGTTACAACCGGAGTTGACATTTGAGGACTGAGCTGTGATTGAGGTTATGGGTTTGAGATTCATTCTGTATGTGCCTAAGTTTCAAGCAAACATGGGTTTGCTGACTGCACTTGCTCAGAGATGGCACTCTGAGACATGCACATTCCATTTGTCGATGGCTGAGATGACAGTCACCTTAGAGGATGTGTACAGGATTTTGAGGATACCGATCGATGAGGAGTTGATACCCTATGATCGAGATGGAGACAAGGATGCACTGAGATGAGTGTTCCAGGATCCGAGATTGGAGATGAGGGATGGACGTGTGGCTTGGGATACCATGATGTGATAGGATTAGCGTTACCAGCAGTACTGGCAGTAGTGATCAGTGGATTCCTGTGTCCAGATAGGACGACACAAGGGTTGGCATTGTATCCATATGTATTTTGACATCATTGTATCATGACACTTATGATTTTGATATGTATATATATATGAGATGATTCATCCTTGTAGCAGCTATATGCATGTGTACCTATGTGATGAGATGTTTCATGATGTATGTTTCTATGTGATGCTTATGATATGGATGCAAATATGTACATGATGAAATGTAATATTTTTGTTCTTATATGTTTTATGTGTTATGCATATGTGAATGTGAATGTATGAAATGCAGATGAATATGATAATGCAAATAACTATTTATATGATGAGAATGTAAGATGTACTAACAAGTATTGTGTGCAGGATGTGATGCAATTGTGATATCTATATGTATGTATGTATGAAATGCTTATATGTGGTAATGCAGGTGCAAACGACATGAAATGCAGATATTTTTGATGTGTCATTATACCCAGTCATGTGATAATAGGCTACACGGACTCGAGAAGGATGATAGAAGTCAATCAAGAAAGGGGGATGGAAGATAGAAGATATGAAAGTGAAATAGCTTCTTCTACATTATCATCATTGAGCTTTATTATGGCAAGTAGGTTATGACAATCGAGGCATATGTTTGACCCAGAAAGTCATTGTACCTGTTTGCATGGAGATAAGACAGTCACAAACAAGGAATTCCCTAGTTCATACTAGACTCTCAGTGTCCTCATATCCTTGGACAAGTCATAGCATTACTAAGAGACAATCCATAGACAGCAAAAGAAAAATAGGTGACAATACCCCATCCTCGCCTTTCTAGTCAAAGATGTCCTAGAGATAGAATATTTAGTCAGAGACATCCCAAAAAAGCTAAAAGACATGTCACCAAAAAGATAAATATCAAAAGAAAACCAAGACTCGACACCAACATCCACTATAGTCCTCAAGTATAGTGTCTCTTGTCACTTGTATAAGTCTAGTTGATTTTGGTCACAATGTTTACTGTCACAAAAAGGATAGATATCACTGAACCATAATGTTGTACGAGTCTGTTGAAAGATTTGATTTGTTGAAGCCCATTGTTGTTGCTGTGTCTCATCTAAAATTGACTGAATCCATGAAACTGATACTTTATTGTGGAGAAGACGAAACTTTATTGCGGATTGGCGATGCAAGTGTTTCTTTATTGTGGATTATGCGCGGATAGACCGAAGAAAGCTCGAAGAAACTATACTCCTCAGAACATGTGATGCTCTCAATTCCACACACATCACTAGACGTAGGATTTGCCTTAGCCACCGATAGGATCTGATTTATTATGGATGGAAAGGGATGAAAAGGAATGTTTATTATGAATGGAGAACCAATCTTGGGTAGATCAATAACAAGCCATGATAGGGATGGATAAGTTTATTATGAATGGATAGGTTGTGAGTGTGTGCAAAAGTGAAAGATGAGATTGAATCCTGAAGGAGGGAGGAGCAATGTCTCTACACATGGTGCCAATGACCCAGTTTTCACCATGGTACTTGCCCAGGGCGCCATCGAAGTGATTTTCATCGTTGGATGAAATGTTTTCTATTTTTCAATTTTTTTGTGTCACAAGGCGCCTATTTGCCAGGTTTTCACCAAGTAACGATTTTTTATTTTTATGATTTTTTTGTATTTTGAATTTTTTTGAATTTTTTTTGTATTTTTGAATTGGGATACTCTGAAGAGCTATATGTAAAACCTGCGAAGGTGTATTCTATTGATAGGATCCTCCAAAGGTTCACCCTCTGTGGTTGAGAGCTGATATGCACTAGATCCATATGTTGTTGTGATGATGTAAGGACCAAGCCAATTTGGTCCGAACTTGCCCTTCTTCTCTCTATCTTGTTGATTTTTAGGATTTTCTCTAAGAACCAAGGCACCCACCTCAAATGTGCGAGGCTTCACTTTATGATTGTAGCTGCGACTCATTCGTTGTTGATAAGCCTTGAGATGATTAAAAGTTGTTTGTCTTTGTTCATCCAATAGTTCAAGTTCTTGTAAGCGAGAGACCCTATAGTCTTCATCACTGATAATGTTTTGCAAAAATACTTGTAAAGAGGGTAACTCGACCTCAATAGGCAAGATAGCTTTAGTGCCATAGACAAGTGAATAGGGTGTAGCTCCTGTAGGTGTGTGGATGCTTGTGCAGTAAGCCCAAAGTGCAGGATTAAGTTGGATATGCCAATTACGGCCAGCGTCATCGACTGTATTTTTTAACATTTTAAGGATTGTTTTATTAGATGCCTCAGCTTGACCATTACCTTGGGGGTAATATGGTGTGGAAAAAAGATGGATAATATGGAAGCGGTCACAAAGTTCACGAACATCCTAATTTTTGAAGGGACTCCCATTATCGGTGATGATGGAAACAGGAATACCGTATCGACAAATGATATAATTGAGGATGAATGTAGCAATTTGTTTTCCAGTGACTTGCGTGAGAGGCATGGCTTTGATCCATTTTGTGAAATACTCTATGGCAGTGATAATGAATTTATGACCATTGGAAGAAGGAGGGTGAATCTTGCCTATGAGATCAAGTCCCCACTGACAAAAGGGCTAGGGAGTTGCAATTGGTTGAAGTTCTTGCGCTGGCGCATGGATGAGGTCTCCATGAAGTTGACACTGCTTACATTTTTTGACAAACTGATATGAGTCTTTTTCCATGTTGGGCCAGTAATATCCAGCCCTGAAGAGTTTCTTGGGTAAGGTAGGACCACTAGAATGTGGACCACATATCCCTTCATGAACTTTGCATAACACAATCTGAGCTTCGTTCCTTTCTAAACATCTAAGAAGAGTGCCATCTAGACCTTGATGGTATAGGATATCGACTAAAATTACGTATCGAGAAGATTGGCGAATGAAAGTGCGATGTTGGTTGTTGGATAAGTCAAGAGGAAGGGTATTATTATGAAGGTATGTGAAAATGGAACCATATAACTGGGAATCAGGACCAAAGACACATATCATCTCAGTAGGAGTGATCTCATATGAGGGAACCAAAAGGTTATCCACCAAGAACTCATAGTGGGTTTCATTATGTGGTAGATCGATCAATGAAGCAATAGTAGCCATGGCATTTGTGGCTTGATTCTTCTCTCTTAGTATCTGCTCAAAGTTTAACTTTGCAAAATGTTGTTTCAGGTCATCCACCATTTTTTTGTAGGGAATTAATTTTTCATCCTTTGTTTGGTAGACATTAGTTGCTTGACGAATTACAAGTTGAGAGTCTCCAAAAACATGAAGTTCTTGGTGATGAATCAATGATGAATAGTTAGTACCAAACAGTAATGCAATCTGAGCCTTGTCACTTTCTAAACATCTAAAAAGAGTGTCATCTAGACCTCGACAGTATAGGATATCAGCTAAAATGACATATCGAGAAGATTGGCGAATGAAAGTGTGACGTTGGTTATTGGATAGGTCAGGAGGTAGGATATTGTCACGAAGGTATGTGAAAATGGAACCATATAACTGGGACTCAGGACCGACAATACATATCATCTCGGTTGGAGTGATTTCATATGAGGGAACCAAAAGGTTATCCACCAAGAACTCATAGCGGGTCTCATTCAGTGGTAGATCAATTAGTGAAGCAATTGTAGCCATGGCATCCACGGCTCGATTCTACTCTCTTGGTATCTGCTCAAAGTCTATCTTCATGAACTGTTGTTTCAAGTCATCCCCCATTCTTTTATAGGGCATTAATTTCTCATCCTTTGTTTGGTAGTCATTATTTGCTTGATGAATTACAAGTTGAGAGTCCCTCCAAAAACACAAAGTTCCCGGATCTTCCACTGAACTGCAATCCGTAATCTAGTTGTTAATGCCTCATATTCTGCTATGTTATTAGTGCAGGGAAATGATAATTGATATGATTTTGGTATAGAATCCCCTTGAGGAGTTATGAAGAGGATGCCAGCTCCTGCCCCATGCTATGTGTATGAGCCATCAAAGTATAGTTGCCAAGGCTTTGCATGTGACACTATTAAAATGGATTCATCAGGAAATTCTGAAATTAGAGGAACATCATCTAACATGGGAGCATCTGCTAACTGATCTATGATAGCTTGTCCTTTTATTGCTTTTTTGTCCACATACTCGATGTTGAATTCACTCAGGAGCATCACCCGTTTGGCTAGTCACCCAATAAGTGTTGCTTTATTGAGAAGGTATTTCAATGGATCGATCCTTGCAACCAACTTAGTTTTATGAGTTAGCATGTAATGTCGTAATTTCTGCGAAGCAAAGACCACAGCGAGACATGCATGCTCAATTGGTGTGTATTTTATCTCATATCCCACCAATGTGCGACTGATATAGTATACAACCTTTTATTTGCCCTCAGCAACTTGTTGTGCTAAGAGTGCCCCCAGTGCTGTATACTAATAGCGGTTGATCTGGAACTAGTGGCATCAAAACTGGTGGATTCAGAAGATAATCTTTGAGTGTCTGGAAAGCTCGTTGACAATTATCATCCCATAACATATGAAGATTACCTAAGACAATGCAAATCAAATGAAATCACAAAGATTATACCATCACATGTCCCATAGGGTTTGGATCTCCATTCTTCCTATCTCCATTGATCTTTCTTGATATATTTGCTCTCAGATTTTATATGTGCACAAGAGCTCAACAAAGAACGGAAATGTGGTTGCAAGTACGCTTGATTGCATATGAAAGTTCAAAAGTGTAGTGTAGTCGAGTAATCATTGGGGCTAAATGCATAGTGAGGGTTTGATAATGAAGGAAGCATCTCCTTATATAGAAGACACTATATGAAATGGAGGGATAAGATTGAGAGGTGTAAAAGAGGTCAGCTATGATTAGAAGGTAGGTAAAGAAAATAAGAAAATAATGAGAGGGGTAGGTAGTGTATGAATTAAGAGATGAATGACATGTGTCATAGGTAGAAAAGGTTAATGAATTAATTAAATAAATAAAGATTTATTTAATTAATAGAAGAAGTGGGATCAATTAAATAAATAAGATATTTATTTAATTTAGGAAAAGGATAATTTAAATAAATAAATGAATTTATTTAAATGAGAAATAAGGATAGAAGAGGATAAATGAATTAATTAAATAAATAAAAATTTATTTAATTAATTAATAGAAGAATTAGGCTAAAGTAATTAAATAAATAAAGATATTTATTTAATTAGACATGACAATTTTAGGTGTCTACACAATGTATCCAAGTAGTTTTCTCTAATCAGTGGCAAATACACACTTGCTGGGGTTCAAAGACACACCATACTCCCTGGACTTTTTGAAAACTTTCTCAAGATGAGCAAAATGGTTTGCCGCATGCTTGGAGTATACAGTAACATCATCAAGATATACTAGTATAAATTTTTCTAATACTCCCTTAACAGCCATATCCATGGCTCTTTTGAAAAGTTGCACCTGCATTTGTCAGTCCCAAAGGCATCTTACAATAGGCATAAGTGCCCCATTTAGTAGTGAATGCAGTCTTGTATTGGTCAGATTCTTGGACTAATATTTGGTTATACCCTAAGTATCCATCCAAGAATCAAAATCTTTTCGAGCCACTAACCTTGGCTAAAATTTGTTCCATGGAGGGGAGGGGGTAATGATATTTGAGGGAGGCTCTATTTAGGTCCCTAAAGTACACACACAATCTGATTTTCCAATTATTCTTCGTAACTGGAACAAGATTGGCTACCCAAGAAGAATGGTTGATTGGAAAAATAATACTAGATTCTATAAGCTTGGATAACTCTTTTCTCATCAAAGGCTCAATTTTGGGGTTTATGGGTCTTTTCTTTTGTTTGACTGGTTTAGCATTAGGATCTAACTCTATGGTATGCTAAGATAAGCTAGGGTCAAACCCTTTTAGATCCTTATATGTAAAAGAAAACATATCATTATACTCTTGACAAAGATTGACAAAATTACCTTGATCACTTTGGGAACATACCTTTCCCAAGTTGAGAGCTCTGCCATCAGATATGGGGAATGATATGTAGTCTCCCTTCTTTGTGGAAGGCTCATTTCTCTCCCTTTCATCTAATCATCATGGTTGAAGATCCCCTCTAAGGTGATTAATCCCTTGGGTAGCTTGTTTGAGATTAGCTGCATGATTTGATCTCCATACTGGTCCTGTAGCATGCCTTGCTTCTTATGTGAGAACTATGGTTCATCTTGCAGGAAGTTCACAATTTGTTGATCAAAATCAAAGACCTATCAATTCGCCTGTTTATTAAGCACTATTGGTCTCACCACAAGTCTGATTTGTTGTTCTTTCTCTACTGCAACATGAGATGGAATTTCATGTTGGGAACCTATTGCTGCTAATCAATCAGCATGTGTATTCTGATTTCTAGGGACACTAGAAATATTGAAGGCCTTGTTAGCACATATTTTTATAAAAGATTATGTGCTATTTCTTTGATGTTTTATATGTACATTTTCATCATAAGAGCATTTATTGCTGGATTTTATGTGTAGGAAGTATGCTACAGTACCAGGATAACCCTACTGTGACTTGTTTTTCAGAATTGGACAAGTACCACTAGGGAATGCTAAGGGTTGGCACTAAATAGGGACTACATGAGTAATTTGCATCATAATAGTATTTGGATCCTTATAGGGCATTCTCTAGGCCTATGTGATGGACTTTGTCATTTATTAGCACGCATGAAGTTTCCTTGGAGGGTTGCAAGTGCAAATGATATAAGAAGAGGAGATTGATTATTAAAATTGTCAAATTTAAGCTATCGGTGTAAGTTACCCCGACTAGACTGACTTTTATTTGCTGACTCATTTTGTTGTTCCTCTATCACTGTTGAATTTTTTGATGCTACCGGTGTCACAGGTTCATTTTTTTAACTAATTCTTGCATTACTGGTTTAGGTCTGATAAATTCATCTTCTAGTCCATAATCATATGCTTTGATCTGATTACTACCATGCTCATCCACCTTCACATTTATGCTTTCCAATATCCTATTCAATCTCTTGTTATAAAATATATATGCTTTTCTCTTAGTAGAATAACACAAAAATATTCCTTCATCACTTCTAGGATCAAACTTTCCTAATGCATCATCTCTTCTAATGTAACATTTGCTTCCAAAAATTCTGAAATATCTGACAGTAGGAGTATGACCAAACCATAGTTCATAAGGAGTCTTACCAGAATTGCCTTTAATGTGTACACTATTGACCGTGTATACAACGGTATTGACAACCCCTCTCCAATAGATATCAGGTAATTTAGCTTCAACCATTATAGTCCTTGCAACATCCAAAACTATTTTGTTCTTTCTTTCCACCAATGTGTTTTGATGTGGGGTTCTAGGTGTAGAAAGTTGTCTCCTAATACCATTGCTTTCACAAAAGTTGTTGAACTCATCAGATGATCTGATCTTAAGCACTTTATCTTCAGTCTTGTCTCAGTCTCAACCATATCCTTAAAGATTTTAAATTTCTCAAAAGCTTCAGATTTCTCTTTCAAAAATGCTACCCACATTATTCTAGAATAGTCATCAATAAGTAACATAAAATATATATCACCTTGAAAACTTTTAGTCTTTGCCGGCCCACACAAATAAGTATGAATAAGATCAAGAATTTCATTAGATTATCATGTACATTTCTGAAAGAAGTTCTAACTTGCTTACCAATTTGACATTGTGAGATTTTGCCAAGATCAAGAGATCAATGAAATGTACAAAATAGAGACACAATATAGGACAAGAATAAACTGTATTCTCATCAATAGAAAATGATCAATAATGTCAATTACATACAATGTAGATGAGCTTGCTTATATAGGCAAGGCTAGGGATATGTGAGCACACAAACATGACATGTGGCTCAATAAGAAACAAGGGTAGGTAGGAAATAGGTGTGGGTAGGTAGGAGAAATAATATAATAGTCCACATGAGGTGGATCACCCACTGAATGTGGAGTGTAACAACAAGATCAACACCATAAAAGGTGGAATTTCTCCTACACACACTATCCCAATGTGGCACAAACACCCAAGTGTCTCATACCCAAACTACTATGAAATGCATTTCCGAAGTAAACTTAAGTAAGTGTAATAATATCCAAGATGAATAATTATTTACACCAACACCCCCCCTTAAGTGAAACTTAGGGGAATGCACTTAAGTCTACAATGCAACTAAGCAATGCAAGATGGGTCCCGGCTACTAGGCCATGTTAGGTACCCATGTACAAATGCAAATGCATGAAAACCAACGCAATGAAATCTCTCACAAAGTGGGGAAAGAGAGAAAAACCCAATGGGAAAAAATCCTCCCCAAAAAGAGAGATGAAAACATACAAGAGAACTCTCATAGAAGAATGTGAAGGACAAAACCCCATGTGAGGAAAAAGTCCCCCCCATATGAGAGAAGAAGAGAACCTAGGAAGCCCCCCCTCAATGTGGAATCTGCACCAATGATAGAAGCTCAATGTATGAAGAAACTGCTCCATGAACGTCGAACAACATTCCTCCCCTTAGGAAGAAACAAAACCAAAGGTGTATCCATGAAGTCTCCCCAATCATGAAGGGAAGATGTATGAAGAAAACTCATGATGAAAGGAATCTTTGAAAACTGTTCAAGTGTCCCCATGTCGATGCTAAAAGATACCCCCTCCAAAGGTGGTAAACTGTGCCACACTACTGAAAAAGGCACTCCAAGATCTAGTGGAGATGGATGTAGAACATGTCCCAAAGACTCACATGTCTCCTCAAAACATAAAGAGACCTCCTCCAACTGTTGTACATAAGTATCCACAATCATGTCAACCTCGAAAGAATGATCATGTAGAGAATGAACAAGAGGGTCAGAGTGTGCCCTCACAACAATCAAAGAAGGATCACCTTCATCAAAGAGAAGATGAATGTCATCAATGATGTCTCCCAAATCTACAATGTAGGATTCCATAAACAAACCTGCAATATCTGTCAAGTAATCATCCCATGAATCTGAAGCTGGAAGACAATGAATATCCTACTGCACTGAATCACATGAAGGCAAAACTGTCACACTATCCGCATCATCAGGTGCAATAGGTGATGTGAAATCAATATGAGGAGATGAAATACAAGGCTCAAGAATGGGGTCACATGTGAGAATCCCCATGTTCAAGTGTCCAAAGTTCTCCTCAAAAACTGAACCATCACAAGAAGTGTGATCATCATGTGTAGAATCATCAAATGTGAAATCATCATCATCAACAAAATCTGAAAAGGAGTATAATCGAGATGCATGATCAACCACCCCAGTCGCAATGATAGCTCTAGTCTCCAAGTCTCTAATGAAAACTGAGTCAGGTGTGAACTCCACAACTCTCTTAGTTGCGCCATGTGTGATTTGATAGATAGAAAGGAGATTGTTTGTCAAGTGGGGTACACACAACACATCATTGAAGGAGTTATCCCCAATGTCAATAGATCCTTTCCCAATCACATCCATGTATGTATGATTGCCCATCAAAATCTGCGGCATGGTGCAAGGCTCAAATGTAGAGAACATAGACTCCAAAGAAGGCATATGATGAGAAGCCCCTGAATCTAGAAGCCATCTATCTGAATCATGACTGATAGTAGCACATAGAGCTTTTCCTTTTCTTGTTCCAAAAGAGTGAGTATTCCCACTTGTAGAAGCCATGAATGCTTGCCCTTTTCCTTTTGAATGTGAGGAAGTGGAAGTTGATGAATCATCCTTCTTGTAGACTTTAGGCAAATCAATGTTATGCTTTTTGATGATATGTGTGAGCTCATCAATCTTCTTAGAATGGCAACGATGCTCCTCATGACCAATCTTTTTACAATAAGCACAAGTAGGTCGCTCCCTCTTTGGTGAATTATCTCTCTTGGAAGAGGATGAACCTCCTTGTTTTGGAGAAGATGGTGCTTTGTCCTTAGGCTTTGATTGGCATTTCTTCTTGTTTGAGTTGTCCTTTCCTTGATTTCCTTTGTTCCCTTGATTTGCCACTAATGCTTGAGACTTAGAAGCCTTAAGAATGCCCATGCTTATCAACTTAGTTTGTTCCATCATCAACATTTCATTGAAAGCATCAAATGTAGGCATTTTGTAGCTTGAACCCATTGTCATCCTATGGGTTTGGAAACTAGAAACAAATGCTGCATATTCTTGTGGAAGCTTGCCTATCAAGTTGAATATCAATTGAGTATCCTTCTTATCAATGCCACAATCTTTGAGTTGTGCCCTCAACTCATTTGCCTTAGTGACATAATCTTGTATAGTATCAAAGTTCTTGGGATCTAACATGGTGAGATCACTATCAATTTGATATCCCCTAATCTCATCAACTTGACCATACAAGTCTTGAAACTTTTGCCAAGCATCCTTGATTAGAGTACACTTCTCAATATGAAAAATGAGATCCTTTGATACATACTTTCTTAAGGTACCAATTGCCATGATATTTTTAGTGAGCCAATCCAAGTGACCAACTAGATCAACCTTAGGATCAGTGAGAGCAACAATAGTTCCATCAATGTAATGAGTGAGTCCTTTTTCCATAAGTTTACTCCATGCATCAATTTTTCAAGTAGCATAATTATGAGGAGTTAAGAGAGGAAACTTAGAAGAACCCATAGCAGCAAAAAGGAAGGAACACAAGAGCACAAAAGCACAAGAGACACCCCCCCAAATTCACTCAATCAAAGTACCCCCCCCAAAGTGATGATTTTGGCACTTTATACTTAGTGCGATTACAATGAGCCACTTGCAAAACAAGGCAAAGTGGACTTATGATGCAAATTTTACAACTTCTCAAATGAGATACAAGAGACTTCAATCAATAGTGCAATGAATCTAACTGAGATTTAAGCATATATACAAGTACCAAGAGAGCCAAAAATGGCCAAAATCTGAAAGTACAATTTCTACTTACAATGGCATCAATCTGATAGCATCATGTGAAAGTAGATGAAAAAATACGCACTTTCAAAAAAAATGGCACCTAAAAAGGAGGTCGTATGACCCTAAACGAAGCCTCTGAAGTTGCAAAAACTAGGATTACTCAGGTACAGTCACCAAAAACTGCATTTTCTGAAAAATCTGTGCATCAAAATCAAAAAATTTCTTCACCACTACGGAGAGCACGAAATTCTAGCCCATTTCAAAAAAAATTGCTTGAAAAAAGGAGCAAAAATGAGCAAGATATCATCATCTGAAGTTGAAGTGCAAAATCAGAAATGCAAATGAGAGGGGCCTGCAAAATTTTTGAAAAATGCTGATGTGGCGCTGACATCAGGAATTCACTATGTTAAATTTGATGACCATATGAACATCGCAAAAACTTTGCCTCCCTGCTGACTGGGCATCTGTACTGTATGGACTGATGACGTGGCAGATGACTGTGCAGGTGACTGTGCAGTACGGATGCTGACGTGGCAATATGCATATAGAGGTACGGTTTAGCCCGCGGGCCAGTGGTCGCCTGCCACGTGGCAGACGCGGGGCCGCCGGTTTTGTAACTGCCGGCAGGAGGATGGCGTCGTCGGAGGCGGGAGCAGGCTGCTGGAGTCATCGGAGGCGAGCCGGAAGCCAAGGCGGCCGGCGGCAAGACGAGAGCCGAGGTTGCCGGTGGCGGGAGCTGAGTGGGCCGATGGCATTCCTGTGTAGAAGTCTTGGGCGCTGGCGGAGACACAGCAGCGGTGATGGCAGATTGCGGCGGGGTCGGGGTCTCGACCGGCGGGAGGTACACTGCAGCGGCGGCGGGAGGACGGAACGGCCGATGTGACTCGGTAGGTACCGGCGTGGGTGTTCAGACCTGCAACACCTGCGACACGCAGGTACGGGGTACGAGGGGGTCTGCGGACCCCCAAATACAGTGCACAAAAAAAAAAAAAATTTGACTTTTTTGACGAAAATTTTTTTCGAATTTTTTTTATTTTTATTTTCAGAAAATATAAAAATTTTTGAAATTCATACAAAAATAACAAAATTGGCGAAAAAAAATTTTCTCACCAAAATAGGCCGACTTTATAACCAAAATTCATGGAAACGGCCTTCTGGATGCAATGGCAGGGTCGGATTTGGTCTAGGATGCCTCCAAAAGATGCTGCTCCTCAGATCTGCCTCTTGACGTCGCAATAATGCCTCTTCAAGACGAATCAATGAAGCCCCAATGGCTCTGATACCATGTGAGATTTTGCCAAGATCAAGAGCTCAATGAAATGTACAAAATAGAGACACAATATAGGACAAGAATAAACTGTATTCTCATCAATAGAAAATGATCAATAATGTCAATTACATACAATGTAGATGAGCTTGTTTATATAGGCAAGGCTAGGGATATGTGAGCACACAAACATGACATGTGGCTCAATAAGAAACAAGGGTAGGTAGGAAATAGGTGTGGGTAGGTAGGAGAAATAATATAATAGTCCACATGAGGTGGATCACCCACTGAATGTGGAGTGTAACAACAAGATCAACACCATAAAAGGTGGAATTTCTCCTACACACACTATCCCAATGTGGCACAAACACCCAAGTGTCTCATACCCAAACTACTATGAAATGCATTTCCTAAGTAAACTTAAGTAAGTGTAATAATATCCAAGATGAATAATTATTTACACCAACAGACATTCTCTACATACCAGATTATGAGGGTTAATAATCTTGGGAAAATATCTGACAGTCAGTATTGAACCGATATTTACTATGCAATCAAAATTAACATGACTATTCCTCTTATGTCATAACCAAATTTCATCAATCTGAGAAATCAAGCAAGCCTTCTCATCGGAGTTCAAATGAAAGATATTTCCATTAGTTTGAGTTCCAAAAGCAATCTCCAATCTAGATTTATTAATGATCTTACATTTTCCATCCTTGAATTTCAAATGAAATCCTGTATCCACCATCTGACCTACACTTAAAATATTATGCTTTAAGCCTTCAACATAATAAACATTATCAGTATTGGTCTTACCATCCAATGATATTGTTCCTTTTCCTTTGATCCTACGTGCCTTGTTGTCTCCAAATCTGACCAATCCACCGTCAAACTCTTGCAATGATAAGAACTTTCTTTTGTCACCAGTCATGTGATGTGAGCAACCACTATCTATAACCCATTCATCCTTTTCTTCAATTTTAGCAGCCAAGGCCTTTTCCTCAGTATGTGTTGTTTTGATGATAGATTCTAGAGAATCATCCTTGATAGAAATAAAAACCCAACCTTTTTTAGATGAAGCACCATTACCGGATCCACTCACAGGTTCATCATCATCATCAGAAATACCATCATCATCACCAGCATAATAACATGATTTATCCTTATTATTTCTGAATCTAGGTCTGCTATGATATTCAAGAGTAGGCTTATAATTCCTCATAAATCTTTCATGATTCCTAGCAGCTCTCTCAGGACATCTAGATGCAAAATGACCAATCTTAATGCATGAAAAATATTTTAAAGGGACTTTTCCTTCATACTTACTTCTAGCTGGTCTTTTAGGAATTCTTCTAGCAATCAGGGCTTCCAGCTCTTCAAGCTCTCTTTCTTCTTTCTCAATTTCCTCCATATCCAATAGCATACATCTCTTTCCAATCTATCTTCTGTTTACCAGATGCAGATGCTCTAAATGTAGTCTCAATTTTAGCAACACTTTGATCTCCAATTTCTTCAAGTTCAAAAACAGTCAATTTACCAAGTAGTGTATCTCTGGTCGTAGCGGTACTTGACATTGTCCAGAGTTCATTGATAGCAGTAGCCTTCATCTTGTAAGCCGAAGGTAGAACTCTTAGATCTTTTGAGACTATCTCATCCTCACTAACAGATCCACCACAACATTTGATACCCATGACAATCTCATTGAATCTATCTATGAAAGAACTTGTCTTCTCATTTTCTTCCATCTTTAAAGTTTCATATCTTACCCTGAAAACTTTAAGTTTAACAATCTTCACAGCTTGGTCACTATCATAAAGAGTTTCAATATTTATCCAAATCAACTTAGCATTCTCCAACTCTATGAAATTCAATAGCTTTTCATTAGATAGGGCGCTTAACAATGCTTCTTTTTCTCTCACATCATTTTCAGCTCTCTTTTGTTCATCATTAGGTGTCGGTGTTCTAGAATTAGGATCATGAGGTATATACCCTTTCTCCACTATCTCCCGAATTTCAACTCCAAGACATATGATATGAATCTTCATTCACTCCTTCCATATCTTGTAATTTGTACCATAAAATCTAGGACTCTCCTTCCGGTAAGGATTGAATGTATAACTAGATGCAGTTGCCATCAGATCTCCTCAAGTGGTTAAGCTTCTACAGAGAGGACCTTGCTCTAATTCCAATTGTTGGAATGCACTGATACCGACAATAAATTGAGAGGGGGGGGGGATGAATCAGTTTACTAACAATAATAAAAATCAATTCAATTACAAACCTTAAACCGGAGCACAACCCAATGAAGAATATAACATGAAAGCACAACACATAACACCAATATTTGATGTGGAAAACCCAAAAAGGGAAAAACTACAGTGGAAAACCCTACCCACAGTCAGATGAATACTTTGTAGTAGTATTGTGAATAAATACAATGAGGTCTGCACATGCAGAAAGGCCAATAGCCTGGAGCACACTGCTCATCACAAAGGGAAGTCTCACTAAATTACAAAATTATCGGACTACAATCTGGAAAAAAATGAACTATGAAAGTAGCATCGACTAATGCCTGATACAGTTCCAATTAAGCATTGATGTATGCTCTATAATACAAAACCTTTCCAACCTTCACCTGAATGATATGAATTTATTTGCACTTAATTCTTCTCTGATAATGCAGACTTAACCAACCATCGATATATAAATTACATGAGCAAGCCACCTATAAATACAGATCATCGACCTTATTGACAAGGCCGACTAAACCTTAAACCCATAAACCCATAAACCCATAATTACAAAAATTGCATCATATGATATCACCAAATTATGATTTACAATACATAGTATGGACCTAAATCAATTAACTAAACAATTATATCTATCGAGGATTCCGCTAAGACCAAAATCCAACACGCTTCACTTACCGATAGAAACACTCCATGAAAGTTTAACCGGATCCAAATAGGACTACCATAATAGCACACCATCCAAAGAAAATTCACCAAATTCTCAGGATATTATCAAGAAACACCAACAGAATGAAATAAATCGATTCCATAAGACGGATCCAAAATCCACTGACCAAGTCACCAAAACAGCATACTGGTAAAGCTATCCGGGAACGCCAGAAGCCAGTAAAGTCAAAATCTAGCTGGTAAAGCCAAGAACAAGTCGTTAACTAGAAATACCAAATGCGATAATCATACCATGAAGCCACTAGAATATAACAAGCATATAACCATTAAAATTAGCATCAAAAACTAATTCTAGAGGTCTAATCACACCGGATTAGAATCACAGCCAAAACCAAAATGATCACCAAGACTAACTGGGATAGTCTCCAACTAGGATACAATGTTTACATCAATGGAAACACTTAACCAAATCCAACATATTGCCAATAGTGTTACGTGCAATTTCTGATGTTGTTGATATGATTATTATGCTTATCAAAAGTTATGTCGAAGCTCATGGTTACTCTCATCCTACAAGTTAAGTTGAGTATTCCATTCCTACGACTACATCTTTTCCTAGTGTTCCTGCAAATACATCTTCTACCATGACTCTCTACACAAAATGTTAATCATGCACATGTTAGTCATGGGGGCAATCCTATAAATTCATACTCTTATATACCTCCTTCTGTGAGTATTCCATTTATTTCCCATCCATCTCCTATACCAAAATATCACAATGCTCCCCCTCCTTATTTTCAACCTCCACACACTTGAAATAACATTACTCCTCCATCATAATCCAATATGTCCAATTCCAATCCATCCATTAAAGCCACTACCAATAACCTAGTTCAAAGTGTTTCATCCTTACAACAACAATTCACTTCTTTAACCCAATCCAAGATTAATGTTCCCATTTATGATATAGCAATCCTATTATCCGATGAAATTTTCCATGTGGTTGCTCCTAAGAATGTGGAAATCCCTTAATAAGAGTTATACAATATAAAACATGATCCCTTGACTCATGTGAAGACATTTCAAACCTTGTGTAGTGATTTCTCTCATGATCAAAGACTCATGGAAAAAATATTTACCCAAATCTTTAGAGATAAATCTTTGCAATGGTATTGTTCTTTTCCTCCTTAGTCAATCATTTCTTTTAAACAATTGGCTAATGCTTTCATTCAATAATTTTAAAATAACTTTGGTCCTAAATTTACTTTGATTCATTATAAGCAAGGAGTTAGAAAAAAAGTGACTGATTTAATTGGTAGATATAAACATTTGCATTCTCAAATTGCATATCTTGTGCCTGATCATTATGTTCAAGAATTTTCATTACTAATTTGCAAAGAGATGTTAGATATAAGATTCTATTTCCTGAATTCACCTCTTTTACATTATTGTGTGTAGTACTTCATAACTATTAGCTTCAAGTGAGCCAAGTTGAATCATCTCCTTCAATGTCTCTGATTGATAAGAATGAGAGCACTCAACAATTGTTTCCAAAATTTAACAAACACAACAAAGGTTTCATCAAGATTAATGATAATGCTTCCAACAAAATCAACACTCAAGTGGCAACCACAACATTAGGTGTGGCTCCTTTATCCAAATACTTTAGGAAATGATTAACTCCTCTTTCTGATTCTTTACATAGTATAATTTTGAGGTTGATTAATGCTAATTTGTTGTAACTTCCTCCCATTAATCCTATAGATACCTTTAAGCCTCTAGAATCTTCCTTTAACCACAAATCCTTTTGCCAATACCATTGTCATGCAAGTCATGATACTGAGAAGTGTTATAAGTTGAGGTATAAGATTCAAGACATTATTGATAATAATATTATATATATAGCTGGTGTGAATGATTAAAAAGAACAAATCTGTAGCACCTCCAAATCTTCACAAATCCTTTTCCTTCTCATCTAACAATGTTGTTGAACCTCAACCACTTGCACAATTTCCTAATGAATTTGGTGTGGAATCCAATAATGTTGTGAACCACACTGAAAAACCTAAACCTAAAACTAAATCATGCATCACCTTTTATCCTAGTGAGATTATTATTGCAATTGATGGATCATTATACATTACTGCATAGATTAAAGACACTCTCATGAGGGGTGCTCATTGATCTAGTCTATATGGTGAATTTTATTACTGAAGAACATCTTTTTACTCAAAAATTGCATCAAGTTACACATGATAAATCTAATATTATGATCAAGACGTATGATGATTTCTCTTCCCCTACTATTGGTTCTATTACTCTTTTTGTTGAGGTTGATACTAAGTGCTTATATGTTATCTTTGCTATTATTCCTACATTGGATCAATTTCATGTGAAGTTGGTACATCCTTGGCTCACTTCCATGAAAACCATTCCTTCTACAATCCATAAGTTTTTAAAGCTCCCTCATAAAGGCCACATTATCACAATTAATCTTAGCCTTTACAAACCCACAATCAAGTGTGGAAATTTCACTGGATTAATTTTGGCCTAAACAACTTGAACCTCTTTAGCCTCGAGATGATATTATTTTTCTATCCTATCAAAATGGAAAATTGACATGATGTCAGTCTTAAATAAACCTAGAGACCCTTCACCCATCGGCATTTCTCCTCCTCATCTTGAGCCCGGTCTTCTTCCTACACCTTTCATTCCTCCTATATATGCTATGGTCCCACCACTTATATTTTATAATGAAAAATTCCCAACATCTGGTATTTCTCAACCTAGTGAGGCTCCTTCTATTCCCCCCCTAGAAGCCTATGTTGATTGATCCTCAACCTTTGCAAGTCTTGAGTAAAACTAAAAGAAATTGTTGTACAAGAGAATGTCGATGAAGATGTCGTGCCAAGGCTTGTAAACTTGCTTCCCAAACTATTTCCTTCTCGAAGACACCAAAGGTTGACTTAGTCCTATTTTTCCAACCTTCACCTAACCCTAGGGAGGAAGTTCAACTCAAATCACCAAAGTTAAAGATGCTTAAGAAAAATGACGGTTCAATGTCTTTTCATGTTAGAGATCCTATTATGATTAATTTAGATGATGATATGGATGATGATAATCATTTTGGCATTCTAGCAATGATGATCCTAATGACTCTAATGATATGTATGAGCTTGATGAGATTAATCATGAACTATCTTGACACTTTTCAAAAGCATTAATCCTAGCTCCTAGTGACAAACAAAGTGACACATCATTAGAGCATGGTCCTTGTTTAGAACTTGTAGTAACTCCATCTACTATGCTTATTGTTTCTCCTTTTTCATCTTGTCCACCATCCTTAAATTATGTTAAGAAAAAATGGGAGAAGGATGATTTTCTTGATTAGCTTCATTCGTGTTGTAGATTCTTATATGTGTTTTCTTGTGTGTAATGTGCTTCCCCTATAATGTTCTTATTGTCATTGGGATTTGTATGTGATGCCAAGTTTTAAAACTCTTCAATCCCGTGAAACATGGGACTACTCTTGGTCTATTGGTATCCTATCGCGAGACTAGACCTCCAGATTATGGGCTGGTTCCCTTTAGATATCCTAAAATTACTGATTTTGAGTGAGGGAAAAGAATAGGAAGATTAGAAATGCAACCTACTCTATTGGGAGGTGATGCACCAAATTTTCCTGAGAAATCTAATCAATTGCACCAACTCACAATATATTTTCAACAAAAGAAACTTTGTTTATCACAACTTAACTTGAATCATCTATTTCTTCAATATTTCATAAGAAAGACCTTATTTCAATGTTTGTTCAAAGGAAAATAAGATATTTTCACAATTCCAACCCATTAGAATCCAATGATATAACTTATGATGTACAATAATAATGAACTTTCCTGTTCTAACCATGCTTGAATGAGATAGAACTAAAGGATTTGAAATTAAACCACATAAGTTACATCAAAAAACATTCATTCATCATAATAAACAAGAAGAGATGAGAAGCAAAATTGCTACTCTTTTATTGAAAAAGAAAGGAATTCTGATACAAACTAAAAATACCTCTAAAATATGAGTTACATTGCTTTTTTTAGTTTGAAAGAGCTTCTCCAAAGCTACAATACAAGCCAAGAGAAAGAAAAGACATAGAGAAAATAGTAGAAGAAGAAAAGACTTATAGGAAAAGTCTCCAACATTTGAAATTTAAAATCTTGATTGTCTTTGACTTGATTGTTGATTGCTTCTCTTCCTCAAAATCAGCTCCCAACTAAAGGTAAACTTGAAAATTCATCTTTCTAGGCGAGCTCATTTGAAAACCCCTCAAAAGCAGGACTAGAACTAAAGGACACTTGCTGATTTTTCTCAAAAAAATTCCCTTGACTGATAGATAACCCTTGGGGGCCCTCAAATCTAAGCTATACCTGTTGTTATGACCTCAAAAACCTCCTAGAATCAAGGGTTTTTCTTTTGATCTCCCTCTTGTGACTCATTTTTTGAATTTTGAACCTGGATTTGTAGTTGGTTTGAATTTGAAATTCAAATGTTGTGATCATTCTTCACAAACCCCTTTGATAAACATACCATTGTATCTTTTCATTACACGTTCATTTGACATTGTTTTTTGACATCTTTAACCTGTCCTCTGACTTGTACATGGATGCCTTTGATACCATCACTACCCCTTGATTCAGATTGTTACCCTTTGGTGTTCTACCTATGCGTAGGATTGTTATGGACCCTCCATGAAAACATTTACCAAAAATAACACCCCCGTGACTATCAACAATCTCTATATTTACTGTCCTTTGCTAATACAGGCCTTGGATCACTGTAATTAGTCTCTTATTTGACTTGCCTTGGAAGATCTATGCAAATACCATGATTTTTGTGTCCTTTATACACTTTGTTGATCGAGAATTTGATTGCTAAGAAGACTATTGTTGGAAATTTGTGTGCCAACCTTAACAAAGAGCAAAGAATGGGGTCTCGCAGGATAGCGAGATAAGGAAAGGTCAAAGGCGGTGGGATTTTCCCTTATCATGCGGATTAAAATAGATACACAAAAGGTCTCATGAGATAAGTCAAAGACAACAACAACGGTGGGGCCCTTGCATCCATTCGGGCTCCAAAATTCTATTTTTGAGTTGATCGGCTTGTACGGTCAACTCACTTATGGTCACCGGTTGGAGGGTTCCCTATCACTCATGGGCCAATTCCCCTTTTTTCTCTCACTAGTCATTGGCGGTTATCCCTCAGGTTAAGGGCTTCTGCTACCCCAAAAGCTTTTCAAATAACAATAGATGATGTTGCGAGATAGCGGGATGGTGGATATGGCCTATGATATCATCCCCCTTGTGAAGGTAAAGAGAAGAGAAAATGTTGCTATGGGATTGTGGGATGGTCTCTCACCGCCACCCTACATAGGCACAAAAATAAAGATGAAAAAGCACGTGGGATAGCGAGAACGCGAGGAAATTTACTTCCCGCTACCTCGTAAAGAAGGAAAAAGCACATGAAATGCCCTGCGAGGTAAATAAACAAAATGAGCTATGATTCCCCGCTATCCCATGAGGATTTCTTGAAAGCATTCGGGCCTCGAGGGATAAAGAGCGACAAGTGGGTAGTGTCCTCGCTATCCCATAGGGGATTTCAAGGTAAGATAAAGAATTCTTATCCCACGAAGGCAAGAAAGGTGTAGTTGAAGGTCCCGAGATAAAGACAGAAAAGGAAAAGGAAGGAAAAGATTATCCCATGGAGTAAAAATAGACCCACAGAGACACTGTGGGATAAGAAATCAGAGCCACTCGATGGTCAAACATAGCTAGGGAAACATGGACCTGGGGTTCCACGTCAGCTAATTGCGGCCATTGGATCTTCATGAAGGCCTAACTGATGGCCATGCTTTAATCATAGATTGGGCCTGCTGGATACCTACATGGAGAGATCTCGCACATCCATCTTTGCGCGAATCTCTTAGATCGATGGCGGGAATTTGAATTTGTGATGGTCGTTGGGTTTTTGAATGCTCTGCAGGAAGGTGGTTGTCGACCCGATGGTTGAGACATTTTTTGTATTCAGTCGATGCCCTATCTCAGATCTGATTTTTGTGCAACCACCAGGGATTATCTCCATTACTCTAGACGTGACCCTGCAGGTTAATTTTGGATGCCACTCATGCCTCTTCGATGCAGTTTGAAGACTTTTGGGTCTGACAGAGATTTCTCATATGCCATTCCATACTAATTTCTCTTGATTTTTAGGAAATGATTGTCCCTCGCACACCTTTGCGGTCAATTTCAGATGCCACCCATGCTCGTTCATGGTAGTTCAAAGACTTTTTGGCTTCGCAGGTACCCCCAGATGCATCTAGATGCAAGGTTTTCCCCAATTTGCATGATTTTCACTCTTCCAGAGGCAGAGGATGCCTTCAGAGGGAAAATTCAGCATGCCATCAGATCATCCTCTCTTCTCCCCTCTGATATTTTTGTAACCTAACCTGGGTGGGGTTAGGGTTTTCATCAATTGTTCAAATCTGAGTTACGCCTGAACTATAAAGGAAATTTTTGTATCTTTCCAAAGGATCTTCTTCCTTTTCATTTTATTCGAATACTTGTTTACATGAATTGTAAAATTTTCCTTTCCTTTACATTAATAGATTATTCCTACTTTGCCTCTTTCAATTCTTACAACCTCTGTAATATTTTTCCTTTTTGTATGAATGTATTCTACTTTGTTTTCCTTAGTTGCAGGTGTTTGTGTTGATCCCTCTATGGAGGTCGATTGTGAACTGAACGTAGTTCCTCTATTCATTTCACAGAATCCCAAACTTTACTCACACATAGGTGTATAAAATAGGATAGGAATTGTGCATACTCAGAGAAGTTCTATTGGTGTCCTGTGCAGATATAGGTAGGAAGATCAAACTCTCAATCTAAGTGAAAACCTTTACCCTTTTCAAGCAATCATTCTTCCCTTTTCCCCTTAGAATCAATAGTGTTAGGTTGGAAGGGAAGCCTACCTTCTCTGGAGATTCAACCTCACAACAACACAAGTCCCACACTTGAGAAGTTTCCTCTATGTTTCACAAGGTTGGTGATCAAGTTTGATCACCAAGGGTACAAACTTTTGCGACAACAATTTTTGGCATGCCCAATGGGACACACTTTCAACATACTTTTTGAGGATTTAGTGCTTTTCCCGAGAAATTCAGCCTTTGGAGGCAATCAATCAAGTACTTAGTGACTCTAAGGAACAAATTTAGACTCTCGGTGATACCAAATCATATTTATGCCAAGAAGACACACCAGATCATCTTCTTGAGGTAATTTCCAATACTTTGAACTTTCATATTAAAATTCTAGAAGAACTAGAGGCAGACATTCTTTATCACCTGTTAGGGGAATTCAAGGAGAATCACCTACACCCCTAAGGTCCCAATCTACCCCTCCTATTATCATACCTTCTCAATATAGAGGCCCTACCATCCATATTAATAGGCCCTGCACCCCTAAGGTCCCTAGAATGCATGCCTTTGTCACCTTCAATGGTGGTATCTCTTTAGTCCTAACTCAAAAGAATGAGATCCCAGTGGCAGCCTTGAAGGATATTCCATATTTCATAGGGGAGACATCTACCTGTCCAAGGAACACATACAAGATGTGTTAAGCATCTGAACTATGTTTGATGTCACTAAAGACAACGTAGCAGTAAGTCTTATTGCTTCCTCATTCAAAGGAAAGGCCCTTCAGTGGTACAGAGGACTAGCTCCTAACTCCATTCACAATTGGGATAAGTTAGGAGAGAAGTTGTGCAAGCATTTTGAAGACAAAAATGAACATCTATCACTTATGGAGCAGCTAACTACAATCAAAAGAGCACCTCATGAGTTCATTGGTGATTTTAAGTATAAATTCCAAAAGACATGGGATAGGATCCCATCATTGGTAAACCCTTCATCAAATCATACTTTTATATATATTCTTAATTAATGCTTTAAACAGTGATATTGTAGCTATGATTCAGTCTACGGGAGCAGATAATCTCCCAAGGGCATATGATATTGCCATAAGGGAAGAAAATTGCTTAATACAGGTAGGAAAGTTGTCTCCTAGGCCCCCAATGCCCTTATTTCTAGAGGATCCTCCACAACAACCTGTTTTGGCACCAATACCAATGGTGTCTTCAATCCATTTGCCTATGCCTACACCCCCTCTAATTTATGAAATTCAGGAGCTCAAGGCTACTATGGAGGCTTCAATAGAAAAAATAAGCTAGCAATTGCAAGGATATGAAAATGAATTGGTCTCAGTTAAGAGACAGTTGTCGTGGGGTAACAATGGGCCTTATCAGCCCCAAAACCATAACTATCAACAACAAAGGCCTAATTTTCAAGGGAAAAACCAATGGAGCAATGTTAGGCCTTTGAACAGTTTTAATCCCACAACTGCAAGCACCTCAAAGGCTATATTCCCAATTCAGAAAAATCTTGCTCAAGAATAAGATTGGTGTGTCCCATGCAATTAGCCACACAATCAGACCTCGTGTCAGAATGGTGATTTTTATCAAACCCTAGTAGAAAAAGAGGAGCTGACAACATCAGGGAAACAACAATTTTATGACTATCCCAGTCATCCACAAGGGGACACAACTTTCCTGAATTGGCAGGAGGCTTATTTTTGTGGAATGAATCAGAAAAGTGGGGACAATGTGATCAACAACACAAGATAAAAAATGAGGGCCATAGACCCTAATATTTCTTCTACTATAGCATCTCAAGCTTCACAACCTGCCCTACAATCTTCAATGCCAAAGACCCCTGATAAGGTGGCTTCTCCAAACAAGGAGCAGTGTTTGACTCAAAAGGTCATGCAGGGAGAGCCACATACGGTTCCTATCACACAAAAATTAGACCTAGTCACTACGAAAGCCCCTGCTAAGCCTTCCATCCCCTTTAATATTGTTGAAAAGATGAAGAGGGTGAACCTCACTATTAATGAATACTAAGAGGGGGGTGTGAATTAGTATACCAAAAAATACTGAACTCAAACACTTAAACAATTTAGCAGTTAACCGGTATAATAGATTTACTAACAAACTGATTAAGACAAATGCAAACCAAATAGCAAAGAAATCATTCACCCACAAGAGCACAATCACCATAACACGAGAGATTTTGACGTGGAAACCCAAATGGGAAAAACCACTATGAGATGAAACTCACAAGTAACTATCTGTAGAATAGTAACCAGACCGGTTAAGGTCAGACCGGTTAAGGTCATACAATGTTCTTCACCAGAACAGATCCTGTTAGGAATCTAGATCTTTGCTAGGAGATAAGTCCTGTTAAAGACTACCTTGTGAGAGGATTTCAGATCCACAATTGTAAACCACCTTGTTAGAGGATTTACAAAGGCTTTGCCAGGCCTACCCAATTAAGGGTTTTAGACTTGTCAAGAATGTGAGTAATCAACAAGTGAGTGATCTAGATACTAGCATAGTATGCTTGGTTAGATCCTTGATAGCTCATTGTTAATGCATTTTAGCATTACTTCAGTCTTCAATATCTCCACACTCTGTTTCTTCACACAGACCTTATCTTCTTCTATGATCACACATACAAAAACCTCATCAACCACCTAAAACCCTAGCAACTACTAAAACCCTAGACATGATGTCCTTATAAAGGAATTTGATTTCATGTCGGTCCAATAGGATTACATTGCAAGTTCCTAGGTTCAGTACATCTAGACACATTTGGTAACATGACACAAAATCACTGCCAAAGTGTCAGTGGATGATAACTCATCATAGAAATATCGGTTGGTAACTCATCATAGAGTAATACCGGTTTATTACCGATTACCGGTTCATACATTTTACTAATTACCGATTTGTCAAAATGAATACTGGGAAAACATTAACAACCGCTTTGTTCCTTCATACCGCTTTGGGATCCTTGAACCACTTGAGGTCTTCATACCACTTCGTGTCTTCATATCGCTTGAGATTGGTAAACACTTTCTACAAAAGACCAATAGTCTAAAGACTATAATACATAATATTGGTTGGAACAATTACCGGTTAAGGATAATTCATACATACAAAAAGTGATCTCAAAGCAAGTGTGTGTCCATCAATGACAATCACAACATCATCAAAATGGCAACAATCTCCCCCTTTGGCATTGATGGCAACACTTAGGAAAATTTTGACATCTAAGTGTTTTGCAACAAAAATATGCCATAATCAAAATTACTCCCCCTAAGCATATACACTATCCCTTTTGTAGAAATAACAATGTATACTACTCCCTTAAAGAGATAAACATAAAAGTATACATAACATTCATCAAAATTTTAAATACTACTCCCCCTCTGCCAACAATGACAAAATACTGAGTAGAATAACCCCTATTACTCATTATCATTAAAATAATAAATGTTCATGACAATAATGAGTGAAACTTATCAAAAACCAATTTAAAGTCCTGCATAAAAGTCTTCATGGCTAAAGACCATGACTCAATTAATGAGGTACCAACCTCACTTTCTGTTTGCATCTAGGATACCTAATCTTCCATGGCATCAATTGTGCTCATCTCTTGAGTGGTTGTTAATGCTTCCAGATTAAGAAAGCACTTCTGAAGAATTTGTAGTTTAGGTAATAAAACCAGTTGAAGTTCCTGCAAATCTTTGGTCCTGTTGCTAATTTCCAACTCTATTCTGGCAAACTGGAGCTAAAACCGGTGAACAGTTTGCCCATATGTGGTGAAGGAATCATAGGGCATCTTAAAGGTGCTTATGTATGCCTGCAAATCAGATTGCAATTTTTCCTTCTTCTCTTCGGCTCTTTGCTTTTCCTCTTCTGCCTTCTTTTGCTCCTCTTCTTCTTTCTTTTTCTTCTCTTCTTCTTACTCTTTCTTCTTCTCTTCCTCTTGTTTCCTCTTCTCTTCTTATTTCCGCTTCTCCTCTTCTTTCCACTTCTCCTCTTCTTTCCACTTCTCCTCTGCTTTCTTTTTCTCTTCCTCTTTCTTTTTCTCTTCCTCTTTCTTCTTTTCCTCTTCCTTCCTTTTCTCTTCTTCATTCCTCTTTTCCTCTTCTTTTCTCTTCTCTTCTTCTTGTCTCTCTTGCTCTTTGTAAGCCTTTTCTTTGTCCTGTCTCTCGTTGTCTTCCTTTTCTTTATTAGCCTTTTCCTTTGTTGCATCCGAAGTGACATATTCAATATCTAACACATCAACATCAATCATGTCTACCTGTTTTGTTACTCTTTCTCCTTTATCATCAAGTTCCTCATCCATTTTTTCGGTTTTTGGTTCCTGTTCGGCCTTCTTGCTGGCTTCAGGCACTTGGTGCAACCTCAGAGCAGATTTGGTATGGGAGTGTGTATCTTTCACCACTTCAGAGACTTTGCCTTCCAGTAACAAGAGTCTTCTTCTTCTCATGAAGAAGAGGCCTTTGTACTTATCCATGATTTCATAGAGCTCAGAATTTGACACATCAGGAAAATATTATGCAAAGATTTCCTCTCTTATTTCCTGTTCTTTTTCAATGGCAATGCATCATTATCTAAAGAACTGTATAAAGAATCTAGTGTCACCAATCTAATTTTTGATGGTGAGCGATCATTAATACATAGATATTGAATGACTTCCTATTCAACTTCCTCTTTTTCATTATCATTAAAATCATTAAAGTGATCTATTAAATCACTTAGCACTTTTCTCCTAACATTCTTGATAGTCCTTTGACAACGTGTCAATGGTTTGTAAGAGGAAATGTCTATATTTACCAGTGCTGACGATGTCAGTTCATTGTTGGTTGTCTTTGCCTTCTTCCTAGTTTTCCTAGTCTTCTTAGGCTGTACTTCAGGTTCTGTATCCTCAGAATCCGGTGAGTTTCTCTTGGTCTTCCGCTTCCTTTCAAAAACCTTGGCGAGTGCAACTTCTGGTTTCTTCTTGGCAGGTGACCACTTGGTCACTTTAGGACTTGCTGAGGTAACTGGTGCCAATACCAATGGCACTACCTTTCTCTTCTTCACTGAAGATTCTTCAACCAGTTTTATCCTTTCCAAGTAGGTGTCGATTCTCTTCTTCTTCGGATCAAGAGGCGAGGCATGTAGGGTAGAGGCATACCCATCTAGCATGTCATACAATACCTCATATCCCATGGGTTCAATATTTTCTTTTCTGGGCTCCACCACCTTCATTATGCACTCATCTACTCTGATGATAAAGCAGATGTCCTCTTCATACTTCTTAACAATATCGCCAGATATCCTCATCCGCTAGCTCATCTTCCGCTTGAATTCATCAAAATATTTATTCAAGACTTTAGGATACCCGGTTCCCACCGCTTGAAGACTTTCCCTGATTTGTTTGGTAACCAGTTAGTCAACAAACCATTGAATATCACTGACTCCCAGAAAATAGCCTTGAAAGTAGAAAAACAGACCTACCAAAAGTTGTCCAAATTTGAATCTTAGGGCAGTGTCCTATTTGATAGACTTCAAGTTTATTAACAGTTGCTTCTGCATACAGGTGCATAGATCAAATGATGCATCTTCCATGATCATTCTGTAGGTGGCATTTACCACAATAGTAGAGACAAAGTTTATTCTGCTAGCATAGAACGTCCAGTATCCGATCACCATGTAGGCATACTTGACCAAATCGTCCTTGATGGTGTTGATGGTCATTCCCTATTGGTCACTCATAGAACCAGTGAGCTTAGTCATTTCAGTCTTGATGACTTTTCTTAGGGCTGGCACCTCACCAGTGTTGTAGAAACCGGTGAGGGCATGAATGGCTTCAGGCGTAATATCATGTGTTCTTTCGAGATACATCTTGTCGCCATGCACTCTGCTCAGGATGATGTGGATGTGATCTTCCGTAAATTATTCAAGAAAGTACACCACATTGTGAAGTTTCTTCCTCTCCAGGATGTTATATTTCAATTTAATCTTCTTGTCATCCCCACATAATAGACCTAGCTGGGAATGGATTACTAGAGATCCTAGGTCTTCCAATTTACAATCAATGTACCCTGAAATATCATCTTCCACTATGACTCCAACGGGTATCTTGGATAGGGCATTGTATTTCATCTTCCATTGGATTAAATACATTGAATCAATAGGTGCACTAGGACTAGAGTGTGATGCAGAAGCCATGATTAACTGATAAACAAGAATTTCGATAAATACCTTCAGAATTTCAAGATTTAGTGTTTGCAAATTTAGCTTCTCTTCACACCACTTCGATTGCTGGATTATCGCTTTGTGTTCTCCACTGATAGGTTGCAAGCACCTCAGAATTCTTCTGGTAGATTTCAATTCACTCTAAATCACAAGTCAAATCGCCTTTTTTCACTCTGCTCTTGAAAAATTCTTCACTCAAAAACTGATAAGTGAAAATGACTTGAAAATCCCTTTTAAACAAATTCTTCACCTACCATAATAAATGCTCCACCATTAGGGTATAAACCCTAATTTTTCCTTTTACCGTTTCTAGTTTTCTGCCGATTGACAAGTAACATATACCGGTTAAGGTCTTTTACCAATATAAACCAGGGGTTCAAAATATTTCACTGATTTGATCCCCCTAAGATTTTTTGAAGCATAGATTGTTGGTTCAGAGACTTCCACACTAGGTGCAGAAACCGGTTCATATTGTGACACTTCTTCAGGTTTCTTTTTCCATGTTTTATTCATTCCTACTTGAATGGTTTCAACATCAATCTTCCCTTCTGGAGTGACTGGTATGTCATCTGATAGGTTCTTTCTCATTTTGCAGGTTTTGGCAGGGTGTCCCGGTTTGTTGCAATGATAACATACCATTCCAGGTGTTCTCCATGGTCCATTACTCATTCTACCATTCTTCCTCCTACATGTTGTACTAGTGTGACCACTACCATGGCAAATCAAATAGGTTGCTCTCCAACCGGTTGCCACTTGATAGCCACCACCACCTGACTAATGGTCATAGGCATTATACCAGTTTAGATTCTGGCTCACAAAGGATTCAAGGAAAACTCCTTGAGTCCTTTGAGGATATCTCCCGGTGTTGTGCATAACAGACCTGCATTCAAATTCTCTATGCCCAAACTTGTTGCATGCATAACAGTTACCATTGAATCTATTGGATCTAGGCTTATTGTTTAGAAAATAAGGAAAATTATTGTAAGCCTTATTTGTACACACATTAGCAGTATGTCCTTCCTTGAGACAATTAAAGCAAATAGGTTTAAACTTTTTCTTACCTTTATCCTTTGGTGTCAGTTGCTTCTTTGATGCTCCATCTTTTGTTCCAGAGGTCTCACCTTCCTCATAACCAAAAAAACCAAGTCCAGTGGTATTCTTTACCGGTTTTGCTGATTCAAGATTTTGTTCTACCTTAACAGTACTCTTATTGAATTTGGCAAGTATTTCCTTTGACTTAGTGAGTTCCTTGGAAATGACAGCATTGGATTCCTTCAAGGTTGCATTCTCAGAAATAGCCATGTTTAGTTCACCTTGCATTTCTTCTTTTTCCACTTTAATCTCTTGGAGATGAGTGGTAAGGGCACTGATTTCTTGCTTCAGCTTGGAGATCTCATGATCTTTGTCTTTTACCAGATCTTCAGCTTTCCTCCGGTTCTCAAGCGCTTGATACATTCTGATAGTCAGTCCTTCCAGTTCCCTTCTCAGGTTAGCATTAGATTCATTCAGTTTTTCAACTTCTTCAACTAGGGCTTCCATGTCTACTTCATCAGAAGAACTATTTTCAGTAAGCTCCATCAGTTTTTCAGCATGCTCTCTTCTCTTTGCTAGAGAGGTTTTATATTTGACTTTAAGTTCATCAAAGGCTTTCTCAGTCTGAGTGAGACAATGAGTAAGCTCCCTCACAGTGTATTCCCCTATATCTCCTTCCAAGTGGTTAAACTTATAGAAAGGTTGGCTCTGATACCAATTGATGAATACTAAGAGGGGGGTGAATTAGTATACCAAAAAATACTTAACTCAAACACTTAAACAGTTTAGCAGTTAATTGGTATAACAGATTTACTAACAAACTAGTTAAGACAAATGCAAACCAAACAAAAAATAAAGCATTCACCCACAAGAGAACAATCACCATAACACGAGAGATTTTGACGTGGAAACCCAAATTGGAAAAACTATGGTGAGATGAAACTCACAAGTAACTATCTGTAGAATAGTAACCAAACCGATTAAGGTCAGACCAGTTAAGGTCATACAATGTTCTTCACCAGAATAGATCTTGTTAGGAATCTATATCTCTGTCAGGAGATAAGTCATGTTAAAGACTACCTTGTGAGAGGATTTTAGATCCACAGTTGTGAACAACCTTGTTAGAGGATTTACAAAGGCTTTGCCAGGCCTACCCAGTTAAGGGTTTCAAACTTGTCGAAGATGTGAGTAATCAACAAGTGAGTGATCTAGATACTAGCACAGTATGCTTGGTTAGATCCTTGATAGCTCATTGTTAATGCATTTCAGCATTACTTCAGTCTTCAATATCTCCACACTCTGTTTCTTCACAAAAACCTTATCTTCTTCTATGATTGCACATACAAGAACCTCATCAACCACCTAAAACCCTAACAACTACTAAAATCCTAGACATGATGTCCTTATAAAGGAATCTGATTTCATGTCGGTCCAATAGGATTACATTGCAAGTTCCTAGGTTCAGTGCATCTGGACACATTTGGTAACACGACACAAAATCACCACTAAAGTGTCGGTGGATGATAACTCATCACAGAAATACCAATTGGTAACTCATCACAAAGTAATACCGGTTTATTACCGATTACCGGTTCATACATTTTACTAATTACCGGTTTGTCAAAATAAAGACTAGGAAAATGTTAACAACCGCTTTGTTCCTTCATACCACTTCAGGATCCTCGAACCACTTGAGGTCTTCATACCACTTTGTGTCTTCATACCACTTGAGATTGGTAAACACTTTCTGCAAAACACCGATAGTCTAAAGACTA